>NC_137586.1:24213644-24857144 GCF_963210335.1 Falco punctatus | reverse complement strand
GTGACGGGCAGCAAGAGGTGGCCCAGGGCCTCAGCAGCGCTGTGCCACAGGGCTCTCCTCACGCTGCCATTGTGCCCCTGGCTGCCCCCACCTGCCGCCATGGGAGCGCGTGTGTCTGCCTGTGCAGAGCCGCCCACAGGCACTCACTGGGGCTCTGCCTGACCCCCTGCCTGGCCTGTTTGCTTGACAGGGACCTCTGTCTGCCAAAGCCACCCTTGTTCACCGGCCAGCTGATGAGCACTGGTGTATCATTTACAGGGGGCCCAGTGGCTGAAGGAAGTTTCCCGTCGGGCAGCGGGAAAGCCGGGTGCTGGGTGTGGGGATGGGCGAGATGCTGGAGGCTGAGGGGAGGAGATGCCACCTGTCCCTTCAGTGAAGCCCCGAGAAGGCAAGTGAAACGTTTTAAAATCTCTTCCCTTTTTGGCTTTGCAGCTTAGACAAAGGGATTTGTATGAAGTTACTCGCACGTGACTTTGCACGAGTCCAGCAGCTTGGGGAGGAAAAACCCTCACGACAAGCATTCCCAAGGCCTTTAAAAATACCACACCCACTTGTAGCTGCACAGAGATAGATTTAAGCAGTTTTTCATATTCCCTATGAGAAATGACCATCAAGCCTTAGCAGGAAAGCAGAGAGGGAAAGTGGGGGTGTGTTTGTCTGCAGATAGCAAAAATAGAATGACATTTTGGCAAACTATTTTTCCAGTCTGCCATTCTATACAATGTATGACACAGGCAAGAAATCTGCTGGTGCATAGATTTCTGCAGATTATGATCAGCCAGTCTTAATTTCTCCCAATAGCTGATGATGGACAATGCGTGACTCATGATCTAGCTAACCCTATTTTCAGATGTGAGCTCCATGGTTGCAGAAGTACTTGTGTTGCTCAACATCGGCTCAGGGAGTGGGAACAAGATAAACTCAATGTCTCTTTCAAAGAATCAGCTTACTAACAGAAAAACTGCAACAGACATGCTCATCGGAGATGTAGCCCCGTTTTCTATTAAGCTGGCTAAAAATATGACAACAGCATTTACTCTAAGTTTCTTCTAAGAACCTCTAGTGACAATGTTGTGATTATTAAGAATTATTTCAAGCCTGTGCTACCTGAGTACCTCAGTCAGGGGCAGTTATGTGACCACTGCAACCAAAATATGGGTAGATTCTGGAGTGGAAACCTGGGATAGAATGGGAATAGGAACCTCTTCCACTTCCAGAGTGGCTGGCCAACTTCCCTGGAGAACCTGTTCTGGGGCAAGATACGGATGGGCTCAGAGAAGTCAGATACCACATACCCACATACCAATAATGAGGGGAAGAAAACAATGCTCAGAATCGGTCTTGCCCAGTCCTCCCCTTACTTCCTCCTTCTTCTTCATTCTATTGGTTTTCACATTAGATGCAGCCATGAAGATGGTAAATAACTTCAAGCTGCAACAGCTGACAGGCTGGCTTAATGGAAATCAGTGACAAAACTCACACCACTTTCAGAAGAACCAGAACTTCATCTTTAGTGTAAAAGGTAGATCACAGATCATGTATACAGTACTGCTTTCACAAGAGTATGAGGTGAGCAGAACTGTCATTTTGCTACTGTTTGACACAAGGCTATTTTGGAGCTACTCAGCTCTTCCATTCAGTTCAATACATAGGATGGCTGTGAGTCAGCTGGAATCATTTGCTCCCCAGTACCCTCTAATATTACGCACATCTGTGTCTCATGTCAAAGTAGGCCACATATAGACAGGAAGAGTTGGCCAAGGATGATGGTAAATAGACATCTCAGTCCTTACTGAAGCCTCAACAACTGAAATGTGTTTTCAAAACAAACTTTATTCTGCTTGAAGACTTATTACAATTTTTAAAGCAACTTAAAAACAAGACACAGCTCCATCAACTCTATAGCTTTAACAAAATTTCAAGGAGGCATGTTTCCTCTGTTGCCTTGTAAAGGCAACTTACAACCCACTTTACCCTCTACCTCCTCAAAGACCATTTTAAAACAAAGTAATCTTAATGTTTTAAAGACATTTAACAGAACAGAGCTTTATTTCTAAAAACAAGAATAAAAAAAATAGCAGCATCTTGGGCAGCTAATGCAATCTCATTAGGACAAGTGCAATATATGTTAATAATCCCCACAGCCCAGTTGAGTCTTCAACTGCAGTAAATACAACATGATTCTACATAACATGTTGTATTTTGAAACCTTGTCCCATGGGAGGCATTTTGCTTTGAGCTGCCCATTTCTAAAGTGACCCTGAAAAAAAAATCATCAGGATTCACTTTCCCAACTTAATACCATGCATAGCAAAAGCACTGTGTGAAAATCGGCAGAAGTATTCCCCATTAGAAGCATCTGAATGTTTTCCCAAGCGTTATTATTTCATTGCCAATTACAAGACAAAGCCATTTCTTCACTACAGAACAGGTGACACCAAATAGAAAAATTTGAAGATTTGGTTTTACAGATTGCTTGACAAGATTTCTCAGATAACAGAACCATACAGACAAGGTGGTGTTTTGTTTTTTTTTGTTTTGTTTTTTTTTTTTTTTTTTTTGTTTTGTTTTGGTTTTTTTTGTTTTTTGTTTTTTTGTTTTTTAAAGAAAATATTTAACAACACAGAAACTCAGTATTTGGAAACATGCTGCACCCACAAAGGTCTAATTTGTATGTGTGTGTGTCTTTAAACAAAGTTAACGATATCACTAAATACTAAATTCAGCAAAATATTCGTGTTTGGTGAATATGTACCTACACGGGGATCTATTCATACATGAACACAGCAAGTGTGCATGCATACGCACAGATACACATCTCCAAACCTGCAAATTCAAATTTCTCCTTAAGGAAATCAGAAACTCCTGATTTTGCTTGTGGGTTTTGGTTCTCTGTGTTATGTCTCATACCTTTCAAAGGTGTTGTGAAAGTGCTGCTGCTCTGCAGCATAACTCAGGGATTTAAAGCAAAACAAAAAAAAATCCCCAAACCAAAAAAAGATAACAAACAACTATCAACCTTGAATTACATTAAATGGAAAAACTACATGTCAATAGAAATACAGAAAAGCACTGTGTTTCTTCAGTTATATCCACATGCTTTCTTTCTGCCTACATTAGTCTGTCTGAGACCAAATCAAAACTGGAGTGAACGATATGGTACATTGAGTACAAGTCTGCAGTGAATAGGGCCTTTGGCAGGACTTAGCTCTGTGCATTAAGGAGCGAGAGAAATGCAGAGGCCACACAATACATAAGTACCAAAGAAAACCCACTCATGCCAATTTGAGGGCATAAGTGATCCTTGCAAATTGCACAGACCCTGTGTAGGTAGAACATCCCCTTAAAAAGCCCTAAGCAATCATTGTCACAACATAGTGCTTATTTCTCACTGTTGCTTGTGCAAGAAAAGCAAGTGCCAAATTTGTACACACACTATTCTTTTTCCCTGCTACACAGATGAAGAGAAGTTGTACACCACGACAGGAACAAATAATATTCCATACTCGGCTGGGCATGCTAAGGATATGGCCCACCAACATAGCAGAGGTTTTCTTAATATGAGTAAAACTAGATCCAAATGCCTTAACTATGATAAAATTTCTTGACAAATGCTACGTGAAACATCAATCCAGATTACATGTATTTTGCTTATAGAGAAAAAAATACAATTTTACTCTTAAACTATTTAACATTCAAAAATTAATATATGTCCAAAGAATATCTTGGATTGCTACAAATGTTAAATTGTTGTATATTGAACTAATTCATAATTTCAAGCCCAGTAGTGTAACTGGCATGCTAGAGTAACTGTTGGTGCTTTTCATAGTAAAAACCAGTTATTAGTAAACCAAATTTACATGGTCCTACAGGCCTGAAAAGAGTGTGGAATGAGGAAGGGAAAGGTTGAAGACTAAACTTCTATTTAGAAAAAATACTAAGAATAATTTTGTACGTGGTGACTATCCTGCAACATTAATGTTGGTTGAATCACGTTTCCTGATATAAATTCTAGTAAGAAAATACATCTACAGGAAAACAAAGACGACCCACCAAAAATAAAGAGCACAAAATCAAAATAAAATCAAAAGCCTTACAGTCTCAGAAATGAAGGAAGGTAAAAATTAAAAGATAATATAAAAACTACTGGAGATTAGGCTATTATTTCCAATAGCCTAATAAGCGCTGCATACTTGGAATTAAAATACGTGTATCTCTAAAACAAAGCTATTACAAGAAAACTCCATGGATTTTGCCCTTTTGATTGTGTGTGCAGCTCTCTTTAATAGTAATGGATCTTGCCTTTGTGTCTTGGGGGAAGAATAAATTTGTATGTGCACTTAGTGAAAACTTTTCCAAGATTTCTCTTAACTTCATTACTTTATTGATTTGCAATGTGTGAATTTCCTGAGCAGTCAGGACAATAAATAACCGTTGCAAACCATTGACAGTGAATTATCCCACAATT
Source organism: Falco punctatus (assembly GCF_963210335.1). Classification (NCBI taxonomy): domain Eukaryota; kingdom Metazoa; phylum Chordata; class Aves; order Falconiformes; family Falconidae; genus Falco; species Falco punctatus. The sequence continues at coordinate 24,852,676 of NC_137586.1, read as the reverse complement.
CCTGTTGTTTGCTTTAGTGGGATTCATGTATTTGTTTCCCTTAACTAAACCGTAATTCTGTAAGTCTCTGGTGCCTGAAATTATAAAAGTGTTCACTTATGATACTGCCCCAGTCTACAAACTTCTGAAAATAAATCAAAGATGTTTAATATGATAGTCTAATCATTTTCAAAAAAGACATTTTCCAGTCTTAGCTCTATGCTATATCTAAACATTCTCAGTACAGGTGGGAGCTTTCTTTTTGCAATACTAATACAAAAAAACCCAACCCCTAGGCAACAGGTCAGAGAAACTTCCTTCATATGAAATGAAAATACCTTTACATGCTGACAAAAGTTCTGCCACAGTAGGTCAAGAAGTGATTTATTTACTGTGAAGAGTGGATTCATTCTGGGATCGAAACTATCCACGCCAGTAGCCAAACTTCTCATTTTTCTGCAATCACTATTAGAGGATAGACAATTTTTCATGTTCCAAATACAAGACAATCATGACAGAAGTTCAAAATGCTTCAAGAAGCAAACAGCGTGGTACCGTATTCTAAAGATATCTCTGAAACGATGTTGTTGGACTCAGTGATATTTTGTAATGTTCTTTTTTTTTTAATTATTATTGAATAAAGCAGCTTTGAAGCTTATCAGGCACTGCCCCAACAGAATATTTTGTCAAAAAAATTATGAACTTTTAAAACTTTGAGCTAGTAGCCCAATATTCTGTACATAGAAAATCGTAAAGTATTTCATAGTTTTAATTCTGAAGCCAACTCATGCTGGCCTCCTGTACATTTGAAAAAAAAACCCCAAAACCTACAACAAACAACCACCAACCAACAAACAAAATGAATAATAAAAAATAATCATCAGGAAAAATATTCTCAGCCAAAAGAAAGAAAGAAAAAAGAAGACAAGGAAACAGGAAAGAAAACCAAGCTTAACCTGTAGATATGCTTGAGAGAAGACTACAGCCTAAAGAAAATTCAGTATTGCATAGCATGGTCTAAGCTTTCAGCAAACAGAAACGGGAAAAGAAAAGCAGTTTGGTATTGATAGTTTCCATCAGTGATAGTTAGTCATCCAGTACTATGTACATTATTATATACTGTATGCCACTGAAAGTCCTGTTTTCTTCAGTCTTAAATATATTCTTAAAATGGATTTTTAAATGTCTAAACAAAACGCTTCCTGGCACTTTGCTATTACAAACACTCTGAAAAACATACTGTAACTGTAGTCCTTTTAAAGTGTCCCTTAGAAATGAAAGTGCCATTCTGCTACATATCATTCACCAGAAACCAAAAGAATCCACAATGCTGTGTGTCTGGATCCACTGAGTGCAGCAACACCAAGTCCAAGCCAGGTCATGATGACAGAATTCCAATAACTGAATGACAAAGACCTCTTATACCTTGTGTGTGGAGAATCCAATGTTCTAGCTGGTAAAGCTTCAGAAGTGGTCGTAAACAAGCACCATGCTTAAAGGCCTCTATGTCCCTGCAGGGAGATCAGGTTCAGATTTCTCTCTCTTGTGTTTTAATTTTCTTAGTTACAAAAAAAAAAAAAAAAAAAAAAGCACTTCAGATTAGAAACATACGTTCACAGCTTAATACTGTGATCTCTCCCACTACAGTTGTGAAGGAAAGCTCTAGTCCCATCTGAAGACAGATAGCTTTGATACTGCAGCTCAGATTCTTGAGTAAGGCTGAAAGGAGCCTTTTCTCTCCAGAGGCCTCAATGTTGTCAAATCTTTTCTTTAGAAAAAAAAACAAACAATGCAGAGTATTAAGATCTTCATCGCCTCTGCTGCGCGTATACTGGGTAGGCTAGTGTGACATTGAGAGAGTCATTGTGCTGCACAAGTGATGTGTGTTGATAATGTAGCACCAGTTCTTTGAGCGAGTTGTACAAGTTATATGGCTCTGCAAATCCATACCCAGTAGGTGTTTTGTTTATCACACAGTGCTTTACTTCTCCATCCACCCTAAAAAGGAAAAAAAACCCATCAGTTTTTAGTTTGTCAGTACAGTAAAATTACTAGAAAATAAGGTATTGGCAATAAATCTTAACATGCTAGTCACTACCTAGAATTCCTGTCTTCTGAGGTGGGATAATGGTAAAAACCTAATTTTAACCCAAATTCCCAGATGTTGTGTTAGCTTAGAGAGGCAGCAGACAGGCAGAACTTAGCAGATGCACAGGAAGGAGTGCATTCATACTTTGGTTTCCCTTCTTCTGTGTGAGGCTCATCTGTGGGAGTGGCACAGATCTGAGCTGTGTAGGAAATGGAGCAGCAATAAGGATGGCCTCAGGTCTTGTTGGTCTGCTTCTACGCACAAAGGTCCAATAGGATCTGTGTATATGCAAGTGTCTAGCTGCCCCTGGCTCGAGGTAGGTGCCTCAAATTTTGGTTACATCATTTGCAAATTAGAGTACGTACACAACAGAGCAGGCATAGCAGCCTTGTTTGCTGCTTTCTCGAACAAGGAATGTTCCATCTCGTTTTCCCCGCAGCAGATTTTCAGCTTGGCTTCTATTGATATTTCCCACATTCCATGTTCTCTCATCATGATGGGGCAAGTCCTCATCATCTTCTACCATAGAGTATTGGCTGTTGAAATAGGACAAAATGTCTTTGTGAAACACACAGCAGAACAAAATCCATGAATTAAGTAGTCCCCATTTCATATTAGTTAAAAAAATAATCAGTGGTTAGTAGGATACTTCCCTGGTAAAACTAGGGATGTAAACCATGTAATACTGCACTGTTCAAACCACTTAATAAAAATAAAATATAAGCTCTGGTTCTTGATTCTTTTAAAAACACCCCTGTAAATCTGAAGAAGAATATAAAAGGATGTTGTGTTATTCTTCAGAATCTGCTGTGATGCTTGAGTACTTACACTGTTGCTCACTGTTTTGGTAAATAGCAAGACCAACAAAATACCCTCTGATTCAGCTTCATTTCCAAAGATAAGAACACTTGGTCAGCAGTGAAAAACCATGCAACATATCAGCTACAGCTGTTGCTTGGGAAAGCTGTGAGCAGTTGTGCAGGTAGACTAATTATTTACAGGTGAGATGGCTTTGTGGAAAAGGTGGAATAGTAGAGCGCTCTCACTCTCTCCCTCCTTATGACCAGATTATAAGACGAGCATAAAATACAGGGCCATCTCCACCAAAACAGCTACCAACTCTAACGCCAATTCAGAGTTATAGAGAACCCTCTGAGCTAAAGCCCACCATGAAAGATGTCTCTGGGTCAGCTACGTGGACACCACTTTGATGTTCTGCAGTCCCAGAGCCCCCCACTCCTCCAACAGCGTGAACTGGTGGGTCCTGCCTCTCCTGCTGAGATTGCAATCAGCCTCTGTTTAGCTAATGTATCTGTTGTCTCTGTAATAGGTTTTTAATCACTTCTCCTTGGTCTAAGAAAACATGACTTCTCATTCATCCACAGTTCTGTCTTTCTGAAGATTCTCAAAGTACTCTACAGAAATCAGCCATCTCAAAAAGAATTAAAATTTTCAGAAAAGAAGATGGGTTCTTTTGTTTCAGATGACGCTTTCTAGGTCCCTTATCCCACTGTACTCCTTTGCTCTACATGATACTCAAATACATTTAGCAGTGGCTCTATTTGCAATGAGCACCTAGAGAAAGTGATTCCTGTTTTTCCTGCTGCTCATTATAGTGATTTTTTTTCTGCATTACAACTTTAGGAAAAAAGTCATATTCTGAAAGTTTAATTTTTCAGCAGAAACACAAGCACTTTTGCCATACTTGCTGGCAAGGAGAGTAACAGAGTAAGGGAAAAGGAAGATTTTCTTTAAAGTTTCACTTACTATTTTGATGCCACACTACAACCACGGCCTGGTGTTGTTCTTTGTCTACTGTTTAAGTGATGGAAATACTACTGGAAACAGGTGCCTACACATTCTCCATCGTATCATCTTTGAGCTGTGCTAAGACTGAGTAAACAACATGGCTTTAAAAAGTGCATGCCATTTTTATCCCCTGCTTCCATCAGTGCAGCCACAGCAAAGATGCACAATTTCCAGGATAACAGTAGGAGACTCAATAAACCAAGCCAAATGAAAACATATGTGGACACGGCTAGAATGTAAATCCACTAAACAGTTGTCACTCTGCTGCTTTCACTGTATGTTCAGCCAGGCAGTGTAAAAGGCATGCACAAGAAACTACATATGCAGAAAATGTTGAAATGAGTATTACTCAGACAACTTTCTATTTGTTCATTCTTCACTCTTACTACTCTTTTGATAATATTGTGTGGCTTGCTTTTGTTTAAATTTGGTCGACATTCACAATACCAAGGTGCTTTGTGCTTTTTGCTTTTTCCCCAGGAATGAAGTGAAATGTATTCATTAGACAAGCCCACGTCAGAACCTATAGTAAACTGAATTGCTTGAAATGACAGAATACTATCCTGCCATTTCCCTCAAAAATTAAATAGACCACAAAACCAGAGAAGGACCACTCCAGCATATACAATTTTATCATCTCCAACAGCAGTGTGATATGCTGACATGGGTACCACTATACTAGATAGCACCATAGTACCAATGCTTGAAATTTGGAAAAAGCCTGCCCATGCCTAAGAGACCTTCTGAACAACTTATCCATCCATATGGCATCTCTGTAAGATACTAACACCTTATCATCTGCATTTTCAGGTAAGAATAAAGACACACATTACATTGCTGTGCTTTGAATATGAACCTCCCAGAATAATGGAGAGTAGGGTGTGTAACAGAGTCCTTTGTAATATTTGCATTACATAGACTGCCATGTGTTAACAGTGTGCGTTGTTACTGGAGACCTAGGCTTGAGATTTCCTCTGTGTGGTCGAGGAAGTAAATATGGTTTATCTCACTTTTGCCGAAGATGATCTGAAATACCAGAAATACTTAAATCTTTTAATACTCACTCTTCTGTATTTTCATTTCCAAGCCATTCATTTAGCTTCTTTTGCCGAACACCTTTTTGAGTCAGCCACCTGGACAATAATTACAAATAAAATTAATTTTTAGTCACAGAAGCTGGTTACCCATAAAACCCCCCCAACTTTTTTAAAAAATAATTTTGTTAATTCATAATGATACTCACATCAAGTACTGGTCTCTTGTCTTCCTCAGCTGTATGAGGTCTGGCTTAATGCTGTTCATACGTTTGTCTATCTCTCTATACTCAGCTGCTTGCTTCTTTAAATCCTCTTCTAATCTACGTCTGCTGTCCACAATTTCACTTATTCGAGACTTCAGTTTTTCATAGTTGTGCATGATCCTGAATGGAATAATGTGGTAGGTTATATTCTGATGATGTCTGATTCATAACTTCATAATCTGCTGTTTAGCGGTGTGTAATTTCTCTAGATATAGCTATACATTTTGCAAATTCACATCTACCCCATTTTGAGGCTTCTTTGCTTATAACTGAACAACTTTAAACTTGACATCTTGCTTTAGTTTTAGGCAGATCTACACTTGGCATTGTTTCTTTCTTCAAAATTATACAATTTGAAATGCAAATACAAATACTGACCTTTGTATTTCTTTTTCATTTCCTTCCCGTTTAAATTTTTCAATGTACTCCTTACTGTATCTTTCTTGTGTCTGGCACTGCTCTTCAAATATTTTTATTGTTTCATTAAATGCTTCAATAGCTGTTCTTTTCATTTGAATTTCCTGAAAATAAAATAATTGTTATTATAGTTGTTATCTGACAGCATGGATGACTTATTGGCATGCACCCAGGAACACTTCAGTATATTGCAGAAGAAGGTTTTAATATCCCCTTACCGGAACGCATTCTGTATGCAGAGCCCTGTAACAGAGAGAACAGGCCTGTGCAAAAGGCTGCCATGATTAGGCTTTCCATGATTAGGTTTTCCAAGAACAGAAAACTGCTAGGCAAAGAGCTAGCTACAATCTTTGTTTTGTATAAGTAAGTTTTATTTGTGATGATTAGAGCCTTATGGCAATGCACTCTGCCCTTTGTACCAATTAATGACCTTAGAGACACATCTGGCTTTCTGAAATAAAAGTGTAAGATACTGGCTTGGACAGGTTTCAGGAGGTCATTTAGTCCATCCTCCTGCCCCTGCAGAGCTAGTCGATAGCCAGGTCTTTTAAGGCATCAGTTCAAGTTGCCTGCACTTCCCCACCTTTCTTCCATTATTTTAGGTGTATTTCCTGCACATTTTAAGAAGCAGTCTTGATTCTGGGTCTGTAAAACTGCACTAATTCATTGGCACTTCAAGACTTTGCTACTAATTGGTTAAGTTGAAAGAAGGACAGAGGCAGTTTTGCATTCTTGCATTATTCATTCTGGATCTACACGTGTCACAGCTCTACCCTGCACAGATGAAACCAGACCCTTCAAACAAAAACTAGTAATAAAATACAATGCTCCCCTGCAAATGTGCCTTGAAAACCGTAACTCGGCTTGATGAGGTCAGTGTGCAGAAGTGCTGGTAAATCAAGATAGTTCTTTACTTGCCTTTTTATGTAAGTGTGAGGCTTGGGTACAGGGTGGGTTAGGTTACAGTTGGTAACTGTTCAAACATGAGTAAGTGATTCTACTGTACTGAGCAAACACATCAGATATGTTTCCTCTTTCGGGCAATGGCAGTGGTGGCAGAACGAAAGAAGGCAAAAGGTGGAAGAAGACGGCAGTATGAATTTACAATAATATTCTCTTAAATCCACAGAAGTCTTCCACTCTCCCTTTGGTTTCATATCTAGCTCACCTGAGATGTTCTTGTGTAGTCTTCATACAGTCTGTCATATTCTCGGCTTTTTTCTTGGAACTGGGTATTATATTCATGTAATTTCTTTCCCACTGCTTCAATGCTATCCTCTTTCACAACTTGATCCTGGAATGATGAACAGAAGGCAAATTATTCCATAAAGAAACAACTATATTGCACAGATTTTCAGGATAAAACTACTTAAAAATGCCTAGATAGTTACATGGTAAATGTGACACCTCTGTCATCAGTATGGAGATATACTATATTATATGCATAATATGCAAATGAGAAATTAATGTCAAAAAGCAATTTTGAATTGTACATGTTCAGCTTTATATTGAAAATTATATATTTCATCATTAATGAGAAGGATATTTATTAACGTAAGTTTATTTCTTAATAATGTATTGGCACTATTTAAAGTTTTTGTTATTTACATGCAAACTCTGAAGTTGGTTTTAAACAAAAATATCTGGGTTTATAAACATTTTGTTTTTTTAAATATTAATGGATCTGAGTTACTAAAGATAAATGACTCCCCAGTCTGCAGTAACTTCTCTGTATTTAAGTGAAACACAAAATAAATAGACCAAATTACCTGCTGGTACTTAGATACCGGATACAGTAATTTTACATCCAGTTTAGGATTATACTGGGCTAGAGATTCATTCCGGTAGTGGTTTATTAGCTCTACCACAGAGTTGAAAGTTAATGGGTCAGAAAAGCCATATTTTCCATCTCGATGAAATATTTTGATCAATTTGTTATTTCCTCCTTTCCTGCAAATAAAGTTTGTGAAAAGTTAGGATACTTCAAGAACTGTTCCCTAAAGAACACTATATTTTAAATGCAGTATTGCATTTTACTGTCAAGTACTACAGACCTAGTGTAACTAATCTTACCTTAGTGTAAGTGTGTAGTCTCCATGCATTTTGGTTGAAGCATCTCGTACCAAAAAGGTACCATCAGCAGTGTCTCGGAGCTTCTCATTTACTTCTTCTCTAAAATGAAAGCAAAAGTAACCAATCATTTCAGCTACTTCTCACTCATTTATGCTCTCCCTGTGCTCTAAATTCTTCTGTTTTAAAACAAGTGCCTTTTAGAAGCCTTCTTGATCGCTATCTTAATAAATACAGTTATTTAATAGCTTATGTAAAATTGCTGGAGAACAACTGGGATATAAAAATGGTATATTCTATGTCCTCTCACTGCTGGACAAAATTATATTCATGCAAAGGTCTTTCTGCTTGTTCATACAAGCCTGCACAATTGGAGCAGCCAGTGCTGGTCTAAAGTATCTATATATAGTACAGTTAAAAATGTTGCTAATATATGGCACTTGTTAGTCTGGCTTGTTAACTATTGTGCCTACAGCTGAGGTTCTGTATGAAAGACAAGAAGAAAATACTGATTTCTTGGTGTTGTCCTTTCATGCTACCATTTCATAGAGCTGTCTTGAAGTACCAGAACAATTATTTCACATTCTACATTCTAACTGACAGTAACTTTTTAGTCGTGTTTGGAAAAAAAATCAACCATAATATGTTTCTGATGGAAGATGTCCTAAAAATGGCTCTTAGAACTGTAATTTTTCTATATTTAAGCATAATACATATACACAGAATAGCATAGCAAGAACATAAAGCCAAACACAAGAAATACATGTCTTGAGCTGATTTACCGTGAGATATCTCCCCAGTACCACTCAGCATCTTGTAATGACATGTTGTTATTCATGCTGTTGTTAGTTACAGTATTAGGTTTCGGTGGCTTAGGAGGCAGTGCTGCAGATGAAAGGGGAAAAAAAAGAAGTGATTATAACTCACTGAAAACCTGACTGTATATTCTCTGAAAATATACATTACTACCTGAATGAGGAAAAAAAAAAAGAATAGCTACAAAATAGTTTTCCATCACTAGTCTTTAAAAGACATTAGAGGAATCAAGCTATTTTACTGAAAACAATACAGTTCAACAAGAAAGATGTACTGTTTCAGAGGAGTATGTTACTGTTGCGATAATGTATTTTAAGCAAAATATAATACCACACTCATCGTCTCTCCCTGTGATTTCTTCATTGAAAAATCACATTGCCACTGGAGAACAAAAAAAATCTGAAGTTTGCTTTTATCCTCTTCCACTATCTTCAGGTGAATATAAATAATAAAGCATGTAAAATGTCTTTTTTTCTCCTTCCTGCGTAATGATCTTAGAGGAATGTTGCTGCTTCTTCACCTACAAGCTGAGTAATAAAAGATGCAAACCCACAGCAATACTGTATATTTGAAGAAGAATTTTTTGTGATCCTCAGCTTTCTGTGCGATGATTTGCCAAAAAACACTTTAAGAAACCCATCCAAGATCCAAATATGCTTGTTTTAATCTTAGTATTCTGCAGAATAAATTGTGTTCCAAATGCCAGGACTGATTAAAAACCACATCCCCCTTTTCTCAATGTCAAAGCTGCATATGTATACCAGTGGGTGCCAGAGAAGATACTGCAGCACTACTGAATCAGAATTAAAAATCAATTCAGCTCATTTAGTTCTCCAGTAAGTACATCATTCCTTACGGATGTCCCTGTCCTGTACATTACAACCAGCTACAAAAGAAAATGTTTTTAAAGTTGCAGTGAATATCAAGATAACAGAATATTTTTATATTATATGAAAAAATGATGCGATATCAGGTATTCAATTAATATTGCTAGACTTTAAAATCTGTTTTTCCTCAAACAATCCAAAATAATGATTTGCAATCACTGTTTCAGGAAATAGAAGTGTTACTACAGCATCTCCTTTTAGTCACAGTGTGGAACAGAGACAACAAAAATAATAATGAAAGAAATAATTTTTTTAAATGATATAATAGCAGAACTAGAACTATATCTGACAGAATAAAATCAAAACAGAAACAGGTCAATTCAGTAAAAATTCAATGAAGGAAGCAGACAGGTATTTCTACAGGTTAAGATTCTAGTTATTATAACCATGCACCAAACCACAATTTAATTCTAATTTATGAAAAAAAGGAAAAAGAAAAACTATTTGTATCAATGACAAAGTAAAGAAATCCCACATAATCACTAAGAATTTTTCAGCAGCTATTGTAAAGACCAAAATTAATTAAGTCTTCCATAATAAGACTGCAGTTTTACCTGGTGGGTCCATTTCTATGTAAAACATCAAGTCTGTGCCACAATTTATATCTGTCTTAGGATATTCTATATCCAGTTCTTCCATATTCCAAACAGTATTGTACATTTGTATGAGTTTCACTGAGTAAGCTCAGATACAAGAAAAGAGTCAGGCTCTCTTTGTAATGGTGTCTTGGAATTCATTTTAAAACCTATAAGGGGCTGCACTGTAACCTATTACATCATAATCCTCAGCCAATCATCTCAAAATAATGTCACCAGACCACTCCTGTTTTCTCATTTTGTTCTACATTAATCTTAAAACAATTTCAGTTTTGGAAAGAATCTACATTTAGCAGAACTGCAATATAAATCCAGTATTACAAACAAAAGGAGCAAGCGGACTCTCCTTGCCCGTGTTCCCAGCTTGCTTTCCTGACTTTGCAGCATGGTACAGTCCAATCCTGGCAGGATGACAAAAGGCTGATATGCTGCAGCACGTAGCTCTTACACACACGCGCACACAACACACTTTAGAAGTAGGTCGGTCACATCTCAGTTGCATTCTCCTGCTTGGATGCCTGAAGTTTACCATTCAAAAAGCTTTAAAAGGCTTCTGGACCTACTACATATTAAAGATGCAAAAGAGAAAACAGCATGACTCTGTGTGTGCGTGCGTGTGTCCATTACACACTCATTTTACACATACATGTAAACAGAGACATGTATCTCCATATAATGAAATATGGATTACATTTTTAAACTGTGCAGATTTCTGTTATTTTAATGGACACACAGGTCTGATATACTTGAAATTATTATATAAAATGTGCTTACTGCAGAGATGTCTTCCCCGCTTATTTTCTGATAAAATACAATTCAAACAGATCTAGATTAACTCATTTTGAAATCTAAAAAGCTAAAGATCTTATATTCAGCAGACTTGCCTTAAACCATGGAAGAAAGTCAAAAGTGAGCAAGATCTTGAAAAGTGATTTTGCTGAACATAAAAAGCCAGTCTGTCAGGATACAACAAGATTTAGTCTGCCTTTTCACACTGTTTCTCTACTCTGTTCTCATTGAGATATTTATCAAGGTAATTGTTTTTAAAAGCAGGAGTCCCTTGTTAGTATCTCCTTCCTCACTTGACTTTATGTCATCAGTATCCTCCTATCATTTAGAAATATTCCTTCTTAACTCTCCCCCACTGCTGACTGTAACTCTCTCGGACCTCTCGGAAGAAACACGCACAGAATAGACTATCAATTCCAGAGCAGAATGCTATGTAAAGCAATGTCACTGCTTTACACTTGCTATAATCTACAGGGGCAGAAAACCAGATACCAAAAATAACCACAACAAAGAGTAGCTGTAGCAACTATCTGTGCCTGCATCATAAGAAATCCTGGTGTGGCTGAAATAAGCTCTACCTCAGAAATACTCATTAAAAAAATTAACACAATTTCTATCCTTCCCAAGTATTTCACACATATCTACCCCCACTGTGTGCCCCTGAACAGCTTACCCCTTCTAGACAAGAATTAACATACAAGAACATGTCTGGAGTAGCAACAGTTACCAAGAAATGCATGCTAGTTTACTTTATACATTAGATAACCTTAAATTCATTCTGAAGTAAACTCTTGTCTCCCTGTTTAGGGAACCTCCAAAGATTCCTTCATTTCCAAAATGAAACAGGATATTTAAAATCACCCCAGACACAAGTCCAAACACTGAACTTGGCAGTTTAGACCACCTGCTACCCAAACAATTGAGTTGCCAAGGTAATTATTTAGATTAAGTTATAAAGATTTCCTACAAAGACTACACTGCTGCATTTAGGACTCATGTGGGATCAGTCAGATTTTTTATTCTGTTCAATAAAGGCTTTCAAGAAAAAGTACTTCTCCAGGGTTTCACTGGTGGCCAGATTCTGGACTGCCCATTCTTCTATAATCAGGTTAGCTCAGCTCAGACCAGCCTAGCTTGCAGGCAAAAAGTACAGGAGGCAGATAGGTGATTCCCCATTCCCTATATAACCTGAAGAGGCACTCAGGTAGTTGACTTTCATTCATGTATCTTAAGACCTGATAGTCAGTTATAGTACAATACTTCAATGAAGTGATGAAGAGAACACACACAGAAATTAAAAATCACTTACTTTGTAAATTATGCATCACAAATGATCACCCTTGTAATACAGCCTGAAAATACAATCCAATAACCTGAAAAATTGTTTTCCTCTTATAGAAATCTTGCTTAAAAAAAAAAACAACAACCCAAAACTTCTTTTACTAGGAAGCTTCTCTGAAGCAATGAAGAAAAAAGATCTGAAAAAGAGATTTCTCTGCTTTCCAACCAATGTTGCATAAAAATCCCTAAATGAGCTGTAACATGCAGTAAGAAAACCCAAGTCTTCTCTCTCTTAACTGCTTAAAGCTCTGTGCTATGCAGAAGGTATCCACTTACTGGTTCATCATTAAAAAGTGAACCTGACTTTAGTACTGTGAAAAAAGAAAAAACCAAAATACCCACCACCCTTGGAGCTTGCATGTCTCTCTCAGATAAAGATCTCAGTTTCATGATTAACTTGGGCAGGTTCAAATATTTGCTGAGCCAGGGATTTCAGGTGGGGGAGGGGGAGCCAGATTCAAAGTAAAAGTTGTCATCAGCTAACAAGTGGCCAATGCAGGACTAACTTTCTCATTTTAGCTAAGTAAATGAGAAGGGCATTGTAAGAGGCCTTAAAATAGTCTCTGTCACTGACTGATTGCTGAATGCAGTAGTGAAGTTGAGAAAAGCACCACGAACAGGCAAATACAGGAAGTGGCTGACTAACTTACTGCAAAAAACCAAACAGAATCAAAACCTTCCTTGAGAAGAGCTGCATCTCTCAGAGCAGCTCTGTGCAAGCAAAATAAAAATAGCCTGCTTGCAAACACAGCATCACCTCCTACACACTCACGCTGTATCACAAATACAGGTGCAGCTTGAAGACCCTTAGCATGACGCTGTGAAGCATTTTATCTGTTTCCTATAAACTGAAAATAATAGAAAAAACACCAGTCCATATGCATGGTGTTTTCCAGTACATCAGGATAATTCATTTCTTGGGCAGGCAGGTGGGAGAAGGGACTGCACTGAGAGGAAACTAGTTCAAATTTATTTTCCTTGCCTTAGTGTTCGGTGGAGATCAGACTTGCTAAAGGAACTGAGCAGCAACTGAAGAGCCTGCTCCCCTTTGCCTGCAGTGGTTAACTTTATTGCCTGCTATACTTCTACAAGGAAAAATTCAAAGTGGAAGGAGAAGTGGATCACAGGGTATAATTCAGAGAAAGAAGAGAAGGGGATTCATATTTTCCTCCCATGTGTTGGAAATTGTGAGAACTTCTAGTAGCTGCATTTCTTGAGATCTGCTTGTGCTCCTTATGGCGGTCAAATGGCACTGAAAAGTTCTCACCTCCAGAACACACCATCTCCCAAAATCCAACTATGCTACACAATACCATTGTACCTAATAATGGAATCCCAAACATCTGCACTACATTTTTTATGTTTTACAGTCGATTGATCAGCTTCACCTGTAACAATCCCCTGTTTTTCTAATGCCAGCCTTTGCCTGCTTGAACAATTGTCAGTTCTATATATAAAGCAGCACATTCCTAAAGATACAACATACTTCAAATGCAGATGGCAACCTGTGTTTCTGAACTTACCCACCTTCATCTGACAGTAACTCATGTCTCCTATTTACTATTAAAAGTTACAGAAGGGGATGATAAGACTTCTTGGTTAATAGGGCCACAGTACAGAAGCATATTCTCAAAGGAGAAAAGACCACCATTGAATTGGTTATCATTTTAGAAAGCATAGGTAACCACACAGAGATAAAAGATAAGGCTCTGTTCCTGAGTCAATCTGTAAAAATTTTTTGGGGGGGGATTCCAGTGCCTTGGGCAAATTTGCATTTCTAATCATCCTGCAGAAAGGAATCAAGTCTCTTGTCAAAAGAAGATACTGGCAGGCACACAACTGCATTTTTACACAATTGCCCTATCTTGACTATTATTTAAATTTCAAAATCTTAAGTGGTGCCCATTGAATCTATAGATTTGTATTTGCAGAAAATCAGCAGCCTACTATTTTTTGCAGTCATACTCACAGTGGTCTTCTATCGATAAAGTTTTTTTTCCCCTGAAAAAAAAGATGTATGAAACAGGAAGAGAACTGATCAGGTTTGGCAGGCCTGCATGTGTGTGTTACACATACTTAAATACAAATACACACAGGCTTTCATGTATCCATTTGTAAAACATTGTAATAATGTCGTACATGTTGTTCCCGGTTTACCAAATACTTTCCATTAGGTACTGAGAAACATAAAGCATAACTACAGTCGATACCTAAACCAAGAATACAGCATTCTTTTTAATTTTTACATTAAACACTAATTTTAAGCATGCGCGATTAACAAAGCCTTTTGCTCTCCGCTGGTCAGGTACAAAGCCCGGTTTTTATTAGCTTAGAAGGGGAGCCCTCTGCCGGGTGATGTGCAGATGCGCAACATCCCGCCTGCGCGGCACCAGCGCTCCCCGGGACGGACGGCCTTCTGCACGCTTCGAACCACACTCCGCACCGCTGACAGGCCAGCCAAGCCTGTGACATGATGCTGAAAAGTCCTGACAAGGGACAGTATTCCTGCATATTTGTTTGTGTCCCCAAGACACTAACGACAGGACTGTGGGCTGAGCCTGACCACCGCAGCAGATCAGCGGAGCCTTGTGTCTAATTCCAAGAGGAACACACAGCCTTCACATTCTCCTGCTCTGGATGTTATGCCACCATGCTTCCTAATATTTTGTGCAGCTAAAATCAAAGTGTCTGCATCTTGGTGATACTGCCAGGACTCTTACCCCATCCCAAGCACATGAGGAGTTAAGTGTAAGGCAGCCTCATTACCTCACTCACTCTTAGCTATGACCCCGTGAGTTCCTCTTCATGCTTAAAACTGCAGTATTTCACAGTTTGAGCCACTATTTACAAAGTTATTTGTAAGTCTGGGAAACAGGAATAAACTGGGATAGACAGTCTAGACAAAGCAGCTCAACTTGCATTAGTGCACAGGCCATTAGAGGCTTCAATTCATCCATACAGGACGGCAATCCCTTCCTGCTGCTGCAGTAGCTCTTCCTCTGCTCCTCACCAGCCTGTCTGCCCGCAATGCCCCCAGCTCCCCACGTCCTCTCACTCTCCCACCCCGACCCCCTTCCTCTCTCCCTCCCTGCCATAAGGAACACCTTAATCTCATGCATTCAAAGCCACTCCGTGCTGCTTGATACCCTTCAACCCTGAGAGGCCATCGATTTCCCTGAGTTCCCCCTGAAAATCACCTCCCAGTCTCCCATTGCCCCAGCCTCCTTCTGTACAACCTGCCTCCCCACCTACTACCTCCAAAATGACCGCGCTGTCCTGAGCATACACTGGGCCGCACTGATAGCTCTGGGACCTGCATCCAGCACAGGCCTCCACCAGACATAAAGCCAGAAGCCTTTACGATCCCTGAAAATTAACCGGGGGAAAAAAATAAAAATCCAATCTTCTATATCTAAAAACATAGCCTATTTTTCTTTTATGTCTGAAAGCACACATGCCTTCACACCTCTGTATGATGAGTGAGATTCTATCAGACATAAGCAGCACTGTTAGCTATAATCTACAATTAAGATATTTTCTTCTAATACTAGTTTTGAATAACATAGAGACATGCACTTTGTTTCTGACTGTGAGATCAGTATTACTCTTCAAATTAAAGCTGTTCACCAAGTTAGGGTGTTCAAGCGGGATGCTAAGTCACCTAGCTTGCGGGCTAACACTATCTTTTGGCTCTCCTACTCATGATAAACTTGAAGAATGAGACAGGAATCAGAAAATTTATCTAGTTACCAATCATTCAAAACACCAACTATTTCTCCAGTTTTGCTTCTCCCGCAACATTACTTTGTCTCCCCCTAATACATGCATAGGCACAACAAACATTGTAACTTTAGTACTTTGACTTTTGTGGAGGGCTAAGCACTATTCTAATTCACAAACTAAAATGCATAGTTTGCTGCTGAACACTGTGACAGAGGAAAAAATAAATCAGTCCAGAGCTGTTCTGTGGTAAAAAAGATCAAGTAATGGCTCAGGATTAACTCCTGTTTCTGCTTTACGGTGTCCAAAGCATCACTCTAGCTATAGGATGCCCAACTAAAGATGCCCAATTTAAGATACTAATTTTAAGATATAGTAAGATAGAAGGTCCAATCGCATACTTTCTATTGGTGTAAGGCAAGAAGGATAATTAGTGGGTGAAGGGATAAGAAAAACCCCACAGCTGTGCAAAGACCTCCTCCCTATTCAGATCAGTTATCTCCAACACCACATTTAATGTATATATGCACTGTGTAAGATGCCACTAAAACTTCATGCACAGCTTGATTTAGAGACAGTATTTTCATCCAGGTTTGAAAATAACAGAAAGAAAAAAGAAAGGAAGAAAGTATCACTCCAGCCTGTGGAAAAGTGAAGAATTCTGGTAGCATTGCTTCCTTCTTACTGCTTAGTTGTCATCACACTATCTTCAACAAGTAAGATTCTTTCTGTTTAAAACCTCTTAACTTCTGCACTTTTAAAATTCTATTACAGACTGTATTCTCAAAACAATTATACGACAAAAAAATTATATTTTCTAGGAAGCTTCCTTTTATTACAATGTCTCTAAACAATTTTTATGGAAACTCAAGCCACTACAAACAATAATCTCTAAGATGATAATTTAGAAAAATATATTTTGTAAGAACTATAAGAACAGAGCACTTCAGATGATCAGGCCACTAAATGATTTTGGTATGGAAACCAGACTTGTGGCCTAGTCCTGTAAATGTACGTAACTTTCTATTAATGTTCAACTTTTGGAAATTATTCAGGCTCATTACAGGCCTGAAAGCAGAGGCTAGCTAACCACAGACTACAAAGCTTGAAGATTTGTATCTGAGGGTTTTTTTCAGCATATTAATACCTGTGCAAATGTTCTACCAAAAAAAATTCCGTTGCCCAGGATGGACTTTGGAATTCCCAGGGAAGGGGCTCTATTTTCCTAACAGATCCTATGAAAAATCCCAGGAGGACCCTCAACATAAGCTACTGCATTACAAATTAATTAATGCAGAAGCAATATTAAAAGCAAGTGGATGTTAGATTATAATTATTAATGTAGTGTTAAACCCTATACATCTGATGGATACAGTCCCATCTTCAAGCACCCCAATGATATATAAAGATGTCTAGACTCCTTGTCCTCATTAAAGTTCTAACATTCACACCTTTCACTTGTATACTTTCCTCACGTGAAGCAATTCAGGACGCTAAGTGATCTCTTAAGTGCAGCTTAAGTAACTCTTACTGTTGACCCTAAATTTGTAACCTCCCAGTCAGTGCCTCTACCCATATACATTTACATACTCTAAAGCACTTGCAAACATAGCATTTAAAGAAAAGCTATGAGCAAACTCTTTAGAATATTAGAGGATTCAAAAATATATTTTGCTTTTTAAGGCTTGTAACAGATGGCAAAGAAAATAATTTTTAACAGCAGCTACTTGCTAATTCTTAGTAAAATAGGACAAATAGTCTTTAAAAATTTGAACTCTTCTATTTCTTATGAAGCATTAGGAGGAAAATACATAGTGGTTCTCGAAATGCCTGCTTAAGTATCTTGACAAAATTGAACAAAACCAAACAGGTATAAACTAGCTGAAAATAGACGTACACTAGATGTTAGGGAAAGGTTCCTAACTAATAGAGATGGCAAAGCTGGAGAAGCCTCCCAGTCAAAGCATCAGGAACAAAAATCTTAGCCATTTTAAATTAATTTTCACTAGTTGATGAAGGGGATTTTACAAAACACCTGCTTGAAATACAAGAAATAATGCATTTTTCTGCTGCTGTGTTCTAGATGTTGAAATCTTAAGCAACCCCACAAATCCTACCACTATGAACTTTACCTTGTACTTTGAATAGAGAGGCAGTAAAGCTACAGCCTGCCCAATGTTCTGTTCACCATCACCTCATCCTTTGGATATTCTGTGTTAATAAGCTGTACAAGGAATTACTTTAAGCTAACATCTAAAGTCCCCCTTTGTTAATTATTTCCTTTGCACATAGATAGCAACTCTGCCTTGCTCCTACCGAATATTTAATTTTAAACCAGGGATTTTTGCATAAAGTAGAGGTGGGGTTTACTGTTTGTTGAGTAAATTAGATGCTAACTCACAGAATCAATAGAAGTGTAATCTAGCTTTCCTGAATGGGGTTTTAATATTTTCCATGTTGTTTATCGATACTGATAAGTAAATCTTTTGAGTCTCTGGATTAAAGAATACATATATGTAAATAAAGGGGGAAATCTTACTTTCTTCTGATAATCTCTATCGGGTGTAGTAGTTCTAAGAAAATTTGCCTGAGAGTAAAGTGAAAGTTAAATAAAATCTCCAGAATTTACTGCCCTACCCCCCCACCCCCACCCCCACCCCCCACCCGCCCTGGGTATGAGAAGCATACTACTGGTTTACAGGTCTTAAAAATTCAGAAGTTCCTTTACACTCTTTACTGAAGAAGAAATAACACTCCTAAGGCTGTACAAACTATAGGTACTAAACTGATTTTAATGAAAAAGACAATTCCTTAAAAAACAAGGACTGCATTTCTACTTAGTTCTGTAATTATGAAACATTGCATAAGTTTGATTAAAAAAAAAAAAAAAAAAAGCATTTACTGTCCTTAAGTTGAATTTTAGTATTTAAGAAAACAAAGTTCTATAACTTTTAAAATTAAAAATAGTTTTTACCTGGTACAGGCTGTCTCTCGTTCCATTCACTTGTGATTAAAACCTCTAGGATTTTTATGTGGTGTTCAGTATTATCAGAGCTGCAAAAGATGGATTAGGCAGTAAGAACTAGGAAAACTGCAAGTTTACATTAGAATTATTAAAAAAATCATTGGAAAAAATTACAACAATGCCCTCCACATTACAACTAAGATCAGGAAATTAATTCACTAAATTTACTTTTGTATATAACTAAGCTATATTTACAGTATCAAAAATAATAAAGAGGACCCAAATACCTTGCTATCTGGAACTTGAAAAGCAGAGGGCTGAAAATTTCAGCCAGAGACCTTGCATTTTTGCTGGAGGCTTGACAAACTCTGAGGAAATGTTTGAGCAAATACTGGAGTGTGAGCCAATACTGGGGAGGTATATTTGGAGATCTGATGAGTTTCTTCAGCAACTGAGCATATTCCTCTGAGCTCTGCACTTCTGCAAGCAAACAGATACAAGGCTCTTGATACCAGCACAGGAACATTCAACAAATAAAATAAAACTATATATGACTCCTTTAGAAGTATCAATTTTACAGAAAAAAAAAAACAATTCTGTCCTTCATTAGTGCCCTAAGACTTCCTCCTTCTTTTGAAAAAAGTGAAATGCTCAAGGAAGAGTAAAGAACAAGTATTTAAAAGTCAAATGGAAACAGATATGCATTTTGGTAAAAACCACAATGTGTTCAGAGTGTACTGGTAGAAGTCTGTCTTGTGTTTAGCATCACACATGATTGGGTAATTCTGAGATGCACTAGATAAGTCTCACAGGTGCTGTTCTAACTTTCAAGGTTACCAGTAACAATATCCTGTCCTAAGATACATAACAGAATACTTGGCCCATGTACTGAAAGCCTATAAGCTGTACTTGTTTGAAATGACCACTGTAGATGCCGAATCTTACATGCATGTATTTCGCACTTCATACCCTGCAGCTCCCAAGGTACTGCAGAACAGCATGACCTCCAATACATTTACTTTGTCAGCACTGATAAAAAGTTAAAAATTAGCCTTCTACGTACAGATAGGTCCTTGATTTTTCACCCCAGTTTTTCTACAGTCATTCTACTTACTAAAATGAAGAGAACTGTGCTATCCTTCATATCTCCCATTACGTTTACCTAAATAGGTAGCTAAATAATGCATGTCTAGATCTTCATTGAAACAGTTTTCATCAAACATGGTGAAGGCATATATGTTTTCTGAGATGCTGCCAGGTTTTGCACAATCTTTACTATTTGGTGGGTGACAGCTGGAACATCAAATATTCAGAGTTCTAATAAAAGATTTTTTGTCTGACATTGAAACAATGTGATAATCCTACCTTGAGTTACAGAAATCATATCACTGTAAATAGCTGCTGGAATGATGGGATTTGGCAGGTCCAGGAGATACCTTTTGAGAGCATCTGATAAAGTGTGCACATCAAATGTCTCTAAGTCCAACGAAGAGGGATCTAAAGGGAAAGAGCAACATACTTTTTAGACATTAGAAGCTGGAAAAAATACACAAGTTCATGGTATTAGGTCTTTATACCAAGCCAAACCTCCTAACTTTTATTTGGTTTACATGGAACAACATGCAAGAAAGAAGGTAAGACACCAAGAAAAATCTTTTACAGTGCTCAACACCATGCTCAGGCCTTTGGCATCTGATGAACCAAATGGCTTCCACTGCTGTGTGTGGCCTTCTGTCACATACAGGACAGGGCTGAACTCAGAATAACAGTAGAGACTTGCTGCATGTTGCCAATGTTATGGAACGCCAGAGTATTTTTAACAGGTCTTTGTTTTACCTGTAAATATTTTGTGTAAAAGTAAGTATTAAACAGGGGTTTGGGCAAATGCAGCTTCTTTACTGGCAGTTACTTCTATTATGACTGCAAGTTTGATTAACAACTTGGGGCTCCAAGTCTGTAAATATTTATGTAAGTCAAAACAAATATGCATGTGCAAAACTGGGTGCTTGCTGTTTTATGCAGCTGTTAGGATTTATCTTGTAAAATCTGATATCCTTCCAGGATAGATATGGCTTGGGCTAAGTTTTGGGAGCATCACACGAAGAACTACTTGATAGTGTTGGAGCAAGGAATATCAGCAGCAAAACTAGGAAAACAGAGAAATGCTTACCTAGTGGAAGCAGGATTAGGGTTCATCTTAAAACATGAAAACTCTGGCACAGTAACGTCCTGGATGTTTATAGTAAGATCCACATTTGGTACAAGGATTTAGAGGTATTACTGCTGACCAACTTCCTAGGCTAGTCAAGGCCACTGTAAAATAACTCCTGAACCCATCTAGCCAGTTTAAATCGAATTCAACAGGGAGATTAAAGGAATCAGGTATGTGGTATGAAAAAAGGCAGCCAAGAGAGGGTAGTGAGAAACTCAGTGCTCCTCCACCTCCTTTCTGTTTTCCCCAAAAGAAAGTTTGCAGTATGAGCTTAATTCTTACCAGACACTAAATAATTTGCATGGGAAAAGAGACATTATGAATGGCTCAGATGACAAAAACTTGCAGTGTGGTTATGAATTCTACATGAGCAATTATGTGTCAGAGAATCCAATCCCAAATTAATGAGAAATAGTTTTCGTTAGTTTTGTTGCTCACAGGATGTTTTCTATTTCATAACCCAAGTTAAATCCTCGTTCTTTCAGTGTTGACCCATACTCTGAAGTATATTCCAAATTATTATAATGGATACATGAGCAAGAATAAACTTGTGGTACTCTGCAACTGTTTGGGTGTAATGTCATAAACAGACCTGAACTCTTTCATCAGCCAAGCTGGCCAGATGGAAGTCAGCTTTGATTTTAGAGCTAGATAGCACTGAGCTGAAGCTAACACACAGTTACCCAATTCATATGGAATAACACATAAGCAGAACAGCACACTAATGCAGTTCAGCACACCAATACAGTTCATGATTTTGAGACCAAAGCAGAGCTAACTCAGGGAGTAGGCAGAGGAGGTGAGATCTGTCTGTATCCATGTATCTGGACACCCACTGTACCAGCTCTGTACTGGAAGATTGTGATCCTATCTTAAAGAGAACTCAGAAAGATACACTTTTACTAAAGGGTAAAGTCTTGTTTTCTCAAACCTAGTTACATTTTAAGTAAGAATACATGTAGACTACAAGTTCTTGATCTCAGGAGGCAGATGAACCTTTCATAAAAGTACACCTCAGTGCAGAGATTTAAAAAGGGATACGTTCATATTGGTGCCACAGAAAATCTATATTTATCTGGACTGAAAAATATAATTACAACAGTAAAAATACAGCTTAGGCCGCTAGCACCACATGCATTTTCCTCTCCCTGCTTGTACTCATATACTACTTCACTCCCACCACAATCACAAGAGGACAGGATGCTCTTTTGATTTGAAGGAACAGACAACTCATCGTATCATCTCTTATTCATTCTGTTAGTATTTGCAATTACTAAAAATGAAGAGAGCTAATTCACAGTTTTGAGTTTGCTTCCTTTGTCCCTTTGGCAACATGGTGTGTAACCAGTTTCATTTTCTAGCCATTTTCTAGCACATTTTTGTGCTCCCTCATGCAAGTGCAAGCTCACACCCACTTTGCACTGCAGCTTACAAAGGCCTGGGCAAGCACTCGTCTACAGTAGCTCCTGATCTCTCATACTGCAACTGGGTGTTGACATGCCAGTATATTCTGGCCTGCAGTAGAAATCAAGAGTACCAAAAAGAGCAGGAAATTTATTTCAGGAAACTTGAACAGGTATGTGGTATTAGTGGTGTAGCTGCATTTTACTATCTGAAACCTGAGAACCCTGCCTACTGCAGCAACATTAATTCAATTCTCTCTTTCCCTTTCAGCATCATCTCTGTAGCAAGTAGGGAATGTGCAGCTACTGCCTCCCCACCTACAGGACTGAAAAAACGCACACAGATGTATGCAAACCAATGGCCATTTGTAGTGTATCTATATCTTGCTTTTTTAAATTATTTTATTATTTGATATATATATATATATATATATAAATTATTTTATTATAGAACACCTTGTTTTATTCTGTACAACTAGACTGACAGTCCCTGAACAAGCAAGTGACCAAGAAATTATCAAAATAATTATTCCTGGAAAAACCCATGCAGTGCAGCCATGAAAAAAAGGCAACCTCTAAAAGTAAAAAATACCTTTCATATTAAATGTAAAGTTAGAAAACTTTTTTACTTATGTTTGTTTTTTTTAATACTGTATTATTCAGAACCAGCACATATATACAAGCTGAATAGGGAAGCACAGAAGAGAAGCAGTCTGACTACAAAGTTCGTCTAGTGCTTTAAGGAAGAGAACTGTACTTGCCACTTTCAAGGATTTGTCTTAATTCTGATGAGCTGCTTGAGCCTTGTGTTCCATACAAAGTCGAGCACTCCAGACCTTCAAAACAAAATCGAAGGGATACGTCAATTTTCCAGTGACTGCTGCCATGACACAACATACTTGCTGTTTTCTTCAAGTAAGTACTTACAGTATAAATTTGCAACATTCTCCCACCACTATCCACCCACCAAACCATGGAATGTGATTGTTTTTTAAGGCTGTAAGAAATCTCTCCGTACATGCCAGCTGCTGTGTCTGCAGAAAGAGCTGGCCAAGGAAGATCAGAGATGCCAGCAATCCCACATATTTTGTTCAGCTCTCCATGGGCTGACTTCAGAAGGCCAGGACCAGGAAACAGATTCACATACCCCAGCGAAGAAAACAGTTTGCAACAGCAACATGGCAGCCAGATCTTCCTTTACACCCTATATGGCAGTTAGAAAGACCAGGTCTTTCAGGTGAGTAATAAGTGAGTGGTCTGAGTCAGGTCACCCCACAGTAATGGGACAGGTACATGACAAAAGTTCTGACACATCCTAATTAGCTTTAAGGATTTAACTGAGACTTCTAAGTTAAAACTGTGCCTAACCTTTGGCACCCTATGCAGTCAACAGGGACAGAGTCCCTTCTACAGGACAGGTAGCCCTTAGACCACCTTTGACCATCCACAAAGCCCACAACCTCACAGTATACATAAGGTGAGTGTCACATCATTAGTGTGAGAGAAAATGTCTGTGTATGTCACGTGTCTGATGATCCTCCTGAATAAAAGACACCAACAGAGTGTTTTCAAGTGAAAGATACTGTTTACAACTTCCCTATCTCAGTGAAAAGAGAAAAGACACAGGGAAAGAGACCATGCCCAGGGATGCAGAGCACTGACAATTTAGGAGTATCAGTGGTGTTTCCTGGAAGCAGTAGTTGCTTATGCAAACTATTGCTAAATACTGGCATTCTCATTGATATTAGCAAGCTCCTACTCATTCAGGAAAGGCTTAGTGTCTTAGTGTCAGAGCTGTATGTGAGCACCTCTGTCCCCAAGGACAACCTGAGTACGATCAGGACACCACTTGAGTACGATCAGGACACCACTTTTCCTCTCACTCCCTGGCTGTAAGGCCACTGAATGAGCAGGACCCACTGAGCTGCTCCATACTTCACCAGGACTAGGAAAGTGACATCAGAGGAAGAGCCAGGAGGAAAGACATTGGGCAGAAGAGGCAAGACATAGCAGAGGAAAGGGGAAAGCCTCAAAAAGATGAAGAGATTTCAACATGGGAAAGCAGGAGAGCAAAAAATCATAAAAATAACACTGGCTGGCTCAGCATACAGCAGCAGTAAAGAAGTGGCTCCTGAAGCATAAAACCAGTTGTTTTAACTTTTCCATATTTAATTATATTTTTTTCTTTTCCTTCCACACTTTGGGGCAAAACATTATGTTTGCCTGTGTATCCAATTCAATATTATAATGACGTTTCCATAACCAGCTTTCTATTGGTTAGAAAAAATAAAGCAACACCAAACCCTTCTCCCTTACCTTTAATAATACTTGTGTTAGTTGAGTTATTAAATGTCATTTGAGGTAAGCTTTGGTTTTGCTCCTACAGTCCAAGTTGCCTCTACTAAGCAGAAATGAATGCAACAAACCTTAAATGAGATTATTTCATATCTGTTAAGTAATGTGATGCATTAGCAGCTCTAAAAAGAGGAGATGCCAGTTCTGGATCTGATTCTGCAGTCTTGGCTCATGTAAGTAACAGAAAACCTTCGTAGATCATTCTTCAGCCTACCTTTCTTTTCAATGGCCTCCATTATCTTGATAAGAATTGGTGGAGCTACATCAGGAGGTGCGAACTGCTCTGTAAGATCTGGAAGCGAAAAAGCTGTAAAGAAAAAGAGGAAAAATAAACCAAGCTACAGATAAATGCAATTTCTGTTTATGAAAACTATGACACATAATGCAACCAGTTACTTTTTAAGTACAGAACAAACATCCCATTTGTCAGGCCTAAATGAGAGCACTCCATACGTAATCAGAAAACTGAATAAAAATGATAACTGCAGTTTTATAGTGTTTTCTTTTAGGGACCTCAGTCTGTCCTAGAATCATCCTCCATATTGCCTAGGAAAAGAAAACACAATAAAAGTTTGCAGTCCACGGATGGGCAGAAACACAATGTAAAGGAGAAAAAATCTATTGGTCTGAAACATTTACATCCAGTGTGTGCCAGATGAGGGAGCTAAACACATCACCATCTGGGAGCTGCTGATCCCCTGCGTAAAACAGACTTACAGAGGGCTGAAATAGCGGTAGAAAAAAGTATTTCACACTCATGCAAAAGTTCAGTAACTTCTGTTTGCTTTCAATTTTCAAGCATAATACCATTAACGGTACAGTCTTCTTGAACAAGAATTTTCTTTTCTACAATGACTGATTAAGAAGAAATAGTAGTATAATCAGAAAGGGACATTTTGCAGATTCAAACAAACCTGTATACGAATTTTATACAAAGTCACTTTTCACGCAATCCTGTTGTTTCACAGAGGGAACATACTGTATAGAGGAATGTTCTGGCTCTGTGATGCGAGGGATTATCTATCTCTAAACACACAATTTTTGCCAAAAAATAATTCAAAAGTTTTAGAGCGGTCCTATTTAACGCTTGGAAGGCAAGAATGTTTACATAAAGATATTATTAAACTACTGCAAGAAACATCTGGCACAGTTTGATAGATTATGATTGATAAACAAAGCTTAATGACTGAAGCAAAAGTTGCCAGTTGACTAAGTAATGGTGATCTCTGCCTGATTAAACTCATCAAACAGAGAGAAACTGTTAAACACACATGCACTTATGTGCCTGCATGCATATGTATACATACATGCATGCACATGCACATACTGTATTTTTAGAAGACTGAAACTGAACAAATTATGAAGGTTACTAAGTAGAAGAAAAAGAAAAAAAAACCCCACAAGATTAAAATATGAATAAAGTTTTTAATGAAAACTTTGAGATAGCCAAAAAGTAAAATACACCAGAACCGAGAAAAAGAAAGCAGACAATTTTGGCTGAGAATTCATCCTATTTTGGAAGCAACAATTACATGATCTTCAAAAATGCCAACAATTTAGAAGTGGCAACACAGCAAGGAAGGTACATAAGTCTGGAAATGCAGAACACTGAGGAGAGAAATGAAACACAATAAATAACAATTACTTATGAACTAGTAATGGAAGTGGAGCACACTAGGACATCGAGACATGTCCTTCGCAAAAAGAAGCAAATGATGCTACGATAATGATGGGATACTTTCTAATCCATTCATAACTGAGGACATTAGAAAATCACCTCTTAGTCATAACAGTTTAACTTACGAAGCTCAGAAAATGAGTGTTCAGGAGTTCCAAAAGAACTAAGCAGATCTCTGGTCTGCTGATGTTACTTTTTAATGACTTGTAGAAAATCAGAGCAATTCCTGGGGATCAAAGGCATTCTAATGCCTGATCCACACTTTGAAAGGACAAGTAAGGTGACTATATGCTAGTGACATTATCAATCCTGGGCAAAATAAAGGAAAACCTGGCAACTAGACTCGTATGATAAAGCAATAAATGATAGCACTGTAACTAAGGATTGTCTGCATAGCTTTTTAGAGGATAGGTTCTGTTAAAAACCACACCACTTCCTTCCTTGGGGCACATTAGTTAGCTGAAAAATGTAAATCAGATAGCTAACTTAGTATAACACTGTGATTAAAAGCTAAATTCAAAGAAAGCTGGTGTTACATGGCTATAGGTGACAGCAGATCTCTGAGTGTAGTTATTAATGCAGAACAAGCTACTCAGGGAAGGAATGGACTTTTTGTCTCTTTAAATCACTTTCAGGTTCCATTTGGAACACCTCTTCTAGCTTAACATCTGAGGCATGCTGAAATACAGAGCATTTGGTTTGTAATACTCAGATCAAATAGTTCCTTTCAACTCCAAACTATGTATCTCTTTTACCATGAGGGCAAATCTAATGAAAGAACAAATGAAAGACCTGATCAGAGTCAGATCAAAGGATATGCTATGAAAATAAGACTATGACACACTCATAGACTCACAGAATGCTAAGGGCATAAAATGCATCCCTTACATAGTAGCACAGGAAGAACAGATTTTAAGAACAGAGTTTACTTAGTTTTACTTATGAAAACTTTCTGCTCCCTTAGGTAGCCAGTTACATTAAGGACCTCTCTCCCTCTTGTGTAACAGCAATGGAATTTTATCATCTCTGAGCAAAGATGCTCATCTCATCATTCTAGCTGGACACAGCATGCAGTAACAATGAACAATTTAAACTGAAACTGAGGAAAGAAAGGAGAGGTGAAGGAGAAATAGACAGAGGATGGATGTCAAACCTGACAGACATTTGAAACATTTCAGGTGACAGATCAGCAGTTCAAGGACAGTCCATTCAAGCTACTGTGCAGCAGAGAGAGCTATGCTTTCTTGGATTAACAAAACTGTGCCTTGAAATGATGGCGAGAGATATTCCAAATACCTACAAACAAGGTGTATTTAGAAAAATAACTAAACTTCCCACTAGATTTAGATTTTCTGCATGAGAGATAAGTGTCCAAGCAAAGGAAAAAGGAGAACCCAATGTCAGGTGAAGATTTCAGTTCACGGGCAAAAGCCCTTGCAGGGTGAAGAAAGAACTGCAGAAACCAGTTTGTCTCTCTGGAACATAACAAATGGCGTGGATGTAGACTTTTACCTAGAGTGCCTCTTCCTGCAACCTACCTGATGCTCCATGCTTCTCATTCACACTTTAAGCAGGATCTTAGTTTATCGTTTAGGTTTGTATCATAATCTGTCACTGGATCTCTTTGTTGTACTGTATTCCTGGATTGATAATATTCTTAGTGAAAATGAAAGGCTTTTGGAAGCTACGCATTTACCTTCATATTTATGCAAAATCTATAACATGTCTACTGGACATATGTATGTAAAGCAAATGTAACGCTGGTTAAAAGGAAAGATGTTCAACACTCCTCTGCTACCCTAAAATACGCAATTGGAAAAATATTAGAATTTTAGGAAATCAGATAATTTCTGATGTCTCTTTCTCCTTATATCCCATTCCTTTCCTCCAAGACCTGAAATTTCTATCTACTAAAGACACTGCTGAACTTTTAGATATGAAGACGATATATAAGCTGTAAAACAGTTCTGTATTTGACTGAAAACTCAAGATACTCACCTCTTTTAATACTATGCACACACTGGTGTGTATAAGCTCTACAGTTAAAGGACACAAACATACATACACACAATGGCAGGTACAAAACCTGCAGTTACCTTCACAGCCATGAAGAAGAATACATCTAAGACACACACAGTTACAGTGCTCAGCAACATTAAAAAAAACATTCACTTCATCAGCATGTAGGAGATGGTATTAACAAATTAAAATCACTTAGCCTCCCACCTGTTCTAGGATTTCCTGCTCATTGCACCACCTCCAATATAATTGATGAATAGCGTCATACTTTAAACTTTCCAACTTTTGCACAAAATAGAAAATTATGTTAATTTAGAGGCGAAAGGCCTCATGAAGCACACATCTGTCAGGAAAAAGAAAAGACAATGGTACTTACAGAACTGAAGCTAGTTTATGATACTTATACAGAAGACAGCCGATTTGGGAACTGTGCTCTTCAATTTCAAAATGCTGAGAGAAAATGGCAGAGTCTAAACTGAAGAGAACTACAACTAATGTTGGAAAGAAAGAATTTGACTTCCTGAGCCAGAATACAAGTTAACTTTAAAGAAGTCCTGTTTCTAAATTAGGTGATCCAGAAGAAAATTCAGCATGCATATTAAGATCTACAGAGGGAAGGAAAGGAAAACTTCCCAGATAGGTTAGTTTTAGTAAAAGAGAAATGAACAAAAGCTCACATGCAACCTGCATTTAGTACCTGATTTCAGAAGCATCTTCTGCTTTGAAGCATGCTCTAGCACAGCACGAAAGTTTGGAGAACCAAATACACTCTTAGGAATCTGAGCAACTTTGTAGATCCCTTTGCTACAATCCAGTACCAGCTTTTCACTTAAAGGAATCATTTTCCCCCAAAATTCCTCTTTATTTTTTATTTTTTAAGTTCCACCTTCTCAAAATATTAAGGTTCTGAAGAGTTCTGAAAAGCTGCCATATAGTTTTCACGTCTTCTTTCTAGTCACAAGTCTGGTAGTGGATCTCTAGATAGTAAGGAAGCTTCTGATGACACATGATAAAGGCTGGATTTTCCACTAGCTCTATTTTTACCTTGCCACAGTGAGAACCAATGAGATGAACCACAAGCCGGCATTCGCTTTAATCTGCAAACTCTTCCCTATCCCTGATACAGACAGGCCTAAACAGCTCTAAGGCAATGGCAACGTGTGGGAGATGAGAGCATACCTTATGTTCAAGGGTTGCCAACACAGCCTCGAAGTGCAAGATGAAACCAGCACACAGCTGCACCTTTTGGAAGGGTTCTCAGTAAAAAGAGATACTTTAGAGTTAGTACCTGGCAACGACAAGTGGAAATTTAAAGCTAGAATTTGGCTTCAGACACTTCTGAGCCAAATCTTTCATTACTGCCTGAAGAAGAATGAAATGAGTATTAAAAAAAAATGAATACAACTTAAAATGAAGCAATACACACCATGGAAAGTTTAAATATCTGATTATTTTACAAGAACTAGATACTAACATTTTTTGAATGTAGCTTTGAGTCAAGATTACTCCATGTATGTTCTTTTTTCAGAAAGGCATTCATATTGCATTTGATGACAAAACAGTACTACGTAAAAGTCTTAATATTTGAGAGCTCAGGTCTTAAGATGATCATAACTGTCTTATGTGCATGCAGATATACTCTCTAGGCATGCAACTGCATCCACTAACACAGTGAACTATGCATTCATAGTTTTACACGTCTGAAAGTCATACAGTATGTCCAAATGTGAATGGTTTGACCAGCGCTGAAATTAACTGTAATAAACACAAGAACAGAAGAAGAAATTAAAGATAAGGGTCATTGTCAAGCAACTTGTGATAATGTCTCCAACAAGACCGGCCAGCAAACTATAAAGAAATGATGGCTGATTGAGCACCTAAAATACTTTTGCCAGTGGCACCACCAAGTGGGATAATGCATGACAAGTTGTGGACAACCAAGGTTTTTCCACAAAGTTCAACAACCATGCTTGCTATTGAAAATTCTGGGAAATGTGGGAGCCTGCTTTGTTAATTGAAATGCTGTTATTTTAGCAGTTATATAGTATACTATGTATGGGAAATGGAATTAAAAAAACCTTCCCCTATTACCACCCATATTCCTTGAAACAGAAACTGAATTTCAGTAAGGATTCATAATGGCTGAATTTAATCACTTGTCAGTATACAATGTCAAATTCAAGTGAAGACACAATTGTGCAGTCTGGCATTCCTGTGCAGCCTTTTTTAAGGCAGTGGCATGAACTGAGGCAGTCCTGCGTACCCCTGTGTGCTGACCAATAGTGACGCCCAGACCAGAGAGAGACATCAGCACTTCAGGAGGCTGCACGGAGAACACACCGAAAGCCATGCATATGGAAACATGAGTTCAGATCCTGTCGAACTGGAAAGCACCATGAGGTGCCTCTGCATGGGTGACAGCATGGCCCGATGCGTCTCATGGCCCTGCAGTGGCAGCTGGTCCAGATGCAGAGTCTCAGCTGCTGCTGCCCCCTCAGCACCTGCTTTCATCCGCTGGGGAAAAAAGGCCACACGAACCTCACAACCCGTCAGAGTGAAACAACTCTTACTGACACAAAACTCCTAACTTTCAGTGAGAGGGAATTTCAGGGTCCATTATATGTTTCTTTATAGCCATAAGAAGTGGCAAGTTCCTGCAGAAACTTTCAGCAGAACAGTGTGAAGATTAAAGAAACCCCAAACCTTATGGAGAAAGTTTCCACAGGTATCTGTGCTTGGGGTTCAAAGCCAGACCAAGAGAGAAGATAAGGAGTATGGTATTACAAATACATACCAGAGAAAAATTCACTCAGATTGGAGAACTGAAACCTTGCCCTGGCATTTGTAATTTCAGACAGCCTAACATCATTTACCAAAAGGACAGGCAAGCAGTGTTCAGAACTACCCAGCTGCTATTAGTGAAAGGTTTTTACTGCACAAGAATGAAAGACAAGAAGGTGAGAGCAAAGACAAAGAAGCTGATGTCCCTCTATGTCTCAGATAAATGAAGGACTGCAATAGATAGTAAATTCAGCCGCAACTATTGGAAAAGAAAACACCTCTCCTTAGACCCTACTGACCTGAGATCATTCAGTTTGGCTACATACATTTCAGCTTTCTAGAAGCTGAAAGCATCACTGAAAATGGCAGGAGAAAGAGCTGTTCAGGGCTCAACCACCTTCTCCAGTACTGGTTTCATTAGGAAGATTTTTAAAAGACAACACTATTCATGGAAAAAATATGAAAGAGATTTAAGCTTCAGTGAATTTGACACGTCATTACAAGTGGCTTAATAAGTCTGTCTACTATTACTTGTCTTTTATTTTTATGAGATGTCGTCAATCAGGCAGACTGTGGACTTGGAATACCACAGAAGCCTTGGCAGCCAAGGGAGACTAAATCCGGAAGAAATGCAGAGAGGTAAAGATTATCCCAGCACTAGAAAAAGGAATGGTCTGCCCCACCAACACTATCAGTCCCGGGGCTCACAAGAAGCCCATTTTTATGGAAGCAGAAAAATGTCTGCAAGTCAAGATTTATAGCGATATGAATGACCCCAGAGCTATGAAAAGGAATAGGGAAAAGATGCCTGCTGGTGACCTTACATGACTGGAGTAGAACTGGGAAGCTGGATGGAAATACCACCAATTCTAAAATCCCTCAATACCATGCGGCCAGCACAGCCTACTTCTTCCATCGATCAGCAGGTGTTGGATATGAACTAGAGGACAAAGTGACAACTTCATTTAGATTTCTCTGTTAATGTGCACTGAAGATTTTAGCCACAGAAGGAAATACAGATCTGTACCGAAAAAAATGTTTTGCTACATCAGCTGTCACTCCTCTTTTTCCTTTGTCTTCAATGGAGAAACACCTGAATAAAGCAGAACACCCTTCCTAGGGCATCTCAAAGAATACATTTACCCTTCACGGATAAACAGTACTCTGTTAATACACCTCTGCACTTCAAATAGCTTTTTAAAGCTTCCATATTTCTGCTGTGATCCCACATCAGCAACAGAGAGTGACAAGAACTTTTCCAAGGGACTTATTCCAAAGGATGACAATCGCAGAAGTTCTCACCAGCATGACCTTCTGAATGGTCAGTCTGAGTGTATTGCCCAAAATGCATCTCCGGAATCCTCTGCATGAGGTAGGTACTGACAACATCATCTATAAGCTTGAAAAAGGGCATTTCAAACTGACTTTTGTAGAAAAATGTACAAAACCTGTTGTAATATCTGTGGCACTTCACAGAATAAAGCCAGGCGGTCATTTTTCCAGGAGGCCAAATACATCTGTATTAAGATTGGGACATTTATAGTCAAACTCACTGAATCTAAGAGGGTTGGAATAAAACCTGAATGTCATCTCATTTTATCCTGGCTACAAATAATGTGTCAAAAAGACATAGTTACCTGTATAAATCAATGCTGTAACTGAGACAAGTCAAATACTTTGCCTAGATACTTTCCAGGGTTATCAGCACATATATGCAAGCAATGATCTGACTGATAGAAATCACGTGCATGGTGATTATGCAGGAAGTTTGGGGGGCTTAGAGACCTAATTCCTCTCCTCATCCCCACTTAGAAAGTTGCACCAGCTGCACTCTGCACTCTCAGGGGTAAGGAGAATAAGGGGCAGCTATGGGAACAGTGGGGAAACAAGCTCAGGGAAATACAGATTAGTGCAAGAAAATCACCTATAAACAACATATGGCAGAACTAGACAGAAGAAGGCTTTGATTTCATATAGAAAGTCATATTTTATAATATACCAATTCTCCTGAAAGAAATCTGGGGTCTCTACCCTTCCCTGACACAAAAATGAACACTTGTCACAGAGCTGCTGCCTTAATCAACAAACAATTCCTCTAAGACAAAAGAAAATGAAAGTGTGGAGAGGAAGAAAAAAAGAGAAGATGGTGTCTGGCTTGAGGGAAGTTTAGCTGCACAAATAAGCAGAAAAATAAAACCACCAGGCAACATAGTGTGGAGTCCTATATTCCTTTATAATAGTTTAGTACTTTTAATAGTAGCTGCTAATCATGTTTCACACTTATTAGTGTTTCGTAAAGCCCTATTTCTATCATCTGTTGAAAGGGAAGTGATACTGCCTGTACTGGGAAGGAATTCTGTACATAATATTCTATCAGATTAAACCTCAGTAACTTCATGAATTATGAGCTGTCAGGCACTTTTCTTATCTGCTACAGAATATACTTCTTAGAAATAGGAGCTATAAATAAGACAACAGATGTTCTTTGTTGGCTTCAACTGAAGCACAGATAACTTTTAAAAAGCATCCTGTAGTTAAGATTGTTGTAAAGACAGTATTCTACTTCCCTCTATGTGTGAGCTTTTACAATACTCCTTTTCAAACCAGAACTGAACTTAGGATTTGAAATAGCTGCAACTATTTACAGTTGGTACTAATATAATTCAAGAAAAAGCAGCCCTGTTCAGAGGAAAAATTGCAAGGCTTATAAAAAAAACCCCAAAACTAACTCAGTGCAATATTCTGGCATGCAGTACACTGCGTTATAATGCTGTACTTAACACAAACTGTTTTGCAAAAGAACCCCCCCAAAACCCACAGAAAAGATGGGAAAACCACCTGCTTATTCAACTGTTTGTTCA
Source organism: Falco punctatus (assembly GCF_963210335.1). Classification (NCBI taxonomy): domain Eukaryota; kingdom Metazoa; phylum Chordata; class Aves; order Falconiformes; family Falconidae; genus Falco; species Falco punctatus. Next base: position 24,818,589 of record NC_137586.1, on the reverse strand, counting down.
AAGAGCTGTGAGATAAGCTGAAACAGTAAAATAAGAAATAAGCAAGAATGTAGTAAAAGATGCCTTTCTGCTTCTATGTAGAGGAAGGCACTCAACAAGCTGAGGAGCACAGAGAGGGCCCAAGACAGGCACTGCTGGAGCTGAACCCCAAGCAGGCTGGCACCAGGGCTTTGACACTGCCAGTCTCTGGGAGAGGTGCGTCCCACCTCCTTCCCACTGTCTGGAGCACAGGGCATTGCTAGAGGCTTCCCACGCTCTTCTCAGGGGTGGCAGACCGATGCATGATTCCCTCTTTACCTCATTCTCAGGTATCACCCCAAGCCCTGTGTGATGTAGGAAGTACAGTGGATGGTAGTGTTCTCACAGTCCCAAAGAGCATCACTTTAAATGGAAAAGCAGCTTAATGTCTCTAAACAAAACGAGCTAGCACAAAGAAAGTATTTTAATAAGCCAACACCTATTTTTCTGTCTTACTGATGTCTGCATGGTCCCTGCCAGCAGTTTTCAGTCAGAGATATTAGCAGATGAGAGGTAAAATGTGGTGTGGATACCAAGTTACTGCATCTCCACAAGCAAGGAAATGATGACAGAGGTGACAGGGTCAACCAAGAAGCTAGATGTATTGCCTTTTTTGTCAAGGGAGTCTTGTTATACTCCCTCCTCCTCCTTCAGAATTGCTGCTCCAGGGATAGAAAAGAGCTGAGCTATGTAAGAATTTGAGTGATTTCACCCAGTTCTCCTCAGAGATACTGACAATGGAAAACTTACCATTCCAGCTTCCGGCGTACATGATACCAAGAAGGAAAATATGTGTCACTGAATATTCAAATGTAATGTGGATAGTGTAGGTGTGAGAGGACAACAGCATGTTCCACCGGCAGCTGCATCATGTGACCTACTTAGCAGTTTCCCAGTGCAACCTTCAGAGTTGATTGCCATTAAACATCCAGACTGCAGTAGTAGTACCTAGAAGCCCTTATCAGAATCAGAACAAACTTGTAAGAGTTCTCTACAAACAAAACATCCCTTACTGGTCTTATAATTAACTAAGCCATCTCTTGGAATTGATGCCAGCTGCCTTCCCTCAAACTCTACTTCATCATTCCCCAAGGGTATTAAAGCCATGATATTCTATTAAGTTCTGCACTACAGACTTTTTTTAAAAAAGGATCAGTGAGACTCTAGCAAAAGCATAATTTATTTTAAATATGTAAGTTAATAATACATTTACACAGTATTTTACTGCAGTGATTCTACAAGGAATCAGCAGCAAAGCTCCTTGTGTCTGATGCCTGCTATAATACACAGACACATAAACAAAACTACATTAAAAGACCAAGAGCACAAGTTCAAGCACCCAAAACTTAGGACCACAAAGAAGTAAGGCTGCATGTGCAATTTCAGTTCTCGTTTTTCTCTTTCCACATAATGACATAGCACTGTTCCCATAAAACTATCCTGCTCATTTCAGCGCACAAAGCCTAGTGCTCTCAAGGGACAGAACCCAGTGAAAAGCTGAAGTATATATTACATGGAGCATTATCCAGACTGTACAAGGACACATCCAGTAGGCTCACATTCTCCTGTTTACCTTCCTCTTCAAACCTGTATTTTCTATTATCTCAGCTCAACTTGGCTTCACATACAAGAATACTTTGCTCCTCAGCTTGTTCTCAAGTTGTTCATAGCAAGTGGGGAAGGAAGTATGTATTCTGCTGCTCCTGGAAACCTTTGTCACATGACAGAGAGGCAGCTGCCTATCTGTTAAGGGAAGGAATGCTCAGGTCTATCTCAAGAGGCACTTGAAAATTTTGGTTCTGGCCAGCCAGTGGAGAGTCACGGTGAGATGATTTCAATGACCTCCATCAGGTAAAACTTCACATATAGAGCAACTTCCCATGCTGGACCCATTTTACCTAAAAAGCAGTGACCTGTACTTTCTTCTGAATAGTTTGGCACTAACCTACAAGATTGATAACCTCACTTCCCTTTCCATATAACCATGGTGATGACTAGTAATAGTGCTCCAGCAGGATCTGCTTTTTGTAACTGAGACAGGGCTGCTGGATGGTTGTTCACTGTGAGATACTGGGCATGCTGGAACTCTCTTCCAGAATGACCTGTCACTTTTGTAGAGGATCCCTGTTCCTTAATGGTGTTTCATTTTTTTCTGGTACCACACAGTTGTTTCTTATGCAAGACCATCACTGGTTTGTGATAATAAGTATGCTTGAGAAGCATATATTAAAACATTCTTTTTTTATTCAATAATCACAATACATAAAAATTCAGGCCAGTATGTTGTTCTGCTCTGAAAGAATACTTTGGTTTGCTACCTTTTTGCTGTAGAGAAACTAATAGGGGAAAAAAAGCCAACAAATCCCCATTAAACTATCCAGAGGCAAGCAATCTAAGGGAAAAGAATAAGCTCTTCACTACTCCAAGAAAAAGATGTGTATTACTGTGCTTTGAGAAACCCAAGTTGTTTAGATCTGGAAGATTTACATAAAAGTAATGGCAGAAGCTGCTGACAGATAAAAACCAAAACAGCTCCTTTATCTTTTGGGAATTATGGGAAACATTTGTAAGTACACAGAAAGTTAAAAATACTAAGTGTATAGCAGTCACCCAGAAAAAAAAATGCCAACAGTGGTAACAGCAATCCAGAATCAGGACTTTTTTACTCTGGAGACTAATGTATTTCAAATCAGGACTTTTGCCTCCTCTTACCAAAAGAAAAAAAAAAAAAGAAGAAGAAATACCTTTGGGCTAGGACTCTAGCTGTAGCAACAGAAATATAGCAATGCTGAAAAACAACATTATAAGAAAGTAAAACTGGGTTAATCCTTACAGCCCTTAAACCATGGGCTGATCCAACACAGATACAGAAACATTACTAGGAAATACCTGAACCAGATCTACAGAGAGTTTATCCCACCATTATCTTTAATTTCAGATGATGAAGAAAGCTCAAAATCTGTATCTAGTAAGATATTTTGACCTGTACCATACATCTGTCAAGATTCCTCTGCATAGTAATGTCAGTGTCGATTTCTCATTCCAGTATGCTTCATACTGTTAAGGTGCTACACAAAAAGGATGCCACAGAATATGAAGTACATGTACTTAATGCATGAACCTCTCCTCCATAAATCACTGTTCACACTCTGCTGCTTAAGTAACTGTAACTTAGACTCAGCAGTTAAAGGGATGAATGAATTTCATGGACCTTTACTAAAGCAGTCAGGGTCTCAAGTGGCTGGCTAACTGCAACTGGACGAAGGACCTTCAAGTCGTGCACTGTCTAGCACAATGCACTGCAGAAATTCATGCTGTGCAAAACTGTTTATAAGAGGTGTAAAAAAAGAATTGAAGATTACAACAAAGATTGTGCCAATGAAAAGCTAGCATGAAAAACTGTCGATGTTTTTACATCACTGTCTGCAAGCCAAAGATTAACTGAAGTCAGGGTAAGGAGGTATGGAACAGGATTTCAGTCTGCATTGGGAGTGTATTCATTTGCAAAGAAACTAAAAGGAAGAGGCAAAGTCTCTCTTTAGGAAAGCACAAGCATAATTCTAAGCACTTCAACTTGGGGAAATCCTTTTGCAATGTCCATGCAACCCTACGGTGTTAAAGAGTTTCTCGGAGGCTAAAACAAAGAAAGATGTGTCCCTCTTGAAAACAAGCAGTATGTTGAGAAGAAGTGAGACTGAGCAGAAGCTGAAATTCCTGCAAAAATTAATTTGTAAGTGGCCTTGAAAAGCCTAAACTGCAGAGGGGCTGTGCAAACTAAATAAACATGCATCTGGTTAAGAACTGACAACATATTTCCTTGATTTTTAACTCAGGTGGATTAAATGAAAGCTGCTCTTACAGGGAAGAAGCTGGAGGGGCAGAAACTATTTTTATGTCTTCTCAAAGACTCATGAGGTGAGCAAGGAGCACCGTAACCTACTGCTTCCCTTCCTTGCCCCTGCCACCAGGCAGCTGCCCTACTCCAGCACAGGGGAACATGCTGTGGACATTCTCTGACTTTCCTGTAGAAAATTCACAGGGAACAGGATCAATGCTCAAGTTGACTGCCTGCCTCTGCACTTTGGGGAGTACTGAGTGTATAAAAGAGCATGCCAAGAAATACTAATCTGTTGAATATTTAAGTGCTGCAACTGTACGGAGCTTCTACAGGTCACGCACACAAAATCCCCAAGTCTTTCCACCAGCCTGCTCCTGCCAAGACAGTTAGTCTTCTAACCAACCCACCCACATCTGCAAATATAATTGCACTATCTATCTATACATGTATCTCTATTTCCACATATACACAAACAGACCTTAAAGCTACAGTCACTCAGATGTTTCAGAATGTTGATTATAGGACACAATAATGGAGTAAATATATATATCCCTGACTTGCACAAGATGTGATCAAACATGTGAAAAGGTCTTCCAGCTGTGATTCACTACAAAATGGGTGGAGGTTTGTGAGGCTGAAAGGCTGCTGGCTGGAAGGCGTAAGGTTTCTTCCACACTGGCCAGCAAGGACTGGGAATTGGCTGCTGTTCTGTCAAAAGGCCAGGTATATCCTGGTTGTTTTCCTGCTATCCTTGGCAGGGAGGGTTGGGGGGTGGAGGGTGTAAAAAAAAAAAAAAAGAAGGAAGTCTTATGTAAGTCTTATATGTCTGGTTTTGTTATTATGCCCCAGAGGAATCCCTTGGTCATCTTGCCAAGAGAAAGAACCAGAGTTACCTTTATTTGACCCTACCAGAAGGGAACACCTCTTTCTCATTTCATTTTACTTTTTAAAAGGAATTTATTTATTTATTTAAATAGCTGCCATGCCAAGAAACAAAAGGATGTCTCACTTGACTCCCAGATGGAGAATCCATCCAAAAAAACAGTTCCCTGTTGAGGACAGAAGGAACAAGAAGACATTAATTTCAAATTAACCTGATTTCTGTCATTTTTTATGACTCCTAGTTTTCAAATGTTCACATGACCTGCCTGCTACATCAGAGCAAGCACCTTTCTACTTACTTCTCCTAATTTATCCTTCCAAACTTGTGCATGAAGCTGGAAAAGATGTATCCTAATTAGCTCAGCTTGGCATCTTCACAGAAATTTCCTGAGGCTTTTACAAGATAAAGCTCTTCAAAATGCTATATGCAGCAGACAGCTGGCTAACTCGCCTAACCTCTGCTACATTACCACTAGGTACCTAGTTCTTACAGGAGTCAGAACTGCTAAACAGGAGCCTGTCGCCTCCCAAAGGGTTCTAATATTTTATGGTAAATGTGCCACTAACAGCCTCTTTCAGAGGTATCAGTATGAGCAATCATATAAATCTAGGTCTTGTTTTAAGGGAAATGCTTTTTGTTTTGGTTTTGTTGTTTGGTTTGTTTTTAATAGTGTATTTCTTGAACTCTCAAGGGAGGCAGCACTTCTGCTTCTCTCTTCCTTCTGTTTCACTACATCTGTCAGCTTTCCACCAGTCAGCTTCCCACATTTCAAACCTTGCTCCCAATCTGAGAAGTCTTAGGAGACAGAGCAGCTGTTTATTCCAATGGCATTCAACTAGGAATAAATAATGTAAAAGACCAAGTGAATATTCTAATCTGTGCTGCCTGCGGTTGCAAAGGAACCCAAACTGAGCAAGAAAGTGCAAGGCTACAGGTGTCTCCAGATACACATGCTCAACTTGTTTGACTGCTGTTTCCAAAACCTTGCAGGATAGTTCAAACTACAATGTATAAAGACTGGGTTGGTTTTTGTTTTGTTGGATTTTATTCCCCCCCAAAAAAAGAGCTACAAATTACACATCACCAAACTAACATGCAGAAACTTAGCATACACTGGGAGACTACATACTGTAGTCTTATGTCAAATGGAGACAAAGAACAAAGTTCTAGATCCTATTAGAGGGTCCACTTATGCTATGATCCGATCCACTTACGCCATGGTCTGACAGTGCTTTGTAAAGCTTCAAAGCAAGCTGTTTTGTTTTGGGTTTTTTTGTGCTGGGTTTTTGGTTTTTGTTTTCTTTTGAGTCAGAAAAATAAGCATGGATTAAATATTTCTGATAGACTGCAAACAGGTGACAAAATCATACTTAATATGACATAAAAGTCCATATTCTCTGGAATATTAAATTCATATTGAAATGAGAGAATGTCATGCTTTTACTTCTGCATGACTATCCACTTCAGCCCAACAGAACAAATTGGAATCAGATTTAAGTCTACTTTCTCCTGCTAGCTTTATAGCTTCGCCATGCTTTCTGCACATTACATGTTCTCTCTCCTTCTCTCAGCATTTGGCCTCTTCCTCCTTCAGGCATTCTGTAATCCTGCCAGCCAAAAAGCTTTGCTTTTAATAAGCAGATCTGCCAACTTAAACACCAGTCTCCTAAGGCAATGGAATAATGAAACACACATGTATGTACTTGCACATAATCTGTCAAATGCCTCTCTAGCCCACTACAAACGATTTTTGCAATTCAGGGTTTTCACAGGAGCATGCATTCATACACCCTTGGTTTTCAAAGATCAAATGCCATGGTTCTTCATAGTCCTGTGTCTTGTTTGTACATACAAGCCCAATGACCCTGCAATTCCTCTATCAGTATCTAGAAGACACAAAATATGAAAAACCTAAAAACACAAAGGCTGTGCAGACAACTTCATATAGAGGAAGCATATCCTTCAATTTCTCTAACTTGGCATAGAACTCTGGTGCAAGACAGCACAGAGTCCTCCACAGCAGAACACTCTTCCCATGTTTCTAGTGTGTCTAGAAAGTCAATGAATAATCATTCCAGGTGTCAAGAGTATTTCTCATACCTCCCCTATTAGTCATCTATCATGCACACTGAAGCTGCCTCGTTTTCCACTTTCTAAACTAGTATTTCTCAAAAGAGAAATTTAATGTATGATACTAGCAACAGAGTAATCCAGGAAAAAATTTTGTCATGCTAGGATGAAGCTGCACTGCCAAACCTCTTGATTACACAACGTTGCAGTTTACAGCATGGCACAATAAAGACGGTAGCAAAAGCATCTTTCAAGTAAGCAAGTTACTGATTGGTATTAGAAAACCAAAATGAAGATTCAAGAACTCAAGAATTTACTATATAATGTCATCATTTGCAAAAATTCCTGCATTGTGAATCTCAACTATAACATGGTGAAAAAAAGCGAAACTACTAGAGACGCACTATAAAAACCTAAAGCAAAAGGTACTTAAAACACGTGTGTCCCTGAAATGTGGATTTCTATTGGAAGACATGCTTTACATGAAGTACTGAGAACTTAAACTTAGAATTATCAGAATCGGGAAACAAATGAGACGACATTAAATTATGTCACAAATGTTGAATATGTGCACTCACATTCTAACAATTCTTTTGCTTTTGATGCTTGTATTTGGATTCCAGCTGGTGAAGCTGGATGACGCAGGCAGGGTATGCCAGGAAGATCTGTTCTGCAAGCAATCATCTTGGACACCCAGTAATCAGTAACTGAAGCCAGCCGTGGAGTGAGCAGATGGTACTTGCTCCTTGTGACAAATGAAGCCTTACACTGTCAAACCTAATGCAGTTCTGGTTCCTGGTTTTGGTTATCCCAATGAACATCTAAGTGTTAAGAGTATAGAGATCTTTACGTTAACAGTTCCACCCCCCGATTCAGCTTTTTGAAACATGACCTCCCTACTACAAAGAAATCAACCTTTAAGTATCTTAAAACAGTAGTTACTCTTTTAATTGTTTTTTTTGGTCTACCTCATTCTTCACAGGAATCATGATACCACCTTTGCTCACAACAGTGTCCAGAAGATGACTTAATATTTGTGAATATGAAGCTCTATGAAGCTGTTATCAGCCACATCACTGGAAAGCGCAGAAGAGGCAATGAAGAAACCTGTTTCCAGAGACAAGCCTGAAGGCTGTGAAGAAAAGGTGGCTTAAGACCACAAACTGAACAACCAGAATGAAGCAATTCTCATTCAGTGAAGGCCTTGACAAGGAGCAAAGCAAGGACAAGTGGGAAGAGGGGTCAGACGACTGTAATTAAAAACTATCAGATGGCATACACTACAAGAAGGTGTACTTAGATGTACAAACAAAAGTTTTAGATACATAGCTTTGCAATCTTAACAATGTTAACCCTAGTAAAGTGTGCAATTTAATTCACTGTGTATTTGCACATGTATCGAGGTAATAAAAGTCTATATTTATCATAAAAGTAATAATTTGTACAGTAACAGACTATACAATTAAAACTGTCACCATATCATTTCCTCAATTATATGAAACACTCATTACCATTGCTTTAGTTACCCAAACAGGCAGCTGTAAGGAAAAAAAACCCAGCCTTGCCAAAGTATCTAGCAGCATGGAACAAATTTTTTCATATGCATTAGTGAAAAGGACTGAATAAAATAGAAGAAAATAATTTGGTGAAAATAATCTATATCCTGTCATCACCAAATACACAAATACTAGTAAATTTCCAATTCCTACTATATAATGGACTATACAAACAGCTAAAAGTTAAGTCATCTACATTGAGTATGTACTAAATGGAGGAGTGTGGACTAATTAGAAACATGCTTTAATCTGTCTATAAGTTATAAGCTCAATATAGGAAGTACCCAGTGAAATTCCACGCCCTGCATTAGCTCTGGTCCTCAGAAGAGATGACTGTGTTTCCCTTCCATGTCTTTGAAAACCGTGAAAGGACAGTCACTGTTCTTTACATCAGTGTTTATCGTGTAGTATTTCTGCATATTCATATTATATGCAGTCTGGTATACTGGAATCTCTTCAGAACATGGCTAGTATTTGTGCTCCAAACCCTCAAGGCAATGGCAGTTGTGAGAAGTGAGAGTAAGAGCTACGGTATTTGTCCCAATGCTGCTGAAGCTTGACTATAGGTCTGATCTTGTTCCTTCTGAAGTCAGAATGGGTTTTGCCACCAATTTAAGGGAAAGTTGAACAGAAGCCTGCTGCTTCTTGTGTGGACAAGTCCTTTAAGTAAACAAAAAAACCCCAACCATACACAATATTTTCAAGAACACCAGCACTTTAAAATAATCTTATTTTTAGTTTGCATCCAAAGGGATCTTGAATAAGGCATTTTAATATTCTCTTTAAAGCAGCTCACATTAACAAGCATGGGCATGTTCCATCTAAACTAACAGACAATGTACCACAGAATTTGATTGACTAGCTATTTAGATCAATCAAACAGACAAGGAAAACAACAACAACAAAAAACCCCTAACCATTCTCATCTTATTGGTGTGATCTTACTGTGTTATAATAAAACTCTAGATATTTGTCTTAGAGGAAACATCTGGAGAAAAAGCTTAACAGTTGGTAACTGTCTTCCCCTTTTTTGCTAAACTGTACATGCAACGCAAAGTCCTGCATCTTAAATCACTAGGGAAGGCACCCGCATCCACTATCGTTTTCAGTGCAAGTTTCAATATCAAAGATATAAGAGACTTTTAACTACCACTACAAAAGTAGTCCAAAGCAATGATCAGTATTACACACCACAGATGAACACCAAATGTTCCTCTAGCAGTTGGAATGCTCCCAAAAGCCAGAAGGCAGCTCAAAAGAAGTGAGACTTCATGCTAGTTCATGCTGTAGTAAACATTGTTAAACCACTGATTTAATATCACCCCCCAAAAGTGTCCTGATAATAGTGGGATTGTGAAAATCTCTCATTTCATGTAGGGGGCTGCAGCTTACACAGACTACAAAAAGAGTTTTGGAGTTGTCAGCACTAAGTTTGACCTAAGAGGAAGTTAGAAAAACATGAAAGTGGTGGGGAATGCACGCTAATCTTTCAACCAATGGTAATAAATTATTAATGCAGCAGAGCAAAGACAATACAAACGCTCATTCCTCTGTGCCCATGAGGACCCCTCCCTGAGTGAACAGGGGTCCTTTATTTCCAGATATCTGAGATGAAGTTTTTGCTTCTTACTGTTTTGAATATGTGTTCTATAACCCTTTCTCTACTGACCAGGCCAGATTGCAAGGACCACTAAAACAAACCTTTATCCTCAGAACTGGCTTGCACTGGAACAAAAGGCCTCCCTCCCTAAACCTTTGTCTCCATAAGAAAATTGCTTATGTAGGCTAATGACTAGCTACACTATCCTGGCCTCAGGATAATGGAGTAATTTGGACTGCAAGAACATATTCTAAATTATGCTGAAACATCAGTACAGATTTGACTCCAAAGTACACAAAATAACTTGCTTCAAAATGTCAAGGGATGACATTTTTTGCCCTTTCTCTTAAGGGAATGGATATATTGCAAACAATGCAATAAATACCAAATGAAGAATGAAAGACCGGTCAGCCACCCCATTTCAGAGGAGCTCTCAAAAGGTGTCGACCCTTCACAGAAGACCCATGAAGAAATGGGAAGACCATGGGAGCAGATTACACCTTGCTGCATCCCATACTGCCCTGGAGCCTCACAGTCTTTTGCAGACTCTGGCGAGGCAGATGCCCCTCAAGCGTGCATCAGTCAACTAGGAGGAAAGAAATAAATGGCGGAGGGCTTTGCTATGGCCTCTGTTGCTCCTCACCTGTGCTAAAAAGCTGTGGTCTTGGCGAGGAGACAATTCAAGTTTAAGTTCATAAACACAACAGACATTTTCACGCCTCCATCTAAGCACTGCACATGAAAAATTGAGAATTAGCAACAGAGGGCTGGCATGTGTGGCCACAGGCTTGAACATCATGTGGAAGTAGGAAAATGACTGCAAATCTTTGCCCTTAACTGCTCATTTCTGGAATGTCCCTGGATAGAAAGATAACAAAACCAGACACAGCTGTGTAGCCTTATCAACCACTGCACGTAATTAGTGGTTTCTTTCATTAATTCCCTAATTTAAGTGCTTTGGTCTACCTCCAGCAAAAAACAGCTTAGGAAGAGGGCTTGGAAATTAAAAGGTAACCTCACAAACTAAAAGCCTTTCCTTTGAGACACACTACTGGAGAAGCTACAACATGCTTTGAAACATGAATCTGCAGCGTCTGATACCATTTAAAAGTTTCTTCACCAAAAATAATTCTCCATGCTTATCTGCTAACTACCAATCTTGTCCATGAGAAATGAGGAAATCTAGGAAGAAATCTGTGACAGCACTTAGTTTTCTCTTCTAACCCCAACAAATAGATTCCACTGTCATATCTGTAAACAAGACTTACAACACTGGTGCAGCCATGCCTCCTGGGAGGTGCATTCCCTCCTCGGACTACAGATCTCAAGTTGCACTCCTCTTCCCTCCTTCCCAGCTGGTGAGCAGGAGGCTACAGCACACTAGTGCTCAGACGTGCCACATCCAACAAATCGACTCCCACAGCAGAGAAAGAGCAAGGAAGAGACCCCTTGAATTACACCAATCTGATGTGTTTTAAGTGGAACAGTCTGGCTTCTGGCCAGTATCTTTACATTTTCAAGCATACATGTTTTTTTTAGAAGGAAGCACCAAAACTTTACAGGAAAGCAGAGTTCATCTGGTTTCCCAACATGCAGAAACTCAATTTAAAAAAAAAAAAAAAAAAAAAGGTCAAAGAAACCACAGAGAAAAATTAGCCTCATCTATGCTTTGCCTATTTAATGAAAAATACTATAGCTACTTGAGAGCTTCTGGAAGCTGAGTGGACCAGAAGTAACTGCTCTTCCTGTACAAGGTCTGCCTTCTGCTGGAGCACCTTCCCATCCTGGATACCATGGAGTGATCTGTCAGCATGGATAGAAATGGAAACTGGCATGTTCAGACCTGCCAAGGGTAGATCTCACTTCTTGCCCTCAACACCTACAATCTCTAGTAAAGAACCTATCTCAGACATTAACCTCTGTGAAATAACTCTTAATGCAGCAAATGATGCCAAGCATATACAAAGAGATCCAGAGGATTATGCAAGTAAATTGTCTGATAGCTAAATGAACTGTTAAAGACCTTTTTCATCATTCACGTCACAGTTTACACAGTAGTTTTGAAGTACAAGATTGTGTTAAAAGATATTTTTAAAGTGTAGAAATCATATACAATTACACCTTTCCCTAGCTCAGGGCAGTAGCATGTTTTTGAAACTCTGTCCTGAGGTTTTTGATTATAGATCCTTATTACCTGAAAAGCTGTCAGCTTAAACATTGTTTTCAAAAGCTGTCTTATATGCAAACTGGCTTATGAAGCGGATCAATATGTGAAAATAAGGAAAATGGGTGCTGTTCTGATGGATGCTGCATACAGCATTCATAAAAGAGTGAACAAAAAGCAGTCAAGTTAGTACAAAGTTACACCTGTTAACACTTTACCAGACGACTTCAGGCAATGTCCAAGGATACAAGCACTTCTATAACAAAGTGCAAAAAATGTAACACATAACAAAAAAGAAAAAAAAATCTCTTCTATTCATGAAACCACAAAATAGGACTGTATTTTAGACATACATAACCACAGTTAATTTTTTTTTAACAAAAAAAAAATTATCTTAAAATTCTCCTAAGTACCTAGATTTACACCAAAGTATTCTCAGGATTTAAATCCTTCTCTAGTTAAAAGTATTTCTTTAAAATCCTGTAATTCCCTTCATCATTCTTAGCTATGAATATAAAGTAGTTCTTTGTATTCTAGCCTTCAGATTGATTTCATGGAAGTTTATCATGGAAAGCAGCTTTGGAACAAGACACAGATGTGAAACAGTGCACAGCCAGCTGCAGTTACACCACCTGTGTTCTTTCACACAAGAAAATCTGGATGCGTACATGGCATCACACAACTATTTATGTGGGCACAGTCATTTGCTTGGGGTGCAGCATGATCCATTCTTGGCAAATACTTAGCACCATGTGTTGCTGAAACTCACGAATTGATGTTATATGCAAGCTTAAAGTAAGAACTGTTTGCTACCCTGTGGGTTTTTTTTCAGATGTTCCTGGATTACCCGTACAGGAACAGATCAAGATGATTCCAAGGGAGAGAAGTAGGCTACTTCATCTTTGCCTTTTTTAAACATGCCCCAGGAGCATTCATGTCAGCAGGAGGTATTAACAGACTGAATCAGTATTACAGAAGGCTAAAGAAAAGTAAACCAAGTCACTCAACATAATGTCACTGTTGTAACTATAAAAAGGCATATAAAAATTGGTGCAATACAAAACAGAAAAATATTTCTACAGCATCAAAATAGGAATGTCTTATTCAGTTTCTTAAAGCAAAATATGTAATAAAAAGCAACATTTTTTTTAGCTTAATTGATACAGCTGAGGGAAAAAGATGCATTTCAGCCACAGAAGCTTTTTCAGGTCTAAGATTATCTTTGAGGCTCAAAAGGGAGTTCGGTGTGCCCCAAGTAATATATTTTTTCCAAAAAATATCGATTTTTCAATTAAAATATTATTTTCAAAAGGTCTGTCTCACTTTTATTCTTATCCTGCAACGATTATAACACAACGTGGAAGACCGTGGTTTTAACCGCCTTCCTTCCTCTTCGTTTCCTTCCTCCTCCACCAGCAGGTGGGGCCACACATCAACCATGAACTTGCTCAGGTCCACCGTTAACGTGCAGTTTGTACTAGTACTTGCAAGCATATCCCTGTGCTTTCTGTGGTGCTTACATAGACTTTTTTAGTTGCTGTCATCCTGATTTTATCACTGTGGAAAAGTGCTCTGCCTCACTTTATCGCAGCCTGCAAAAATCTCTGCTTTCTTTAGCAGGTGGCATGAACGGTTTTCAGATGCATGCGCTCATTGTGGCAGCTAGAAATTTGCCTTGTACACCAAGAAAAGTGAGCTCTAGCAGCTGGCGAAGCTCTATGGCAGGAATCTGCCAACTCCTCGGTGCGAGTCAAAAGCAACCAAATTGAAGTTTGTGACTGCAGGGCAGTTCTGACAAAGGCTTACACGCAAACTAGTTTTTTTAGAATGAATCCAGGGGCTCTGGCTTGAATGGCAAATACATTTACCAAATGAGATAGTGACTCATCACTTCACCCCATAATTTCCTTTTTCCATTTGCCTCAATCAGGAGGGATGATGACTGTTTTATTCCCAGCAGAGGCTCCAGGCTCACTTCATTCCACTCACTCTTATGTCCCCTAATTTACAAATGTAAACAATTTTCAGAAATGCAAGTGCTCTACTGGCTTTATAGCAAAACTAAAGAAAAAAATCCTACAGCATATTCATTCAAGCATGCACACACGGTTTTATGCTCTCCGTCAGTTTGGATCTTTGTCAGACATTGCATAATCTGGTCTCTGAAAGGAAAGTTTCCAAATGTTCTGTGCCATTATCTTTGTCTAATTTGCTGATCTGTATCTGTTCTAGGGAAAAAGTGTAAAGAAAGGAGGTCTCTTTTGGGTTTTTTTTTTGCATTTATTTTTTTTTTAATCTATGTTCTGGTTTCATCACAAGAAGGAAGAGCTTTGGATTATTTTTAGGCTCCAAACCAGCTGAAACTGTATGAAGTGTCAACATCACAACCCTTTGAAGTTACACAGGAAGTTGCAGGAAGCTCCAAAACATGAAAACAGCCAAATTATTCATACAAAGACCTAGTCTGCCCTTCTGCAATCTGACCTTAATTTCAAAGTGGGAATTTGGCATTCCAAGTTAAAGCTGAAAGTGTTTCTGTCAATCAATCAAAGCTTTATGCTTCAAAGTCTGCTTCATTTCAGCCTTCACAAACCAGGTAGGAAAATAATACTGTATGAACCCACTCTAAAGATATGCAGCTGTATCAAATGAGCTGAATCAAAGTTCACAAAACTCAGTTGGACTCAGTACAGCTTATGCACTTTTCATTTGCAAAGGGTTGGGCGAGATGGAGCTAAGTAAGGGGAACCAGCCTTACGTAGCTCCAATTTAAAAAACAAAAACATTTTAAGCCAAAAAAAAAATAATCATATAAAATCTTTACTACTTCACATAAACTTCAGGTGTCTAGCGGAGGGCATAAAGATGACCCCTACAGTGGGTCTGCATTGTTGCAAGTGCCTTGATTCCTCCAGCAGCAGCCAGCCACCTTGCCTGGTAGGAGATTTAAACCTGGGAAAAAGGCATGTTGTACCCGTGAGAGCTCCGCAACAGGAAGATGAACTAAACCTTCCTTGCCATAGCTCTGATGCAGCAGGCCTGAAACTAAAAGCTGCTAAAGACTTCCTGGGGCTCTTGTATCCCCTTAGTTTTCATCTCTCTTCAGAGGCAGTAACACCTGCCTCCCTCCCCAAATACAGACTAAATCTATCTATAACATACGTAAGGTAAAGACAGGCAAAACGCAACAACCCTAAAATTTCAGTCAAGGAGCCTCAGTTCTAGTCTTGACCAGTGGTTCTAGAAACGTAAATGGATCATTGATAAAATACACATCTGGGGAAATATTTGACCTAAGTGTGGTAATGGATAAATTAATGCTTTAATAGAATTTGATACCACCAGCAGTTATTTTAAATATTAAAAGCCAATCTGAAAACAAGAGTTCCCTATTTAAAAGTAAGAC
Organism: Falco punctatus; assembly: GCF_963210335.1. Lineage (NCBI taxonomy): Eukaryota > Metazoa > Chordata > Aves > Falconiformes > Falconidae > Falco > Falco punctatus. Next base: position 24,803,054 of record NC_137586.1, on the reverse strand, counting down.
TGTGATTGCATAAGACACTGGCCCGATGAACAACTCTGCCCATGTTACTAGCCTCACTGACTGCAAAGTCTGTTCAGATGTCTGTGATTATTTGTGTATGAGTACTGAAGAGTGTGAATACTGGCAGCATTACCTAAACATTGCAATTTTGACCTAATACAAAACAATCTGGACATCAGTGAGCAAGTGATCAAGCTTAACAAGGCCAGGGGGAAAAAAATCATAACAAATAATTAAGTATTAAAGAGTATTGAAATCATTAGAAAGTATTTTCTGAAAAAAATGTAAATCTATGTATGTGGTTTCACAGACTGGTTGAGGCTAGAAGGGACCTCTGGAAAACATCTAGTCCAGTCCCCTGCTAAAGTAGATTCACCTAGAGCAGGTTACACAGAGGTAAAATTTAAATAATTCATATAATTATAGGTATTCTTTAAAATCTCCAGTTAAGTTTCCAATATTCTTATTCAACACATACATAACAGAGGTACATACAGAACTGACTCTTCACAGAATGAAAAAAGTATACGGATTACAAATAACTGAGGTATATTTAATTAGTGTGCTTCCAGTTCCCCATTGATTTGTCATTTTGATCCACAGGAGTTTCAAATGATGAAGTATTGAAAATGTAAGTGTGACTGTGTTTGGTCAAGCAAGTTTCATAGTACCCATTAATTTATTTCAAATACACTCTAGGGGCGTAGAGAGAAGTGTCACCCTGGAAAGAATCTTCTGGCCCACTGGCCATCACATTGGCTGATGGACAGTAAGTGTGCTATCCCCTGCACCAAATCCCATATACAAAATAATAAAGCCACCTGAAAGTCAAACAAACATTGTTATATTATTCTTTATCTGAACTGTATTTCCACCTGCACCTCTGGTTTCACCATAGGTATCATTCTGCTCACTTAATTTCACCTTCCTTTTGTTTTTTTAATAATACTCTTTCGATACAACATTTCCCAAATGCGTTTCTATGATTTAAAGCACCCTCTGCCTTAGTTCTTTACAGTTATAAGATCTGTAAAGAGATCACTTCTTATTACTTTTCACAATTTTAAGTTAACACACATTGTTTTAGAAGTAATTAAACCTAACTCTTGAGCTATTCGGAGTTCAAAATTCAGTGTTTCCCCTCCCTAATTATGTTGAAGGTCTAATCCCTGATCCTAGGGCATTACTGAAGTTGCCTAGCCTTTCACATGATGCTTACAATCTTCAATTCAAAAAGGAGTTTTGGGAACTTAGGGTTTTGGGGTTTTTTTTCATCAGAAAAATACAAGGCTGGATTGCAACCTGATTCTAAAACATTTTGGAGCGTGACAGGATCACTTGTGAAGACTTTGAGATTAAGATTCCCAGTTAAATTAGCACATCTTGTTTCAAATCCCACACTCTCAAGGTATTAAAAATAAATGCATTGTATGTAAATAGTACTCTGTCCAGAAGCTATAAACTTCAGTTTAAGAGACCTCTAGTCACTAATGCTCAGGGCATCGTCTCATTCCAAGGAAGTAGGAAAGCTTTTATTTAATCAGAGCACCCAGATCTGCAGCAGAATTTCCCAGAGTAACTCCCTGCAGCTGAAACTCCCTTAAACATCTGTTAGAAACACAGCCCCTGGGCAGGCTGGGAAACGGCAACATTAACACAGGGGCCTCCCAGCACAGCCTTGTGGCCAGCTCACATCGTGAAGCTGTGAACAGGAGCATCAAGTAAGCATGAGTTCAGAGACCAAGCAACTTAATAAAGCACCATTTGACGTTTAAAGCAACAAATACCTGAAAGCCTGGGATGCCAGTTACTTCACCACAGCACACACATGTAAAGAATGACATTTTCTTTCTATCCTCCACCTCCTAAAATGACCTGTCAGCACTGAGGTGTCTATCCAAAGAGTCATGTTTATTCTGCTGCTACATACTATGCAGACAACCATCTCTGCAGGTGGGTTAAGAAAAAAAGTCACTGTTACCTCATCAGCACATTAATATCCAATACAAGGAATGATCGAAGAAGTAATGGTGTTTTCTTCCAAAAGCAAATACCCCAATTTCAGAATTAATCTAATAAGAAGCCAAGAGACTTTAATGAATAGAGGCTGAGAGTCTGAGGACTTGAGGAACAGGGACAGTATGAACTACAATGCCACTATACTCCCATCTGCCCCCCACCTTCATTCTAGCAATGACGTACACCTAGGCATTATACACTTGCAAGCAATTCTTGAGTGTTTAAGGACGTTACTACTTAAACCAGTTCAGATTTACTCTTTGTTAAGTCCCCACCAACCTAGAAATGCTTCTGCCAGGTCTCCACATACAATTTCTGTACTTCTGTTATCTTTGTTGCTTATCAACATGGTGGCATGGAAGCTGATAAACTGATACCACAACTTTGCAAGTGATGGTACAAAGATTTCTGTGGAGGCAGAGGGTGATGAGACTATTCACGACTATGTGAGAACCAGGATCACATACTACATACAACCTGTACTTCCTACAGATACAAACATTGAGAATTTAAGAAGTTTTATATCCTGAAGCAATATAAGTACCAACATAAAATCTACCCTAAGATGGACTTGGCTTGCTGTACGTTAACTGTAACTCCAAATACCTTAATATCAGTAGGTAAAGGAGACAACTTGGAAGAAAGTTGGGTTTTTTTTACCCTAAAGTTCCTCCAATTAAAAAAGAGAAGGCTCTTCTACTAACAGAAGAGTTCTGATCAGATTCTGAGTTCTGCCTAACATACTGCTGCAAATGTAGGTTTAGAAAGCAATTTATGTTTAAACAAAGGAAATATCTTCCTCTGTTTATACAAATGCTATTTTTTCTACTGCATGCCTACCCCCAAAAAACATTAATCTGAATTCCTCTTTATCATTATCCCACTGTTCATTTTTAAGTACCTGCTCTTACCTGTGACATTAAAGCTAAGCCCCCATGACAAAGTACGGGTTTTTTTCTGTTAACAAGAGATTTCTGATAGGAACCTACTGTTTATTTGGAATTCGCACTGTCAGATTCACCAAGGAGTTTCTCAATATTGAGTCTCATAAATGACAGAGGGAAAAATTTCCACCAGCTTCTTAGAAACCTAAAATAAATGCTATCCTGCTCATTCACTGTGTCTTTACAGTTGTGAATTAGAAGCATACTTTCCAACCTGTGAGATGTACCTCACAGCTAGTTATTGGTCTCTGTGGTGCCTGAGACAAAGGACACAAAATTATAAAGCATGTGAGGTAACTATTATGAAGTAGAAACAATTCTTGACTGAAATGAGCCATGCACTAAAAAAGCTGACCAGCAGGTGTTATACACATAAATGTACAGTCAGACAAGTCTATGAAACAAAAATAGCTGAAAAACATGGAACACACACACAACTTCTGAGAATACTACTGACCTTGTTGCTCACTCTCTGCTTCAACTTTTGCAGGACTTGGTGCTACAGGAAGGGGCCGAGGAGGACGAGGCTTCGGAGTTGGGGGAGATATTTTTTTTCTTCCGATGTACTCTACGTAAGTTCCTGGAAAATCCCCCCTTTCTCCTGTGGTTTCATTAAAGCCATTTAACCAACCAATTTCCTCAGGCTTTGCTTCTTCTCCTTCATTGAATCCAAGTGCTAGTAAGGTACCCTTATTCACAGTTAATATATCTCCTAAGTGCAAGTCAATGTCCTCCTCTCGCTCTTTTTTGTAGTCATATAAAGCTCTGTATTGATATCCTTCGGCACTCATCTTGGCAAACAATTTAACATTCAAAAGTGTTATTAAACAGTATCAAAATGTGATTGTCCAGTTATATTTTTATATACAGAGAGATTCAAGATGCATTAAATGGGATAATAAAAATGTCAATAGCAACATCTAAGTAATAAAATCCACCAGAGAATCAAAAAGCACCAGGATCTGTCATTTCACTGCTGATGTTTTTACTAATGTATTTATTCTGAGACTGTGATTGTCGCAGAAGTGTGTGTTCCACTTCTATGTCTAGCAATATTCTTCCAATTAGTTCCTTTTCTGGGCTTGCTGGCTCTTCTGGATGTCCATGCTCAACTTCAGCTGACTCTTGTAGCTGGTCACACCTTCTTCAGATGCACTTGCCACAGACTGCCCACGAACCTCAAATATCCTGCCACTGAACTCTACACACGTGCTTTTCCTGGAAAAAGAAGAAAAAAAAAAAAAAAAAGAGAAAACTGGTGAAATCATTCTCTTCATAATCATGCACTTGGGAATCCATTTATGACAGATTTTCTGCAACCCTGGCAGAGCCCTAAATAACAAAGTGACTTCACAACAACATCTGCCACCTAATGTTTGCATTTTTATAATGGATGTATGTCTAAATACTTGAAACAAATTTGCACCCCTGCAGTATGAGGCATGCTTCTTTCTCTGTGGCTTATGGCTACTGAAGTCTCAGAGTAAGAGGGCTAGGCCCTGGAGAGATCCCTGTATTGCAATATCTAGTCTGATGGCAAGACTTCACATGTTATGTCCCTGAAGACACACACGGCCACAACCCTTCCCTGTAAGAGGTCTGGCCGGGACAGAGGAGGAGCTCACTGTAATTAGTGCTGATGCTCCCCACTGGGGTATCCAATCTCCTGCTGTTTGTTCAGAGGGTGAGGCTGGGCAACAAACCCCAGCCCAAGGCCTATATTCCAAAAACATATTGGAGGGAGGGGTCTTTTCAAAAATCTGCAGAACCAAAAGATCCTAAGTGCTTTTACTTGATGAGTACCGTATTTCTTTTTCCTTAAAAAGAGAAGCTTCCCGACTCCCCCATCTTACAGATGTTTTTTAATGTGTTTGTGGTATTAACACTAGAAAAGCAATCAGCAACTGAAACAGGCACACCCAGACCACCTAAGCACACTAGCAGGAGGAAAGCATCAAGCTTTATGTTTAAATTATGCTAAAGGCAAGAGAATACAGGCCTGAACATTCAACTCAAGGTTGCCCAACCATGAAGTAAAAAGGAAAGATATGACTAAAATAAAATTATTTTAGAAAACAGTAGCTTAAAGACATACAGAAAAGTGAAAGTTTTCTAAACATTATTTCAACTGTTCCTCATTTTCATCTACTTAAAAAGACAAGCCCAATCATAATTTGAAATGCTACACTGGGAACCAGAAAGTGCTAACTTTGTGTAGTTTAGAATAGAATAAAAGACCCAAGGGGACTATGTCATATCAGTAGGTGAAATATTGTCTGTGTAATATACAGAAAGCTGATTTTTTTGAGAAACACTTCCTTTTACATTGTAGAAACACCAGTAGACACGGCTGGAACAGGGAACATCTGACAGCTCTTTTCCACACCATTTTCTCTGATGTCTAGTCATCAAGTTGCTGGAACATACTAACGGACAAACTAAAAAGTGTTAATAAGAATGTATATAGGCTTCATTTGCCAATGAATGACCCCAATCCCTAATTTGTATGCAGCTCCTCTTCAGTCCATCAGGTCTAGTTATAATTCCCTGCGGCTTGTTGCACAACATCTCTTGTAACAGAACAAAGAAGAAAAATCTTGTAAATTCTGAAAGAACTTGCTTATCATCCCTTGCAACCAGTTTTTGCTGTAGGAAACAATTATCTGAGTCTGAATTAGACTTCTCATTTCAAAAAGCCTACACACAAGTATTTATTTTAATAATTTGCAAATCTATCCACGTGGATTAGGCATCCAGCTCCTACCAAAATTTTAATGAGAAATTTCTGCAGCCACTTCTGAAAAACCAAACTATGCTGCATAGCTCACACTACCAAATATCAGATGTTGCAATTAGCATGAAGAGTTTCACTGATATTTCATTGTGCCTCGTCTACCAGAAAGCGTAGAGACAAAAATTAGAGGGAAAGAAAAGGAAACAAAAAACTAAAGCACAAGTATCAATTAAACTGCACAGAAGCCTTTTCAAAAGTATGGGTTCCTCCCATTTCATATAGCAAGGGAACAAAACGCACTAACACACCTTAGATCTAAGTGTTGGAGCTAACCTAAATGTTTCCAGTCAAAACCAACTACGCACAGCAAAACCTGCTAGAAAATTACCACTTTGACTGCATTAAGTATTCCGAAATATTTATTTTCTTTTTAAGAAAGGTTGAACAAATACTCTGCTACAGCTTACTTCACTCCTACTGCCTACGGGCATTTTGGCAGTCAACGAAGTCGGTCTTCTAAACACGGCGTGATTTAACTAACTTTACCTACTCCTCTGATCTTTTATTATCAAATGTGTCACAGCAACTTTACGGCCAGATATTTAAAATGAGTGTCTCTTATGCTTGATCTGACAATACGGAACTGGAAATGTCGTAATAACATAAAATCTGCTTATGACAGTTTTTAAGTCTATTTTAAAAACTCAAAACCTGAATCAGATAGGACAAAAGGTCTGATTTACTGTGTGTTAGAATAACGCAATGCAGTTACGGTAGCAAAGTTTCTCTAAATCCAGTTACCACTGGTTCATACTCACTCCTCAGCACTGCTCTCAGTACAGGGCCCTCAGCATCCTATCCTCTAACTGATCCTGGAGTTAACCAGGAGACACTCCCATGGGTGAGCCATGCTGAATTTCTTGGATTTATGCCTTTTTCTATTCTCACTATCTGTCAGAGACTCAGACTCCAAGAACCTTGCAGAGGGCCCTAGCACAGGGACAGATACCAATTCTCCACACCAGCCTGGTAACACTGCAGCGCGTCCAAAGAGCCCTGTTTGACAGTTCTTTACTTACTGTTTTGTTAAGATCCCATATAGACAAATTCCCTTTACTCCGAGTGAAGTTACATGGGCTCTGCACTCACGACATTTTGACTCAAATTGACTTAAGCTGAGCAGTCTTAAAATAAATAGCTCTGAGACCATCTTAAGCAGAGAGGAAAAAACAAACCAAACATTTAAGGCAAGAAACATTGTTACATTTGAGATGATGTATTACTGGATTTCCATTTGGCCGGTGGAATGGAAAAGGAGGAAGGAGTATTGCAGGGAATCAAACGCTCATTTGTTTTTTATTTACTGTCTAAGAGCTTGATCCCAGTGAAAGATTCCTGAGTTCAGGCAGAACTCTCGCCTCTCAGCGGAATGGTTTATGGTAGGCACTTTAACAGTTTTAACATTTAAAATTCAACAGAAAAATTCAACAAAAGATTCTTGTAAACTTAGGTGGAAAAGGAAGGGGACACAAAAGCTTTCCCTCCACTCCCCCCTTCTCCCTCTGTCAAAAATGATGTTTGGCTCCCACTCCACTGGTACCCAAGCATTTCCTCCCATGCTAGCTAGCATTCCTTTGGCAACAGAGAATAAAAACTTCAACTCCACAACTCCCAACTACCAGCCCAACCACAGGCGTGCATGTGTGCTGTTTATACGGCAGCCCTATATAAGACAGCAAAGATTTTCTTCAGCTTTATATTAACACATTTAACAACCATTTCTCCTTGTACAGCCACCTCTCTCATATTCAAAAAAATCCCTAGGGAAACAGTGCCTAATACGAACTTTCCTGCTACTGCAATTATAAACTTCATCAATAGAAGAGTGGACGGATGTACTTAGTGAGGCACTGAAATAACGAGAACTGAAGTATAAGTGGAGAATTTGCTTGGAGACTGACTCTTCTCCCCACTAGGTGTCTACACACCTGTAACACCAACCGCAGTCATCTCTGAAGTAAGATGCTGCTGCTCTCCAAAGGGAGATGACCAAGGTAAGTTACACGTGAGAACACTATTTTCTGCAAGAAAGGGAGCTCCATGATATATCGTGAGGAAAGAGATGCATACTTATTATACCTTTATACCACTTCCAGTCTTTGGAAGAGTGATTTCGAGCCTGTGGAGATTCTACCGCTGAACAAATCCAAATACATACACATGGAAGAAGTACATTAACTTCACTGCGGACACTGTAAAACGCATCCCATTCCGAAACGTCTCAAAGACTTCATACGAGCTGCAAAGCTATGGAAGAAGGTAGGGGGGCGTCATGACAGTTTTAGAAAAGAAGCTTAAACCATAATTAAAAAAAACAAGGAAGACAGTACAGACTGAGCCCCACTCCTGTTAAGAGGCCCGCCAGTTACGCCCTCTGGGAGCCCTGCACCGACACGCACCCGGTCTGCGGCCCCCGCCGCTGGGCAGCCGCTCTCCAGGAGCCGCAGTCGGGCCGCGTCCGGGGGACGCTACCCCGCGGCGCCGGGCAGGGGTGCGCGCAGACGGCGCTCCCCGCACCGCGGCCGCCAGCCGGCCGGTGCAGCAGCACGGGTCCCCGCGCCGCACGGCAGGATCGGGGCTCCCAGGCAGCCCCGCGGTGGCCGGGCCTCGCCCCCGGCACGGCGCGCCGCCCGCCCTGCCCGACCAGGAAGCGCCGAGCCGGGCCGCCCCCGGCCGCGGGGGGCGAAGAGAAGCACGGCCGGCCGCGGGGCTCGGCCTCGGCAGCAGCGGGCGGCCCGCCCGGGCCTGCCGCGCCGGAGGGCTCAGCGGTGCGGCAGCCGGCCCGGACGGGGGGGAAAGTTGCACGCGGCGGCGGCGCTCCCGCCGGACCTGTCACCCCGCCGGGGCGGCCGGTGCCCGGGTCCCGGGAGGCCGCCCGGTCCCGCGCCGCCCGGCCCCACTCCCCTGCCTCGGCGGCCGCTCGCGAAACATCGCCAGGTGAGGCGGCCGCGGCGGCAACTCTCTTTACCTTCACTCAGCCGCAGCGGCGGCGGCACCGCCACCGTCCGCCGCCGGGGAACCGCCGCCGCGCCGCCCCGCGCTCCTCCGCCGCGCGTCCGTCCCGCCGCGCGCTCAGCCCGCGCTTCTCCCGGCCGCGCTCGCCGCCCCAATGTCTCAGCAGCGCCGTGCCCGCCGTCGGCCACGCCCCCGCCCCGCCCCCGGCGCGCCCGCCAATCCGCGCCTCTGCCGCCGCCGCCCCGCCCCGCGCCGCCCCGCCCGCTGGCTGGCGGCGGCCGAGGGGCGGTGCCTTGCCGCCGCCCGCCGCAGGCAGGCCCGCGGGGCTGACAGCCGGCGGCGGTGTTGCGTTGCTCGCGGTACTCGCCCGCGGCCGAGGGGGACCGGCGCGGCAGCCCCCAGGCGCGGTGCCGGCGAGGCATGGGCGCCCTCGCGGCAGGCCGGGCCCGGCCAGGCCAGGCCGGCAGCGGCGGTGAGCGGAGCACGTGCTGCTCCTAGTCCCTCTTCGGGGATTTTTCTCCCCTTTTCTCCTGCCCTCCCGCCCGAATTACGCTGGCGGTGTGAGCTGCACGGCGGCTCTGCTCCCCAGCAGGTCCGGAGCCGGGCCGGGCTGCCCTGCCTCGTCGGGCTGGTGGTGGCCCGCCCGGGGCTACACTCCGGGGAACCGCTGTCGACCCGCCCCTGGGCCCTGCCCACCGCCGTGCCATGCCAGAGCCCCTCGGCCCCGAAGTAGCCAGAGCTGCCCTGCAGCGGGCACCGTGGAACGGGTGGAGGTGGGAGCTGTATGCGGCAACAGAGATCATCACTTGATGCCCTTAATGACCCTCACAGGGTGCCCGAGTTTGCTGGGCTCCGTGCGCGGCAGAAAAAAATGTCATATGCCCTGCCTCACGGAGTGCAGAGCCTCCGGTGCATCTGGCAACGCGGGGGTGTGACACCACCGCCAGGTTGCAGCGGGAGAGCTGTGCTGCTGAGGTACTGCTGTGTTTGAACAGGTCTCTGTTTATCTTTAGATACTAAATATGTGTACATATGTTACCGTGACTCAGTCCTTGTAGGTGTCACTGTGAAAGAGGAGAAAGTGGTTTAAACAGAGTTATAACACATCCAGGCTGTCAAGGAATGGATGCAAGGGCAGCTATGCAAGAAGTAAGCTAAGGGTTCATTGAGGCCTGTGCTGTGAATACAGGTGCTAGGGGTTGACCTGATTAAAAGCTGCCAAATGAGAGACAGGTAGAACATCGAAAATGTTTGCCGCGGACAGAATGCGAGGAAATGCCCTGTGCAAGACTGTAGAGACCATAAAGTAAGACAGCCTGAAGCCTTATGATTGAAAGACTATATGTTGCTGGGGATGGGGACAGTGGTGGTGGTGGTGTGTGTGTGGGGAAATCCGCCTTGCTTTAATTTGGCAGTTGGGCATTCTGAAACTGAGAATTACCATATGGTCTGATCGTGGACAACAGACAGGAGAAGTGGAATGATTTTAGTACAAATAGGTGTAATTAGTTTTTGCCATGTTCGGTAGATCAGTGTGCATGGTTTTGGAACCATTTTTTTTTCCTGAAAAATGTTCTAAGCTAAGAAATCTGGTTCTCCTGAGTATGGGGGGAAAGTGGAAATCTCTCATCAGCCATAATGTCTTTAAAATGTGATCTTCCATGGCCTCTTATGCTTTGGAGGGGATTTTACTTTTTTCCTCATTGAGTTCCTAACTTTGCAAGCTTCCAAGAGACACTGGAAGGATGTTTCCTGACACCATTCACCCATTAGTCATTTCTGCATTGATTCATTAGGACTCAGTTCACTTCAGGACTGCAGATGAGAGAAGATGACAGCTCCTAAGGCTGCTAGGGTGACAGCATTGATCTGACACCATATGGGGGCTGGAAGGCTGCAGCTGTGGACTCACTGGATTCAGTCCCTGGAAAATGGTAAAAATGCCTTCATTAGCCTAACTAGCAATCTAAACACACAGAATGACCTTTAAGCTAAACACTTATTTTGAAACAGAGACTGGTGTTTGTACGTAAGCAAAAGCATTACTGTAATTTAAATACTAAATAGTAAAATTGTTGAGGGGAGTAACAGCTTTTGTCTCATACAGTTTTTTGTGGGATTGAAAATACAGGCAGAAGCAGAGTTAAGAAAGAATGTTACATTTCTTCTGTCCAGACTGCTGTCTGTGGCGTTTGCTGTTGCTGAGGGCAAAAACAGCATGGATTTTGAAGGGGATTAGACAGACTGGCTGGTTGGAATGCCAGTCCTGGGCACCGGCCTGACAATGGGTATTTAGAGGAACTAAAAACCTCTCCAGTAATGGTTCCCAATTGGTGAGACTAGACTTGTCTCACAGGTGAAATGCAGGGCTACAGTCAATGGCTGGTGTTTGTCACTGAGAGGAAAGTCTCCAGGGTAGGGTGACCTGGAGACCAGGTCTCCTGGACCAGGACAGGTCCAGGACCTCCTTCTTGCCTTTCCTGTCTAGTAACTGAGCATCTCAGTCTCTGCTTTCTTTACCAGTTTTTGTCCCTGAACTTGACTTTTGAGTTCACTTTGAGCACTTCACTTGCTGCTTTCTCTGTCAATCAAGGAGGAAAGGGACACAAAAGAGGGAAAGTAGGCAACAGCAGCAGGTTGCTTTGTTGCACCCCTTGCTGGATTTATTGTCATACCTTTTGTGACTTCTGTCTCAAGGTCACTTGTCACAATGGCTCCCTCACATCCCTTTCCCCACAGACCCCAGCATTATCCCAGTCTCTCCAGGAATAATTTGCTATGTCTAAACTTGGTAGGGGAAGGCTATGCAATAAGGTTGCTCTAGGAACATTACAAGGCACTACTCTAGTGTAAAGCTTGTCCTAATAAGGGCAAGGATGTGCAAGTTGAAAACCTGGGTTTTTTCTTCAATCAGCTACTTTTCAGAAGGTCTTAAGTACTACATAAAGTTTTGCATATAAAGCTTATGGTGGGCATAATGCATGTAGATGTGTTGATTAGGTCTATATTTGTTGAGAAGGAATTCTTGACCAATTGAAAGGTGAAGTCATTGAGGCAATGTGTAAACAGGAGGGTTTGTCAAGGCAAAGGTTGGTGAAGAGAAGAAAAGACAGAAGGGTGAAATATGGGTAGAGTGCAAGATTATCAAGGTACAAGTCATACACATTTGTTCTTGCTAAGGAAGACAACTGTAGTCTCCATCTGTCAGGAGTCCTCGAGTATTTCTGCCAGAGGCTGCTCAGGGGAAGACAATAAAAAAAGTAAGCAGGTCTCTTGTTCAGTACTACTATGAATTGAGCCTTTGCATCTTACCTCTGGGTAAACTTTATTTCATAAAGGTTATGCAGCACTGGAGAGAATCTACTCTGGAGGTTCCCTTTCCTCTGGCACAAAGAGTTCAGCTTGATCTTAGAAAGGAAATTTTAAAGTATGAAAACTGAGAGGAAAAAAACACACTCATCAGAGGATCTGTGGGGAAAGCAGAGTTCCCAGAGTATCAGATCTCATCCGCTGTGACTGGCAAACTCAATTTCTCTTCTTTACTGGCACATTTTAAGCAGGGATATTTCCTTCTGTTTCTTCTAAGATACCAAGGCAAATCCATTTGTAAAGTAAAGATACCTAGATTAGCAGATTTTTTAAGTGCTGAATGTGATCCCCTGGGACAGCGTGAGCAAAGGTTGAAGATTCCATGCAAGGGAGTTCTATTGGAATATACTTTAGGTGTGATGAATGCTAATGGCACATGTCATTTCTAAGTTCAGAAGAGAGTCCTGTGATTTCTGACATAATAATTGTACCATCCTGCAGCAGTGGTTTTTTCAGCCAGCTGATTTGAAGGTTGAAGCTGAAAAAGAATCAACACTTACATTCTTTCTTACTCCCAAAGACGAAAATGAATTCATACAGTGTAACTATGCAGTTCTACTAGCACATATTGCTGATTGACTCACATAAAATTCCCGAAGGAGTGACCTTAGTCAAGTCAGGAAAGCAACAGGAAAAACTGTCCATAGTTATTGTAGACATGAATTAAATACAAAATAAATGAAATGGATCACAAGAAGGACAAGCATTAAAGACCGTGAATGGTGACGTTTTCCTGTCATAGCCAGGACAAAGAAAATATTGCTGTTCAAACGTGGGTTTAAGTGTGTTTCAGAAGACAAAACAGCGGCATAAAAGGCAAGTTTCTTCACTTCGTAAAAGCATTTTAACATAAAAAGGAAAAGAATGGGCATAAAATAAGATGGGGAAAAAGGAAACAAAGCTTGCTATCATATTAAAAATCAGAGAAGTAAGCCTGACAGCCTTCATGTTAAAACTGGAAGGAAGCTGATGAGCAGTGTGCCAGTCGTGCTGGGCATCACAGCATGGTTTGATTTGAATTTATTTCAGTTCTGTGGGAAGGATAGGATGGCTTCTATCTGGCTAAAAACCTGACATCAGCAGTAAATGTCAGTGTTTCAGCTAATGAGACAAATCTGCCTTTGTAGACGTTTCCAGTGTATGATTCATTTCATGCTATGGTGGACATCTAAGGCTTTTTTCCATTCTTCAAGATACAGCGCCAGCTGAGGAGGTGCTGGAATCTCCATCAGTGGAGGTTTTTAGGAAAGCTAGTCAAACAGCTGCATGGCAGAGATAACTGGTTGTCCTGCCTCGGCCAGAGACGTGGTATAGATGACCACTGGAGGTGTTTTTATGGTTCTCTAAGTGCACATATATATGAATTATCAGAAGACAGAAACCCTGAGAAATCATACTTTTGCTTAATTAAATATTCCCACCAGAAGCAAAGTGGCCCAAAAATTGCTCCCCTTCACCTACCTGATATCTGAAAACTAGATGACTGTAGTTGTAAAAGCAGAAGGCCTTCCCTGTGCAATATGATCTGTTAGCAAGGACTTTCTCCAGTTTGCTTTGGAGCACATTCCTAAAACACAAAACTAATGAGAAACAAGATTTCTGTGTACAAATCATGGCCAGAAAATACGTTGTGTTCATGAAAAGTCTTCAAAATATTTCGCTTAATAAACTCAAACTATTTTTAGTCATCCGAAAGTTGACTTTTTATGCATTTTTCACTAGTCTTATAATTTTGACTATGAAAATTTACATTTTGTCAAGAAACCTTTTGAAATCTGTAAGAATTTTTTTTATCTACAGACTATTAAGACAAATATAGACAATGTTTTTCCATGTCTGAAGCACAGCATAATTGATAAAATAGTGTTATAAATATCATATCTGCACATGCAACATCTGTGTTTATCTTTCAACTATATAAAATTACATAAACATAGATTCTGCTTTTTATGAAATCTATGAGTAATTCCTCCTCTGCTCTTTCAATGCTCATACGCTAAGTGATGGAAAAGTCTGGGTTTGACAGCCGTGCAAGACTCATGTCTTCTGTGTAGACAAGTGGTGCAGTGTGAACAGAGATCTTGGAAGTTTTCACATGCACTGTTATCATTTCTATATTGATGTCTATCAGCACCTTTAAACAAGACCACCAGGAGTAATAAGACCACCATGAGTAATAATGTGTCTGAACTTCGAGGGCCATCTGTAGATGCTTTTTGTACTGAGACTGTTTTCCTGAAGATGCCATTTGTAGGTTTTGGTATTGACATCTGATCACAGGGAAATTTGTGTCCGGCAATAGTGAGCTTGGTCTGAGAAGCAGATGCAGTTTAATTTACATTGATACCATTTAGCCATTTCCTATCCATTTGTATAGAGTAAGAGTTGTCTAGTTTCTTCCAATAACATTGGGGTGGAAGATGTCACATCTTAGTACCAATTGTTTGAGATATTCTGGACCCTTAACTCAATTATTCATAGGAGTCACTCATCACAGTTAAGTCTCAATATGGGTACTTGATAGATGGCACCTTCCTTTCTCTTGCAAAGTGCATAAGATGCAAGACCAAGCCTTGGAAATCTTGCCAATTTAGATGTGGTTTTGTACAGCCTGCAAAATCCACTGCAATATGGGCGTGAATAATCCAGATTCTGCCAGGCAGGAACATGTGCTGTTGCTCCTACATAAAATACATCTTGAGTGACATTTCTAACAATTACGTTACTAGGAAGCAAATACAAAAGTAGGGCTCATCCTGTGAAGCTAGTAGGAGCTCAGGGCCAGAGGAAAAGCGTATTCAGTTTCCTTTTGCTGCCTGTGCTAGGAAAGTAGTTCTTTTTTATTACATCTATAAATGAAATAATCTTTGCTGTTTAATCTGATGGGCCAGAGCTATAATTTTTTAAAACTTTGAGATAGATTTGCAGCATGCTTAACCAGCTGTATCATAGTAGTCTGTTGATAACTAATGGCACAGCAACAAGGCTTCCACGTGTTTGTTGCACATATTATTACATGATAGGACAGCTGTCATTCTAGCAAGCTCAAAATGATAATATAGGTAGTGTGAGCTGCACCTTAGAATGTCAGGCTTCCCTAGATCCCAGCCAGCTGAGATGGCTGAGAACATTTGCCTCTCACTTTTTCAAGGGGAAATGCATGACAGCAAATTGCCTTTATTATTCCTATCTACTACTCTTCCTTAGTAGGAGCAGCAAGTGGAACCAACAGTGCCAGTTCCACCTTGCAGCTATGGAGCAGGGTGATGCATCATGGATCTCCTCAATGCACATGCATACCAACACATATGCACATGTAATTAAACATTAACTGTGCCTGTCATCTGACTAGGGTGGTTTGTGGCAACAATGTAGTTGCTGCACTACAAGATGGTATGTCTTATTGTAAAAATGTTACAAAACTATTAAATGAATGTCAGCGTAAAACAAGCAATTATGTGAGCAATTAGTGTTTGGAACTCTTTTTTTGTTTACATGGTCTAACTTTGAAGCTAGCCTTCCTTGGAGCAAATTGGAAAGGCTGATCAAATAAGCTTTGACAAATGCATGTAAGCTAGTATTTCCCTACAAACTGAAAAGTTGTTTAGAAATTACTTTCTCTGCAAAACTAAAAAATAGGGAAAAGAAGAATGTTATTTTGGGGAAGAAACCGAGGCAGAAACTTGAAAAGCTCGTATCAAGAATATTACATCAGGAATTTGCTAAACTGAAAAACCCAGCCAAAGAAGACCTCTGTTACTAGCAGAACAAGAAAATGCTATCCTTGTGTTCAGTTGTCATCTTCATACTATCAGTGAGCCTCAGAATAACAGAATAATTTAATGTTTTTACATGCAGCAAAAGCGGTGAAACCTCCTCCCGTTCTGACTATCTGTTAAACCACAAAGAAAAGGCGGGGAGGGGGAGAAAACCACAGTTTTAAAGTAAGGGTTTGGGTTCTAAGGAAAACAATGGAAATTCAAAGGTAAGGATGGTGGTGTCTTCCTGTTACCCATAAATTTGTACATTGTTGTTGCATGTTTCATATGAGGACAAGCATTTCATTTCTGTATGATGTTGGAAATTAAATGCATTTTGGAAAATTAATGCCTCCCAATGACCTTTACAAGAGAGGAGAATGGACCTAGAACAGAGCCATGTAGCCTCCACCAGTATTTGTAAGTGGTGTAGGGGGTTGTTTGGGTTGTTTTTGTGCAGGCATAGGTTTGGATGGCAAACAATAATCAGTAGCTGGTACAAAGATACCATGATCCCCCTCAGACAATGATGAAAGTAAGCTATGTTGGCTGGAGTGGGGTTTGGTCTCTCACTGCCCTTGTTGGAGCGTGCCAGCTACCTGAAGCAGAAACTACATTATGGAGCACAATTTATTAATGCAACTTGCTGCTGGAAAGAGATCCCTTGATGTGATGCAACTGTGTTTATAGTAGGGTCACCAGCCTATTAAGGGACAGGACTGCCCTCTGGCCTGCTTCCTGAAGCATCACTTTTTAATTAAAGGAATTGAGGGAACTCATAGTTCATCAGCTGTATCATATCATAAGTCAGATCTCAGAGGGATCTTGTGACAGCCTTGAAGATGTAAGAAATACCTGAACTCACTACAGAAATGGACTGAGACAGTAGCCAGCATAAAAAGTCTTGAATGTGACAGGGAAAAAAAAATGTTTGACTTTTGTGAGTCCTTCTAGAGAGAAGGTCTTAAAAGAAGCAGAAGATGCTGGTGGCTTGAGTATAGGGGGGAAAATGCAAAATGTATAGACTGTGGGAACAGAGTGATATGGTGAGGTGCACTGTAAGAAATAACATGCTTAAATGTAGGACAGAACTGCTGCTACAGCAAAACATTTTCTTGGAAGGTGATGAGAGGAAGTGCTATTAAAGCAGTGCAACATGTTCTGAAACTGTGGCTGTTCTTGTATGTGACTGAACTCAAAACTGCCACGGGGCTGAAATGTGGGAAGCAAATCCCCTGTCTCGGATTGCCCTGCAGCACCTGAGGACTACAATCTGTCTTTTCTGGAAGGCCAGGAGGCAGAAAATGGTGGTCCAGGGAGGGCTGTTACCCCTGCAAGGTTGGCTTCTCTCAATGCTTGTACAGTACTCAGCACAGAGGCCTTTAGATATTTAGTTAATAAACATGATTTAGATATTCACAACTAAAGTGTCACCCAGGGGAAACTCCAAGCTGGGTGAGCCTATGATGTGCCTTGCCTGAGTTATGTGGCTTAGTGTAGACTTGGACTTGGACAACTTAGACTTGGAGTTGCTTGAAGTAATATCAAGATGGAAGAAACCAGAGAGCAGAAATGTGGGTAATATAAGACACACGGAAAGTGAGTTATAGGGTGTGGTAGATTCACCTGTGAAAAAAGTTGTAAGCGGTTGTCCTTAGAGAGTGTTTCTGCTTTCAGTAGAGAGGCAGAGGGAGGTCTGGGTGAACAGTGTGTGTTGTGTTGCACGTGCTGCCCATGGTGCTACACTCAGAAAAGCTGGGGGGACACAGGGCCTGTTGAATTCACAGCCCAGTATCTCAGTTGAAAATCACTGAAAGTTTCCCCTATGTCTTTTTTTTTTTTTTTTTTTCTTGTGGTTGCTAACGGTCTACAAAATAACACAGGGAATGCTTAGAATAGCATTTCAGCAATGGAGTAGTGAACTGAAAAAAAACCCAAATTCTTTTTCAAAAGAAAAGCCAAAGGCTTTATAGTCTACAGATAGTCTTCACTGTGGGCTGAGAGTCCTACCTTATTTCTAGCTGGAAAGTATCATGTGTTCTGGATTTTTAGTAAAGCATTACAATTCTCTGTAAGAACTGTAATCATATAATATGAGCCTGAATTTCTTCCACTAGTTTTAGTGGGAACATGACCAGGCTGGATGGATGCCTGATCTATGTATCTGGGTCCCATACAGTAATGGGTAAAATGGGAGTTAAGTAATTCCAGTAAGCCTGGTGAGCTTGTTTCCTGCACAGTGCTATATTTCATATCATATCAGCACTGCATGGAATCTTAGTGAGCCTTGGCAATAAAAAGCTGAAGGGAGACAATTTTTGGAGGTACTCTGTAATAGATTTCACTTCCCCTGAAGCCTCAGTATTTCTTGAAGAATCCTCCCTCCCTCCATGATATTCAGCGTGTTGCCCTGGCTGTCTTAAATGAGAACTTTCTGTTACCATGTTCAACTAAAAAGACAGATCCCCTCAGTGGATAGATGCATCAGTGGGATCCAAGCCCCAGCTGTGCTTATCTTTGGAGCAGGCACTGCAAAAAGAGGCCCACTCTGGAGAGCTGTGTGGTGAGAGGTAGGTACAGGGCTTAGGTCAGCCAGTGCCTCCCTCTGTTCTCAGTACTATTGCAGTGCTGTGTCTGTCGGAGGCTTTGTTCTCCCTGAAAACTGCTGTTGGGGTGGACTTTGGCATGTGACCTTGATTCAATGGTGCAACGTGATAGAGCAGGGAAGTGTGGTGGCCTCAAAGATGTTTGTTGCTAGGGGTGGAAAGTCAGGCTTAGGATCAAGCTGAAGACTTCTGGAATCAAGAGCCTGATTCTTAGTGCTGTCCCTGGAGTTCAACTCCAGCTAGTGGCAGTAACTCCTCTTCTGTAATTCACCAAGCAACACACACAGATCCACTGGAGGAGGGCAATGCAAAGATGAGAGACCTGCATAGTCTGCATAGTCAGGTCTGTGGCAGGTGAGCTCACACTTTGCGTATTAACTTTATCACTTGGTCTATAGGAGCAGAGTAAGTGTGCGACTTTGTTCTTCCCATATAAGCCCATGGAACATAGGCCTAGGTTTTTAGGTCATCATCTTTGCCCAAGCTTCTCACCAGCTTTTGGCCATACCATAGTGAGCAGACAGACAGAGTTCTGTCCAAGTCACCTGGCCATAGCCTGTGTGCTGGAGCCTTCTCATCTGCAGAAAAACTGGACAAGGTTCTGGTGGGGCACTGTGATGGATCACCAACTTAGTCCAATGGGAGCTTGATTCATGAGTAGGAAAGAGAAATTAACATTCTTTGGGATTGGTTTAATGTTTGAACATAGTTTTTAATTCATAGAACTGAAGCTTTAAGAGGCAGGTACAGCCTTCTGTCATGCCAGAAAATTGCTGACATATTTTATCTACATATGGTCACTAACTTGCATGATACCCCAGATGGAGGTTTCACTGAACATTCCACTGAAAGTTCCTGACAATTTCAGGACACCCTACCTGTGTGAAAAGATATTTTACTCCTTAGAAAACCATTGTCTTATCTACTGTGACAAAGGAACCAACTCACATAGTCCCATGTCCTTGTGTTGAGCCCTATTGAAGCCTGCTTGTCAATCCTCACCTGAGGTGAACCGGCATGTATTTATTTATGCCACCGGGTTATTTATGTATGTATCTGGGTTGTTGCTAGTAAAAGGGTGTAATGCAGACAGATCTGTTTAAAGGATCCACTTTGTGGAATTTATTAAGTTAAAGTGTTAAATATTCTTGTTGCAATTATTCATCTTGTTAATAGATAAGATTTCATTGGATTTTACCATTAGGTTACCACACAGGTTTCTTAAATAGTCACAAGTGCCTGTAACCACATTCCTGTATCTACCAATAAAAGTAGTCTCCGCTATAGAGGAGGAAAAAATACAGTCTTAGTTATAAGTGATACATAAGACAGGAATAGTATTCTAAATACTCTGATCCTTTTTTACACTACTGTGTAGTAAAATGAAGTCTTCAGCAAATCTTTTTTGTATTAGAAGCTATTCCTATGAAGAATTATTCCCCAAATCTCCTTACTAAGTGCTAATATTGTTCCTGGTAGAATCCACTTTATATCCTTGAGTGCTAACATTTACAGTACATTTTCTCATTCGTTTTTAAACCATGCTCAAATTAGAAATTTGCTAAAATAGTTGCTTTTGTAAGTGGAGTATAAGAATAGTTAATAATTTATATTTTTCTGATTCCAGAGTGCAACAGTGTGAAAATGAATGACTAATTTGTTCTTGATATGGGAAGGAATTTTAATCTTTTATGAGAACATCTTGGTTGTGGGTATGCTTATCTCTGAGAAAGAGAGCTGGAATTCTTCAGTGGGCAATGTATGAATATTATCTGAGGCAGTGTTGAAAGTAAAAATAATTGAGCAAGGAACTAGCAACAATTTCCTCTACTGTGTCTAAGATTTTTATCAGCTGCTTTCCAAGCAAATTGTTAGCCTGTGTGGAACCAAGTATTATTTCAGAACCGTAACAATTCATTTTTTAATTAAGTATTTATCTGCTTCTGTTACAAGATTCAAAAGACCATTGTTACAAATAAGCTAAGAGAGAAGTTTGGCTCATTTGTAATAACTATTCCTAAAATGGGGATTTGACAATTGGCGTGTTACTGCTACTTCAGTTAGGACTCCAGAGAAGCTGGTTGTCTTGTTGCATTCTGGAACCATTTCCCTTTGTTCTGCAGTTAGGTTCATGCTTCCATTTAAAGATCAGCAGCATGACTGTAAGTGCAGACTTCATGACTGCAGGGGCAAATCAATGCTCTTTCCTCATCACTAGCACTCCCTGGTACAGTGCCCTAAGGATATTTTTATGTAGCCTGCCTTTTCATGGGTGTGGTTGGTAGGCAGAAAAGAATAATGAAGCCCTGGTCAGCTCCAGCAGTCCAAGCTCTTTGTTCAGCAGGTGTGCAGTTCAGAACCACTTTCTCACATGTGTATTTCCAAGAAATAGGTAAAGCCTATTGACATTGAATCCACTAACTCACTCAGTAAAACACAGCATACAGAGGCTAATTAATTTAAAGTACTGCTCATCATAGACTTTTGGTACTGCTGTTGATGATATATAGTGGTCAGTAAAGAAATGCAGGGAACAGCAAAGAAATCTTCCGAGCAAAAACCAAGAAAGATGGCATGACCTAGCCCTCACACACATGCACACACACGCTCACTACCTGCATCACTTTCACACTCAGCAGTTTTCATGATCAGATTCTCTCCCTGTATAAGCCACTCTTTTGTCCAGGCAAGGATGTGAAATGACTAAATGTGCTGCTAAGCCCATGGGCAGTATCAACTGTCTAAGCGAAGTGGTCATTAGTGTCTTAGGTAGAAATAGTGACTTGAGAACTGTTTCTCAGCCCCTTTCTTTGGTGTGTGCTTTAGCTGCTGCCTCCCTGTTCTTCTCTTTCACCTTATGGGTTACCACATCCTCAAGACACTCATTTTACCTTACAATTCCTGCCCCAAGGAGAGGATGCCTTTCTTCATGCTTACATAGCACTTAAGATTACAAAACTTCAGTCCACACAAATCTGCTGAATGATATGTAAATAAAGACTGCTACCTTAGCTAGCCACTGGACTAATTCCAGGAGCTGAGGCAGGTTTCCACTCTTTTCATATTTTGCATTCCTGATATAGTGACAAAATCCAGACTTCGCAGGTCCCCAGATGTAGTGGTTTAAGAAAAGTCGTTTCTGGTCCTTCTCACTGCAGTCATCTTTTTTTGTCCAGGTGGGGCAAGGGTGGGAATGGAGATAAGTGTGTTGAGAGTGAGGAAAACAAAAGCAAAGGAAAGGAAAGGAAAGGAAAAATAGATTTAACATCCTTATGTGACTCTAAGCTGCCTTGAAAGAAACTTGTCCAGGGGCTTTAGGCTATTGCTTTCCTTAGTTTTGGCCTTCCCATTTTATCTGAGCTGGCATGATCTCAGCAGCTTTGTCTGCCTTCTGTGTTTTGTTTTTGGGAAACTATATAACTGGAAATTAAAACAATTTCAGAAAGAAATCTATCAAATGTTAATGTCTGCAGTGGCATAGGGTTTTATTCTTTCCTTTCATGTTTTCTGGAGGAAAGTCTGTTCTTCCTTTCTTCTTGCAGTTTAATGTAACTTTTTCCATAATTGCTTGGTTTAGATTTAGTGCGTCTCTTAACCGATTTCATAGCATTTCACATCTCTTAACAGAAATGTAGAAAACCATTCTGTACCTTTTACCAGTTTTACTAACAGTGCACTTTCAATTATGTTAGATTGTGGTGAAAATAGGGTTGGAAAGGACCCATTATACTTCTAGTTCGTCCTCTTCATTCCAAAATCATTCCGTATAGCTTGTTCTCAAGTGCCTTGAGCAACAGCATTTCAAGTTTTTCTTCCACTCTTCCATTTGGTATACCATCTCATGTTCCTGTAGACATCAGTACTAAAAACTTTTCTTGATATGTCACCCTAATTTAGCTCCACTTCAGACAAGTCATATCACTTTGTGCCTACAATAGGCAACTTTCCCTTTTTGTTTTCAGGAGTCTTACTCCAATAACTTTCTGGAGTGAAGAGACCAGTGCCAAATAACATGTGTGAAGATCTGCCATTTCAAGAAATCTAGAGTCCTAAGCAATCCTGAATCCAGATACCAGAAAGCTGTGAGAGTGACAACTTCAGCTGTGCTGGAATTATTAGGTGTTTGTGAGCTTTCACCAGATGGATAGAAGTGGTGTATGCCAACTCTTCTATAGGACAATTATTCATCTATTTTCTTGTAACAATTTATCTTTTAAATTTCTGACTCTTCTCTGTGCTTCCTTGTACTGAATCAGAGATGGAGGATGACACTGAGATACGGAGAGAAAAGTAGGGTACAAAAAAGTCCAGTTCTTTCAACAAATAGTCTGTCTTGTTGCCTTCATTCCTCCTTGTGTATACCATACCGATACTGTGCTGCTTCAAGCTGCTGAAGAAGAATTGCCTTAGGAACTGGGGAGAGGAATTATTCAGCTTCATTTTCTTGAATTTCCCCACAATAGTTTGGTGAATAATTGATTTAAAAAGTCCTAAACTGTCCAGTTGTTTGTTTGTTTGTTTCCTTCTTTTTGTACGCACCAGAAAAATAACATCAGAGCATGTACAGTATGCAAGGTTTTTGTGCTTGTATACTAACATACACATACAAGTACATACACAAACATTGCTGCTGCCCTGTTGATTTTACACTGCAGAGTGGATGCTATTGTTGGCTACAGACTCAAATGTCATCTGCATTTGGCTTCTTCCAGCTTATGATTTCATCTTTGCAAATGCTGATTTTCATTTTCAGAAGTCTGTTTGTATGCACTGTAAACTGAAATGTTCAGTCTAAAATAGTTTCAGACATTAAACACTAATCAAAACATTTTATGGTTGAATTATGCCTGCTTCCACTGTTTTAAAAATTCTCCTAGTAAAATCACATCATAACATTTTAGGCTAGATGCCTAACGCTTGCTTGTTCGTGCACTACCTTCATCCAGAGAAGCCACCATATTCAGGCAAGCAGGACTTAAGACTCTAAAAGGCACACATTATTTCTGGAACAAATCAAACAAAATAATGCCATTAGTATTACCATGTCCACAAAGGACTTGACGTTGGGCAATTTGTTAAAGTTGCTGCCTTTAATTTAGTAGCTACCTTTAAAGATCATGCAATTTCTTTACATTCCAGGATAAATGCCATTACATGACATTGCAGAATGAGGGTCGGTGATCTTTTGAATGTCTCAGTGGGCAAAATAGGTGATGGAAACAGTTCTGTCCACTTAGAGATTCTTTCAAGTCCTGCTATAAGGAGGGGAAAGACACCCATTGACTTCATTGGGAACAGGATGAGTCTCTAAACATCAATAAAATCAAAGAAGTCTCACAGTGAAGTGGCCTATCTGGCACACATTAAAAAAAACCCGATTGTAAATTTTGAAAATGAGTCTTCTTGCAACGTAGGCCAATTGGTCAGCTGCAAATTTGGCACAGATGTGAAGCATGTGTCCTGGGCAGTCCACAAGAACACGATGTTCTTTTTCACTTCTGAGAGCTTTAGAGGCTGAAAAGAAGGACTCAACCCAGTGCTGAAGAGTAAATGCTGAAATAATGGAGCTAAATACAGAAATCAACAAATACTTTATAAAGGTAACACTTCTTTTGGAAGAAAAGAAATTAACGAACCCCCGCCCCCCCAGCTGAAATATTTTTAAGCCAAGTGTACTGTTTCATTGTGTGTCCCAGAAAAAAGAACAAAATTCAAAGAATTCTCTGGCAGAAGCTGATGGAATTTGACCTTTATATCAATGCTCTGTAGAAATCAGGCAGAATTCCTGAAAAAAACCCAACAAAACTAAGCATGTAATTTTCATCCTTTAACCATCTGTGAGGGGAGGGAAACTCATCCAAAGAGAGGAGAAGCTGCAGAGCCCTAGGCATCCAAACTGCTGTGCAGAAATGTTGCTGCTCTGTCTCTAAGTAGAAGTACGATTTTGCTGCACAGACTCGTATTTGGTCCTTTTAAAGCTTTGTGCAGCAGGCACAAACTCCAGAAAGAACATGTAGACTTTTAACTGCATATAAAGACACAAGAGCAAAAATGGCAGTTAAATATTGTGGTTGGTGTAATGTGCAAATAGAGCATAGCACATGCACACTTAGGCTTGAAAGCAGCCACTGCAAAACTGGTTTTGATCACCCTGATTTCCCACAAAGGAAGTTTCTCATGCTTAGAAAGCAGGAGTAATGTCATTAATGGCAATGGAGCTTCACCACAATAAAAGAAATGTGAGGTTCAGTATCTGTACCATGCTGTTAAACCATAATCTCAAGAGACCTCAAGTCTAGTTCTTGCACCTTAGCATTCTGTAATTACATAACAAAAGATACTTTGGAATTCCTTATTTCATGTCTTTGGGGGTAGACTGCACTGTTAAAACAACATATCACAGTATATGTGATTGGTAACTAAATATCCCCATGACCTAGACAGCTGCTTCTCTCCTGTAATTGCACCTTTCCAGGGAAAGTGAGTTTCTGAAGAGTATCATTGCAGTTGTTAAGGACACCTGAGAATGAGATTTTCAAGCAGATATATTAAAAACTTACTGTTTAAAAAACAAGTCTATGCAATCTTATGTTAGTGTTTTATTCTGGGGGCTTTAGAACCCCGAAGTTTCATCTGCCTTTTGTTTTGCTTTTTACTTCCAGCAGTTGCATGTGATCTGGAGTTGTCATCATCCTCCTCTGCTTCCCTGCTGGCTCAGAGTGCCTTTGTGACTGTGTTCCACAGAGACCCAGTGTGGCAAGTGCAGAAAAATACATTAAAACTTTTTTTTAAGGGTCATTTTAGAACTCCTATTTTCACTAAATCAAGCTCTTTTTCCAGTGATAGAAATGGATGCTAGTAGCTTAAATTAACTCATGGGTGCTATGGTGTATTTTCACCTCTGTTTCTATGGAAGTGGATGTCAGCCTTGGAGAGGGGAGAACGATTTTAAACATATACTTCATGAAAGCTGTCACCTACCTCATGTCCTTTTTCACTAAAACCTGACTTAGAAAGGTTTCTGGTAGCAAAAACAATGCTCTGCTCACTGGTTTCAGCTGCTAGCTGAGGACCAGGCTAAATGAATTTTTCAGTCATACACAAAAGAAAATCCCAATTCCAGTGGATTCTAGATCCCGATTTGTCATTGTCTTGCATCCTGTGCAATAACTCACTGTATCAGAAAGCATGTATAAAATGCTATGAAAGTAGGATGGGAGAATAAAGCATCACTGAAGTGGGAAGATTGCTTTGTTCCTGCATTCAGTGTTCTTGTAAAGAACAAGGCAAGATGTGCAGGAAAGGGTAGAGAAAAGGCAAAATTTAAGTATCTCCTCCTAAAGGGAGCACAGTGATTGTCAGGCACCTTGGCTCTCCAGCGTGGTTTTGCAAGTAAAGTCTAATACAACATGTCTTTCTAAAAGATCTTGGCTTCCAGCAACATTTCCTTAGGAAGAGTGATTTATTTTTTAATTTTTTTTCCTGATTCATGGATAAAATTGTTTCGTTCAGCAGATCACAGTATTTATGTAACTGAGATCAAAATTTGTCCTAAATATAGAGGTAAAGTGTAAAAGACTTTTTTTTTTACCCCTAGCAGAAGATTGAAAGAATATGAAACTGATTACACTTTGCTAAAAAAAATCACGTCCATGTCTTTGATCTGTGTATATGTATGCATGATCTTGGTTTCATATAAAATACTGAGGAAGGATATCATGGAATGAGTATTTACACAGATTAATATGACAAATAGCAATCACTCTTCCACCTGTCTGATTAACTTCTTTGGCACAGTGTGCGGAGGCAGAGAACACCTGTCCTGGCATGTGTGCCATTTCAGCAGATTTTGGAAAATTGCCACACTTGTGTTTTCATGACTCTTTGATGGGTTCTCCCATTGGACATCACCTGTGTTTAGATTATGTGAGTCAGATGTAATCTAACATGCAGCATGAGTCTTTGATATCTGTAACTGGGCACACTGCAGAGTCTCAGCAGTGCAGCCCCTGATAGATTTAGCATACTGAGCATTTTGCATAGTGCATGACCCATGGATTCCATATGTGCTTCTCATCATCCAAGGTCCAGCCCTTCATGCCTCCCTCATTGCATACTTTGTCCATCCACTCCGTTGATCCAGTGGCAACATACTTCATTGAAAACAGAGCACTGATCAGTTTGTACCTGGTTTGAGGAGCTGACTTTACTTTGATTTTAATGCAAAGAAATCTTTTTGACAATTTGTCACAGTAATTTTCTCTGAAAAAGACCTTTGTCCTAGGCCAGTTCCCACCTGGAACACTGGTGCACTGGAACGAACTGAAGAAAAAATACTTTCCTGGCTGCATTTTTTTAATGCTTTCGGAAGTGGGGTAAGAAAAAGAACCTTGATTTTTTTCCCCAAAAATGCTGTGGTGTTATCTGAGGTAATGTTTCTTTTCATAAGCTACAGTCCCTCAGGAGTTCACACTTCCCTCACTGAGTTGCTATGATGTGTCAGAAGAATCCCTGATCATAGTACCACAGAGAAAACTGAAGTCCCAGGGCACGAACACGCTTAGCATCTATTGGATCAATCAAATTTGGAAATGGTGACAAAAGGATGGATTCAGCTGAAAACCAACAGCATATTTAACATGATGGTGAAAAATTGTATTAGTTGAAAAAGCAGTTTTCTGTTGAAATGAAGTTTGGACAAAAAAAGCCTCTCGACCAGTCATATCTGAAAGGCTAACACTCAGCTGATGGCAGAGTATTTGGTTGCTACTTTTGTACAGATGGCTGTGTAACATTCACAGAAGGAATAGTTCTAGGAGCCAGTTTTTCAAATGTCATCGTCTACATATGTCAGTGCAAATGGGTCCCTGCATATCACTTGTGCATGCAAATGATAGACCTTGCATTTGCACATGAAGCACAGATCAGCTTTTGGCATTATGCTACAGATGGACAGATAAGGTGTGAATTACATTTCTTTAAAGAAAGGCAAACTACAAACCCCTTTAGAAAGGTGGTCTCTGGGTTTGTCAACTCCTAGCAACATAGAGCTGCTGAGGTAAACAATTATTCCTACAATTTTTATGAAGAGAATATTTTTCATCCTCTTGGTATGCTCTTGTTACCCCATTTTCCAAAGATCTGATAGTGTTTGCTGAGGCTTTGCACTGCAGAAATGAAGACAGCTTTTTAAATTAATACTGGCATGGGCTGTTAGTAATCACCCACTTACTTCTGCACAAAAATTGGCAGAAAGAAAATACGCTGCGTCCATATTAGGAGATTGGATTATTTAAAAACATTTATCCTTGTCTTTAATCTGTCATTATGTCATTAATGATGGATCCTTGGCTGGGAAGTGACCAGATTTGTACTTCTGATTATAGTTACCATGTGATGTAAGTTGTGGTGGTGTTGTTTTTTGGGGGTCTTTTTTTTGGTTGTTGTCCACCGTCCACACCCCCCCACACCCCCACACCCCCCCCCCAAATCTCCTTTATTCGTGAGAATAGATTTCTTACCAGAATAGCTAGGATTAAGAAACTTTGGACCAGGGTCTCAGCAAATCTGAACTCATTCCATTGGCTTCTATACTGATTACTCAGTCATAAACTGAAAATAAACAGCTTCATTGAGTCTCACAGTAATTTGAAATAGTGTTAAACTGCTAATAGACTGCTATATATAGATGTGCAACTACAAATCTGTTAGCTGGACATGCATCAGATATCACATTGAAAGTTTTATCACTGCTTCACTGAGCAGTAGAGAAGTACTAATGTTTCACTCTTACTGTGACTAGCAGAAGTTCTTCAAATAGTATCACTTTAAATGCGTAACATGCAATAAATTCCCTTTTGCTTGACTGATTTTACTTAGTATTTATATTTCAATGGAAAATGTCACAAACCTTTTCTCTGTCTTAACACAACTGTTTCCATGATGAGAAAAAGGAGGCAGAACATAAAGTTTTAAGTTTTTATATTTATTGTTAGCCTGGCTTCAATATTCTTGGTATTTTTTTTAAGGTACTGAGTTACTTGTGCCTTATTAGTTAATTTTCTGGCTATTTGACGCCAATAATGTTAACACAAGTGTAATAAACTTCATGGAAAGTATCATATTTCAAAAAAACAGACAGCTTAGTAATTTCTCTGCCAGTCTGGTCATATGACAAGGGGGGGACTTATCATGGCACACTTTTTCTTCTAAGTAAAGGTAAACCTTATAGTAAAAGGTAAGCTATCCAGCTGTTATAGTCTTGCATTTGGCTAGTGAGCCATGCACATATTTGTTGGTCTTCAGATGTATAAACAATTAAGAACATACAGAATCACCAATGAAGAAGAATTGAGTGCAACTTTTGTTTGGATTCTGTGGGAGAACAACTCAGATAAGTATTAGCTTTCTGATTAAAGGCAACACAATTGTTTTTACTGGTTTTAGATCTTTGCATGTGCATGGCTAAATTAGAAAAGATAATGCCATAGAGACAAGTTTCAGAAGGTTTGGTGCAGTATTTTATATATATATGTGTCTGTGTATATATATTGATGAAATTGTAGGGCTTAAACAATGTAGGGTGTGGAAGACACTGAAGGAAACATATTTCTGAGCCCAGGGAGAGTGACCAGAAGACCCAAAATAGTAGACAGTAAGTAAAGTTTCCTAGAGGTAGTAACATGCCAGCCAATGCAGTGTGCTGCTATCAAGCTGGATATAGCAATAGCTAACACATCTGTTTGTCTTCTGAATGAAAGGGATGAAATAAATAAAGTGAACATTTCCTTCCTGTCCTTCTCCCCACAAATAGATTCAGAAAAAAGGGCCTTGGGACTTTCTTCTTCCCCTTCGAACTTAAATCTTCAAGGCTTGTTTTTTCTGTCTTTCAATTTCTGTAGCCATCTGTATAACAAATATCACATAATCTTTGCTCAGAAAAGTGCAAAGAAGTGGGGAAACTAGGCCTCATCTTTAGTAATGAATAATTTTGAGTAGGAAAGAAATGGCCCAAAGAAGCACTGCAGGATAATTAGTGTTAGGACATGAGCTTCATATTTCACTACATAGTCATCTCCAAAGAGTGGAATTTGTAGTGGTGTGCAGCCTGTAATTCAGTTCTTAGACAGTGTCTGGGAAGAGTCTTTCTTTTTGCCATTGTCCCTCAAGTCTTATCCCACCATGCATTTTACTGAACATGGAAGACAAACATCTGACATGAACAATGAAAGCATGTTTCTCCTGCTTCAGAGCAAAGTATCGGACCAGATACTCTCTTGAGATCCCTTTGCTATCTCATTTTCATTGATTGTATTGTTGCAGGCAACTTCCCAGTGATCATACAGTTTTCTTTGAATAGCAGAAAAGCAAAATGACAATTAATTAGAATCAAAGTCCTGTCTAAATGTAAGTCAGAATTTCACTACTCAGAAAGTAAACTGCAGTTGGAAAGAAAATGGTTCCTGTCTCCTTGGATCAGTATCACTCTATTGCCAACAAATTCATTCCTAGATGTAGACATGCAGTTTCTTTTTTCTCTAGTGCAAATCCTAGTTCAGGTCTCTTTTGCTCTCCCTTGCCAGTGATAGGTCATTGCAGAATTGATATTTGATATATTTGCAGCTAAGTACGTTGAAGACCAGTTTGCACTGTAACGTGGAACTGTGCAGCAGGTCTGAATTCTGTGCTGAGAGTATAATTTCCAAGATAAAAGACTCATTTTGGTTTATTTAGTCTACCCTTAACTTATGGAATATAGGCATCCTCTTGCAAAGTATCTACAAAAGATGGAACTATATCCAAGAACTGACAGCTATTCAGAAGGGACAATAAACAAACATGAATTCATCTTGAAGTCACCAAATGCCAGGAGAAGTTATTTTAAGTCCTGCCAAATGTACTGGATGCTTAATACATGTGGTAGACACAAACCAGACAGCATTCAGCAGGCATACATGTTACTAGAGAGCAAAGGCTACTCCTCCTCTTTCCAGTGCTGTTGCTCCATATGGTGGCTATAAGAACACTGAAGTCTCAGTGACATTTCAATGTGCATTGCCTTTCCACATGCTGCAGAGTGCCAGGTTTCTTATAGACAGCTCTTGAAATGGCAGGTAGCCTAGATCAGTAATTACTGTCCACATTTCTTGAATTTAAGTTCTTTGACTCACAGGTGGCTATTAATGGCTTCAGAACAGTTTCAGAGTGAAACATTTGTAGTGAAGTATTGAAGAATGACATTCCAAGGTAAATGTGACATAGCTCCTGAAGAAGGTATGGGTCTATAGATTATTCATTCAAACAACAGTTACAACATCCTTGTCACCACCTTTCAAATATGAAAAAGAAAATTATAAAGTAGCCTGAAAATTTGAGCTGAGCAAAATGAGCAGCTGTTATTTTTTCATCGTTGAGTAAGGAATTCTACTGTTCTACTCCTTGAAGTGTATACTAAGAAGTAAATGCAGGTATGGAAATTTTACAGTTGGCTGAGAGAGAAATTCAGGCATAGAAATGTGATAGAGCGGACTTTAGAGAATTCTTTCTTTTCTTCTGTATTTCCAATATGTCTGGAGGTACAAGACAGACATCATGTTTTGTCTTTGAATTGTTATGTGAATTTCAGCACAGAGGTGAGAGAGGCCAACAACCAGGATGTTTAAGTTTTTACTGGGATCAGTCTCACTCCATAGTAAGAGTGACTGCAAATGCCACTTCCTAAATTCTTAGCATGTATTTTTGCTACCTGACTTCTGTGACTTGTATCTCTCATATTCAGACCCTAGTTTTAAGAATTGCTTAGGCCTTCACCTTTTTGTCTACATGTTTTGCTGCATTATGCCTCTAATTGCAAAGTGAACAGCTTTGTCCTGTACCTGGCACTGTTTTCTCTTTCAGGGGGTATCACTCCTCATTCAGTGGCAGCCTCTATATTCAGTCCCAAAACAGCAGTCTTCTTCATGTTTTTCTGTACTCCTGGAGCTTTTTCGAACTTGTTCCTGGGAGTGGAATGCAGACTAATAAAATTCCAGAGTATGTGAGGTTTATAAATAAAACAAAATGATCTAAAATGCTTAGAAGGGTATTTAAGAACACTAACTGTAGGCATGCATGGATACATTACCCCTTACCATCTTTTTTGACTTTAAACAGTTGATCCACCCACTAGTATACATGAATAAGCCAGTAATGTAAAACTTTCTTTGTTCACAGCATGCATTGCTCTGCAGTTTAGCAAACAGCATTTGGAATCCCAAATGCCCTTGGAGCCACATGGGTGAGAAAATTCCTACAGTAGACTTCAACATTTCCCAAAGAGTTTGACAACTTTCTGGTGGGAAGAGAGTCAAATGTTACTTTCACTGCCCTATGTCCAGTTTTAAAAGTATATTAGTAAAAAAGAACTGAAAGAAATACACATATCAGATCTCAGTCAAGCATCTTCACTTAAATCTATGGGAATCTTCCAACTGTGCAACAGGATCTGTCATTTAGGAACTGTTATATTCCTCATTTACTAATTGCTGTCTCACAGCTACTTAAAAGCCAGTTTATGGCTTTGAAAATGGAAAAAAATAAGAGGTCAAACTGCAGATATAATAATCACTAAGTGAATAAGCAGATTTTTTAAATGCACTGTAGGTTGGACAAAGAGAAAGCCTCTCTTTTTCTGGTAGAGGATAACTCTTCTAAGACAGCTGTTTTAAGTCAGAAATGTCAAATGACCAGTCTACTCAATTTAGTTTGCTTTTTTAAAACATGATTATAGACTCTACTATAGCAGGACTCTGTCATCCTTGCATTACAGGACATAGGTAGGGCAGAATGAAGCCTTGGATATGAGAGGGTGGTGAGCTGTACACATGCCCCACTGTGCAGGTTGTGTGCCGGGCAGGTTCCAGGCTGTACATGATGTAAATCCCGTGCCTATTCAATTAGTCTTTGTGCACAGAGGGGTGGGTTTTCATTAGAACCAGATGTTTGCTGTAATCTGAATTGTTCAATGCACCTTATCACACCTTCGAAGAGTAGGGCCTTCCTTAAATTTCTTCAGCAGTGGATGGACACTGAATCTCAGCTCCCACTTTAGGGCATTGTACAACTCAGGCTACTGCAGAGCATATTTCTGCCTGCGATTTGCTACTGTTTCTTGAGTAGATACTTCTCTGTTTAGATTTTTTTCCTCTGGCGTTTATCCCATTACCAGGAGTTTCCATTTTCAGCCTGTAGCAGAAGGCTGCCACAAAATATGTTCAGCTTTCAGGACACGTAGAATGTGTGAATCCATCGAGCTTGTTAGGTGGAAGAATGGGGCTTTGATAGGTTTAAATAGATGCTATAAATACTACTTATAAAAAAATGCTGCTCCTGTTTAAAAAGTTTGTTTGAAAAATGTCTATGCTTTACAGGCACTGAAAAAATATTAATGTAGAATTAGAATTTCAAAGCAAAGTGGATTATTGCCTATTCCTTTCTGCAAAAGGACAACTGTAAGTTTATGGAGTTTTATCCACTAAAGAAATATATGACAAGTCAAGATGTACTAACCAACCAACTAGAAGATGTCTTTTTACATACTGACTCTCTAATTGAGTTTGGAAATATTCCCAATAAAAATATGACAGCCAGAGGCCAGAAGAATGGCTCATCAAGAGGGGTAGGAATCAGCCAGGAGAATGAAATAAGAAAAAACATTTTAAACCCTAAATAGTTGCTTTTATTACCGTGTTAATTTCAGTGTTACCACAATGTTTCATTATAATTTTGATTTTTTTTTCCTGAATAGAAAACAGGATACTTAATACAAAATCCGGTTGTTATGATAGAAAACTGCAGAAATGCAAACTCCAAATTAAGTATTTTTCTTTCATTGAATTGGCATGTTTTGACAGAACATAAATCAGTGAGGAAGTTTCACATCTTCTGTAATAGCTACTGTACTAGTAACCATTTTTGTCTTATGTACCCTAAAAGCCAGAAGGCACAAATGTGGCCTCCTGGTTAACATGTCTCCTTTTTTTCTGGATCAGACTACTTGGATGTGTTTGCATCAATGAATAGTAAGCTCCGAAAGCAGAACTTCTTTAACTTCATTTTAGAAATTGGTTTCTAGCTTAGCTGGAGTAACTTTTGGAAGTTAATCTATTTAGGCTTTTAAAAGGTCTTCCACTGAGCTATAACTCATGTCACTAGTGCAATAGTAAACTGATGCAGAAAGTGAGAAGTTCCCTCAATAATACCAAGCACAGTTGGGCTTTCCCAACTGCAATGACTTTTGTAGCAGTGTAGTTGCCCTGTGTAGCATCAACTATCAGAAGCAATTGCTTCCAGAATGGTTAAGCAGTTCTACAACAATTATCTCTTAATACTTCTGGATGCTTCCAGTGCCTGAAACCCTGTTTGTAAAGGCAAGACAACTCCCATTATCTGCAAGGTATGATACATTTGTCTTCCCTTTGCAAATTAATCAGAGTGGTGGAGACAAATTGTATAATCTCCGTTATTTGGAGAAAAGAATTGTCAGTAAGAACCTGACTTGTTCAATTGTAGGTAGAGCTCATAAGTGAAACTGCAGAAATTGGAGCTGGGTAGTGGAGATTCAGGGTCCAGTCCCCACCCACTGAAGTAATTTGCAAGTATACCATTCTGGTTGCAGAGAGTACAGCTAGACACCATCTAGCACACTTTGTATTATATTTCACTTTCCCAGCTGACTGAGTAACAATGAATGGCTTGAGTCTCTGGCTGTCAGTTCTGAGGTAATGTCCAAAATTAGCTTGATCTTCCTGCCTGTCCATAGATAATCAAAGAACAGCTACATCAGTTTTGGTCGCCATGATCAATTCCTCAGTGATTGAATCTACAGGACCTACAGGGCTGATTGGATGAGTCTGGCTATACATCTTGAGAGAAATCCCGGACTGTGGATACTTACATAAATTCCCATGACCTCTGTCAGTATGACATACTTACAGCTCTGGGTATCTGGCCCCGAGTCACCTGAACTTGGGAGTTGCAGCAAGCTCTGCATATGTAGCTAAGGCACAGATCCTACACCAAGACAGTTATTTAAGCTTTCATCTTTAGTACAGCTGACTTCAGTATTTGCACATCTTTCCCCTGATGGAAATCAAAAGAGACACTTTCTAAGCTGCATGGAGATAACTGAATCCAGCTGGCAGCATGACTTATGAATTACTTCGTTGACACAGGGCAAATCCACATCAACTTCTTTTTCCCTGGGCAGAGACATTGCTAGTTAAGCATCAAAATACCTCTGAGATCCAGGTATGAGGTCCTTAGCTAGTTTCCTTTTAAATACCACCTTTGCCCCAGTGCAGACATTAGACTTTCTATGTGCTTGGGTGTTTTTGTGCTGTAAGTGGCTTGAGCTGAAGTGAGTATTTTTTTTTTTTAAATACTCAAAGGCAAAGTACTTTGAAACACTTTTAGATCTTCCGTTAGAACCATCAATCAAAGTTGCTCATTGCCTAAAAAAAAAAAAGAGGGTCTTAAGTTCTCAAAGCCCAAAGATGTGTTGACGAAAAGAAGACAAGGTTTGCTGTTTCCTATTATTGCTTTCACCTGCTTTCCTCACTGTCTCTTAATTAAAAAGATATTTTGGAAAATACAATTTACCCAACTTCTCTTCAAGAACCTATTGAAAGCTAGCTAATAGAAAGTATACTTGAAACTTTTAAATGTTTTGTTTTTCATGCTATTGCATTTTAGATTGATCTTCGATTATAAAATAAGGCCAGCCACAAAATGCAATTTGTTTATCATACGTCTAAGCCAACACAGCTCTTTCTAGTCCTACTTCCAAGTATTTCACTCCTTTTCATTTCTGTTAAAGAAGTTAATAAACCTTTAGTAACCCAGTATTTTCAGCTTCTCACCATTCCTTGTCTGCTCAGTGTAGTTTTTAATGTAGAATTGCAGAAGCAGCATGAATGATGCATTGCATCAGCTAGTCATTGCTTTATAATCCTTGGTGACTTATTAACACAATTACCAACATACATTCCTTAGCCTTTTTTTCTTTGTAGTAACAGTAGTTAAACAGGATTTGGGTTGTTCTTTTGGTGAAAACCATTGGAATTTTTCTAGGAAAAATGCAACATCACTTCTTGATATAAATGATATAAGTGCAACCTGGATTTCAGAAATGCTCTGAACAATGCATTGAAGTTTATTGGCCATTAGAAATGCTTATCATTTGTTTTAGCAGGGAGTAGAAACGGATGGAGTACAAAGTGTTCTTCCTCACTTCATGTCACACATAAATTTTTAACATCTCTCCCTGAGTCATCTCCTGTTAATGCAAGAAGACATATTTTTTTCTAATACTTTCCTTCTATGCAGTCCACAGTAAGGGCCTTAGCTGTCAAAACAGAGGGCTTTTGCCACCAGTTGATTGCATGTACGATGAAGTTCCTTGCTTTGAAGAATGACCCAAGTTCTCCAGTCTGTTCTATATTGCATAATGTTGATTCCAGTACCCACCTCAGTACACAATTCAGGAAGTAAAAACCATGCCCTAATCCTGAACTTTCAGCTAAATCATAAACTACCCTTTCCAGCTCCCTTCTCCTCCCCACCCTGCAAAAATGTCTGAAGGGGAAAGGTATATTGCTGTTTCTCTACCATCAGCAGCCACTTGTGCTAAACACTAGTACAGTGTGCATCATTACTCCTTGTCATCCTGGATGTGGACAAATGCTAACCTAGTATGGCTATCAGTCACTTCAGCGACCAAAGTGACAGAACCATGTAGTTGAGCAGAAGGCTGCTGTGGGATAAGGCTTCCCAAGCTGGCAGTGTACCCAGCAGCACTTGCAAAGCAGAGTGTAAAAAGCATTTGATACTGCACCATTGGTGCTTTTGTCCTGAACTAGCAAATGTCTTCCATGCTCAAGTTGGTGATTGTTAAGTTCAGTACCTTACTTCACCTGGTATTTTCCTTACTACTGTTGAACTGATAATGCTAATTACATGCAGCGTAGCTAAGCAGACAACTTGAGATGGGACTTAAAAATACAGGAATCAGTCTCCATGTAATTCAAGTACATGAATTACACTAAGTTCCTTCATCAGGTACTTGGACATGTAGGATGAAAGCCTCTACAGAGAGCTGGAACTCACCCCAGGTGTATCCCCCAAAGCTAAGGCAGTTCTGGATTTAATCATTCCTGCTAAACTTCAGTTCGCTCTTTGACAACATACTGCACCGAACCTAAAGAAATACCCTCCTCTCCAACACGTTTTGATGTTTTGCTGTGATCATGGTTCACACTGCACTGCTGCTCGACACAGAAGGGAACTCCCTGTGTGCCAGCTATGATGATATCTGAACAGCAACACTTCTCATTTTGCGGGTTTCCTAGCAACAGCCAGCCGTTGCCCACTGGCCTCAGAACACACCTCACCAGTACTCAGCCGCATGTCTCCACACGAATGCTGCGGCTTATCTCAGCTGGCAGCAACGGCAGCTGGTTTCCCAATCCAGTTGCAATCAAATGGGTTGTTGATCAGGTATTATAATCACAAATATGGCAGTTAATGGCTGACAGACCCTGCAGATGCTACTGCTTTTTTCCTCCTTTGTTAGCTGTGCCATAGAACAAGGTGATTTTTTTCTCCCAAACCCTGTGAACCCCCACATACAGCTCCATGCTGCTTTCTGTGTTTCCTGCTGCTTCCCTGGCCATCCATCCGCCCTCCGGATCTTCCTTCTTCCCCAGCTTACTTTCGCTCTTGTTCCCATCAGTAAGAGTTCTTGATCCTTTTCCTCAGCTGTCTTTGTTCTTTGAAAGCTTCCTGTAGGATTGAATATATTTTTCTCAGTCTGTTCTATAAGGGGCAGTAATTAGTTTCCCAAACAACCTGATCTTTAAATAAGAAGCCCTTAACATCTTTGAAGTCAGATGTAGAGATCAGGTTGTCTTTACCTGACTAAAATTTGTCTTTCATTTTTGGTTTCACAAGAATTGTGTGAGTCGTTCTGTACTACCCTTCTGTCCAGGATCACAGTACACAGACAGACACCTACATTGTCTCTGCCACAGGCTCAGAGCTGGTAGCAGAGCCTCAGGCAGTTCAGAGTCTTTCCTAGTCTCCCAGCAAAATAACAAAAACTTTTGGTTCTTTCTTTTCATCTTTCATCTACATCCCCCAGCTTGCTCTCTGCGTAGGCTCTGATCTTGTTTCATGTGCTTGCAGAAGAACTTGCTGAAGACTTGAGATGGCCACTGAAGCTTTTACTGAATTCTTTGCTTAGCAATAGTGAGTTTAAAGCCAGAAAACCAGCCTAATTTACAAGGAGGGTGAGTAAGAAGGATGTGTATTTGTGGAGGTGTGTGCAGGCTGTCTATGTAAAATGTTTTGTCTTTCATAAAGAGGTTGCACACTAGTTCTGCTGTAGTTATTCCAGGCAGAACTGCAATGAAGTCATAGTTCCAGCAATATTATAATACATTTTACGGGAATGGTTGCAGATATTTTCTACAACTGCATCTATACTGAAACAGTTGGGAACAATTTCCAGTTCATGCCTCTCAGCCCTATTTTAATCCCATGTCAAGGCAAGACACAGACTTTGATGGGGACAACTCTTTTTCTTCCCTCTTCCCATTCTTAAAACTTGCTTCAGGTAGGAGTTATGCTATGCTCCTGGTAGATGCCAGCCTCTGGCATTTATCAGAGTAAGTGTTCCTTGTCATTTACTTGTTGGCATGATGTGATTGAATGACAAGCATGACATGCCTTTCGTCCAGCTGGGTACAGAGCAGAAGCAAACTGTGAAATTGCTGAATGCAATACAACCATCATGCTAGAGGAGTTTATCAGGCTCCTGCTCGTAATGATAGCATGATACAACTTGCTACAGACCTGTGCTACACACTAGCTAAAAGCAAGTTGCTGCTAATTAATGAAATTCTTTCAGGGGTTTATGATCTCTGATCTTTGTGTTATCTGTGACTCAGGCAGAATGCAGGTACCTTCACCTGCTGTTCTTAGGAAATGCCTTCATCCATTCTTCTTTTAAGAAATCATCCCAAGAAACTCAGCCTACAATGACAAATCTGGTTATAGTCCACTATAGTCCACTAGTACCTTCAGTCTAGTGGGGAAAAGAAACAGTCTGCTGCTTTGAAGAACCACAGAATCTCCACTGTAACAAACCAGTCTTGAAGGTATGATTGTTACATGCTACACCCCCTATCTGTTTAATCATAGCTATAAATATTTTTGTGTCTTCTTCCATCCAATTTGGAAAGAGTCACATACAATATACTTCACTGTCTGAAAAAACAGTTCTGGGAGTTCTTCGCCACTGGGTTCTTAGAAAGCCACAGCAAGATAAGAACACTGCTTGAATATACTTTGCATCTAGGAATAGTATGAAACAAAAGATCCGTAGAAACCCTTCATTACAACATAAGATCAAACCCTACCCTTTGCATTTTGCTTAGAAGCTGCCTTTCCCTTTCTCTCCTTTGCTGCAGCTGCAGGCTGCTTCCTAGGAGGCTAATAAGCCACAGGTGACTGTGACCTTTGCCTCTCCAGCCTGTAGCCCTAAGACCTTTCACCCTGGTCATGCCCTGGCAATAGACTTTGCTACATGTAGTTAACTCATCAACCTTATACCATATTTGAAACCCTATTATTAGATAACAGCATTAAAACTGGCACCAACAGCAAATACTTTCAGAAAATTAGCGATAGATTCACTTTTAATTAACTTCTGTGCTCTTAAAGGAAAGAATTTGATTATTCATGGAGTGAGAACATGCAAGGGTTGCAAACAGAGAGAAATTAGTTAATGGGTTGTAATAATTGGTGAGGAAAGTTCCTGTTGTTTGTGCTCTACTAGACATTGTCATGGAATATTATACTTCCTATATCACACACAGTAACCACAATGTGCTGGAAGAGAGCTGTGTCTGTTTTTGTTAACCTTTGTGCTTGACAGCTCTCAAGGTGACAACAACTTATTCTCCTGATCTTATGGATTCCTGTGGAGCTGCTTCTGAAACATTACTCTGAGACATGTGAGAAAAATTTCTCTTGAAGTAGCATTGTCAGAAAACATACAGAATTTAGACTAAATGTAGCCTAGCTTTACCCTATGGAAACAGATTCATTCAGGGATCATCCAAAAACATTAAGTATCTGAGCTGCAGGTGTTAACAGAGAATGAAGGCTTGAGTGAAAATACAATTTCTTGAATAACATATAGTCTTGAAAGTATCTCCAGTTAATGTTTTCAGAAAACAGAAAAGGTGTATGTGATGCAGCCTCTGAGGAAGCATATGTTTGAGCAAATCTTACTGGCTTTCTGAGGTCATCCATGACAAATGATGGGAGGTGTGCACATCTGGCCTTAAATATATTTCAGAGTAGGAAGGAATTTCAGTGAGAATGAGGTAAAATCTTTAGCTCAAAACACACATCACATGGAAAATTGCATATCTGACATCAATCTGTGTTTGGTGTTTCACATGTATTCAGTATGAGGTGTGTTGGGAAATGGTGCCATTGCTGATACAAGGTAAGGGATTACTAGAAAAGCCACATTAACATGGAAAGACAGCATACACTGTCAGTCATTGACAACCTGTTGATAACCAGAAACAGTTTATCAGGACTCCAAGGGGGCCTCAGGCTTTTAGTAATGCTGGTCAGTTCAGAGCACGATCCTATATAACACAGTGCACAATAGTCAGCTGAGAGCTACATCTTCCCTAATGAGGTGTCTCTGAGTGTTTTAGCATTGCTTGCACATCATGTATGTTAAACTAGCTGCCCTAACATACTACTGTGTGGTAAATGTTCCTTTCCTAGAGAATATCAAAAACTTCTTCACAACAGGAAGGGAGGTTAGTACTTTCAAGAAGCAGCAGAATTAGTTTGGAAGTTTAGCAAGGGAAAGAGCATTAGTCGGTAAAGACCAAGCCAACGAATGTGGTATGAAGGACCCAGCCTGGAGCTCAAGCTCAACAGGAGCTGTGGGCTAAAGGATGTGACCGGTAACGGGATCTAATAGGTTGTCTACAGTGAAAATGAATTCACCTCAAAGAAAATCAAGGGAATCTGAGATAGAAAGCAATGGGAATAATGCATGATTTTATGTAACTAGTGTGGAGAGAAATGTCCAAATTGATCTTCTTTTTCTATTAAAAAATATTAAATAAATAGCATGAAATCAGTTTACAGCAAAATACTGATCTGGGAATCTGGGGACAGACTGGGAACTTCTACAACTGCAGAAGTTGCCTTCCAGACAGATTTCTGTTAGAGGTTTGCTCAGCTGTATGCCTGGACACCCACCTATAATGCAGCCTCAGGTTCATGACCTAAGTTTTCATCTGTTGGCATCTCTGGAAGCTCCCATCCTGTGTGTTGCCCTAGAGATCAGCAATCCAGGATTTTTCAGATTTGCTAAATGCAGGTAAGTGGCATCTAAGAGCTGTGGTTGCTTCTGTGGTTGGTAGAAGTTTGATTTGAAATATCTGAAATTAAATACTTGTGATTTCAAAATGAAAGGCGGTGTGAATTTTCCCTTTCCAAAGAAGTGTGTAATTTCTGAAGACATTTTGGAACGATGTAGAATACCTTTCTCTTCCAGTTTTGTAATACCTAATGGAAAGGAAATTCTTCGTTTCATCAGATCTAGCAGTTTTATAACAGGATGGCCAGCACTCCCCCCTACACTTACTTTAGCAGCAAAGTGGAGTTGTATCAGAAGATAAACTTCTAAGGGCAAGCAATACAGGCCATGCTTGACTTCTCATAGTATGCCTTATGGTATTTTTTTTTTCCATTTGTTACTTTGTTTTTTCCATAATATGCATTTGTCATATGAAACTGAAAACCTTCTTGCTGAAAAGTGGATGCATAGCCATTGGCAAGCAATTAGCAAACACAAGAAAAGATAAAGGCACCAGAATGGGGGAAAGGTGACTTATTCAGAGTAAATGTAGGTCAGGAAGGGAAGTTGCTTTTGAAAGGATACTATGATGGTTTATCAAACTTAAACTTTCTATCCCTTACCAGCTATTACATTTTTTAAGTTCTAACCACAACTTCCTTCCCTAGATTTGCTTAAGAAAACTTCAGAGAGAAAAAGGTAAGGGGAGATTGAACCACTGAACTTTTCTGGATGGGAAGAGGAAAGGGGTAAGTATTATTACCAAATCAGTTATAAAAAAACCCAAACAAAACACAGAAGAGTCCCACAGTTCTAAATGTGAACCTTTAAACAAAGAAACAAAGCAAATGAATTGCTAAGTAAACATAATTATAGCCGGAAACTCTCCCCTACATGCATCATGTAATCAGGCACATTATCCTGTTATGGCTAGGACAGCAGAAACCTTTGAAAACTATCATAGTTCTCTTTGGTGAAATCATAGAATCTATATTATAACATACTGTGAGCTGATTACTCATGAATGCATGAAGGTTCCTCCTACATTAACACAAGGTTGTTTTCCCATTTGCCTGTCCACTGAGGATCTCAGGAAGTCCCTATCATTTAGGCATCCCTCTGCTAGGCTGGACTTCTGATTTGGCATGTTTGATAAAATTGGTACTTGGGGATATATCAAAGTGCCAACAAAAATCCTTCTTTGCTTCTGGGTTGTAATCTTAAACAATCAATGTTCTGCAAGCAGCAACGCATTTCACTCCTCTACAAAATGTAGATCACAGCTGCAATGGCTTTTCATCCTCTCAGGCTGTAAAGAATGTTAAGACAGTCTGAAGATCACAGATCTGAAAGAAATCTTTTTCAAAGCAAGAAGAAATCATAGGTCATGATGAAATCAAAAGCCTTTCAAGGTCAGCCCCTCTCATGTCCTTCCTCTTTGCCAAACAACACCTTGTTACATTGATGAGGGAAAGAATAATCTCTTGTACTAACATTCAGGCTTTGTCAAACTTATTGTAAACAATATAGATGTTGCAAAGGGTACTCACTCCAAGAGCTGTGCAACTACCTTTTACATCTGGCTGGACCCCAATGTGGAAAAACAGTGTGGGACCTAATTCATCTGATTTCCACTTGTCCAAAATGAAGGGGAACACAGTGGAACATATATACCCTGTGCATTGCTTTAGCCATGTATGTTTCTCATGAGGAATATGCAATGAAATCAAACCTACAGTTAAAAACAAAGCAAGAATATACTTCTGCTATCTGATCCACTCAAGGGTCTTTCTTAAAAGCTGTGAGAGTTCGTCCGAATGAGATGATTATCATTTCACTCTAATAGGGTAATTCATATGCTCATCTCTTTCACATCATCACTGGCAATATGGAGAACTAAGGCATGAAGTTGCCAGCAATATAAATGTTTGCTATCTTTGTTCTTTCAGGAGCCTGACACAACATTAGTTTCACTGAGTAGGAAAATAGATTTGCTGTGTATTTCCTGTGCAAGGACTTTTATGTTCTGTGTTGTTTAGTTATGACGCTGGAAACACAGCGCTGCACTGCCCAGATTTTTGATGGAGAATTATATGAAAATTCTGTGATTCTGTACTCTTAGTTGGAAGTGGAAGAAAAAGGCTGAAGCTATTATAATTTCTAATCTTTTGTTGATTTCAGCTTCAAGAAAAACAAGCCAGTGTCAGTGTACACAGATGAAATAAGATTCACAGGCTAATAAATGCTTTTGTTTGCTGTTGAAGTCAGCCACTGAGCGCTCCTGTAGGACAGTGCAAATATAGGCTGTGTGTCATATTATTGGCTTTCAAGGCACGAGTATAGGATTCCTCATAGTGTTAAAGCCTTTCACAGTAAATGTCTATGCTATAAATTCTGATGTACTTCCCAGCTGAATGGATGCTTTGAGTGGAGACAGACTGGCGGGAGCTAAAGTAGTTAGCTTTGATTTACCTCCTCTCTATTATTCAGTCCTATTGAGAATTTGGAGTAGTTGATATCAAGGCATGTTGATTGGCTTCACTTTATAGATTGAAATAAAGTGAGTGCTATTTAACCTTGGTCAATACTATGCAACCTTATTAGCGGGATAAAGTAATGTGTAGATTTGTAAGACAGAGACAATGAAACACAATGTTTGCAAATAAATCCATTGACAGATGAGTTTTCCCTATTAATCATTCAGTGTGTTTTTTGTGCAAGTCCTTGAGGAGTTTCCGGAATTAGAGGAGTACTTCTGAAGAGTCTATGTGTGTGCCATTTCTTAAGTGCCATTTCTATTCAGTCTAATTTATAGTGTTTGATTTGCGTGTGTTGGCCATATTCACACAGTGCATTTCAGCTGCTGCTGTTCCTAGAGCTAAAACAGTTTCTGCTCTCTAGCATTCACAGGATATTCCTCCTTGCTACAGTGTGTTAGCTGCAGGTAGTGAGAGTGAGTTAGTTATTAGTGGGTCTAAAACGAGTAATGTGAAAGTGATCCATTTTCTAAATCCTGTTCTGACACTTTAGGCTCCCTCATAGATATCTGAGTGCTGCTGATATTTTTTCTCAAATTAAATT
The DNA here is from genome assembly GCF_963210335.1 of Falco punctatus. Taxonomy (NCBI): domain Eukaryota; kingdom Metazoa; phylum Chordata; class Aves; order Falconiformes; family Falconidae; genus Falco; species Falco punctatus. The sequence continues at coordinate 24,759,096 of NC_137586.1, read as the reverse complement.
GTAGATATTTACGGAACTCTGTAATTTTCTTACTATTCTATCTAGCTTCCTAACAAAGAAGCACAAATATGACTTCTCTTTTCTTCTGGAATCAACCAATAATATCAGGGTTACTTTCCAGATAGTTATTCATGAGGTTGATTAACTGTTTTCAAGTCAATAACCCTGCACAAAGCTCCTTTGTTCTACTACAAATTATAGGTGAATTTTAAAGGACTATCAATACTGCCACTATTAAGTACTATGCAATAAAAAGGGCAAGTACTGGTGGGAAGAAATGACAGATGTGCAACTGTCCTGAGAAAGATCGGTTGTCCTAAAATTATATAAGTCTTTGCCAGCAAGATTTCAGGGTGTGGTGTGTTGGCTATGTGTGAATCCTTTGGGGTCTTCTGAACAGGAATGCCTGTCAACTGTGGCAGCTATAAGTTATAGTCCTCCAAGCACATATTTGGTCCTCTGCATATTTGTCATGCAGTCTGGTGGCCCAAGGTTAAGCCAGAATTAGGATATTTATAGCCTGAATATTACTGTCACCAACCCACACCAGAGTTAGACCAGTTAAGCCGTATTTGGCCATTTCATTAGACACTGTGCACTCGAGGGAAATTTCAAAAAAGAAGAGGGGAAAGGTTGAGCAGCATTAGCTGTCACCATGCAGCAAAGCAACAATTAAACACTCTGTGCATGTAATTCCGGTTAATGTCCATGCATGCAGAAATCTGACCAGCTCTGACAGAAGTATCTGTTGTTACTGCACACCATGCCTTGCTGTTCTTGCTCAGGCAAAACTGTCAGGAACTGAAGGTAGAGCATGATCCTGTGCTTTCAGGTCTTATGTTTTACTTTCCATGTCCTAGAAATGAACTAATGTAAAGAAGGTGAAATACAGAATCCTTATGGTCTTCCATTAAAATAGAAGTCTATGAATGAATCTCAGTTTATCCTTTCTCATCTTTGTCAATATTCTCAGACCCACCCTTCCCATAGACTGACAAAAATGCTTAGCATTTAACTGCAGAGCTATATCAGGCTCCAGATGAATTTGAAATAGTAGCAACCCTGAAGACTTAAGTCTTTCAGAGGTTATGAAAATCCAGAGACTGTGAGCAACACAGACCCTGCAGACAGAGTGAAACTGCAGCAGGTGATTTAGGCTGTCTCACATGTCCCAAAAGGCTAACATATTCAGATTCATACTTGGCTTTTTATTCCAAATGCAGAAGATAGACACGAATGAGGAGAAGTCTGCAGACAACTGGAAGTTTACGAAGTAGAACCAGATATAGCTCAAGCTATTGAAAGATTGTGGTTCCCATCCATTAACTGTAATGGATGGGAATTCTTTTTTAAAAGACGCGTGGTACAAGTTTTGATTTATTTGCTGTGATTGGCTGGCTCTGTATTTTGGATACTGTATGTAATGCTGGTTAGAATATTCTTAAGATGGTACCTAGGGAAAAACAAACAAACAAACAAACGATGGTATAATTATGTCTTTTCTGTAAAAGATTCATGTGTAAAAAGCCATGCAGCCAGATTCCAGTGTGCACCAGCCAGCCCAGGAGAGAGTGTTTGGAGAAGGTGAGGAAGAGAGACTCCTCGCAGAGGCAGCTCCACAGACGTAAAACCAAGAGGTGTGCACCTGACCACATCCTTTGAAGTGGTTTCTGAACCAAATCAGCTTGAAAGAGCCTGGGAACAACTTTCATCATCTACCTCCTTGGTGCCCTTGATTAGTGTCAACGAGCTTGAGAGTGAGGGCTGAAAAAGGCTTGCCTGTGCACCACTCCTTGTTCTGTCCCTCAGGCAGGATTCAGAAGGAATGTAGGCAGCAAATCTTTATTTTTGTATTTTGCATGTGAGACTAATATAACCGTGTCCAATTGGCTATATACAACACATAAAATATATATGTGGTTGTGTTGCAACCGACATAATTACATATTGGCAAAGTGCCAGTACCCAGTATAATTTGAATATCCTGTACTATCAGTACTATGCAGTAGCTTGTCTCTGAGCAGACTAACTATGCTGATATTTTTAAGTAGTTCTTGCCACAATTTTAAGTTTTAAATCTAAGATGGTCCTCTTTTACACAGTAGAGTAGATCTAGGTGAATATATTTTACCTAACATGTCCAGAACGAACGATAATTATTCAGGAAGACAGTTATTCTCATTTCTTGATGTGCCTCTGAATCACTTGAAATACATCTTGGAATTACTAAACCATGCTGCTGTAGAAGAAAAAAGGTAAACTATTACTCCCTCTTTTTGGCCTTATATTGATAAAGCATGCTTAGAGATTTGCATACATTTTATGTTATCACTGACCAATATAACAAAATATAACACATTCTGTCTTTGATCATTCTTGTCTTACAAGGGGTCTGGTTCTAAAATCCCTCCATTACTGATTAGTCATGGTTGGTTATAATTGGTCACTTATTATGGTTTCTCTACATTTACACTAACACTGCAGTTCAGTAGCTTTAGATCTAAAAATACAAATCGCACAGAAGTAGCTAGCTGGGAAACTCCCATTCCCATATGTCAAAATACCTGTTCATTCAAACCAAAACTATAGTAGAAGTGTTTTTTAAAAAATACCCTGATTCACAAATCGGCGAAAACATCCTCTGGTGTCAGAATGAAGTTAAAAGAGAGTGAGTTTTTGTTTAGAATTGTTTTCCATTTCAAAATTTTTGTCAAATTGCAATAAGAGGGAGGAGGATGAAACTGAACAAAGCTGTCAGATGAGCGGACATAAATCAACACAAATTCAACTGATCTAAGAAATGGGAAGGACTTCTTCTATAGTAAGGATATAAACAATTTTAAGGCTAATAACCAAATTAATATTTAAAATATCTGCTTAAAATCACTGGGCTGACATGGCTTATGCTCTGTAATGTGACAATCAGGGTAACAAAATCAGTTTCTGGTAGTTTCTACCACCAAGAATAATTTCCTGGATATTCCCAGGATTTGTCCTGGTGCATGTGAGCCTCTTGGAAACCTATCATCCAGCATTTAGGACCAATCTAGATGTGACAAAGGTATGTTGAGATGTGATGAGACCTGCAACTCGGGGACAAACTGGCAGACTCATTGCTTTCCACAAACAATGTGAGGCAATCTTGAGCCATTGCTACCTGGCTGGCTGGAAGCAGACAAACGCCAACATTTTTGTGTTCTTTCACTGCTGTTGTACCAGTACTGTTGATTAGCTTTTCTGTTACCAAGGCTCATAACTTTGGATTGTGTTGGACTACTCTGCTTGTTTCAGAGACTCTACTTTCTTCAAGAGCATGCGTTCTAATCTCAGTTGGTCTTTTGTGTCATTAGCTGAGGTCGTCTGTCTTCTAATGCCAAGTCAATTGCCCATATGCACTATAACTATACTGATACTAAAAGAAAAAGTCCGGCATCATATTGAGCCACTAAGTGCATAATTTCTAGTAGCCTTGTATTACACAGCAGTGACAGTGTGCTACTTAGTGGGTATATTTGCGTACATGTCTTTCTAATTCTGGCACCACAAGTTTCAGAGACAGTTCTTACTGTACTTTCAAAAATCTACTCTAAATGACAGAAGTACCTCAAAATTGGATAAAATATTCTCAAGTCAGTGATAATTACTTACCGTTTTGACAGCTGTCACAGTTTAACATCTCTCCTAAGCAGTTAACGACTACATTGGAATCTCATCTTTCACGAAAAAAATAGATACATAAGTAAATAACACTTCGCAAACTGGCCAGTTGAGCAAAACATGAAAAAGGAACACAATCGGTTCAAACATCTTTAGGTAAATAAACAAACCCCAGCATGTATTTTTATTTAAAATCTCATTGTTTTTAAACCAACATCATCAATGTTTTATGACCTGGATTTTTTTTTCTTCCTTTTTTGAACACTTAAGGCTGACAAACACACCATACTGCTCCATAGCAAGAAATTCTAAAAATGTTCCATTTCAGTAGTTTTATCACTGAAAAAATGTAATCCACTAGTAAGATTTAGATGTCCATGTAACTTGTGTATAAGCCTGTTTCTAGAACTCTTAACATTTTACTGCTTGAGATTCATTATCTTTTTTTATATTGGATGGAGAGACAGAAGCTGGTAAGTACAGATGGATTTTTGTAATCAAACATATAGGGGTACAAATACCTGGAACGGAAGGTATCAGATGTACTTGCAAGCAATTTTCATTTTCAAGATGAATGCAAAAAGTTTCAATAATGAAATTTCAATTTCTGCTTACAAAATACATCTATGTTTGCAGTCTTTCTATATGCATAATGTCAGGTACTGCCATTTTCCTTGGCATGGGATTTTTAGTTTAAAATAAAATTGGTTTACTATGGGCAATTCTGAAAATTAGGCAAATACTGCAGTTATTCTCCTTTGGCAAAGTGACCTCTCAGTGCTATGATATTAAAAATACAATTGTACAGGTTGTTCCTCGATGTGGAAGAAGAAATATACCACATTTTCTCTGCATTACCATTAAGATTTTTGTAAAACTTATGTCTAATGCAGCTCTATGCAGATGCAGTTGTTAGCAAGTCTCATGTCAATCATCAGAATTGGATAGAGTGAACGATCAATGGTGAGGGCAAAAAATGGTTTTGGAATTTATTTTAAGGTTTTTACGTGTAGAAAGCTAAACTTCAAGAGTCTTATGAAATTCCTTAAATTCATTGTTATTTTAAATTGTTGGGTTTTCTTTCAGAATATCATTCATAGGTTTTGTGCTGAATCAGGTTTAAAAAGATCCAAATGAATGATACATGATTAGTAATATCAATGATGTGATATGCAATAGACTTTTTATTGGCACAACTGTTCAGCATTTTTCTGTGCATGGGGAAACCACAGAGTACTTTTCAGAGCACTATCAGTCCAAGCTAAAACTTCTTAGCACCTCATGCTATCACAAACACTGCAGTGAAACTACTCCGCATTTTTAGGAGAAAAATAATTTTTTGCGCAGTGGAAATTCTTTGTACTTGTATTATGACAGATTTGACCCTGTAGTGACTCATAACAAAAATATCAGTTGGAAATTACTTGTGAGGAGTAAGAGCTTGGTATGAAGTTGAGTGAAGAACAGCTATAAGCTGCCCATATGATGCCATCAGAAAGGCAAACATGACACTAGTGTGTTTTAGAAGTACTTTGAACAGAAATACAGTCAGATTACCAAGAATGCATGAAACTTCTTGTATACCATTAAATTCAAACTTGGTGTCGTATTTGAGGAAGATCCATTCAGACTATAATAGAGGGAGGAATGGAGAGAGGAGATTAGAGGAGGGCACAAGACACTTAGAAAAGCCTGGTTTGCTTTACATCGTAAATCACAAACAATGAAGGAGTACAATCATTTCCTTAAGCAGGGAGGAGTAACAGTTACATATAACAGCAGATTACACGGGCAGAACCACAAGTGTAGCCATGGCTGATAGCTGTTAAATTAAGGGCTCCTTTCATCCAGAACAGTAATCCTTAAACTGGTGATCACTACAGTGCGTACTGTAATAGAAGTCTGGGCTTCAGCACTTTGGAGGTCAAATCCAGTATGTGCTGCCGTGAAAACCAAATGGGGAAACAGGAGTTGATTGAGATTTGGTTTTTTAGTGCAATCTGTTTCTTGTGGGAAATTCCAATTTATAAAAAAAAAAAAAAAAATCCATTCTGATTTGGAATTTCTTTTACTCTGAAACTTTCAATTCTTTTTTTCTTTCCCTCCCAAGATTTCGTTTTTGCTTTGATTGAGGATAAGCATTTTCTTGTGAGAAAGGAAACCTCTTTGCTTTGGGGGTTTGTTAGCAACCATACTTACACATTGCCTGACTGTACTGAGAGGTGCTGATTTACACTTCTATTCCATTTGCTCTACAAGATCTTCATTCTGCTTCCCAGTAAGTAGAGCACTTTGCAGAGCTTTGCATATCCTCTGTAATAGCAAGTAAACCTTTTCTGCTTCATTCGGACTCTATGCCAAGACATGTGGAAGAATCAGGTGACACCAAAATCTTTGTGTTGCAGGGATTTGATCAGTGATGATAGGGTACTCAATACTCAGCCTTCAGAAAATAACTAAAATCAGAAGCACAGTAGCTGACAGAGCTAACAGGTTTAGAAATCTATTAAAAAAAAAAAAAAAGAGTAAGAAAGGCAACATACATAGAGACTTCCCTTCATAAGGGAAGGCTGCCCCTCACAGAGGAAGGAATAATGCTGACAGTGTTATTACTAAAAGCTATTTTTTGGGATGTAAAAAGTCTGTTTTAGTTCAGGGGATCTGACTCTTTTTCCTTTCTTGTTTTAAAAGCCATTTTATTCCACTTTAATCTGAAAGACTAAAGAACTCTTCCAACAGTGGTAAATGGAGTAGCGTATGGGATAGGTCCAAACCAGACTTTTAGAGGTGTGGACATATGTGCAGTCCAAACATTTGGGCTGCCCTACAGCTTCTAACACTAGAAGCTTTGGCTTTCTACACTTTTGGCTCTGCGTCAGACTCTCTAGGCCCTGAAATTCCTGGTCTCAAGGAAGCTCAAGGCTGTCCAACTGCCCTGCAGCACCAGTCCCCAGGCACATGCTGGGTGATGGGCATGCTATCCTATTCTGTCAGCAGAAGCCCAGGTCTTCAGAATCCAACTCAATTTGCTGGAAGGAGATCTTTTGAAAATCTGAATTCTTTGAAAATCCTACCTATGTATTGTATCCATTCTACAATTCTATAAAATGTCTTGGATTGAGACCTTTCCTGACAACAGCGTAATTCAAAAGGTATTTCTCCATTTTATTGGAAGGGCATCAGGATGCCCTAATGTACAGCCTAAAGCAATAACATATTACACAAAATACATAACTGTAGTTTTATTCTCCTTCCTTCCTTCCTCATAGTCAGGTTCCCACTGCCTCCACAAACACAGACTTTCTTCTGCCCTTGTCAGAATGCCAGCTTTGGCTTTGGTGTAAGAGTAAGATATATTCACTTACATTATGTGGTGAAGTACATGGGGCAGTTCTGGTCTGAGGTTTGCAGCCCTTTCTGGCTTGTACAGATAATCTTAACATATTGAAAACATGCTTAATTATTTAGTTGAGTTGGAGCTAAAAAAACTGAAATAACAGCTCATAGCTTGTTATCCATCTTTCATGCTAAAAAATTGTTAGCTTTTAAAAGTACATTAGGACAGGCAACAACAGTTAGCTGAGCAGGATTGTGCAGTAAAATTAGACTGGGAGATGAGATACAATCAGAATTGCCTGCCCATTTCTGTTTTGAGATTTGGATTCATTCTTAGCTGTCTTCTGCAAACTGTTTCAAACCTCTGATCCAATTATCTATATTTTTGTTGACTGTCCTAGATTAGTCACCACCCCATCTCCTATACCACTTTAAACTCCTCCTGTGTTTTCCATTTCCCTATCTGTAGCCTGGATGCAGTGTCAAAATAGACAAGTGAAACAGGAATGTTTCCTGTGGCTCTCTCCTTGCCCCATGCCTCCATGTCCACTTGCTGGGCTTACTGCCATCTTGTGCCCATCCAGATCTCAGCTGCATGCCAGTGTTTCCTCTCCCTGGCTGCCAGGAAGTGTTGTAGGTGCAACAGCAGGGCAGGCAGAGTGATGCTCAAAGGAACAGCACAACTATAATGCTTAGAACCATTTTGCCAACGATCACCTTTTCTGTAGCCAAAATGACCAGAGGTGGCAAATGGCAGAAAAGAGGACAGGCACATGATATGGGTAGAAAGTTAAAAACTATATTTTTCATGTCAACTAGTCAAAATGAAGCTGCCAGAGAGAAGGCAGCTATTTCAACAAGTCTTCTGCTTTAAAAACTACCTGGAATTTCCAATTTTATTGGAAGCTATTAACACAATTTGCAAACATTTCAAACACACACGTTTCAATTTACCCCTGAATTTTATATCTTTCCTTGAAACTTTTAACTCACTTACAATAATAAATAATCACATTAATAAAAAGGCCACAATCAAGATGAAAGATTTCTAACATGCCTAAATAAAATTATACAGTTAATCTGATCCAAATTATTTTTCCCCAGTGTATCAGTTTATGATATTTTCCTACCCTTCAATTCTTTCTCTCATCTCAGCACAGGGAAAAAAGTTGCCAAATCTCAAAATCTCTTAGGGAATGGGATGATATTTTTCTATTTAGATTTGGAAAGCGGATATAACATGAATAATATTGTTATTTCCTCTTCTTTTACTTTGCCTTTCCCTTAGTTTCTCTTCAGTCCCATGAATAGGGCTAGAGCTATCACAGTATGAAGTGTCAGAGTTCGCTGACTCGGACAGAAAGCATACATCTTCCTGCTATATGATGATAATAACCTTTTTATGTGATTTCTCAACAGAATACATGTGATTAAAGCACATGTAGAGCTCTAATAGTGTAAAAAGGAATTAAAATCTGGCAGCACATCTAAATATAATGCTTTGTTCGGTCCCAGAACGGCAAATTTGAAATGGCATCTTACCACATCATTCATGCTTTTCATTATATCTGAGGTCTTTTGATTAACATAAATGGCTGTGCAGCTATTGAAACTGGTATTCATGAAACAATTAATTCATGATCTGAAAGAACAGAAAGCTACTGCATTTTTCTCCTCTGACTAAACTGAAGGTTGTTGTTGTATTTACAATATGCAGTATTCTGGGGAGAGAAGGACGTTTGTGTGGGACTGGCCTCCCAGAAAAATCAAGCAGCAATGGCAAACAACAATTTTGTTGTTTAGTGGTTTTCAGAGGGACATTCAAAGCCCTTACAGTAAGAGTACATTGAAAACATTAAAAGAAGCACAGTCAACTATTGCATTTAAAGCAGAAATGAAAACATGGTTTAAAATAGACTAGGAAACACTTTCCAAAGAGACACCATTCCAAGCTCTTGAGTTATGCTAGAGAAGATACCTGCAAGTTGAACAATCAATTATTATAAGAGTAATTCTAAGAACCATTTTTAGAAACCATTTTTTCCCTGATTTTGCATAACATAAGTACTTCTGTGCAGTGCTAAAGGACAATATAATTACTAATTAAACGTTGTTCCCTAAACTTGTAATAGCCACACTGGCTACCTTTACACTGCTACATAAACAGAGTCCAGGAAGCAAGCAAGAGTGTTGGATTCGTCGCAGAGGAGAGAGGGATTAAGACAAATCGATTACTAACTCTCTCCTTTGCTGTATTTTTGCCGCTTGACTAGCTTTGTCCAAGATGAAACTATTCTTGATTCTGGAGACAGGTATCTTCAGGGGCCATTCCCCACAAATTGGTAGTGTAGGTGTTGCACCAATATTCATTCCTTCACAATACACAGTCCTCCAAAGAAAGCAATCCTGTCAGCCTTTGCATCCCCTAATGTCCTTTTGTACCTCTTTTCTACACCCAGGTGCATGCAGTCATTATCCTGAATTTCAGTCAATAAAAATCCACTCTGGCGTTTTCTTCACATTACTTCACACAGTCCCTGGCCCTCTTTCTAGAAACCTTGACATTGTTCCCTGGGCCTCTTGTGTTCAGTTGCACAGATATATCAAATAGGTCAGGTGAAGGTCCATACAGCCCAATATCCATCAGGACCATTGCACGCAACTTCTTTGTCTAAGAACATAGGAGCAGGAGTATAAAAACATGCAAACCAATCAGAAAGTAATACTTCTCTTCTTATACTGTGATACTTTGTTCTCAAGGATTTTCTCAAGTGGAGATTGTTTACTTCTGTTTAATAGCATCTACAACACAAATACTTGTCTATAATTATAAGAAACTGAGCATTAAGTTTGATTTGCCTAAATATGTGCAAATGATACTCCAGCCTACTCCACAACCTTACTGGAATTTGGGGGGAAAAAAGAGGAAAAAAGGAGAGATAGAGTTTTTAAATGCTTGTACAGTGTTGAGCCTTGAGAGATGGTTTTGAAGATACCCTCCACTACCATGAAGGCCACAGTTTTTTGTTTTATTGACATAGAAGTTTTTTTTCTGATGCAATTACTTGGCACTAGCAGCAAAGACTGTAGCAAGTTAACTGAGCTGTTATGAGACTTGGCCATACCGAGAAGGCCGCAGAGTATCTGGCTATAGGACCAGGATTCAAATTCAAGGGTTCCTTATTCCAGCACTGTACTTTTTCTGCAATTTTTTTAGCAAAGATTCTCTAGGGCTTGAGGGTTTTCAAAGCAATAAGGTCTTACAATCAGCTGCCTTTGATAGCTTATGAAAAATACTATAACCTGCAAAAACTGTCATTGCTTTCTTGCATGAAATGCTAACACTGGCAAGAATATTTCAAGCAAGTTGAAGCTTGTTTATTGTCTCTCTTGGCAATGCCTAAGTCAGGGCAAGGTAGTAATCTATTCTGGAGAAATACTGTTCTTAGTATTACTCTTGGATGCAGATGAAGAAATGGAACTTCTGAAAACATTTTTTGTTGATGAGTATTACCTTTGTCCAATCTAGCAATCTAAAACAGGCAAAGCCAATCAAAATCAATACAATTTTTATATTTAAGGGCAACAAGAAAATATTATTGCAATACAGAAATAACAACAGAAAAATCCCTGTTTTGTTTTAGTTCATCTTTCACAACCATTTGCCTCTTTCAGTCTGGATAATGCTTTCTCCTTTCATGGCACACCCAACCCAGGTAGATTATATGTATATTTCCCTATTATAAGTACTGAAAACACACACACTTAAATATCCTATATGTTGTTATAAGTCAGTCAGAAGTTGTGGGTGAATATTGAAATTATTGGTCTTAACTCTACAAACTGTTACTATGCTGAAGATGTAACTATATGATCATGATTGTCCCTTCTGGTTTTGAAATTCCTGACTGAATGTGGATTACTGGCAGACTATTCATGGGTGCACTTGGAGAAAAAAGGTGGATTCTCCACACTTTTCCAAAGTAAACCACAGCTAGCCTCAAAAGGTAATTGAATCACCACTAAACCAAGCTATAACCCACAGAGTGGAGCATCCCCACAGACTGCATGCTGGTTACAAAATCAGTTTCATGCTTTTTGGGAATGGTGCAAGAAATGGCCAAAGAGATTCCTTTGAACCACAGGAAAGGTTTGTTTGCATTATTTTCCCTTGCTGGATCCAGGTTTAGACTGGTTCTCATTTTATCTGCACCCTGTTCCCCACCTTCACATAAGTACACACAAAGCGGGGGCTTCAAAGCTGACAGCACCGGCCTAACTCAGTTCTCATTAAAAGCATTGGCAAAACTCCCAGTGCCTTCAACAGCAACAAGATTAGGCCAACTGTGAGTGCTTTGAAAAACTCACCCAAGGCAATAAATCTGCATTAATTCACAAAAAGGAAAGCAAACAAAAAAGGTATGAAGGGAGGGAAGACTCAGTTACTCAGTCCTTTAATGGGAAAAGGACCCTAATTATGTATTGCTGTGTAGAGTCTGTGTGGATGGTACTTGAGGAACGTGTTGGGTACTTACTTGTCCACATAGGCCTGTGTATGAGGGTCCAAAGAGCGAGGATTCTTTCCTGTCATGGTGTGCAGAAACCACTTGCAATGGTGCTGTTTGCCCGGTGTGAGAGTGAGGGGAGTGGGGAGCTGGTGGAGGTGGCTGGGCCAGAGGCAGAGCCTGGCTGCCTGGATCTGGCATGCGCCTCACCCTGCACTGCTGCGCGTGGGCCGCTGCGGCCTGCAGCCTCCTCCAGCACTTCACCCTTGCTTGTTGGACATGCCTGCTCCAGTGGTCCTCAACACACTTTGCACATCATCTCTGTTACCACTCTAATAACCACCCGTGCCCCTCTTTGAATTGCTTCCATTAGGCTGGTGCTTTTCTGGCACAGAGATGAGTTGTGTGGCTGTGAACTTCTCCCGTAATGGAGCACACACAGGGAACCAGTAAAACAGCACCTGACACTTCAGCCTCAGATCATTTGTATTTCATGTGTGACTTGGTATCCTCCTCATTTTGTTTCATGCACACCAAAGAGATGGAATTGTGAAGCCAAATCTGTAAAAATGTTATTTGGTTTTGGTGGGTTTTTTTTCACTACAAACATGAAAACCTTGGAGAAATGGGAAAACAATCACAGTGTGAAAATACTCTGGGTTTGAATTCAGGACTGGATTTTTGCCACGATTTGCACTGAATAGCAGAACCTCCATCTGAACTTCTCATTTTTCTTCCATCCCTAGTACCTCAGCAGGCTTTACTATCTTCTCTGGCTGGGCAAAGAGCAGTAGATTCAGATCTGTGCTCCCATGAAGTAATGCTCAAAGCATTATTGAAAACACTCCTTTGTGAAAAAGTGACTTTGGAAATTGTCCAGACTTTTCTCACCTCTCACAAATGGTCAAGGTTCTTACCTTTCATAAAGTGACTTGCCTCTCACAAATGCTGACTTCATGGCTGGTGTAGGTGTAGGTAGGTGGTCTTTCCCCCTTCACTGTTCATGAACTCCCCGTGCTGTCCTGGAAAACTGAAAGGGCTTTGCATAGGCCCATGGCATGCTGGTATCATTCTGCAAGGGTTTGTCCTGATTTCCAGACGAGGAAAGCATTCATATCTCCTACTGCCATCTGACAGGAGGGCAAGGCTTTTATGTAACAGAGACATTAGTACATATCTTGCCTCAGGCACCTAATTGTCCATGATTTTTATTTCAACCAATATTATGATGATAATCCCAACAAATTTTATTTGAAAATTCTTCTGTTCTCCCTTCATGTCATGAGGAGCTGGATCCAGGGTTCAAAACAGCATACCCTTTAAACCACTAGGGCCTTCATATTTGCATTGCTGTAGATTCAAAGCCAGATATTCCTTTTTGGCCTCATATTGGCATCGTTCTTGCATGATTTCATGACCATGAGTTGTATCTTTATACATTTGAAATGTGAAAGCAAAACTGCTGGTGCATGATAAGCACAAACAGAGATAGTGTTTGGAAGAACAGCCACTTGAAAGCATACTGTTCATCTATCTCAAAATTACTTTAGAGTTTGACACACACAAAATTTACAGCTGGTGTTTTTGCCAAAGAAATGCTCCTAACTACAATTCTGTATCCAGAGCTAGGCAAATAATTGATCTGGGGGGCTCACTGGTAGATCTACAAGAATTCATTTTGCATCAACCTGGAATGAAGTGTTCACACAAATGAGACGTAGGAAAAATATTAGTTTTCAACTGGGAAAATGTTTTGGAGTTTGGGAGGGGTTACTTGTTTCCTTGTGCATTCTTTCATAAAACTGAAGTTGATTTCCAAATGCTTTGAACTAAAAATCAAAAGTTTCTCAAAATTAAAATGCTGACATTTTTCTAGGTTTAAGATTTATTTTTTTTCTTCTTTAAGCAACTTACCAGAAATGGACATCATTGAATCACTATTATTCAGGAAAAACATTATGGTCAAAAAAGTTTTGCCCAGCTCTAGCCGTATATCAGATATCTTCACATGGCGCATCTCCACTTTTTAATATGCAGTTGGAATGTGCTGAAATACAAAACTTAGTGCAACTTCAGTAAAACTATGCAAAAGGGCAAGTCAGCACAGGAGACAAAAGGAACTATGATGCTCAGCTTTTAGTTAAAGCTGTTAAGCTAGTGGATATTCATGTTCACATCAACCTTATTAAACCATGCAGGACTGCATAATCTTTTTTCCTCTTTCTTTTAGTACATCCTGGGATACTTCTGACACATCTGCTTCTCCATATGCTCAAAACTCAGTTGTGATCTGGGAGTAGGAAAAGGTAAAAAAACAACAACAACAACAACAAAACCAAGAAATCACACATGATATAAAATACATGCATTGCCATATTTATATTTCCTTGATACTCACAATTCATGATTTATACTAGTAACTCATTAAAAAAGTAAAAGATGACCTTATTCCCTGAATAAGTTGGATGGCAGTTTGGGTCAAATACACCTTTGTGTACCAATAAATTTAAACAAATATAACAAAAAACATATTCATAGATAATCTTTTCAATTGCTAATGTGTGCTTCAGCTTACTTTATACCTCTTTTCTATCCAGTTTCCATTAATTTTCTAGCAACCAAAATTTCACAGAGGAATACTCTTGAAAGTAGTGAATTTTAAATGATGATTGAGAATATTCAGAAAGAATAGATTTCAGATTCATGGTAATGATAATCTGCACTTAAAATATGGTTGTTAACAAAAATATCATTGTTATTATTATTACATCAATGAACATGACCTACATGTTAAAACAAAGCAGCCTGAGATTTTTATGGCAACTATCCACAAAGATGCAAACAACAAATATCTATATGCTAACACAAGGGCTGTGAAAACAAAGAAGAATGCTGAAGAGGAAATTAATTTAGGGAAGTTTAAGTTTGTTCACAGACAATTAACAAGTGAAATATAAATGTACAGTGGAGAGGTGTGCTGGTCACTTTTATGTCAGCTAGTGCATAGTCCATACAAGAACAGTGAGACACTTATGGGTAGTTATGGAAAATGGTTCCTTAATTTGGACAAATGCTAAGGTCAATGAGAGGTTTTCCATTACCTTCGCTGGTCTTTAGACTAGACCTTAAGGTAGCAGCTGTAGCAGCTGGGAAATGTACCTTTTACTGGCAACCCTACTTTGAAATGGAGGTTGTCATGCTGTGACTTGTTACAGGGAGACATCAGAGCTGCTTTACTCCATTTCTGCTTCCTGTAGTCTTCAGTAAACACCAGAGCATCCCAAAATGTGGCTTAAGGAATACTCTGCGAGTCTGATGCTAACAGTAGCCTGAAATAATTGCAATACCCCAAGCCTTGCTGGAAACCAGCAGCACAGTGTGCTACTGAGCACACAGGCGACACCTGAACAGTAGGATAAATTATATGGACTGGCATAGATGTTGCAGATGGAAGAGAGCAGTGGTGAGTATCAATAGAAAAGGCTGATGTATCAGTAATTAGTTTAATGATTAGGGAAAATTAAGGTTAGGGTTAGGGTCTGAAAGGTGGGTGAAGATTGCTGTGACTCCCATAGGTTTGGCTTTTCAAGGCACTGTTGATCGCTTATTGGGGTATAAATGAGCATTTCTTTTGAAAAAATGAAAATTCCTTTTCAGAGATGTGAGTGAAATTAAATGTTATTGACAGCTGTTGCATTTGGATTGTAAAAGGAAAAGGTATGATAGCTTGTCAAAGACTGAGATGCTCTGGGCTCATTCCTCTGCCATCTCCTATGAGATCTGAAGGTGGCTTTTTGTCCTCCAGATATTCTAGAGTATGTCAGTCCAGGAAAAGCATATTTGAAAACTATTCTACATTCCTTTTTGAGAACTTAACTTGGTTTTCTGCTGAAGTGGTTGAAGTAGGCTCTTAGCCAGTGCATAGCTCAACCCTTTGCTTCTGAGCATGAAGCACATAATCAGAAATCCCTGAACTGAACCAAAAGAACATTCCATCCTGGGGCACTGGCAGGTAAAAATGCGTGAGTTTGGAGTTTTGTGACTCCATATGGACAGCAAAAAATTTGAAGTTTAGAATAATTGAGCTAAGGATGAAGTATGTGGATTAAAGAACAAGGCTGATGTTGAGAATCAGACTCTTGTTTTAATGAGATCTTTAAAAAGCCTCAAACTATGCTGGAGGTCAGTGCCTACCTTGCTATGGCAGAATGCTCTCAGGAACATACAGAAGAACAGTCTGATCCCCAAGTCAACATGTGTCCTGTACACTTTGATACCTTGCAGGCAACAGGAAATTTGTGTAAGCACCTAAAAAAGTAGCTGCAATATACTAAGCCACTAGATGAGCTCAGGCACCTATAGAGCCACGTCCCTTTGACAGCAGCCTACACCCATACTTTTGGCTGTGATTCTGATTGAATGTCTGGAGAGGGTAGATGGACTGCAGGATGTCCTAGAAATGCCCTTCACACTGTAGTGTAGCTGTATCCTTTTGTTTTTTCTTATATTTTTATGCACATAGTTTGTATTTGCTAACTTCAGGCAAGATTTTGTCCTTGAAAACACCCTTAATAATTTTCTTAATAGTCAAAAGGAGTTCAGACACACATGCCACAAATGATTTTAAATCAAGGTGTTCATTTCATAAAGCAGTTGAATAAGTACTTGGCATATATTTGAACTGTGGCTGAAAACTATAGTATTTATTTTGATATTTTCCTGCTTCCAAGTCTGTGCACTCCGATGAAGTCCTGACCACCTCATAAAAAGCAGAGTGGCATTAATATTGCCAGGGGGAGGATGTAAGCCACAGCCATTTGGAAAAAACGATATGGCTCTTTTTAGCTAAGCCTCCCACTGATTGCTGATTGCTAGGAAAGACAAAGGTGGGAATTAGACACTTCAATTACAAATGTCAAGGTTCTTGGAAGGTTCGAGTAACAAGAGGTGCTGAAAAGTATGGCAACCAAATCCTTGTCTCCTGACACTAAGCTTGTCACTTCTGTGACATTCTTGGCCTCTCCTAACCCAGTGTCTGGGAATTTGAGACTTAATCTTTGGTCTACCACATGTTGGTGCAGAATATAGCTGCTGCAAAATGAGACCAACCTACAATGGGGAAAGGATCTATTTTAAAATGAAAAATCCCAGCCCCCTCATTCTTCCTTAGCACAGGCTTTTTTAGAACCAAATTTCATTCTCATACTGGCCACTGAATACTGCATGGGCTGTGTTTCTTGCTCCAGACAGGCAGGAATGTTTTGCTGTTTGTCTTTACAGCCAGCATGCATGCCTCTGCTGGCAGCATCTAGTCATCATACACCAGTATGCAGTTCATATTCTCATTCTTCACATCAGGAAAACTCTGTCTGGTTTGTTTAAATAGTAGATCATATAGGAACTGAAATATTATCATGGTAATTAACATTTCATAAGGGTAACCAAGTCTTTCAAATTTCATTGCTTACTTTTGTAAGATCATAGTTTAGGGCCTGAATAGGTGGTGACCTCCTGGTAGTGTTTGTAGTCTGTATCAACTTCCCATTTGGTCTACACTGCTGAGAGCTTAGACAGGGTGGAGGTCCCAAACACCGGCATGCCCTTCATTCACAGTCTGTGCAGTTTATGGTGGGACCATGGTCAGGGCAACAGAGGTGCATTACTGCCACCATCCTCTAAGGTCCCTTAGCTTGTGGGGGCCCGTAATGCTTCAAGAAGCTACCTACTTCTTTTCAGTACTGCTAATGTAAGGTATGAGGAGGTGGCTGCAGCAGCATAACAGTAGCTTTACATGCCATAATACCTGATACATTTGCAGTGTTGCTGGGTAACGGTTTCAGGCTTTGTATCTTTTTTTATTAGTAATGAAGTATATCATACCCTCATTACAAGATATCTTCCTGGAGTTTTTAGTGTAACTCTTTAAGGTAAAGCTCAGGAACATTGCTCTTCTAGCTTGCTCAGAAATAAAGCTTATAACCTTTAATATAAACATGTGGACAGCACTCTGGAACGTTCAGACACTGGCATAGAAAACCCATGAAGCAACAAGGTTTGCCTCAGACCTGCTTTTCAACCCCTGCCTGCTCCCAATGGCTCTGCTCTAAAGTGTCTCTGTCTAGAACAGCTCTTCAGTACCTGACCTTCTGGGACTCATTTGCACTTTCCAGTTTGCCCTACCCACCTCTCTGATGGCAGAAGATGGGACGTAACAGTGAATCTGCCCAGCAACAGGTCCCATTGGCTTCACTCTTGCTCTCTCCTAGTCTTGAATACTTGTAACTTCCCCATGCAAAGTATATGAACAGATCCTTATCTCCCCTTCCCAAACTGTCCTGCTTCCTTGCTTGTAAAGAGCAGCTCCTATCTAGCTGTTAGAGGCCTCAATAACTGGAGACAGGAGCCAAGTGTTGGTACTTTGGTGTGCAAGGTACTCATGTTTTAAAGTCACATTCAGAGCAAGTTTCTGTCTCTGTAAAATGCACCACTAGGATGCTGGGTTTGGCCATCATGCATATCATATAAGAAAAGAGAAAGTGAGGGACAAGGGCTCTGCTCCATGCCTCTCTTCTGACAGAGAGCTTTTGGAGCAGCTAGGCCTGCTCTCCATCAGAATAACCTAATTCTGCATGCATCCATATTGATCTGATCTCTGTCATCATCACTGCAGCGTTTGTTAATGCAATTGGGTGCAGAAAGCTTTCAGGGAAAATAGATGAAGAGAAAGAACAATATATGCTATCCTCTTAGAGTAGGAGTGGAATTAGATTATTTTTGTGCACTTCAGTTGAAACCTACTCAGTGACATTTTAAAAAGGCTGTGCGCAAAGGCCCACCCTCCCTCCCTCACATGCATGAGGCCGTGGTGATGGGGGTGCAGCTGAGGAGTGCCTTCCCTGTGCTGCAGGCAGACAGCAAAACCTTCCCTGCAGCCAGGCAGGCTTGCATTCCATTTTGGCATGACTGTTCAGGCCAGCAGTTTCTCCCACTGGGGATACACGTCAGTGTGGAGGCCCAGGGCATAGTTTTTCTCTTAGTTACACTTCTGTAACTACATTTCTCCAGTGGAGTCATTCCTAGTTCGTATCTCTGTAAATGAAAGAGAGCACAAATGCTGAATTTATCTCGCAGATTCCACTCGGTGGATTACACTGTGTCAGGCTTAAGATGGTCCACAGAAGGGGAGCAACCTTCTTGTATATCCCCACAGACTCTTGAGAGTCTGTATTTGCTCACCTCCTGCACTGGGAAGAAAAAAGCTTGTCTCGTCTTTTTATGTTTCTGATTAGAATCAGAGGTACTGGATTTGTTCATATTAGAGAGGGTAGTTGAGTGCAGAGCAATTTTTGATGAGCGTGGAAAGGTAGTGAGATTGCTTTGTGCTAGGGGCACCAACAGCCATATACTCCTTACTGGTACGAGCACTGCTTGTTTCTCAGTTCAAGACAGAGCACACAGGAAATGCATGCTAGGGTGATGTGAAAGCTTTATGGGTGCTTAGCTGAGAGACTACTGTATGTACCCAGTAACGCCATCATACATTTTTAAAACTGCTAGGAGAAAGCACAAAGAACCGTGCTCTCAGGTTCAGTGCAGAGCATTACTGGATTCTGATCTCATTTGATTTTATTCAAACTCCCTGTTCTTCTGCCACACAGGCACCATCTCTGACCATTGCTGCTTCCATTGCATGACTGCTGAACTATAGCCGAACACAGCAGTATAACATGTAGCAAATAGAAAATACAATGAAAATTAGGGAGATGCAAACTGTTTACAAATACTTGGTTTGGCCACAATACAGCAGTTATTTTGTTATGTGATATGAATATCCCTGCAGAGACAGCCTTGGATTTACCACCTTGCTTCTAATTGCAAGAGGAGAATATAGCAAATGTGATGTATGAGCGTAGTTTACGTAAAGAAGACTTTTATAAAACAGAACTGGAGAAACACCTGAGGGGACTTGTTGCTCAATTCCAATACACAGCCTGTGCAATACACAGCCATACTCAAAGAACAGCAAAAATGAAATAGAGAAGAAAGATTTTTGAGTTCCCTGTTGTAGCTGCCATTTGGTGTGTATATCAAAAAAATAAGCACTGTGATGCATATGCCTGTCCCTCTCTCAGGAATTTGCTTTGCATGGTTAGTGATTCCAGTCTGCAGTTGCCATAAGGGATACCTGACACCTCAGTCACATTGATTCCCTCCCAATGTGGGCATACAATTATTAATAGAGAAAAACTGTCCCAGGACAGAAGAAGGAAGAAAGTTTTATCATTCTGGCTTCTAGGAAACAGAAGAGGAGTAATACATAGCACTTTCTTATTTGTTCCGGTGTTAATACACTGGAACAGTCTTGAATACTTCTATACAATTTAGAAATGTACTGGCATAAATTCTTTTGCTTAAGCTTCTATTTTTGGCATTGAGGCTTTTCAGTTAACTAAACAACAGGGAAAATGCATGGTGGGGAGGAGGGAAGAAAGTACTTCGTAGGTGCTGTGATCAACTTATCAGTGCAGCTGACATGAATGTGCCCTAAGTCCTACTTGATCTTCTTAATACAATGTAATCCTTAATTATCTATTTTGACACCTACTGAGCACACACACATGTGCGCACTCCCAAGGCATGTATCTATTTTACCTTGTTAATCCCCTTACCCAGCCTGTGCCTCTGCTAACTGTACTGCTGTGAATGACCGTGTCTCTCTGTGCTGCTGTATCTCTGCCACGTAATCATAATAATTACTCTCCATCATGAGGAAGGTTTGGAAACAGTAAAATCTTCCACCTGTTGACATATGGTGAAGTCTGTGCATGCTTTTAATTCAGGGTATAGTTTGTCCGTCTGGCATTGAGCTTAAAGGACCATTGCAGACCTTTTAATGATATTGATGTTCTTGCTGTGAAGAAGCAACTGAGCACTGCTCTATTTGACACAGCAGCATTAGGGAGGGGGAAAGGACAGATGGCACTTACTCATGAGCAATCAGGCAAGGATTTTTCCTTGAAGTGAAAGAGAAACCATCCTTTCCTTAATGCCTGATGTTGCCAGGCTGTTCTACCTGGACAGCAGCAGGGCTGTAGTCCTGCTACATGTCCCACAGCAAGAGGCTGATGGAGCGGACCCTACACTTCCTCAAGCACAGAAGCAGATTCAGAGATTTATCCTTCCTAGATGACTTGTTCTGTGAGGGCTGAACCTTAGTGAAAATTAAAGTCTGTGTAAAAACTAGGGAATTAACCATCTTGTGGTTTTTTAACATCTTATGAAATGTCTTAGCTCAGGAAGGTAAGATGTGATGATTGCAACTAAAATTCCTGCATTATTCTTGTCTAGATGGCTGACAATATCACCATGTGACTTGCTATATTCCCACTAGAGTGAATACTTGGCTGAATTTAGTAATGCTGGCATCAGTGGGGTACAGAGTAGCTTTCAGGATCCAGCTGAACGTGGGATAATTCAGACGGATAACTAACCTCTTTGCAAGACAGCATAGCTTCTGAATAAGTATGTGATTGACCCTTTCTCTGGCTCCATTGGGAACACTAGGTGAGCAAACCTTGGTAAGAGCAGTAGATGTCCTGCTTCTGACTCCAGCAGAACCCTCCATTTCACCAGTGGCAGGTTGAAATTCAAATCTCATGAATTTGGGTTGTTATTCAGCACAAACCCAACTCTGAATCCATCTGTGTGAATGGAAGTTTTGTCACCCAGCAGGAACAGCATCGAGCTAAAGTGTGGTATCACCAGGGGAGTGCTAGTGCCATCATTGGGGACAGGATTGTGACAGTGATGGCTGCTACAGCACATTGATGATGTCATGGAATTTGGTGTCATTTGTGTTGATGCACCTGCTATAGAGGTATACTCTTTAATGCAGGGGTCACATCAATCTTCACTAAAATGTCCACACAGCAGCAGTTACTACAAGTATTGTTTGGGGCATGTCTGCCAGTGCAATGGAAGCTGTGCAAGCAGTTCTGTGCTGAGAAAAGATACCTATTCAGTTAACAAATGCAGTCCTGGAAACAGGTGTATTTTCTGTGCTTGGCCTAACAAGCTGAAGTGACTGTGCAGGTCTCTGTTTGCAGTTATCATATTTGATGTGAATTTGAAATTTTAAATGTAGGCAGGCCCCTAGGTTTCAGCATCTCCCGTGACAGATACGGATACAAATGGTGGCACTACCACAGCACTGTGATGTTTGCATGCAACTTAGTGTTCAGCTGCGATTTATTTTGAACACTGAAATGTTCCTAGTCTGCTAATGGGAAGCTACCATGAACCCTCTGGAAGTCTTAGCTCACTGTTTGATGAATATTGAAATTAGGCACTTCTATGGGTGTTATTGTAAAGTCACATTTTTACAGAGCTTTTACAAGAAAAGATTATAAAGAACTCAATGTGAATATGTGACAATATCCCTCATCAAGTTTATTCACCTTGTTAAGCACAGCTTCCATCCAGCCTGGATTTCTAACTTATCAGCCATGCATGGCTTTGATGCTCCTCTGACGCTCACCCTTTCCAATTTCTGAGACTTTCTTGGAGCCAAGGGCTAGGATAGAGACCACCCTGCTGGGCAACTGTGAGTTCCTGGGTGCTGTCTAGACGGCAGATGGGGTCTATGCAAATCACACAGAGTCTCAAGCTAAGATGTGGCGGCTAACAGCTCAGAGGCAGAGAGCAGAAGGGGAGAGACCATCTCATACACTGCCTAGTCTCTACAGCTGATCGTGTGAGCAAGCTTAATCCATTTTGGAGCAGGGCAGTCAGGTTAATTCATACCACCTCCCTCTTGTGGGTAAGCTAATCTCTTTGACTTTGGGCTGAAACAGGAAAGTGCTTACTCTAACTGCTTCAGCTGAGCAGTGATAACTAGCAGCTTATGGTTCAAGCAATAGCCCACATCCAGCCAGTTCTGGCAGAGCTGCAAGGGTAGTTTCTGTCCTAGGGGAGAAGTAACTTCCGCAGGGCGAATCTCAGTAACTACAGATTTACAAGAAGGCTGATCTGGGATGTACTGCAGCGTTACGCAGTTGCCTTAAGAATTATTTTAGCGTAGGTTTTTAGAGATCTAGAAATAATGTCATAAATAAGATAGTAAAATACAGGGTTAAATTATAGCAAAATACTGACAGCAACCTTTAGTGTACCAACAGATACAGGTTCCGTAAACATGAGGTAGAAGCCTTTATTGTGCTGACATTTATTTCTGGCTATTTTTAGGATTCACAATGTGTTCTGAAATGGGCAAGATAACAGTAGGTGCGAATGAGATTCATTCGCAGGCAGATGGGTATATGGTGTTTAGTTACTAGTAATCATGAAGACACAAGAGCTTTCTAGATGTCTCTCAAGAGGTGAAAATGCATGATGTATCCAGTAAATATGCATACTCTAAATGGCCATTGAAAGGAACAATGAAATAGTTGTATGCGGCAGAAAACTGAAATAACAAAAACAACTCCCCCTCAAGTGGTGCTTGTAAAATAAGGATTTTGCACCTTATCATAAAACCATGGCAATTCTCCCTTTGTTTTATGATTAAACACACACTTTAAGATACAGTGGGTTTATTTTATCGTGAAACCAAGTGAATGAGCCTCAGAGTCAAGTAAATAGTAGTCAGTGGTGCACAGAAAGAATACATGTCTGGAAGAGGAGCTTGAACTAAGAAAGGATAAGGCATGGTATTACATGCTGAATCAGGAGGGGCACACCAAGAGCAAAGCTCAGAGGAAGCTTCCATTCCTGGACTCCCTGGGACTGTTAGATCTAGAGCATTAGATACCTCAGCTGCGGAGACCCTTATTTCCCATTCAAATACCTAATCCTTTTCTGAAGCTTACAAAGCCGGCCTCAGAAGCAATCACATGGCAAAGATTTCTTCCCACTATCTGTACCCTGTGAGATGTGTTGTTAAGCTGGGATGATTTTCAATAGTATTAAAATAGGAAGTGGAGCATACCATTTTGCATAGCAAAAATGTGTATTTTTTTGTATGGCATACTTGCTTTTGAGAGTTTTTGGATACATTTCAAAGAGAATGTAAACTGCAAGCATGTTTTTATTGGTCAGAGCCACATGCTGTTTCGTTGGGGTTCTGTTGGCTATGTTTTGAGGAGTTACTAACACTATCCACCAAAGTGTTTTATCCTACACAAGTGCATTGTGTTGCTACAGTGTGGTAAGGTGCTGCTGCCAGACACTGGGAGGATGGAGTCATAAGTGCTTTTGTCTGAGGAAATGTTAAGGCTCGATATTGATTTGAAGAATCAGTCAGCAATATGCAGGCAAGTGGAGGTTATCTTTATTCGGCAGCGCTGGGTGCATGGGGGATCACTCCACCGAAGTCATGCACCCCGAGGGGACTTTTCAGTCCCCCCTTTATACAAGCGACTCATACCTATTCATTAGTTTTCCAAGAAATTGTTTATTCATTACAATTCTGAGAATTCATTTACATATCTTGCGCCTGCGCAATGTCCTTGAGGAGTTGTCTCTGTGCAGACTCTATTCCTCAGCTGCCATGTTTAAAGTCTCCATCTTCGCCATGTTGCATGTACAACAGGGATCTAAGACAAAATGTCCCTTCTAAAGATAACCAACCCAAGGATTTAGCAGTCTGTACATCCGTCATGTGGCAGTAAGGGTCCTTGGACACTTCCTGACTTTTAACTAAACATAGCTGTGTCATACTTTAGATAAAGTTGTACAGCATTCACTATTCAAGATGGAGAGGCAGGCACAAGTATGATTATCTGTGGTAGTGAGCTGGAAGTTATGAAACAGAAAGATCCACATGTTTGAGGACTTGCTCCTTGTTACTGCTGTATGCTGCAGTACGGTGGCTGAGATCTCATTTTGCCATCACCAAGATGAGGAAGAGATCTTATGAGCGTGTGCAGGGGAAAGGCTTCTGGCCCAGACCTCACACACCCATCCTGTCCTTGCAACTGCAGCTGCGACACCAAGGTCCTCGTGCGGCACCTCTGTTTCTGTGGATAACCCTTTCATCAATCCCAAATGTCCCCAAGTCCATTGAATAGGACTTTGTTCAGGGACAGCATTGCACTGCAGAATTATGGCCGGACTCAGATTTATGTCTAAACCACATTATACCATTTTGGCAGTGCCAGCAGGTCAATCAAGTGGGTATAAATGGGAATCGGCATCTGAGGCAGCTCTAAAAGAACAAGGAAAGCTCTGGCAGCTGAGCAGTGAGTATCTGGGCTGCAGTATTTTCTTTATTTTCATTGGCACATTGTGTAATTTATACAGCAGCTTGAGTGTTTGTGGTACATTGTAACAGATAAAACATTCTACTAACCATGAAGGGAAACAGGACATGAAGAGACAGAGAACTGTGCAGGTGGGGAGGATGCCTCAAACATATAGAAAGGAGGAAAAAAAGCAAGTGAAGAAATTAAAGAAGGTATTCAGTAGCATGGGAAATAGAAAGGTGGCAACACTGGGACAGACTTAAGTAGGGAAGTGCAAGAGAGAAGACTGGAAACAAGGGAGCATTGTCTTGGTGGCAGACAGAAAAGGAGAGAGAAGTGCAGGGTAGCAAATAATTTGGGAGGGAATTGGCAGCACTGGTTGCTAACACTAAGGAAAGGTTGTCAGTGATGGGTGAGTATGTGCTGCTTGACTCTGTTTCAAATCCATCATTGCCACAGGAAATAATTTCCTGATCTTAAGTATGGATGGTCCAAACTGCATAGCTGGTAGAGTCTGGACATCCTTGAAGAAGCAGGTCGGTAAGAGGATAATAGTCACAGAGGTCTTTGTCTGCTCAGGCAAAATGAACAAAGGGAAAGGTGAAAAATGTCTTTTTATAACTTGACAAAACAAAACAAAACAAACAAACAAACAAAAAAAAGAGAAGGGATGGAGGGTTTGTCAGAACAACGGTCTGGAAAGAACAGGTTCCTTTTTTTTTTGCTAAGCAATATCTGGTGTTTTCTCATATTCCTGTAGCAAAAGTTCAGAATATAGGAAGTCTGCAAAGTCCAGATTGCCCTAATGTGCTAAGTCTGTGCTGCTGCTGCTGCTAGGAAAGATGAGGAAGCAGGATTTTCTGAGGAAAATGATGGCTGCTAGTGAGTGTTATGTGTGGCCTCATTGCTACGGAGCCAGAGTCCTGGTGTCATCAAATGCGATGGGAATGGGCACTACTGAGAAGTAATAGTTTAGGATTTCCTTGTCTTGAATGCATTTTTATAACTTTCTGTAGCTGGCCTCCAGCCAGTGTGGTAAGAATGAATATTCTTATGAACATTTACAATGGAAAATGATGATGGCTAATTGTAGTAGGATGTTTACATAACTCTCCACAGATAGTTTTATTTTTATTAAGTCACTGCTTAATATAATTTAGAGTTCACATGGCATAAAGTGCTGTTTATTTGGAAAAAAATTTGGATTTTTGTTGTATGCCTCATCCTTTCAGAGCCATTCGGAGCGGGTTGCTGTTGTTCTTGTTTAGTTTCAAGGGACGTAAGTCTGGTTTTGATCAGCTTTCTCCCTGTTCTGCTGGGGATTTCTGATTGACAGCTGCTTTCTTTTTGTTGATGAGTATGAATGAAGATAATCTTAATGCATTAAAGTTAGATACAGATTTAGGGTAGCTCCACCCATGTTCAAAACACAGAGATGTTCAATCAACTCTGTTTCAACAGTGTTGAAAACACCGCTTCTATCAGGGTGACTCACTTCACTTTTTCAAAATAGACTGAAGAGGCTCAAAGTATTTTTGCTGAGACTTTGCCGAACAAAATTAATTACTCCTGGCTTGTACAACTAGGTCACCTTAACATTTGCTCAGCTTTAAATCTGCTTTGAAGAAACCACACTGAATCAATTCAAAGTAGATAAAATATGCACATGAGCTATTCATCTCTCAAAACGTGTTCTTTCCAAGAGATGGCCATTTGCTTATCAGGGGAAAATCAAAGCAGCTTGTCATCTGAATGTAGCAATGAAAACATATTCAGCTTCACAAGGAACAGAAACTGCATATTTCTGATCTGTTTCACTTTTTTAAAATCTGTTTGATTAGATCTGTTAATTCTGATAAAGCAAATAAAAGGAGACTGAAACTTTGCTGATGCAAGCCATACTTGTACTTGTTCTCAGCGTTTTTTTCCTATGGCATGTTGACACTGGAGACTTGGGAATTGTTCATATGTTTCAGTAATGGTTATTTCTATACTAGAAACAGCATTGCACTATATGTATTTTTTGAAGTTGTAAAATATGGAATATTCATAAACCACTTCCCTGCATTCATCATCATGTTAGTTGAGTGTTTAGAGATGTAAGATTGTAACTATTGCCAAATGAGCACCAGTTAACTTCATTCCACTCTGCATCTCTTTCCTTTTCTGATGGGTGAGGTAATTAATTAATTAACTAATTAAGGATGATGGGTTTACTATACTTAGACTCATGGCCTGGGTCATGGAATATGCAACTTATTCCCTGTTGTAAAGTACATAAGGCAAATCAAACTTACATTGTCCGAGAAATGAAAGATCGAAGTCCACAACTAAAAGAAAATGATGGAGGGCAGCCTTGACCACAGCTGACCTGCTCCTTGAATGTCTCCAAAGGTTCTGAATCATAGCATGTCTTGTAGGTCCTTTATGCCCCACTTACATTTATGTGGCAGACTGTACTGCATCAAAATTGCACTATGCTGTCACACAGCTTTGTACTACAATGTAAGGTGGGACAAGGTTTAGGGAGAAGGTGAAAAGAAACTCATTCTCCCTCAGCTGTATTACTCAGAAGAAAAGTCATGTCTTCAATTTTAACCAAATATTTAGGCAGGTCTCTGCATAGCCAAGCAGCCTTACCATGAGACACGTCTTCCAGTACCATCTCAAATGGTACCCAAGGGGTAGAGGTGCTGGCCCTTCACCTCCTCTTGGCTTTTCCTCTAGTATGCCTGCTTTTCTAATATATTTAACCCTGTTCTTTTTAGGAACAGTTCTTTATTAAGAACAAACATGTTAATGTCCCATCCAGGATTTCAGAACTGTGGCCCTTCCATTTTCCTAGGACGGCTGTGAAGACTCTCTGGACAGGCTTTGTCAACACTGTTGTCTGAGCCATTCAGCATTTCTTTGCACATTGAGTTTTCATTTTGAATGTTGTTTTGTTTCTGCATGTAAAGCAGAACAAATTTTTAAATACAGGAAACATCATAGAACTGAATTGATTAAATATTTAAACTTCTAACTCCTTTCCAGGTTTCTAACTTCCTTCTGGAAGACATAAACACTTTGTTGATCTGGACATTTGCTGGCATAGGACCTACGTTCTTTCAGATGGTAGAATTAATAGATTCCTGGCTCCCACACCTTGTTTGGGGAAAGCACAGTTTCCTTTTAACTTGCAGTTTCTCAGCTTTGAAAGAATACCTCATTGACATGACCCACACTGGAAAAATAAAATGAAGGAAACAGTCTTTCTTCATTTTCTGAGATTGAATCTGTCCAAAGTCAGATTATCCCTTTAGCAAACTGGTTCTAACTCCCGTTGGTTTTCCTTAGTTTGTTTGCTTGCTTGGTGGTTGTTTTTTTGTTGTTGTTGTTGTTTTTTTTTTACTTTCTTTAAAATATTGCTAGTAATTATGCACTTCCTGAATCTTAATGTATGTTCTTAAGTCACAATATATTTAAGCTTTAATGTAGGTTGCCATAATTTCACATTTAATTTTAGTTACACTTATTTTTAAGAGGAGAAAACAATGTAATTCAATTACATATCATGTTAACGATAAAACGTTTTTTCCTTAAAAAGAAGTCATCCACTTTTCTCTGCCTTAACCTACATTTAAAACTCATGGCTCTTATGACACTTTAAGTTACAAGTGAAAAGATACAATAAAGGCACATTACTGTCTGTACTTAGTGCTCTTAGATATAGGAATCTGTTGAAGTGAAATGTCCCAGAAACAGTCAATTTTAGTGTGCAGCTGGTAAATATCAAATTGATTTTGTTTGTTTCCAGTGGATGATCACTTTTAAGTTAGATGTGCCTGTTGTGAAATTTGACATCATCAAATTATGCTACTTGAATGCTGCACTTTCCAGACCTCACTGCTTAATACAGGACAGTACCTTCTTTCTTTCTGATCTTAGTGAACAGAAAACCACGTACTGTGCAGAATCTCTTTCTAATCACACTGCAAGTACCTCTCACACTAGGGAAAAAGTTCCATCCTTTGCACTTGTTGAAAACCAAAGTCCCTCAGAAGTTCTTCCCAAAGCCCTGCCACAGATTCTTCAAACCCTGTGCATTGGAAGAAGTCTGTAGCTATTCACAGGACTCACTGGCCAGGGAGAGCTGCCATTTCAAGGAGATTTGCACTAACAGGAGTACTGTTCAAAAGTTTTTGCAGTGATCCTATAGTACACATATTAGATTTACGGGCTGGAGACAGGCTTGAACACAATTTATAAAATGTCAGATTTTTATTTCTTTTAGCAACTAAACTGTCATCAGTCCTTTAACAATTCTCTCTTTTAATCCAAAACTTTTCATTTTGGAGCTACATATTTCATAGGCTTCTTTGCACATTATCTGAAACTCATGCCTCTTTGTCTGTTACCTACAGCAATAGCATCTTCCAATTTCATTTCACAATCCAGGAAGAATTTTATGTCATCACAACATGAGAATTTGAAGAGGCAGTTGGGCTTGCTGGTTTTTTATGCACTTTCCATCATCACATCATCATCAGAAACAGAAACTAAGAAGCTGGTGTATGTGTGCTGGGGGCAAAAATATCCTTTCTCTGGGATTTTATGTTGCTGAAGAATACTCCAACACTGGCTACTTTCATTTGTATGGATTGGTGAATCTGATGTGCTTAAGCAAACACCCTTGTCCATGGGCCAGCCAGCTCTCATCTTTGAGTAAAATGACTCTGAAGGCTTGGGCATGTTTTGAGGGTTTTCTGCACTCTCTTACTCTTTGTTTATTTCTGAAAAAAAACCCAAACCCAAAACCAACCCCAAACCAAAAACCAAGAGCCAGTGGATCTGAGAGAAAAGAATCACTTCATCCCCACTGAGGAGGTCCCAAATAGTATGTGAACTGGCATAGAAAACTGAGGAGACGGAGAATGCCAGGACCACCCAAAAAGTGGTTGAAGTTACTTCTTTGTCATGAAGGATGGAGATGCCCTGGGTAGTCTCTTATGAGATGTGTGCATGGGATTTCTTCAAAGACTTGTGTTGCATCTACTCTGTCTGTTTTGTGTCTGTCAAGGGCAGCATCTCACCCCATCACCTTAATGTGTCTCTCACCTGGTCAGCTTCCCAACTTTTTTAAGAACAGTTTGGTTAGGTGGAAAAGTGCCTGTGAGTGTATTTCTTGTTGTGAGCTTTGTAGTCTGTCTTTGTATGAGGGAGTAGCTGCGTTGTTTAGCTTTGAGGGTGTGAAAAGCCAAGATGAACATAAGTTTTGTGTCTTGTTCTGAAAGTAGTTCCACATTCATTGTCCCTCTTGCAAAAGCCAGTTCCATAAGGTGCAGTGACTGCCACAGCTCCACCCTGGGATGTCCCTCACCCTGGCACATGGATAAGTGCCTGAGCTTTCCTAGATCATGGTTCCTTACCAGTGTCTGAAGAGCCTTTGGTGTCATATGAGTATATGGATCACAAAATCAAACATATCTTTGAAAGAGGCAGCAGATTGTTGACATAAATATAAAAGACAGCTAAGCCCATGGAGGGGCAGAATTAAAGGCAACTACAGAGAACTCTGCTTTTTCTTCTGTATTAGCCAAAATTTGTACCATCAGCCTTCCTTCACACTGAGTGCTTTCTTTGCTGCTTCATATATAATTCTATTTCTGTTCTCTTTTCAAATCAACTGCCAAAATCTCCACATATGCAGTAGTGTTAAAATGTGCCACTTCCCATTTAAGCCACTGCTTGTGATTTTTTAGTGGTCTGTTGTGATGCATGCTCACTGTTCACTATGTAACAAAAGTTCCTTGCAAGTTAGCAACAAAGCTCAAGAAAAAGATGCATAAAACTAAGTGGAAATGCAATATTAAGAATATATATATGTATGTACATATATGGAAAAGAAGATGGTCTCCTGCTGGAAGATGGGGAGATGCAGCTAGTGGTGTGCTCAGGTATGAATTCAGCTTTGAACTGGACCACGGGTATCTGCTCAATTAAAAGAGCTAGTCCTAGGGAAGTGTGTATGAAAAACCTAACAGGAACCAGAGTAAGATATTCATAGTGCTGGGGTTGCTCCTTTTTACCTCTGTCAAGTGCGAGGGTAAGACCAGTGAGAATTTTAACCTTTGCTACTCCCTAAGAATCATTTTCCTTCTGTCTGACCTGTATTTAGATTTAAATTTTGCTCCTAATGTTTCTGACCTGAAGAGAAGGATATGGGCTTTGCAAGTTTGATCTACTTTTTCCGGCTGTACTAGTTGGCCTGTTAAAAGAAATTATCTCGCTTCCCACTGACGTCTCTTCATCTGTGTCCTCAGACCATCACAGCTGCTGCAACACTGCAGTTACTACTGTGACAGGTATTTGAAATGGCTTTCAGACAATGACAGAGAAGGCAAGATTTTACAAGGCATTCCTTGGTGGCTGTCACCTTTTAATAACCTGGAAAATTATTCTAGACAAGAAGTGACAATTACTGTAAGATGCCCAAAGCAAGCCTACCATCACCCTATGGCATTGTTCAAATGGCATAGCAGAACGATTTGTGGTACAATTACACAGTAAATGGACAGAAGAATACACATGAAAATTGGCACAATAATGATTAAAAAAAATAATTAAGCATGTTATGCCAGATGTAGTGTAAAAAGTGGCTCACAAATTACACACCGAACTGATTCAATTAACTGTAAATTGTCCTCTGGATTGTACATTTTTTTTTTTGTGTGCTTGTGAAAGATTTGTTTAGTGCTTTCCTTGTTGCAGATTCATCTCAGGCA
Organism: Falco punctatus; assembly: GCF_963210335.1. NCBI lineage: Eukaryota > Metazoa > Chordata > Aves > Falconiformes > Falconidae > Falco > Falco punctatus. The sequence goes on along the minus strand of NC_137586.1, from coordinate 24,727,590 downwards.
GGGTTTTGTTCTAATCTTACAGTTCATGTGTGATGTACTAAGAAAGGCAAAATGCCTGTGTTTCTATGAGATGAAGAAAAAGTTTTGAACTTTTTTTTAGACCAATGTAAACAGGCTCTTTAGTACTGTATAATTTCTGTTCCGGTCAAACTTGTCCTTTAAATGGTCTTTGAGAATTCTCCCACAGATTGGTTATGCACCTAATTAACATTTCTAAAAATCTGGGCAAAAGGTGCAGAGTATCCAGTGTTTCTGAGGGTGGATTAGGAAATGCCACATTCAAGAAATCTTAAAAGGTGTTAGCTGTCTTTCTATTACAGTTGGGCTCCTATTAGCAGCATTCACGATCCCAACACTTTCTATATGTGTACTGGAATATCACAAACCCCCAGAATATGAGCAGGAGTTGCCTAATTACTTGTGATTGTAGCCCTGTTTCAACTGAAATATATCCAACATGTGGTGACATGGATGAAACTCTCTTGAACATGGAGTCCATAACAATGAGTGGTTTGCATTTCTGTGGTGATTTTTATCTTATGACAAAAGACACACAAGTGATGTTCTTAATTCCACGTAACTCAAGACAAATTATGGACACCAGATACTGCAGATATTCTTCATTTTACCTGATTGTTCAGACAGTTTCCTAAGAAATATGTATAATAGAAGTTGCTTCTGTAAGAATGAAGAGGAGCCTGTCTTTTATTATGACATGCTGTATTTCTCAGTAAAGGGAAAAGTATTTCATGCTTCATTGTTTTGACCGAGGCATGACAACTAATTTGTGGTATGCAGCAGCCAGACAACGAGCTTGTTACATGCCTATCACTTCATGGATATGGAGCATGCCTGGCAACACAGATATCCCGACTGCAAAATATCACAGGGGCTATTTCTCAGGAATAGAATACTTCTGGCCCATCTTTAACTTAAGACTGTAACAGCTGCAAGTAGCTCATAAGGCATGGAAATACACATCAGAAATACTCTGCTAAGGTAAGCCTATAAATTAAGGTCTATTATTAACAGCAAATTATTAGACTATTGTAGCTGTTAAAGATATGGAAATAACCCTGCTTCCTTTCTCACTAACCTTAAAAGCTACATTACATTAAAAGTTCTTGATCAACACCCCAATTTTCCAGGCGGCAGGTCAGCGAAAGGAAAACAAGAGGGGTCAGCATATAGTGAAGGATAAAATCATGGGCTAAGCAGCAATACGGATCTTGTTCTCCATGTAGTTAAAAAATACCTCCCTTACCTCAGGGAGTGCCTCCACTGTGATGGTTCGTGAATAACTTACCTTTTGCTGGGTTTTAGCCAGACCTTCTAATGGAAGAAGACATTTCCAGTCTGATTGACCATATGCCTGCCTGTCTGTTTTTGCTGGCATTTCTCCTCCTCTCTATCCCAATAACCATTTGTGGATTTCAAGCAAGTACAGTACAGGAAGAGATGTTGTAAAAAGTGAGCAAGGGCAGTTCTACAAGTTTTTTGAAACTCAGATCCTGGGTGGAAGAGAGAGAATCAAATGAGTACCCCATGGAGGAAATTATGGGCAGAGCTTCACTGTTATATAGTGCTTTTGGCAGTTGCTGTCTGGTTACAACACACACTGCCCTTCATGGCGTGGCAGACAAGGCAGAGGAGGAGTGGGTGCTAGGGAGCTGCGTTTATTTCAAGAAAACTGCTTGAGGGGAAGGTTATGGGGCAATGCATACAAATCTTTAGAAGATGAAGCTTGCTTAGTTCTAGTTTTCATAGCACAGCTCATTTCATTTCCTCAAATCATTTTAGAGGATGTATATACTTTCTGCTTTAATCTCGCTCATATTTTCTCAGCTTGTGTACTGGAAGGCTTTTGAATCTGCTTTGAATGTAAGTTTGATTACATCAAAACTAAGTCCTTACAAGTAAAACTTGCATTATACAGGAACATATTTGTAAAAAATGCATTTACATTGCAGGAAAGCAAAATACAGCTGCTCTCAGATAGGGTCGTTCCTTCTTTCAGCTGTAATTCCTAGGATTTCACTGGTGGTTACATGCGTAGCTAATTAATAGCAGTGTTCTTTCATCATGGCTAAAGGGAAGTTTGACTCAAAGCTTATTAACTAGAATGACTATTTTAATTGCAGGGAAAATAACAGAAGAAAATGTGAGATATCTCTGTGTCTCCTCTATCGGGCTGCTAGCTCTCACTCACACTTGCAGCTATGGATTCAAATGAATGCTCTAATCTCCTGGAGGACTTGTTACTCACACACTAATCAACAACATAACAAGGAGCCTAAGACTGTCATTGAAAATATCCCATAAAAGGCAATACTGATAGAAAATGGAAAATTTCATGAGCTTTCTTTCAAAATAAATAAGAAACCTGTTCTTGTCTTTGTGCAGATGTCATGCAGACCACTTTCGTGACATGCTAAACCTCTGTCCAGGTTATTGGCAGGATTTTGTTCAGATATAAACTGCGACAGGCCAACAGTCTCACAAAATACTGGCTGAAGGTGGTGTTCTTAGCTCAATGGAGATCTGATTCTGCCACTCTCTAGAGGGTCCTGGAAGAAGACCAAGTACACACCAGCTATGTTTACTATATGTACTCAAGCTGCAAAGAAGTGGCAAGCAGGCTGGACACATGTTGTACTGACTCCCATGCAGCAGAAAAATATCACCGTCTGCTTCCTGGTTCTTTTGTCACATGTATGAACCAGTTCTGGGGGATGAGCACATGTTCTTGTCACTAGCAATTTACCTAGCTCAGCAGATTTTCCTTGACTGTAACTGAAAGGCACCAGCAGAGAGTCTGCCTGGCTTTTCAGCAGGGTTTATCCCACTTTACCATCTGACTTGGGCAAGTATCCTCCCCTTCTTACCAATGTCAGGAAAGTGCTGTTGCCTGGAAATAATGCAAGGCACAGTTAGGTCAATGGGTTTCAAAGCTGAAACTAGGTTTTGAATCACCACTCATCAAGCACACAGATATTTTTCTGTCACTGGCAACATGTAATACTACTATGCTTTTTTATTCAAGTAGCATGCAAAAGTCTGAAATGGTGTCAAGGTACAGTTGTGCTGGGCACAGTCAAAACAGGCTTAGAGGCAGTCTCTGCTGCTTTTCGTGTGGGAAATCACCGGCAAGTCAGAAGTGTTATTACCATCTGCATTTTGTAAAGGGTGGTATGAGGAACATAGGGGTCCAAATGCTCATCAAAGGAAGCATACAGTGTCTCCAGCTTTTTTGCCACACTGTATTCCTGGAGTGGGACTCAGATCCCAGCTCTGGGCACCTAGCCAAGGAGTACTGTATCTCACAGCCATGGTACACAAGCTGCTTCTCCTTGTGGGGCTCAGGGGTGACCAGGTCTCACCCTGATACCACAAGGGACATAGCTGGGTCATCCATTGGTGTCCTAGAACTGGGAAGTTTTCGTAGAACAGATGTAGCTGTTGATATTCAGGTCAGTTGGACTGAGAAATGCTCTGCAGATAGACTTCCTGGCGTCTGTGCAAATAGCAGCTTGGTCAAGGTGATCCTGTCAAGTTTAAACTGACCAGGCAGGCTCTGGGCTGCAGTGTGGGAGAAAAATCCTCCTACATCTTTTAAAAAATGCAAGGAATTTTTCAGATCGAGCCCTACAGCAAAGACCCAGATGTGGTTTTGAGTATCTTGCTTCACTGCATGAACTAAGATCATCTGCCTTCTCTTCCTGACACGGGCTCAGGCTGTACCAGGAGGGTGCAACTGCTGGGGTGTCAGACCTGCTCAGTGAGGAGTGCTAAAATTAATGTGAAGCGGTGGTGCCATCAGAGCAGCAGCATGGCCTCCTGCCAGAGCAAGGCCCCAGAGTTCTTGTTAACTCCCTTTCTGTTCATTTTCATGCCAGCTTCCCACTAGTAAGTTTTAAGCCTGTGGGTCAGTTCCAGCCATATTTAGGAGAGGAGAAGTCTTAGAGATAAATTCTTTTAAGTTTTATGGAAGTGAGTAGCCAGATAGAAGAACAAAATTAGTGATTCATGTGGGAGTTAAAGCATAGGAAGTCCCTTTAAGCATTCTCTAGCAGCCTGTTATCAGAGCGGCCAGCCTCCAGTGCCACTCTGACTGGCACGCATTGGCGTGTAGCCGGGCCAGCCTGGACCAAGTGCTGCTCAGACTCTTACCTGGTGAGGATGCCAGCAAGCCTGGGGGCAGCTGATTTTCTTTGGTAGTAGGTGAAGATTTGGGAGACAAAAACAACAGACCTATAAGAAAACAGACTAAAGCAAGTCCTTGAGCAATATACCTTCAAAAAAAGAACTAATGGTAAAATGACAAGCTGAGCTCTTATTTTATTGCTGGCACCTCCCATGGCCACTAACAGGATTTTGGTGCTTTGTTTATGGCAGTAAATCTGTTTCTTCATGTTTGTGGGCCACTTGTTTCTGCGTTCTCCCTTCAGCTTTATTTCCTTTTGTTATCTTCTTAGGGATTTACTTTACACTGTCTACAGAAAAACAAAAGGCATTTTGAACCCTTACTGAAGGAAAGCACCTGCATACAAATTACGCCAAAATTTACCTGAATTTGGGAAGCTGACATTTATTTCCTCTCTGCAAAGCTGGAGCATATAAAAGTATATAAAAGAAGTAAATAATAAAAGGAAGTAAATAATGATGTCTTATATAGCACTGTGAAGGTGACCCTTGCAAATACCAGCTTTTCAAGTGACTTATGTGCAATGCCTGTATTTATAACATCTTCCCTTCCATCAGCTGCTGTGATGGTACACAATGTAGTACCCACCCACCAAACCCTTCTTAAGACAATCAAATACAGCATGATCTCCTCTCAATCTGCAGAGTGCCCGATTAAGCTTGCTTTCTGAAATGCTTCACAGGGTGTAATAGTAATCCTTGATTTACAGCCTGAAAAGCAGCGGGAGGGAGGAAAGAAATTAATTGTCAAGGGAAGGGTGTGCAGATAAGCTCCGAGAGCTGAGTGCCACAGGAGTCGGTGGAGCAGAAGGCTGCGGGTCCAGATGGCTCGGCTGGGTGAGCCGGCAGTGACTGCTTCAACAAGGAGAGATTGTGCTTAGGCGCGGAGAGGAGGCTGGTACCACACGAGCGGGAGGTGTGGGGCGAGGGCAAGCATAACAGAGCCCAGTGTGTAAGGCAAGCAAGTCCTCCGAAAGTTTAAATGCACGGACGGATGGAGATTTTCATGCTGATTTGGAAAGGAAAGGGGAAAACTAGTGGGTTTGTTGAAGGATAGATATAAACGCTGCAGGCAAGAAAGGAGAGGAGGAAGGCTGCAAAGATTTACAAAATTAGAAAATACAACCAAGCCTGCCAAGCATCCAAACCAAGCAGCCAGACAACTTGCAGAGAGACATTAGCTTCCACGAATGACAGATAGCTGTGGCAGGAAATAGAGACAACAGGAAGTGGAAGTTGTGTTTATAACTTGCAGTAGAAATGACTGTCACATTATATATAGCATAGGCTAAATGCGCCTTAGGGCAACAAGGAAGTATTTTCTTACTCACACAAGGAATGGTCTCAGTGTGAGTCGAGTGTTGCCATCAGCTGAGCAGGGGAAGAAGGGGGCTATGATGAAGAACTTACAGACTTTCTTATGAGCCCGACACCTGCTTCCTTGACCAGCTGCCTGGAAAAACACATTTCACTGTTGTTTTTTTTTTTTTTTTTTTCTCAGATGAGGAAGGAAGTCTATACTACTTCACTTTCCCAGGGGAAATCACTACTGGCAGATTATCTGTCAACAGCATACTTTAACAATGTATTAAACAAGAAAATGTCCTTATGTCAGAAATCTTTTGGATTAAAAGGGGAGCTCAAACCATAGGTCTTGCTTTAATAAGAGTAAGGAATTTTTTCCCTCATAAAATGCACTGACAGGAGGTATTTTGGAAAAGAAAAAATACTTTTAGAGAACCTCCTTAGGCACTTCGTTACATCAGATCGTGTTTCTTCTTGTACAAATGCCAGCAGATTATTCAGAAAAACAGAAAATCAGAAATTATCAGTTAAAGACTTCTATTGATTAGGTTAGTACCATCTTTTCAAAAGTGGAAATCTCTTGAGAAGCATTTGGAACTTTGAAACACTGGAGGAAAATGCAAAAGCAAGTTAGGACAAATCGAGTGGGCTGTGGCGATGGAGCTGTGGCTGCACAGAGGCTGCAGGATTTGCTCCCCTGTGTGTGGAGTCCACAGCAGCAGCAGCTGCCAGTGCCGCTCACTCAAGAGAGGCACTCGGTGCCAGGGCTCCCACTATCAATGCCTGGCTTCAGATAATTAGAAATGGACTGTGAAAAATCAGTCTGGTGTGGAGGCAAACAACCTTTCTTTAAACATTTTCTTCTTTTAGAGCTGACTTTCTCTGACTTCAGTAAAAAGCAGTGCAATATTTCTATGAAGAGTTAGCAAACAGCCATCATAGGCATAGGAGAGCTACACTTCCTCCCTCTTCTCACTTGCTTCATTTTTTTCTGCTTCAAACCACTTTCTCCAGATGGGTTGTTGTTGCATTGGAGTAGAAGGGAATGCAGGTGCTTTCTGCAGAAAGCTGTTGTACAGTGGGTATGGGGGACCCAAGAGTGGTTCAGCCATCGGTTTGTGCAGGCAGTTTGCTCTAGGAGTTCACCTGCAGTGCTTACCTTGTGTTATCTGTACTAATACAGCCTCATTGTGTTTTTAGCTTGGAGTAGGAGCAGACAGAGCTGTCATTTGCCCACACTGTATTGTATAAACACACAGTCTTGCAAAAGGCCTTATTTCCATGCAATGTGGACTGAGCTCATGTGGGATACACTTACTTAGATCACAGCACTGGACATCTTGCTCTGTGAAGAAACCAAGATATTTACAGTTTCCACTCTTTAATGATGTTTTCCCCTGCTTAAGCACAGCAGAATTTATCTGCTTATATGGTCTCCCTTACCATAATAACTGTACATGTTATAGTAATTAACAGGCTTAACTTAAAAGTACCCTTGATACATAAGGCATATTTATTTTTCTTTTATAGCCAAGAACCTGAGGCAAAAGGAGCAAAGTGGCTCAAGGTCACTAAAGTGGTGGTGAGGCCCTGATGCTTTACCACAGCTTCACAATTTAATCTGGCAGCTCTGGTTACACCCAGTGCATCAAGGAAGCACCCAAATGCAACTCTGGGCAGAAACCTCCAGGCTTATGGAGTCCCCCTGAGCACCACCCCTGGGAACAGCCATGTCAGAGTGTCTGTGATTTAACACCACATCCAACAGAACAGGTCAGCGCAGCCTTTAGTTCCACACCAGAGCATCTCAATGCCCTCCTTGAAGTCTCCATGGAACAAAGAAGCAGAGTTCATGTAGTCTATTGTGACTGGGATACTCAGCTCTGCTCAGCTTTAAAGCACAGGCCATTCACAGCAGTCTTAAGCAGTCACTGCTGGCTATGTCCATGGTCATGGCACTCCATTTTCTCCCTCCAGATGCTGTCACCACTGGGGCTGCTGCTACAGAGCCATCTGGCATCCCGCTTGTCTGCCCTTGCTCTGCTGAGCAGCATCGTGGGGCAGACCCTGCTGCACCAGCTGGGAACGAGAAACACAGCTGCCAGCAGCTGCTGCACAAAAACGGACATGCCTGCATGTGGAGGAAAGCCAGGCACCAGTGGTTTTGTCAAGGATATCAAACATCCTTCAGGATGCACAGTCCTTATCAATCCTACAAGGCCACCCCTTGGACACCCTTTCGCTCCTCTCCCCTTTGCTTGGCAGAGCTGCTTTGCTGGAGGGATGGAACAGCTCAGGAGTGTACAACTCTTGCTGCTCTGGTTTGTCATGGAGGTCAGCCTGCCAGGTCTCCAGTTAAGGCAGAGAGGCGATGACATTACACTGGCCTTACCTTGGAAAACTACCTCTGCACTTCAAAATCAAAACCAGGTGTGTATCATCTCACACAGACACAAACTCTCCCTGCTTTTGTGCTGTGCCTTAGTTCCTTTTTCCTTGTCGGCACTCCCTGAGCTGACATGCTGCGGTGTGCATTCGTGGCATGAGCTGGAGGACACAACTGCATGGATGACCAGCAGCTCTGCAAGTAGCACCCGCTCCCCTGTCTGCACCTGCTCCATGCTCAGGCAGCCATGCTAGACCATGGGGCCACAACTAGGGACTTCCACCCTAACCACTTGGTCACAAGATGCTTGATGTTTACTTTCATTTGATTCTTCACCCTTCTGGAGATGGGGGATGCACCTCTTTTTCTCAGTCAGCTGGATTCAGAGGACATAGCGGTTCATCAGTGTTAGAATGAGGGCTGTGTTCATGAAAAGTCCTTCCCATCTTTCCCTGGATCACATCTGGAGTCAGGTCTCCCATCGGCTTGGATGTATGGTGGCCTAGGAGCCCCAAGGATAGGAACACTAGGCATATGATGGTGGCAGCTGCAGGAAGGCAGGACAGCCACAGGGAACTTGCAGTGCCTTTATGTCATTCTTTTTTCCCCAGAATTTCCCTGTAGCAACTACACCATCTTCCATCTTTCTAGGTCACATGCTGGCATCTCCCAGGCAGAGAGCTGTCATTTTGACCTGGAGGCTGATTTGAAGGGACACAATGACACATGGCTTTCTGAGGTGCTTTTGCTTCCTTGGCCAATACACTGCTAGTTCCAACACATGTTCACTTGGAGGTGTCCAGCGCTAGGTAAGCAGCTTTTTAAATACTGCTTCTCTTCCATTCCCATCTCCACCACATGCATTTGGACCTAGCTTCCCGTTAGGTGCCAGCTCCAGAACACACAGGAGTCAGGCACTCAGGGCATGAGCTTGCCTGCCTGGTGCTCCTCACAGCTGTGGGAATGGGGGGGCTGTGAAGGGGCTAGTTGTGGCTCTTCTTTGCCAATGGCCTCTGCAAGTGTGGAAATTGAACATGGGCTGTCCTGGAGAGCAGACTGATTTTGCCTTCCACTGGGGATGAAGCATGCTTTACCTGACAATGAGCTGCTTGTTTCCTGACTCAGCACCCACGCAGGCACCTTCTGTCTAAAATTAGCATTTCACCTATGCATATATACATAGGCATATGTGCACAAAGGCACTCACATGTACAGTACGTTGCCTTGGGACAGTATGCCAGCTTACCAGACCTGTGTGGGATACCAGGTGTGGGCACAAACAGGTACTGCTGCTGCTCAGGAGGGGCTATGGGAATGAGTGGTTGACGGCCTGGAGAACTGGTCTGTGACTCACATTCCCCCTTCTTCTTTCAACACCCCCACCCCCTCTTTTTTCTTTTTTTTTTTTTGTATGGTTGGTTAGAAACAATCCACAGTGGCTTGTGGGACAAAAGTGGGAAAGCTGCTTGCAGCACAGACGTGCCTTGGATGCTATGGATGTGCCCCAAGGGCCTGCAGTAGGAGTGAGGGTATTACAGCCCCAGTGTGGACCTGGAGAGCAAGTTCAAAAACAGCATAGATGGGACCAGCAGGTCTACAGCAGCCTCTCTGCTTTAAGCCATCCTATGCTTTCTTATTTTGCCCAGAACTAGTGTGTTAGCATGGTTTGCCGCTGCAGGTGAACTGATGCTGGTGGGGTGAAAGAGCTACGTTATTTGCCCCAGCTTTGAGGGAGTTTAAACGTGAAGTCTGGCCTGGATGTCAGTCTGGTGAGCCTGTAAAGCCCTTCCTTAATCTACTCATAAACATACTCTGGCACAGAAAATTTAGGCCAGCTGGAGAAGCACATTTCAGACAGAAATCTGTACTGACCGTGGAAGATGCAGTTTAGCCTAGAGTCTCAGTTCACATAAGGCTTGACTTAATTCTGGGGGGGTTTATGTTAGTTGTATACTGTTTCATTAAATAGGAATCATTATGAATTGTTTCAGTTTCTATGGACTGTTAATACCGGAAAAAAATATTTGTAATACTTATTCTCTTCCCTGCTCATTCTCCTCTTACACTGAAACCAGCCCTCCACCTTCAATATGAAAAACTGATGTGTGAGGTTTGCCTCACTGTTATTGCTAGGGCTGAACAGGTGACTGCATGTATCCAGATCCTCCTGCTCGGTTCTTTTCTGCCTCTGACTGTTCTTGGAAGTAGAACCTTGTTTCCACATTTTCTAGAATAATAACATATTAAGAACCTCTCCTTTGAGATGTTCTCCTTTGAGTCTTCTACAGCTTCTTATAATTTCTTTGGGTGTTTCTCTATGATCCTAAACATGCATCCTACAGAATGACCTAAACGGCCTGTGTTGAAGACAGAACCTTGTTTCCTAAAATGAGGGGGTACTCATGCCTCCTGGCAACCTCTACCAAACCTCTTATCTTCCAGTTTGTGTCAAGTAAGCTTGAAAGAAGTCTGGAAAGGAGGGAAAAACCCTGAAACACCAAGCTGGTGGATGTGAAGAGCAGATTCCATGCTTACTTCCTTTTCCCTCACTGTAAGCTTTTTTCCTTTTTTTCTCCCAGCCAATTTGATTTTTCTGAATAATGTTGCTGAGCACATACCTCTACCTGTCAGGCAGCTCTCTGCTGGTTTTCCATATATGTGCTCACATGTACTGTTTCATCTCTGCTAGAATCGTAGTGTTTGTAACAATTTCTTTTTCCACTTCTACTGATCATCTAGCCTTTCTACTTCTTATCAGGCAATGGTGTGTTGAAAATCCAAGTTAATACTTTACCTTCCTAAACTTATCTTTCTTATCTTGTACCTAAGAACTACGAAATGCCAGAGGGAATATCTGTCACTAGATTAGAAAGGGTGGGATAATAGAAGCCATAATTACGGAACTAATTTTACATATATCTAATGAAAGAAAGTCGGATGTGGTAAATGCAGATCACCAAGGAAGTCAGACTGGCCTTGTAGCCTCTTTTCCTTTTGGGAAGTCATATACTGTCAGAATATATTTTAGCTTATGTTCTGCACTGGCATTTTCCCTAACAGAAAGAATGAAGAAGAGTCACAATTAAGGACATACAGAACTTTTGCCAGCAAATAATTAACTGACATGAGTGGTCAATAGGTCATATAATTGGGACTCAAGACACAGAATATAGATAAAACTAGAACTGGATTCTGGGAACAGGGTTAGGTCCGGTCTTAGTTAATAGACATGCAGAGATTGAGGACATGTCGCACAGCGTTTCCAGAGAGACAAATGAAATGTGAACAGAATTACACTGAGAAATCAGAGATGCATACAGAGACATGGAAACACTATCTGTTTGCAATCTTAGTTATAAAATAATAAATCAACATAATTTCAAAAAATATTAACTAAAATGTGAGAAACAATAATCTCAGATACAAATACTAATTCTGCAGGTAGTATGGCAGATCAAAATGCAGGCATGACATTAAGCAAGTGCTACTGCCGAAAAATTAGCTGGTTTATGAAGAGGGTTCCAAATCAGAGAGTCAGCCGAGTAACGACAGTAACACCAATGTGGCTACATGTCATCCAACTTCATTCAGCAACTTAGTCATATTTATACTTCTAATGCACTGTTCACGTGGTAACAATCATTGGTTAGCTGATTGCAATTACGTCTTCATATTACTTGTTGATTGGACTGCAATTACGTATTCAGGTTACTTGTTGATTGGTTGTCAATTATGTATTCATGTTGCAAGCGCCTAATAAGGATGTGCTAACTTAGCGGTTTTCATGTCTTGCTTGGTATCCGGCTTTGTTCTTGTACAATGCTCATTATTCTTTATTCTGCCTATTCAAGGACAGTACAAGATTTTCAAAGTAACTTTGTAATCTGCAGGCCAGGGTTGCCCAACTCCTGCAGGAGTACAGCATGCTCTTGTTCTGCAAGAAATTCCTCTACAGGTTTAGTACTAAGTACACAGTGTTGTCTTGTAAACTGTGAGGGGAAGAAAATTTTTACAGAGCCCTGAGACGTAGGATAAAATAGTTTTAAAAATTTAATTTAAATTAAATTAATTTAATTTAAATCAATTTTTAAAAGTCCTACTGGATCCAAAGGGGTCAAGATTTTACCCTTACCATCTGTTTTTGGACAGCAGTTAAAATAACAGAAGAAAACCTAAAGTCATTTTGGGGTTTAGATGTGATTTAAGAGAGAAGATTAAGCTTTAAATATGAATGATTATTTTAAAGATAAAAAAAGGGAATACTTCATATATTTAAAAGTTGTGAAGCTCAAGTTTGAATGAATTTATAAACATCACATGAAAGCTTTCATGAAATAACAGGGTGAAATCAAGGTAGCAAGTGTTTTGCCTGAATAGTGAATTCTTCATACCATGAATTGAGCTGTGCCACACAGTAAGCTCATTCTTGATTTTTGCTCTGGGATGTAGCCTGGCACACCAGCTGCACTGAGGGGTGATGCTGTGGGAAGGACGTGGGGCCACTGCACAACAGGGTAGCTGAGCATGGAAGGGGCTCTGCAGGTCATCTGGTTCATTCTCTTGCATTCAAGGAGGTCTGAATTCAAAGCCAGCTCACTTTGCTCAGGAATTTCTTCAATCACAACTTGGCTATGTCCAAGGATACAGATTGCACAACAGTTCTGGGCAATCTGTCCTGTCTTTAAACCATTCACATTGCAATATTTTTCTCCCCTTTGATCCAACTGGAATTTCCCTTGCTGCAGCTTGTGCCTGTTGCCTCTTGTCCCTCTGCTGTGTGCTTGATTGGATACGTTTCTTTTGTCTTTATCCACTATATCTAGTTTTCAAGATTCCTATGCCCTCAGACAGAAATGAAATTTTCTATATAAGATAATGGTAGTTTCACACAGAAATATTAGTGGAAAGTAATTTGCTAGAAAGCTGAATGCCAGGGAGGGCGAGCAGCTGAAAGCAGTATGATTATAGGATGCTTCCTGCCAGTTCTCAAAATATGCTCAAAGCATGTCCTTGTTTGGGACATAGGTTTGCAGGTCTCAAGTAGCAACTCTTTAAAAAATCATGGCAAGAGTACTTCACGGCCCTGAAAAGGCATCACGGAGCTTGTGGAAATACCACAGCCATGTGAATTCCCTGTTCTTTGTGCTTGCACCAATGAAATAGGGTAGCACCACTGCAAATCAGGTAAGGAGCATCTGCAGCGTGGGCTTGCAAAGCCACGCAAGTGGAGTCATTAAACTGCCCAGACAGCTAGGATCGTGAAAGGTCGGGGTTGTCAATATTTTCATTATTTAATGAAAATATGGCTATTAAATACCTAACATCTTCAGAAGTTTTCTTGAGACAACCTCAGGTTATGCATGCTGGTATGCTCTCTGTGGTATTTTTTCTTTTGCTGTTGTGTCTCCCAGGGATTCTTTTGGCTGGAATTAGGCTTATTTGTGTGCAAGGGAGGTCTCTTTATAGAATCCACAATCCCTTTCTTTTTCTTCATGCAGTCCCACAAGTGGTAGCTCTGGAGGAGCTGTGCAGCAGCATGCTAAGTAGGAGACAATTTCTATAAATGTCCTATGATCTTCACCTACTTCAATGTTGCTGCAGATTTAGGTGCTTAATGAGGATACAATTTGGCTGAAACTCCCTTATTCTGATACCCTGCCCTGAATGAGCAGATTTTTGTCATAGTGCTTGTTAAGTTTGTTATGGCATGTATTTATACTATTACCTAGGACCTGCCATGCATATTTTTTGAAGTACAGGGATAATACTTTGCATATACAATCCTAAATCCTGTTGTATACAGGTCCAGAAGATTTCCACTGCTTTTCCACTAAAAGCAAGACTGCAAAATGGGGCATCTGTATGACCTTCCCCACTCTATTCTGAAAAATTCAGGCACATTTGTAAAAAGCACTACTGGAAAATTTTGAGTGTTGCCTTCTGTATATATATTCAAAATTGAAACCAGTTTGTCAAGCAGACATAACTAGTTTCTCTATTGCTTCTATTTCTCTTTTCCAGTATTCTCATTAGGAATTTATCTGAGACTTTGGTTTTAAACAATATTGCTGGATGACAAAAAAAAAATAATCTGAAACTGAACTTTTTAGAACTGCAAGATATTAATCAAGTAGAAATTCTTATAGAATAGGTTTTTGTATGTGAATTCATGAAACTAACATTTGCTAGCAAAGCTAAACTGCTAGGTGATTGTAAAAACAGAACAGTAATATTTTTGTAGATGTAGTGAAAAGCTTGAGGTCACTTCTGCAGCTTTCTTAGTTTCACTTGGGTTTTTAAAAGAATCTTAAATATAGGCAACAAAATTTAAGAGCATTGTGAAGTTTCAGAACATGAAAGCTATTGATAACTTATGGCTAGGCATAACTTATTGCTGTTTAGACATCAGTGGAACGGAAATACTTTTCTTCTGTCTTAACTTGCTATTGTTTACTTAGCAAAACATGTTCTTGCTAAAACTTTTCCATCACATTCACATGCATGGATGGAATGAGATTCAGGGACTAAAGGCAGGGCTTTCGAATCACATCCCATCTCTGCTTTGCCCCATTTTTTGCATTGTAATTTCTGTGCAGCATTGAGTGGTAATGGCTTTCCAAGTTTACAGAGGAGTGTTATCTTTTGATTTTCACTGAGGCATAGATGAGGCTTAGCTATCTCTCTTCCGATATCAAAAGACTACCAAAACATTATGCCAGGCAGGAAAAAAAAGTTACAGTTTCGGCAGATACTAGATAAACATCTGTAAGACATAGATAATACCACATTATTGACATTGTACTTGTTGTACTGCCTACCTCCTCTCTAGTTAGGAAATAACGTCTGATAACTGAGAGCAGTCATTGCTGTAAAGCAGGAAAAGAGACCGAGTGTGGAGCTAAAACAAAAGCCTTAAGACTGGAGTTAAAACTCTAGGAATAGGGCAGTGTAGCAGCCTCCGGAGAAGGACACCTGAGGACAGCCTGGAGAAAAGAGTCTCACCGTGTGGGTAACAGTTACACAGTCACAGGACAGCCCTTGCAAATAAGACTCATTGAATCAATGTTGTGCTGTTTGTTGGGGCAGGAAGGCTGATTTGTGCTGTTAACTCTGTGATTCTGTCTAACTCCATGGTGTCTCTCTTAAGAAGTGGAGAAATCATTGCTTTGGCTAATCCTTCAGTGGTGTTTCCCCATTCCTTCCTGTTCTGTTGTTCCATTGATGAATAAACAAAGCACTCTATTTTCATCACAGCTGCAAGAAAGAAGTGCAATCTCTATACTTCAACAACTGTGGAAATCACTTAGCTGCCTGGCATTTGCTTCATGCACTATAATGCTCCAAGGAACTAGTGCTTTCATGCAATCCCACAGTGAAGAAGTGATACTAAAACATACGGTGTGACTGCTTTTTGTTTTCTATTTAACAAGGTAACGTGACAGCCGGTGGGTCACAGTCTACAGTTTGCTGCTACTTAGTATCTCGAGTTGAGCACAGTCTTAGTCTGGAAATTTCTAAATTATCTTCTAAGAAAACACATGATGTAGGGCTTTGGAATAGACTGTTTCTCAGCTTCTTTTAGGATAGGGTATTTGACAAGTGATTATTCAAGCTTTAAACACTTCTTAACACCTAATGTAGTCTGCATTTTAAAGTAAAAACCAGATAGTGAGGGGAAGAAGTCCCTGGTAATATCCTGATGTGTGGAAGTCGGGGGACATCCAAAAGTGTACCATCAAAGCTGTAGCAATGAATAATCTTTTGGTCTCAGCTTTTCCATAGAGACCCATCATAAGTAGTAAACCAGTCTTTGCATCCTTTCCAGGCTGCAACATCTTCTGTTTCCTGCCCTTGACTCCCCCAGCCTCCCTGCCTCCTCAGCTCCTATTCACCAGCTGTGGGGAACAGAAAATAAAAAAGAAAGGCTAAACTTTAATCTTAAAATCTAAGAAACAAACAAACAAATGGAACAACAAGGACAAAAGTGATGTTTCTTGTCCTTATCCTTGGGAAGGCAGCCCTGAGTTTGTGAGCCATGGCAAATAAATGTAAGCAGTTGGAGGAATCCAAGGCTCATTGCTGATTGTTGCTAAAGATCAAAGGCTTTTTGTGTCCCTCCTAAAAACTGGATTTCACAGCCTGGCCAAATATATAAACAAACAAACAAACAAACTGTGTATCCTTGATCTTGGGGGAAAGCCCCGGTTAAGCGAATGGCACAATGACATCCAGTCTGTTCTATGTCATGTCAGGGGCTCTTGCTGAGTAGGTTGCATGGAATTAAATTACGTGAAATGATGAAGAGATGGAGAATTAAGGGGTAATCCTAGATTTGAATCTGAGTGCAAGTTGAATCCATCCCAGTCCAGCCAAGCTGCAAAAGCAGATACCCATGGTTAGATGTCTGACACATAGCTTTTAATGTAATTAAAATGATCACTGTATTCTTTGTCCCTCTAAAATGCATATAATGCTGGTTCCCAATTGCATTACATTCTTCCGGATTACAGGCAAAACGACCAGAATGCAACCCATGAAAGACCCAGCAGCTGCTTACACAGGGTGCTTTGGTCTCTTTTGGGCTTGCTGCTCACAGCGCACCCTGTCTCAGATCTCACACACCCTGGCCCTACGTACAAGGAAAGGCTGTCCTGAGTACCCCATCTCTGGGAGATGTCACAAGGCTGGCAATGGCTTAGCTAACTAACACCGGTCTGCAAGGTGGTGTCCCAGTTACAGTATCACCCCCTCAGCTAGATTTGTCAGGAGCATGTCTCCAGGCAGCTATTGAAGCAGGAACAGTTAAATACCTCTCTTCTCCACATCTGGCAAGGACAAGCCCTGATGACTGGGGCATTGTTCAAGGCGTGTGACCCATTTCACCTGTCTGCAGAGCAGCAGCCCTGTGTTCAGGCCGGGAGTTTCTCCTGGGCTATGATCACAGTGTGTAATGCAGGGGAAAGAAGCTGCAGGGGTCTGTCAGGGTTTGCTTTGGGATAGGTTCATAACAGCTCAGATGGCAAAACAGAAGAAGGAGCTTAGGGAACGTATCTGAAGTGTTCATGAAGATTAGCATAAGCCAGTTCTTGCTGCTCTTCCAGAAATGTCCTCCATTCCCTGCTTCACAGATCCAGCAGCGGAGCTGTACATGGACCTCCCTAATACCATGCTTTGCAAGGTACCATCTCCACAGCAGATGTGAAACCTGTTAACATCCCCATATTTTGACTGCATACAAAAGCTTCTTTGCCCAGCAGTGTCAGTAGTGGGGCCACGGTACCATGCTTTGGACAGTTTTCATACCGACTGGTATGATTCAAAGGCATTTTGCCACCAGCAGTCATCCTGGATCAATGGGGTTTTGGTGGAACTTTTCCTTCCTCAATGAACTTGTTTATTCTCTTTTTTTGGTGTCCTTGAAAGCCCCTGAAGAGAAGGCAGGATGTACTGGCAATGTGTTTCTCTTTGTCTGTGCTTGTCATGAGTTCTTTGCTTGCTCTATTCATCTCTGCATGTTTTAACACCTTTTTTTACCCTTGCTTTTGGAAAGCTATCAGGACTTTCTTGTGCCATCCTGAGTTCTCTTTTTAGCCAGGCAATGTGTGTAGTCTTGACTTTGCTTTCTTACAAAGCCTTTCTGCTTTTTCTCTTTGGGCTTTTCTTTCTCTCTTTTTCTCTCTCCCCTTCTTTTCTGCCTTTATTTTCAAGTGTTATACAAAGGGGAAGCTGCTAGCATTGTGAAAAGGCAAGGAAATCCTTCATGTCTCTGTGTTTTCTGGAACAGTACTCAGGTGCTGCCTGTTTTTTTGGAGACAGTGCTCGGCTGGACTGTGTTCATAATGTCAGGTTGGTTTATACTCTGTTTTGCTTCCAAGTCCTGATCTCCACACTTCTTCCAGAATGTGTGCTTTTTGCCTTGCCCACTCCACATGCAAATTGTCCTTTGTAAAAGCAAAACTCTGTCATGCACAAGCTGATTTTCAAGTATGGTTGGCTTATATGATGGTACACCATCTGTATGTTTGCTGTTGCTTTCTGTGCATCTTCTGTACTTTGTGGTCCCTTTCTCAGGCAAAGTTGCTGGCTCACAGGGAGATGCACTCCAGCACTTACTGAATAAACCTCATCTGGACTATTCACACTCAAAGAACTGCAGAGTAACTAGCCAGTGTCTCCTCTAATACTTAATGTACCTGCCCAAACCCAGATGTTTTACATGTTGCCTTCTTGTTTTGGACAGATGTAATTCCCTTGATGCTATCTCTGTGTCATTTTAGTTTTACTGCTAAGTAGATCAGCTTTTACCTCTCACTCTTGTGTAGCATGACTGCTGCTTCTTCTTTCAACTGCCTGTTTCCATGGAAAGGCTTGTGTAAATAACCTCCTTGATTCCTGATGAGTTCCTTATCTCGATACACAGCCTGTTTAATTTTTCAAATGTGCTGAGAAGCCACATCACCCAATGAAAATTATGTGACTTTGAAGATGCCCAGCTTTTCCAAAAGACAGCAAAATTGTCTTTGAATGGGATTTTCAACTAGCACTCAAACATGTACTTTCACCAAAAGCTGAAGTCTAATTTTAGTCGAAGATGTTGGCATATGTATAGATTAAACAGATTTATGATTATGTTATTTTTCATAGTGGATTGTCTGCTTAATGCTGAAGAATATCAAAAGCTGGAGATGCAAGCTGTCATATTACTGTTTCCTCTTTCTGCAACTCCATTATTATTTCCCCTTTTTATACAGATTTTTTTTCCAAATGTCTGCCTTACTTGTAATCCAGTATATGCTTTTACAATAGATGAGATATCATGATAGAATCATAGAATATCTCAAGTTAGAAAGGACCCATAAGGATCATTGAGTCCAACTCCCTGCTCCTTGCAGGACTACCTGAAACTAAACCATACGGCTAAGAACATTGTCTAGATGCTCCTTGAACTGTGACAGGCTTGGTGCCAGTATCATTTCCCTGGGCAGCCTGTCCCAGTGACTGACCAGCATCTCAGTGAACAACCTTTTCTTAATGCCCAGTCTGAACTTCTCCTGACGCAGCTTCATTCCTTCTCCTCGTGTCCTATCGCTGGTCACCAGGGAGAGGAGATCGGCACCTCCCCTCCTCTGCCCCCCTTGAGGAAGCTGCAGGCTGCGATGAGGTCACCCCTCAGCCTTCTCTTCTCCAAGCTGAGCAAGCCCAGTGATCACAGCCACTTCTCCTAAGTCTTGCCCTCGAGACCTTTCCCCATCTGGGTCACCCTTCTCTGGACACACTGTAGCAGTTTGATGTCCTCCTTGTATTGAGGTGCTGAAAACTGCACACAGTACTCGAGGTGGGGCCACACCAGTGCAGTGTAGAGTGGGACAGTCACCTCCCTGGACTGGTTGGCCGTGCTGTGCTTCATGCACCCCAGGACATGGTTGGCCCTTCTGGCTGCCGGAACACACTGATGACTCATGTTGAACTTGCCATCAACCCAACTCCCCAGATCTCTTTCTGTGGGGCTGCTCTCCAGCCTCTCATCCCCCAGTGTGTATGTATAGCCAGGATTACCCCGTCCCAGGTGGAGAATTTGTTCTTGCTCTTGTTACATTTCGTACTATTGGTGTTGTTGGCCCAGCTCTCTAGTTTATCTAAATCTCTTTGTGAGGTCTGTCTACCCTTGAGGGAGTCCACAGCTCTTCCTGCTTTAGTTAGTCATTGGCAAATTTCACATTTCTGTTACCAAAAGAAACTTCATTACATTGTTACTCTCTCTTCCTGAAAAGAGCATATACATGGAAAGTTTTTATTTTTTAACTGTAAGAATAATCTAAAAGATCAGTGAGATGAACTGGTGAAAAAGTCACCAGTAAGGAATATGAGTAATGCAGTATTATGTATCTTGTTGCATAATATGACAAGTGCAATCTACAAACCCACCCTGCCTCTTTTCCTTAAACAAATTCTTTAAATACAGTAGGAAAAACAGGACGTCTTTAAGTAACGTCTCCATTATATTTCCATTATCTGCATAAAAATGGCAGTCTGTCCATGTTTCCTGACAGAGATAATCACCCTCAGGGGTGGAACGTTCTTTCTTTCCAGCTCATCCAGCGAATTGTGTTTTCAGGGAAACACATAGGGCTCGATTTTTTCTGTTTCATCATAAACTAATATAAAAGTGGCAATGGGTTTAAAAAACCCCACCAAACAAAACAGTATTCAAGCCATCTGAATAACTGATTTTCTGGTTTGTGGTCGTTCTTCCAAGAGCTGGGGAAAAAATCAGCCTAGGTCAAAAACAAATATATTTTTTTAACATCTTCAAAAAGCTGAAAGATTGCAGAAAACATTTGTAGTTTAAACTCACAGGAGTTAATGTGTTGCTAATATTTCACACAATACTGCATTTTGGTTATGAATATTTCTCAGAATAAAACAAAACATCGGATGGAATTTCCCAGTAAAATATCAGTGAACAGAAAAATAAATCCCTTCTGCAGGAAAAACAAATATAAACACCCTTTTTTATTTCTCTTTCCATGCTCAGTTCCTTGTTCCCTGGATTCTGATATAAACAAGTTCGCCTCTTTGAAATTAATTTTAATGTTGGAAATATTGTGCATTTTCTACCAGAAAAGTTTTGGCCACAATCTCACCCAGTTTTCTTCAGGCTATTGATGGACTATTATTGCCAAGTGCATTTAAAAATCTGTCCAGGCATCTCAGACTAGAAGCTGTTATGGACAGAGCACATCTGAATAGGCACTTATTCGTGTGCCTCATTGGAAGCAGAGGTTTGAAAATTTGGCCACAGAGATACTCATTACTTGGAAACCAGGAGACAACCATTGAGTACACAAAACTATTGATATAAGCTGTCATGCCATTCGAGCCAGATGGCCTACATATGAAGATTTATAGTTTTTCACACATCTCCAATGTTCTTAGCGCTGTGTAATAAACAGAAAAAGAAGACATGGTCCTGCCCCTGTTTTTCCTGGAAGGCTGTATTTGAAACAGCATGTCATATTCAGGGATGTCCACCTGACTACACTGCCTGTCACCTGAGAATGCTAGTAAAATTTTTATTCTACTCTTGTTTCTAAATTTATTACAGGAACATAACTTCCAAGGGTACACTTTATTTTTTAACTGAACTTCTATTTAAAGCTCTTCTTTTCTAAATTTGATCTTCTCCTGCATCCTGGTTGAGAGTGCAGTGTACTCAAAAATGCCGTGGCATAGTAGCTTTATATTGTGAACTTCAGACTAATGAATGCTGCTGTCACAGTGCTATTTTTGAGAGTGAATTTTCTCCTGCTGCTTATGTTTTACTGAGCCATCTGTCAGATTTCGGATGCTAACCAATGGAGATGTACTGTGACATGTATTAATATGGATCTCATGAATCACTCAACAGGTCAGATTTAGGAAAACAAGACTTTTGCAGCAGACTTCCACTAAAAATGCAATGTCTGCCTAATTAACAGATCCCATCCCTGCCAAAATGTGCAAAAGTAATACATGGGCACTGCCTTATTAGAATAAAATGGTAGGATGGTCATAATAAGGGCTTATGGCTATTCAAAGGAGATGTTGTGGTAATATGACTTGTTCACAAGTGTCACTGTGTTTCACTTCAAGGGTGAAAAAAAGCACCTGTGATGAAACTTTCTGTTCAAGGAGTCAAAGCTGCCAAAGGGCAACCAGACTTCCTAGTTGGTAGAGGTACTGTGTATCTGCAAACACTCCCTTTGCATTGTCTGTGCTATCCAATCTTTCTTTGATTCCTCTGGTCCAGGGCAGCTGTAGAAAAAGGATCCAAGCCTCTGTGTTTAGCTGCTGGACTGTGAGCTAGCAGCAACCTCAAGAGTCTGGGTAAGGAAGGGGAAGTGTGCTGTAAGCAGCTGCTCTTGAATAGACATGACTGAGTGGAACTGCTCCTCCGTGAGAGGCACAGTGAAGTCACAACTGGGTTTTTTCTGAGAGATGAAATTGCCTTTGTGCTCTTTCAAGAAATCAAGACTGCTTTAAATACCCATGTGACCACAGGGAAATATTCTGAGATGTTTATCTTGATTTCTGTTCCTACTGAGAAACTCACCCAAATGTCCCTGTATTTACCAATGGGAGGCAAGAAAGATGAGAAGGCAAATCCTGGTTCCTGCCCACCCCTTCCCTTCTCTTGCTCTGGAAAACATAAAACCTGAACACTCAAAAGCATCCAAATCTAGGAAGACAAGGGTTCGAAGCTGAGATGGGATTGTGCTCCATCTCTTTTCCATCCCCCTCCTCCAAAAATACAGGATGGAGAGTGTTGCTGATACTTCTTTACAGCACTGGGTTTTCTTGATGGGCGAGCATTTCCCCTGCCCTGGCACAGGGAGGGTACCGAGGCAGTGGCACCACACTCACCCCCAGCCCCTCAGCTGGGCAAGGGAAGGAAATCCCTTTCCATCTTCTGCATATGGTGGGCTGAGGTCTGGCTGCTCATACCTCGTGTCGCCCTAAGGACTATGGTTCTTGACATTGCACCGACAAAACTTCTAGTATGAGCTGCCTCAGCAGACTTTGGTAGCTGACCATGAGAATGACTCATTCTTTAATCTGTTTCACATTTCCAACTGTTATCGATTGAATAATATAACACCTCCCTTCTTATCCTCCTCCCTCCAGCAAAGTGCCAAAATTAGACATTTTTATAGAGCTCAAATAGCCTAAATAAGGGCCTTTTTGCTCCTTTCAAAGTTTTCCTTTCCCTGTTCTCCTTCCTCATAGTCTGTTCCTCTGCTTTCAAGTCTTTTAACCTGTAGCTCATGTTTTGAAGCACATGTCTATACATATACATATGCCTAAGGATTTAAATGGTTTCATGCATTATGTGCATGCTCGGTGTTGCTGTTGGGCCATGCCCCTTCCTCCCAGGAGAGCAGCAGTGCTCTATTGAGCTCACAAGTGGCTCAAACATCACAGTATGTTTTTGTCCACTTCTTCCTTTTTAGTGGGTGATGACAGCAAGCGTGAATTCTTCCTTGGCTCTCACGCTGCCTCTAGGAAAGCATCCAAGATATCATGGTGGGAGTATGGAAATGAATATGAGTGTTGGCATCTTAAGGAACTCCATGCTAAAGGGAACTGTTAGGATTTTTTTTCCTCCAAAATCATGTGAAGGCTCAGGACAACTTTTCCTCTCCTATGTGAAAACTCTTCTTATCCCGTGTAGGTGCATGAGGCAAAGTCTTTTTGGAGGTGCTCTGAATGCAAGACTCATTTCCAGAAACCTAAGAGAATGGTAACACCTTTGGAGGGTGAAGAAGCCATTCAGAAGTCACATTTCCAATCAGGGACTACACGCTCTGTAAAATCCTTCAGTATAATAAAACCAGGTAATGGAAATGCCAAATTAGGCTGTCTTTTTTTTGATGTTGAACAATTGTCTAATGAACAGTGTCATAAACTAGCTTTCTAATGTGGGGGTTTATGCCTTCTTCATGGCTTCATTCTCATTAATTATCAACCTAAGCTCTTCAGTTGCGGGGGATCCAATACCTGGCAGCAAAGGCTGAGAAAGGTTTGGTAGCTGGCAGGTCCTGAGGGTTG
Source organism: Falco punctatus (assembly GCF_963210335.1). NCBI lineage: Eukaryota > Metazoa > Chordata > Aves > Falconiformes > Falconidae > Falco > Falco punctatus. The sequence goes on along the minus strand of NC_137586.1, from coordinate 24,704,108 downwards.
TGTTATGCAGTCTTGAGGCCCCTGTCTCTTTGAGTCCCTGTACCTGAGTAGACAGTGTGGGCAGGGGCTGTTTCTGCATCTCTGCAAAGGAGCTGCACAGACTCCCTGTCATGGGTGGGTCTCCCCCATCTGCTGTGGCCTGAGTGCCCCCTCAGACTTACCTGATCATTTCTGCTGCCTAGGGACATGGAAGGTCTCTTTCCACATTGCCTTGAGGCCCCATTCTTCCCTGCATGGGGGGTGTCTTTTTTTCCTTGGCTATTTTTAGTCAATGGAGGTTGTTATCTATGCAAGATCAGTAGCTCCTAAATGATGGTTCCTGCCCTACAGACCAATGTGCTGGTACATGCTAAAACAAGGTAGGTAAGAACATAAATAAGGTGAGAGCAAGGAGAAAGAGCTAACATACAAACTATGGGTAGCTGAGCACACATCTCAACACCTGCTTTTTTTGCCCACATCTATGGGCAATGGAAGAAATATTAAACTGCTGTACTATTCACTTCTAATCCTGTTCTATTCTTGAATGCCACATGACTTCATTTTGCAATGGGCAAACAAGACTGAACCAAAAGGAAATGATTTTGCAGATGTTGGTTTGCTTATCAGAGAAACTGGCTTGCTCTGCCTTTAAACGAGCTTGTGATTTATTGTGTTTATCTAGCAGATAGTAAGTTGAAGCAGCTTAAAACAGTTGGCCAAGAAAATCCCCAGCATGTTGTACTTCTCCACAGGTGGAGAAGACATGTGCAGACATGAATGAACACCACTTAAGGCCTTCTTCCCGATCTTGTGCATTCCTGCAAAGAGTCGCTCTGCTTTACATGTAATTGAACTGAATAAATAGCCTGTCTTGAATTACATTTTGGATAAACTGGGTGTGTAATATATCCAGCCAGCTTTGGTGTTCATGACTGTCACTTGTATAACTGAACAGCGTGTTTCTTAAGCAGGTTCAAAGACATCTCACAAGGACAATCTGTTCTTATAAACAAATAAGAAATGTGGTGGAGGAAGATGGCAGGGAGGAGGGAAATCAATGCTTGATAGGCATATTGTCTATATTGTATAAAGATTTCAGTTCTGAGGGCAAAAAAAGGGAAATCCATTCATGATTTAATGGTCATCTGCATCTCTTCAAAACATTCTGTGATAGTAATGAAGGGCAAAAATTATTCTACTATTCTGTCATCTTTGGATTACTTCTTGCCCTAAGACTCAGGGGAATTGAGTAGCTCACAGTATCTACCACTTTTTTCCTAAAAATGTCTCTGCTTCACAGTGGCTATGAGTAATATCCTATTTCTTTGCATGCGCTAGACCAGTGTCCTTCTCCCAACTCTGCAATAATATTGTCTGGTTCCAGCAGTGAAGGCAGTAGCTCTTCAAGCATTAGAGGTCACAGCCCAAACACATCAAAATATCTGAGCAGTATGACTGTTGGTTGTCAAGATTTGCAGTAATTTCTCCCATTCAAGCCCAAGATCAAGTCTGGCAGAAGTATAGAGAAAGGCTGTAGTTCAAGTAAGTCACAAATCTATAGCATCAAAACTTGTTCCATACAGCAAGGAAACCTTGACCACTCCCAGTCCTCTCTTCAGTCCTGTCCTCTTTCCCCAGGCCTCAAGACTTTGCATCTTATTTGTCAATACTTCTTTTCTTCTTGCTCCCAAACCACCCCAGATCTTAGGAGGTAACTCAGCTGCTTCTTCTTTCTCTTCTTTGTGTCAGCACTCAGAAGGCTATCGCTGGAGGTCACAGCCTATTACCTTCAGGGTTCCTTATCTTATTAAACTCTAATGTTTCTCTTCATCCTTGTGCACCAGAAAGATCAAAAGAAGTGGCCTGTCTCTCTCCTTCCAGACAAAGGCCAAAAGCACAAGAGCAAACAAGTCTTTCCATTCATTGTCATTTCCTCCAGAAAAAAAGGCTATGGTGTCAGTCAGAGCTGGCATAACAGACCAGCTTCTGCCTTACATGAAATTGAGAATATTTCTGTCAGCATTTCAGTCTCAGCGAGGTTTAGCCTCCATGGAAAGTATAGGTTAAAAAGAGATGGATAGACAAGACAAGAGGAAATGAAAATGTCCTCTGATTTAGGTCTAAGATCCATACATAACCTCTCACTGGTCCTGGTTCCTTAATGCATTTTAAGGTGTATCTGCTCACGTCTGTAGGCAGTACTCCAATACCCAAACACAGACCAGATGAACTTGTGTCTCTTAGGATGAAAAGCTTTAAGAAGACAAGGCTGGTGATTCTGATTTGCCTGTTTTGACCTCCTCTGTGGTGCCTGCCTGTCACTTTCCTCACTAATGCAATCCTTTTGGAGGACCCTTGACCCAACCTGCTGATGACTTTGTACTTTTATTACTCAACAGCTTAATATTTTCAGCTATGTAGCTTGTTCTTAAAAATGAGATGAATGCAAATGCAGAAGCTGTGAAAGAACCACAGGAAATTTGTACCACATTTTCTTGAAGCATTTGAAAACCACTATGGAGAAGGTTGAAACCAAGCAGTCTAAGTCTCATTGTGCACCACAGTGATCGGTGGAGCCCACAGTGAGGATTCAGTATATTTCTTTGCACCGCAGAGGATCTGGGACTCTGATTTTGCAGGTAATAACCATAAAGTGTTTCTTATTTAAGAGCTCATTAGAAAGCGTGATAGGCATGCAGGCAGTTGGCATGGCAAGGAGTGATAAGGTTTATGGTCTGTGTGACAGCAGGGTAAGCACATTTCTGAATGGGTCTCCTTTTGGTGAGTGCTTTGAGTTTTTAGGAAAATGAACCTACTCCCAAAGAAAGTGGTTTTACTGCAAAAGCTTTCTGCGGCACATAGGCCTCAGAAGCTACAGTACACTTTCCAAAGCTTTGCAACACTGCAAAAATGGAAAATTAGAAGTCAGAAATTTGAAATGGCGTAAGTACATATTCCGCTGGAATAAAGAGGTGGTATTGTTTAGCTTATTACTCACTTCTGGCATTGTGCTTTTGCTAAACAATCGTGTAATTGCTTCTTTAAAGGCCTGAACAAATTGCCTGTACAACTGAAGAACAGGGGTGGAAAGCATTAAGAAAAGAGCCAAGAGAGGAACTTCAAGGTGTTACTCCAACTTAGCTGGCCTTCTCAGTCTAATACATCACAAACAAAGCCCTGCTACAATACATGATGAGTCTTGAAATTATCCTGAGAAAAGAGCCAAAGTAAATCAACACAGTGGACCAAACCCAAAGGTATGTTTGAAACAACCAAGTTTACCTTGGCTTTCTTACATGGAGGATCAGACTCCTTTGATTCATGTCTTCTTACCAGCAAGTGACTTGCAGCCCTTACACACCACCTGAATTCAGCAAAATCCATCTAACTGTGCCCAAGGCTCTTTCATAACGCTTCAGCTACCTGCGTTAACATGTCAAATATTATTCTTTGAATATCAGGCACCGGCCACATAGAGCTTTATTTTTATTTATTTATTTATTTATTTATTTATTTATTGCCAGAGCTTCTTGAAGCTAATGTCAGGAGGTAAAAACCTTCTTAGCTCTATTTGTTCTCGTAATGACAGACTTCCACTGACATTGAGGCAAGCTTAGTTTGCTTGCCAAGTATTTTTCTCCTACCATGACAAGAAAATGCCAAGGCTACCAGCATGTTGACGTGCACTCAGATGGTGCACAAAAATGTTTACATTTTGCTTTGCTTTTTAATGTGCATTATTGTTTGGTCAGCAGTGCTAACAATAACAAGGTATTTGTGGCAGTTCCAGTTTCCTCTGTTTTCAGGGTAAACACTGATGTTCCTGGAAGACAGTCTGTTTCATTACCTGGATCTGGCCTGCTCTTGAGAAATGTGGGGAGGAGGTTTGTATGGCCTTCAGCTCTGTGTGAGGAGCAGATCTCAGAAATCACTGGTGTATGAGGCTGCTTGGCACGGCAGCCAGGCTTGGCTCTGCCCTGAGCCATGCCTGCACTCAGGCCGTGCTGCCAGTACATATTGTTCAGATGTCCACTGATTCTGCAGGTGGAGAACAAAACAGAAAGAAGCTTTTTTGCTTTGATTCCAGGTTTCTTTGCTCATGTCCCAAAGCAGAAGTGTTTTCCTTAGTTTTTCAGTAGCCTTCTGAATGTTTCTTCCCTGCAAGACTTGAAAGGACTAGACAAGCCTGGCTTTCATTGATGTTTAACCACTTGTGCCTGCCTTGCAGAGATGATTTTTCAGGTGGATAGAGGAAGCAATGTGAGGCTGACTGCATCTTTAGTAGAGATAAGTAAGCATATCTGCTATTCCAACATGGTGCTTGCCAACATTGGCCCATTCTGCAATCTTTTGTCATTCCAGTAGTCCCTGAAGGCAAATATTGCTGCTGAAGCAGCCCTGTCACTGTGGGTGCCTTCTCAACAAGTCTAGTATTTTCTCTGGGTTAGGGTACTTGTTTATGTAGGATATCAGTATCAGGTTTCTTTTCATGAAGTGATTAATAATATCAGAGGAAGGCATAGGAAACTGAAGCAGGAAAGCAGGTGAAGGCATGCAGAGGTACAGGTACAGCAGATTTACAATAGGTGTATATAACAATAGATGCAGAGCCCATGGACAAAGCAAGACTATGTAGAGCTATAGCTAGGACAAAAGTAAACAGTGAAATCAGCAACAACAAAACCTAAAAATACCTGGAAAGCCATAAGAGGATCATGACCAATGAGATTTTTGGACAAGCTTTTAATTTTGCTGCATTTAAATCTTTTGCAAACCTGTAAGCCATTCTGTATGAGTGCTGAATGTTAATATATTTTTATTTAATCAAAGTTCAAAGTAAACAATCAGCCAAACAACAATGAAGTAAACAGTTTTCATAGCAGGCCTCCAAGATAGAATAACATAGGCTGCAAGAACCTCTACCAAACGCAAATTCATTTGGGGCTCTTTTCTTAATGCTTTCCACCCTTGCTCTTCAATTGTACAGGTTCAGAGCTTCCTTTGTCAGGGGGCAAGACCCCACTGTCAGCTGTCTTCAGGGAACACCTAAGGAAGACTTGCTCATTGTGTCTGTATCGTACCTACCATCCAAAATATAAAGGCAGCCTTTTCCCCAAGGAGAGTCCTTTGCCGCTGCCAGCATTGTCTGCCTGTGCCCCCCTGCTCGTGCACAAAATTTGAACCATGACTAAGAGACCTTTGCTGTGCTCTGCACTGTTGAATCTAGGAACACATAGCAAGAACACCCCAGAGGCGTCATGACAAGATGCAGGCTGACATATGGGGCTCTTAGCTAACTGCTAGGCCACGCCGAACTTGTAATACAACTAACAACCCAGACATAGGTGGGAAATAATGCAGACATGTAAGCATCTGTACAAACAGTTAATATTAGCTACATGATATTACCTACATGCTGCTAATTCAAGACAAGACCTAATAAATGAGTGAGCAAAGGAATTACAAGAAGCAGAGGGAAGATTAAAGCAGCAATGATAAGGAAGTAATTCTTGCAAAGGTTAGCATGTGTGCACCTGGGCATTTGACAATGATCTCTGGTTTAATTGTATTCAAACTTGTCAAATAAGTTAATTAAAGAAGGTAGTAGCACCTCGTGTCTTCCAATTAGACATTTGCAGTGAGAGTGGGCTTTAAGGAAAGGTCTGAAATCATATAGAAGAATAGCCTTAAAGGACACCTCTGGAAAGCTGTGCCTTCAAAAAGGACAAAACAAAGAAACATGAAGGTATCTTTTGGGCAACAGGTCAAATGGATGCTGGAGACTGATGTCATTACAAAGGTGGGAGGTTACACATAGTAACAGAGAAATTGGCTGAGCTCTTGCACTATGAGTGGAATTAATGGTAACATCTGAAAACTTGAACTTGAGAAGCCAGGTGAGGGTCACAAAAAGATTTATTTGCTCAGAAAGACAAGGCTGGAGGATGATCTCAGAAGCTTTTTTATATGTCTGATGTGTTTTTTAGATCCCCAGCAGCATGCTGTAGTGGGCATGTGTGAAGATGAAGATCTGAAAGTTTTAGAAATACAAACACAAAAAGAGCTGAATGTTGATGACGGTATGTAGGAGTGAGCGTCAGCACTTTCACACTGCTTAGATGTTAAAGTGAGTGGAAGAACATTGTGAATCTATCAAGAGATAAAAAGTAGGAACAGAGTAAAATTAAGAGGGAAGTGAAATGACTGAGTTTTGACAGTACTAGGTCATATCTTCAAAGTATGTTTAATGGTGAAACTTCACTGATGTCAGCAGAGCTCATCTCATTTCCAACAAGCTGAGGATCTTAGACTGCCTAGAAGAGATGTAGGTTAGAAAGTGGAGACTGTGAGGACAGACAAAAGCTGGAACAGCTTGTCATGGTGAGCTGTGGCCACAGCAACTTCAGAGATCTTAAAGAACAGGTAAGACCAACTAGTGCCAGGATTGTCAGATACAGGTGTGGCTTAGCCTGCCATGGGGCAGGAGGCTGGACAGAGATTTCTGCTCATGTAATTTGAAGCAATGGGATACAAATGGGGCTGAGGACGTGGAGGCCTAGTTTAGCACCAGATGTCTTGGGTCCCGCACTTTCCAAGCTCAGCATGGATACTTTATGCCAAAGTTATTGCTAGGCTAAAGCCAGTAATCTGAACAAAAAGTTTTCCTCTCCTATGGGTTTCAACCTGTGGAAATCTACTCTCTTGCCTGTGTTTTGTCCTGCAGTGACTAAGAGCTGTAAGAGTTGGTCTAAAAAGAACAATATTGTCTCAGCATTGCTATCAGAGACCTGGAGATAGAATGTGGTCCTCATGGACACTGAGATCCAGTGATCCTGAAGGAGAACTGCATGGTACGAGGAGTGCTATGCCGCTTCCTGACATCCGGCACTGGAAGGAACAACTATGATAACGCCATATAACAGCTGTCCAGATGAATCACAACTGTTGTCATAACAATGAACCAGAAGATGTGTGATAACCTTGCTTTGAAGGAAGAGACTGACAACAATCCATGGGCCAGAGGAGGAGCAACATGTGTTGCTTGGCATAAAAGATGGCTCCTTAGCAACCGAACTTTGGAGATCTTCCCCACCAAGGATCACAATGATCGGAAGGACAGGCAGGATGCTGCTTGGACTTGGGACCATAGGGACGCCTTGGACCTGTGGTGGTAGCTATAATCCTCTTTCCTTTTCTTTTTACTTTGTCTTTCCTTCACTTTCTGTCTTTTCTACCTATCGCACACCACTTTATGGGCAAACAATAAAATTATGCTGTTTGATTGAAGCATAATCCCTTAGCGTGCTCACCTTGATTTTTTTTGCGCTTCGAGATCATAGTAAACAAACCATCACAAGTCCACTGAGTGGACCGTGACAAGAGCTGACAATAAAATCCCTTCCTCTCATTGGATATTGAAATCTTCCTGTAAACAAAGAAAATCTAGATGAATTAGACTGCCAGTAACTCAAAACAATCTCTTGTGGCTGGGAAGTTACATCTGAAACTGACTAGAAAAGCAGATGTGACGGAGACTAGAACAATAGCAACACTCAGATGGTAGTCCACCAGTTACATCCCCTGATGCAAACAGGTTTTCTTTCAAACACACTCCACACATGCACATGTCATTTGGAGGTAGCATTAACATTCATGCAAAATGTTAATTATTTTTTATTGCTTCAGAGAAATCCAGTTCTTTTTATAAAGTAGGAGAAATCCAGCTGCTTTTCTCTGAGAATGTCTGTTTTGGCTGGATGATACTGCTGGTTCCAAGTGAATTTTGAAGACTAGAGGAGGAGCAGAAAACCTTAATTATTTTCATAGACATGCACAAGTTCAGACACATGCTGTTCAGAATAGGTAGCTGGATTGCAAGCATAACTGTGTCCCAATTCTGACAATAAAATATTGGAACCAAATTGTCAAAGTATAAAATAAACACCCTGCAGAAAAATTCTGTTACCAAGGGCAGTTAAGGCAGATGTTGAGGAAGTAACTTAGAGCAAAAAGGAAGGCAGCCAGTTTTCTGAATTGGTTTATTTTAATGCATTTACTTCCAGGGATCCTGACCATACAGGCCCAGTTTTACTGCATATTTTCTTCATCATAAAAAGACATACAATGAGCCACGAAGTCTTGAGCCATATGGGTCGGAGCAGGATCAAACGTTCCACAAAACTCCAGGGATTTTCTAATCCAAGGCTTTGTTCTCTCCCATTTCATACAGAATAGCTAGATTTGGGTTCCAGGTCTGATTTTCTTAATCTACAGGGAAATCTTTGGCCGGGTGATTTTTCCTGTGGTGTCTTCTTCCAAGATACCACCAAAAGAAATTAATGCAAGCTGGCATGTATCAGAGATAAAAGAAGAGAGAAAACTGTAGGAAATATTTCTAGACAAAAGATTTAATTCAGAGTGAACTTTATCAGTGCTTACAATTTAAACATTCGTTACCAGTACTGGTTTTCTCTGAGAAGTTAAGCAGCTTTATTCTGACAAGTCCTAATCTGGGCATAAGAGCAGAGGACAGCTACATGTATGAGTAGATGGGACTCTGACATGTCAGCCAAATGCAGTGTCCTGATCAAGCGATTGAGTGAACAGTCAAGCTCTTTATATAGGCTAATGGAAGAATAAGGAAATGAAGTAGAAGACTGGGAGCATTTTGAGGAAGAACAGAGTAGCCCTGGGCTTCAAGTGGCTCTTGGCTAGCAGGAGTTTCCCAGCAAGCTTGGCTGGGAAGAGATCTTCCCTTTGGGTAGCAAGTCCAAGAGCGGGACCCCGGAGTCCAGCGTATGCTACACCTTTTCTCTCTGTGTCTTTCCCCATGCTCATATGGCATGTGTTGTGGGACCCAGTTCTTCTGCCCATGGCCATGCTGTCAGCCCACTCCTCTGCCCAGCTTGTGGCGTGGAGACCTGCCGGCAAGGCCAGGGCCCATGTGCCCACTCATGTGGAGGGCCGGGCTTGCACTTGCTGCTTGGAGAGCTGCTCCTCGCTCACTAACACCAGCAAAGAGAATCCGTAGTTCCTCCATGCACCCTTGGTCCTCTGAGCAACCACAGGAGATCCTTCTGCAAGGCTTCATCTGTGCCCTGAAATGCACATAGACTCCACTCATCCTGGGCAATTTTCTGCTCAGCCAAGATCATCTGCATGGTTTTAAATAGAGGGAGGACAAAAAAGTCTTCAGAAAGGCTGGGTAACATGGGAAAGAGGACCATTACTCTTGCAACCAGCATGAATTAACCAGTGTGCAAGGGATGCCAAATATCAGGAGGGCTTCTAGGCTAACACCTCATGCACAAAGTAAGAAAAAACATGAAAAACTGAAAAAAAAAAGATTCCCTTCCTTCATCAGAGCATTACTCAGTCATAAGCTATGTACTTCTGAGCTTCGTTTGCTCCCCTGCCAAGACTCTAAGAGAGGGGAAATCAGGACAGATACATGAAAAGAAGAATAAATGATATAAAGAAAAGGAAAAAACCCAGCAAGTCTTAGATCAACCTTAATTTGCTCTACTGCTGTTCACCTGTATGACATTTTGTCAGTGATGGCAACAAACCATATGCTTGAACTGTATTTCAAAAAACTGACAGCTTCAGAGCATCTCCATTTTCTCCCCTCGCCTTGTCCTGTTGTGTAACCCTGTGTCAGGCCAGGAGCCAGAGCTGACATCACATTGCAGAGGACTGCCCTGGGTCTTGCATAACCTTAATAGGATAGCACTTGGAAAGTGTTTATGTGCCATTAGAGAGGTTGCTCTTTCTAGCCACTCCACTGCATTAGGGGAGCAGAGCTGTTATAGACCAGGCAGAAGTATTAATTGAATTTACATCATTGACATTCACCATGAGGTGTTTCAGTGGGTCCTGATACTTCAGATCCTGTTCCCTTCCCCCTAGGAGCAAAACTCTAGTTGCAGTAAACGATTGCAGCTGACTACAGCACAGTTGCATTTTCACCAGGAGGGTCTCATTACCTTAAAATGGCATGTGATTACTCTGTGGGGGTATCATCATAAAGATGTCTAGCAGGCTGCAGGTAGGTTCAAGGCCCATGCCCATCATCATATGGTTTAAGTCTCTGAATAACAGCATCCCTGTTTTCCAGTGGTATGCTTGCTGGGTCCAAAACCTCTAACATACTTGTTCTTGCTCGCTGCTATCGACGCTGCAATATTTGGTAGCAGCCTGCAGGAATGCGGTTGTGAAGGAACTAGAGAGGGAGCAAAATACATGCAGTTTGGCTTGAAAATGTGTCGTCCTCCCCATTCCCACTGTGACACACACAGATCCACTTTCCTGCCCTGTAATAGGCAGAGGCCAGGTAAACACTGGTTCTAGCACATGCTGCTTTCCTCACCTCACTGCTGGGATGAGTGCTGAAGCAAATTAAAAATATTAAATCCTGATGCAAATTAAGAGTCGCCAGCCTGTATTTGCCCTTAGCCCTGCCTTTCCCCTTGGAAGGAAGAATTCCGGATGTGGTCATGCAAGTGAAACACAGCAGATGGCTATGCTACTCTTGCAGTGCAGAAGGTGACATACAGCGCTGCTTTTAGGTTGACTCTTACCTTCCTGACTTCATGTTTCATGGTGTTTGGACACATGCACCTTCTCATATGATCAAGGAAGATAGGATGCTATTCAGAAAAAAAAAAAAAACAAAACCAAAAATGACAAACCAAACCAGAGAGGGAGGTGGGGGTTGTGGAAGGCAGGGAACAGAGGGGAAAAACAGAGAATTCCCTGCTAGCTGAGATGAGGCTCAAGCCTCTACATCCTGCACTACAATTTAATCTCCTTGTAACAGGTACAGATGAACTCACTCTAAAATGTATCAAGAAAAATATGACTGCCTGTTTTTCTTCCAAGTGTTCCACTATGTCCCGTCTTATTTATCAGGGTAATGGTGTTATTTTTAGGGCCTTAAACAAAATGTAACACTTCTCTGTCTCATTCTTTTCCTGTATTGTATCTAAACAATTTAAAAGATGACAGCTACCAACATTCATTAAGAGAAGATTTTTTTTGGTAAATTTGTTCCTGCCATAATTACGCTGACAAGCCCTCAAAAGAAAGATCTCTTCTAAAAACTCTGAGTGAGATGCTTTGATTGTACTTTTAAGCTGAGTGAGAGGAATTCTGCTTTGTTGCAGAAATCTTTCATATACTGCAGGCTGTTCCGTTCTGCTTCCATATGGTCCCAGCAATTCTCACTTTCGTAGCAGAGCAAGTTGGGGCAAAGAAAAATATTGGGCAATATATTCTCCAGCATGTCCCTGCATTTTCTCTTTTTTGGCCACAACATTTCTTCTCTGGCAGGAGCAATGAAAATGCTTTTAAAATGGATGAATTACCACACCACAAGAAAACAGTTCACAGAACAGTTTGCCCCATGGATCTGATGATTTTATAGCCATCTGGGTCACTATAAAAGGTCATACTACCAAAAAAGCCAAACAAACACAAAATAGCTTTGGCTTAAAGAGCTCTGCCTTTAGCAGTTACCCACAATGGTGTACAGGATTTACGAGGGCATTAAGTATCTAAACAAAGTACTACAGGCCCGTAATTTTCAAATAACAGCTGATTCTAATTTTTTCTTTGGCATTTATACACATATCCTATTGCAAGCTTGATTCATTTCTTTTTGCACTGGAAAAAATTTTAAAGCTGGAATGGGAAGTCAAGAATGTGGGAATTCATACATTGCGTGCATATGTGGTTTAGCGGTGTGTGCCATTTGTACACATCACTTACTGGGGAAGTTAAATCACTTTTGGATACAAATTTCAGCAACTGCTTCCAAAACTCCATCAACTTCAAAACTGAAGTTACATTCTCCACAACCTGTTAGTGAAATACATCTTGCTAGCTCAAAGCAAGCACCATTTTCTGAAGCAGAGATTTTTCTTCTTTTGATCTGCAGGCTGCAAAGTGGTGCTTTTTACTTGCGCTTACAGACTAGAACCCCAAACTGGAACTGACTCTCCCCTCCCTGTTAGGAACACAGCAGCTCTTGTGTACTGAAGGTTTTTTGTGGTTTTTTTTTTTTTTTTTAGCTTCTCAGACTTCCTTCATCATCACTGATGAAAATGAATACAGTGCTCTCCCATGTGCAAGCAGGACTTCATTCATTTATGTAGTTATCAAGGAAACCTTGGAGCTGTGGACATGCACACAAGGCTCTGATGGCCTCAGCAAACTACTGTTCCTTTGTGGTGGTGCCTAACGCAGTAGTGACACAGAATTTACATGACAAAGGAATTAAAAAATATCTTTAGCACTGGCTTCCAGATGACTGAAGAGCAGGTTTCAATAAAAGGAGTCATGACTCATGCACCAGTTTGCAAAATTGCCTCCTGTTGCTGGGAGGAACAGCTTTCTGTTCCCTCCTTGCAGGCTGTTTCCTACACCAGGGGACAGACTGGGCACTATAGGAGCTGGTGGTCTCTGTGTTGAGAAGCTGTGGCTCCCCATTGGATCTGTTTCAGATGTGGGTCTGCTACAGTTGCCATGCCCACTGGGTGTCCGTCCCTTGGCCCTCTGGGCTCAGTGGCCCTGTGCTATCTGCACAAACCGCCCTCAGCAGGGTCAGCACAGCTTCGGGTGGGGGTGTGTGTGTGTGTGTGTGTGAAGCAGGTAAGCCCTTGTGTTGGCATGAGCTGGAAGAGTTCTCAGCACCCTCAGAGCAGTCTTCTCTAGAGTTTGCTGAGCTTGGTGGCCTCCACAGCACACAAAAAGTGCTTCCCTAGAGGGGTTGCTTCCACCAGCAGCTCAGTTACTGAAGGGATTCATTTAGAAGCTTATCTCTGTTGGTGCCGCTCAGGCTGTGTCCAGCCTCCCTTGCCCTGTGCCTCCACAGCTGTTGCCAAACATGCAGGCTTTTTAGTGCATTTCCCCTCTTTCCCATTATAAAAAAATTCAGCTGATGCAAATATTGCCTCTCTAGGGGAGCTCATCTTTGCTTAGCAATCATTGTCACTGTAACCTTCCCAATGGAGTTTAATTATGTGCTTGTGATTAAGCAATTATGCATTATCAGAAACAAAGTAAATCAAGCCTCTTTTATCTCCACTAGCAGGATATTTTCTGTGAGTGTTCCTGCCAAGAGAACCTAGGGGAAAGATGGGATGATTCTGCATGTTATGTAAGTGTGTTTATTTCGGGAGCTCACAGCACCCTGCGTTGAATGCAGCCACCTCTGCTCCAGCTCCAGCACAGCCACCCGACTCCCACCCCGCATGGCCAGCGGACCGGACCCGCACAGTAGTGAGTGGGTGGGTGGCTGTGAACCACAGCTGCTTTTACAGCATGCTGCCGAGCCCTGCTCAGAAGCAGGCAAATCGTTTTCAAAGATGCTATGTACTCACAGATAAAATTCCTCCAGCTCAGCCGGATGGTTGCCCTGTTTGAAGGCACTTCATTTGCAGAGAGGGGGATCTTGGAGCTGCTGCAAACTTTTCTGTGCAGATAAAAGAGGCAAGAGGCCACCCATGCTCTTCCTTGCTCTGTGTTCAATTAGCTTGCTCACTGATGGGCTAGCACTGCAGAATGGATTTTCCCACTGATTGATCTCTTAATGTAAATGAGCTCTGGTTTTAAACTCAAACCATACATATTTTTTCCCCCTTGGAGCTGTTCTTTGCTTATATTCTCCTCAGAATATACTTTCCCTCCAGCTAGGATTTGCAGCACCATTGCAGTTGAGGGCCTGCATCATCATTATTTATATAAACAGCCCTGAGATAGCCATTTGCCTCAAAATGTCTGTATTTATTTATACTTCTTCTTGTCTCTCCTCTTATACTATTTGAAAAGACTCTGAAAACTTGTCCCATGCAGCTGTTTCCTCTTTTTCCTCCAGACTCTTTACACACAGAAATAATTAATACATAGTATATGTGAAGTTTTTCCATTTATGTCTGCAAAAGAATGACTAGCCTGTAATAGTGACATTTTGAGCAAACTGAGATTCATTCATGTATTATGAAATTAAAGTTTAAAAAAGAGATTGTCCTTTTTTTGAATACAACATCTGTCTCTGTTTTGGAATAGTTCTCTTCTTCATGATTCACATGTTCCCTATTGTCTTTTCAGACCTCGATCAGGAACTTTACCTTCTGTACGTGCAGGAATAATTATTTAGTGACTAGTTCTTGGCTCACCCCAAGGCTTACTTCTCCAGAGCCAAAACATCACCTGAACAGAGACTTTGGGATCCACAATAATAACAATAATAAAAAGCAATAAATACAGTAGAAGTCATGAACAGTGCTAAGAACTACTGGGAAATGAGTCTTAGATTCTTTTACACAATTTATTAGCAACAGCTATACCCAAGGAAATAAATCTGATATAGGAATTAAGGCAGAATAAGCTTCAATGGAATTATGCCCACCTTCCAAAGAAGACTGGGTCAGTACTTCACATCTCACCCCCAAAGTCTAATTTCTGTGTGCTCAGAGAAACAGGAACAGCCAAATAACGTGGTAGAAAGACATTGATTCTGAATAATATTATGGTTGCCTTCATAAAAAAGGAAAAGACAAATGCAAGTTTTAAATTTGCTGTTGTCATAAAACTGAAATTTTCCTTAGCCAAGTGCCATATTTCAGAGCACTGCTATTTAACATCTATCCACATTCAAATAGAAACTTCATAGTAAATTTTTAGGAAATCAGTAGCTGATGAGTTTTGAGATTATTTTTATTAAGAGCAACATAATAACTATGTCACTTGGTTTCTGTATGAAATCTGGCAAGAAAACCCCTCAGGTATGACTGAAAATATTGTAGATTCTTGGTGTCAAGAGTAAGTCCAATCACATTTGGGTATATAGATTTTAAAATAATAATTGGGATTGTTTAGATTAAAATTATCCTTTGGTAAACTGAATATCTACTTAAGCTACTTTGTACCTTGTTATCTTTCGCATAGCTATGGAGGGTGACTGGAAATACTGAAATAACCCCAGATCAGTGAAAAAGTGGATATTTCCTGGAATGATTTGTCTAAATTTGAGGTGCAACAGACTGAAGCAGAAACTAATCTGTAGTGCAGTCCATAGGCTATTATGGATGTTGGTGGTTGCAGGCAGTGTTGTGTCTCCTGTTCAGAGCTGACTGCATCTCCGATGCAGCCTTCCCCATCATACCTGGGTGTACCAGTCCTTCAAGATGTGATTAGGACCTTCTGGAAATTGTGGGGGCAATGGGTCAGTAATCTGATGCTTATGTAGGACATCAGTGTTGTGCCTGAATTGTTTCTTCAAGAACTTGAAGAACTTCTTGAAGAAAAATTAAGGAAAGAAAAAATTCTTTAGCATAATCCTAAAATGTCTGGAATACAATGGAAATCCTTGGGCTTTGGTTAAAATCATCAGGCCTGGCCAGATGGTACTTACAGAGGGGTCTATGGAGATTTGAGAGAGATGCTTGTTGACCAAAATCAGAAGTGGCACAGAGGAAGATACTCTGCCAGTGGTGTTCCTCAGCCCTGTGGGGCAGAAGGCCAATGTGTGTGTCCACACAGAGGGCTTGAGAGCTGCCATTTCCTGTCCAGAACCCTCCTCCATCCCGTGCCCGGTCCTTCTGGAGCTGAGTGTGAAATTAATGGAAATAAATCTAGAATAAGGGGATGGGGACAACAAAAGAGAGCTGGGAAAGGGGCAACTTCTCTTGTGACCATGCAGCAGGACAGTCCCTGTGTCAAATGACCTTTTGTCCCAGAGCTCACCCACCCCTCACCTCTGTTGTCCATCCCCAGTGACCTGCCAGTGCTTTACTTCAGTGTCCCTTCCTGCTCCCCATGGCCCTCAGGAACTAAGCCTGTAGCTCCTCTGCAACAGCTGGATGGTCTCCCAGAACCTCGTGGATGTCCCTGCTCCTCCTCAGTGACACCCACCGGGGTGAAATGTCACAGATGCTGAAGAGTCAGCATCTGCAGTGCTGAGTCGTTTGATTTCTTTTACAGCAGTGCTGGTTCCCATGGCTTTGGTTTGTCCCACAGCCTGAAATAGCTGTAAGGCCACGCACATAATGTACGCGGTGAAACGACACCTCACCCTGCGAGTACCCGGACCGAGAAGTTTTTCTGCAGAATGAAGGTGCTTGAGAGCATGGACACCAGCTGTGGCAGGCTGTCTGTGCTCAGCAGCCACAGAGGTGAAGTCAGTTTTGTGTTCCCAAACAAGAATTTTTACCAAATTTTGTGTTAGGTCAAGAAGTGTGCAGGGACTGAATGATATTGTTACTTTAGTCAATAAAGGGTAACCACAAAGTCCTCTGGAAGTCATCATCTTCTCTTTATAGAGGCTCTAGGGGACTGGTTAATTTTTATTATTCAAATTTCAGAGCCTGTTGTCTGTTATCTTTTGCCCTTTTGATTGCAGAAAAATCTGTGCTGTTTACGAACTGTTGGACATCAGTGCCTCATCTAAACACAGAAACCACAGAACTTCCAGTCTCTCAGGGCTATTCACTTGCCCTTTAGAGACATTTATTGCATCTCTTAATTTCTCTCTCTTTCCTCCCTCTTACAGTATGGATTCAACTATGTACTGTAATACAAATATTTAAAGAAAAGTAGTTCGTCTGAGGTCTGGGAGCAGCAAAATCAACAAATGAGGGACAAGTCTGAAGTGAAGGAAAGAACAAAAACTCACACGTTACAGCAAAGATGTAATTACAACTGACTATTTTTTCTGTAGACAGTAACATTTCACCTTACAAAAGCCAAAAGACATTTGCAAATTTCCTCCATACTTTCAGGATTAGTAGAAAATTGCAAATACTTCACTGCAGAATAATAATGGAATTAGGTAGTTATCAAGAACATATAATTGGCAATTAGCAGAAAAACCCCCACACTCAGAGGGACAGGAGTTCAAGCAATCTTCTTGCACAATAAAATGGTAGTGTTCTTAATTATAACCTGCAGTATTAGTAAGTTGTTGACCAGAAATACTAGGAAAATCCACTGTGTTTACCGTCCACTCTCCTGTGACTCATATAGTGCATTATCTTCTAGCAACACACAATGAACACATCAGATTTTATCAGAATCAATTATATTTATACCCCAGTGGAAGGGTGGGACAACATCTATGAGAAGAGCAGTCAGATGATCAGATATAGGCTATACAGAAACTTGTTTTTCCATTTTTTTCCTAGACTTATTCTTACCAGGTTTCTATCTCTTTCTAATCCCATTTTGTAAAGACTTCAGCAGCATCCACATGTTCAGTATTTCAGAGATCATGGGCAAAGGTTATCTGATTTTCATGATAAATCTCTTTTTTCCTGCACTCGAGCACCTTTGGGGGAAGACAACTGTCCTGCCTACCCAGCATGGAGAGGGGGCAAGATTTTCCTTGCATGCTCCCTAGTTGGAATTAGATCTGTCAAAGTGGGACCTCTGTGCATAGGGCTGGATCAATAAAATAATTTTATGCCTTGTAAAGGAAAAATGGAACTGCTCCCATCTAAGCAGTGATGTCCTGGTAACTTTAATATTTCATCAGAAGGGAGTGCTTGACTGCTAAGGCTGTTGCAAGGCAGGTCCAATTTCTTGAGCACTCATCATTTATGGAAATGCTAGCTGAGACCAAAGTTAAAGCCAGGGAGGTGAGGCTTGGGATTGCTTTTCCCCTTTTTGGGGATGACTAGGGAGTGAAGTGATGGCAGGGGCCAAGGTGCACCTTGCACTGCCTTTTTTCCGTGGCCAGGCTTGTGCCAAGAGAGATTTCAGCCCTCAGGAAGGGCCATGATTAATAATGTGGAGGAGTCAGGGCTCACTAGCTTGAGATCACAGATTAAAAGACATTTAGAATAAAGCAGAGATGTTTTGGCTCAGATTTTCTGAATAATTTCATTTAGCTTGAGAAGTTTGAACAAAATATTTTGCTATTTTGGCACCAGCTATTTTGGCACTTCCAATTCTATTAAGGAGTTTAATAATTTGACTTCTTGTCCAGATCCATGAAAAATGAAAAAAACCAGTCCAGATGCAGTATCAAAACTGACATGTGTAAGAAGTTCTGATTTTGACAATCCCCACTGAATGCAGCACTCAATGGAAAAAATAAGGTGACATGTCTGTGATACCCCAAAAGACTGCAATTCCTTTGCAATAGATCTCCAATAGCAGTATCCCCCAGCATCTGAGCCCTGGACTTTCCACTTGTTGAGCAGTGCAGAGTTTTCATACGTGACCTTTATCCCATCTTTCCCATGCCAAAAAATGCAAGCTAGGATCCTCCTCTCTGCATCACATTTCTGCCTGCAGCTGGGATCTTCCTAGCTGGGGTCCCATTGCCTTTGTACGTGGATGAAGGAATACTGGGCTCAGCAAAGTGTACTACAAACTAGTACTACACAGAACTGCCAGATCCTTGGTAGTCACTTGTGAAAATTCAAGGCAAAGCTTAATAGTTAGCTAGCAATGTCCTTATATTTAAGCCAGTGATTTACAAGGTGAAAGACTCCATAATCCATTAGTAATGTCCTGAATCATCTAACTCTCTCATCATGCAGCAAATTCTTGCAGCTTCATAACAGCAGCAGAAGCTGTTGGAGTCAAAAACCCTTAACCGAATAGCGGAGGAACACAAGGACTGGATGTCATACAGTGTTTTTCTTACAGTGTTTGTCTACCTGGCAAGAGCTCCACATACATTTGGTTTCTGTGCTGTACCTTGGTTATCCAAGCTTCCCACATGCTAGACATATCCTCCTTCTGGTTTGATTGTGATGGCTTTTGTTGAGCTCTCTCTACTACCTTTATAGATCATCACGTAGCCAGGTAAATGTGACTCCCTTTACTCTAATCACCAGCATCACAAAGCCTCTCCCTCAGAAAGAGTAACTTTATAGTTAAAAAAAATTACAAAGATGCACAACTTCATCACTCAGTTCCTGGAGAGCTATGTGGGAAAAGCAGTGTGGTACCCTCGAATTCAAATCTACAGCAGTGCATTCAAGGTGTCTGAGCTTTTGGGAGCATTTGCTGGTATTGTGAATTAAACGCAGAGCTGTGCAAATCTGGCTTTGGATTTAGATTTCTGAGATCCACCTTCAACCTGGCTTTGGATGGAGATTTGGATGCCTGTCTTGTGCAAATATGTGGGCAGTGTGCATTTTGTGCTACCTTTCAGCACACTAAAAAGGTATAATTTCCACGAGGAGTACTTTACCTGCTAGCTACCATTTCAGGCTATGGCATCTGCTTATGACTGTGTCCCCTCTCTTCTGTAAGATCAGGCCTTAAGTTGTCTATGATAAGAATAATTTCAATTTGATAGCCTTGATGAAAGCAGCAAACTGGGAGAATACCATCAAACATTGATATATTATAGATAAAGGTCTGAGTAAGTGGCTTAATGTATAGACTTTGTGTAAACCGTAATAGGCAGTCAGCTGTTTAGACAGCAAGACAGGCATGGCTCATCAGGGAAGGTTAGGTTTGCACTGTGATGGTTTCTGGGGTTTTTTGTGAGGGAAGAGGAAGATAAAACTGAGGAGAGAGGTTCTGGATGTCCAGAAAGATGCTGGAAAACGCTATGTTAGGAAAGATATTCCTGGGATGTTTTAACAATTCAGAAATGAACCCGGCCTTGTGACAAGAGATGACCTCACAGACCAGATGAAACCAGGAGAACTTCTCTGTGTCCTATATGTGGCCAGCACCCTCTGGCTAGTCCTTCATCCCTGTAATTAGCACCCAGACATGAGCAACGATATCAAAGCTGCATCGCTTTCCTAATCTGGTTTCAAAATACTCTGCCATCTCAGCCATCCAGACTTCCTGTGCCAATGGTTGCTGTGACAGGAATACTCTCTTTGATCCCTTTTTGGGGACACCCTTCCATTTGCAGCAGTGATTACACTGGTAACAGCTTCCTGCTGAGCACTGTCTGACTGCTAAAAGGAAAATGGAAAGGAAAATATAAATAAAAATAGAAAGCCAGGCGAGGTCCTTGCTATATTCAATACAGAGTAACACTATACACAGGCAAAAAATAACATAAATAAGATTAAATAATATAAAACAAAGTACAGTAAGCTAATAAAAAATGCTAGAAGGTAATCCTGGCTTTATAAAAAAGACAAGTACAGTAATAATGTAGTTTTTCAGATAGTATCTGCACCACAAACTGAGCAATAAATCTATCTTGCCGAATTTAAGAGTGAAGATGAATTAGCAGACTCTGATCTTTATTTGAGGAGAAACCCCTTGGGACAAAACCTAAAAAGGGCATCCACTAACTGCAAATTTCTCAGACATTAGGAGCTAAAAGGTACCTCCTGGAGCAGACCAGAGCCCACCAGCTGCCCAGCACCTGCAAGGTTTGTACCCAGCCTGGCTGCCCCGCTGCCCTCCAGGTGCAGGACAGGGTGTTCAGCATGGCAGCAGTGCTCCCTGAGCAAACAGGCATACCCCTTGCATCACTACTGTGGCCTTTTTTGGACTGGTTCACTATTGACTCAGTTTGCATTGAGATCTCCAACACCAGCATGTCCTGGCAGTGGCTTTGTGGTTGCACTGGGCAGGAGCACACACTTGTAGCAGGTGAAGGAGAATGAACACTGTACATGCCTTTGTCTGCCCAGATGCCCACAGCCCCAGCAAGGGGACCTCCCACCCCTTCTCATAGGCTCTTTTATCTATTGTTGCTTCGCCTACACATTGTCACACTGTTGTTATATACTACTCTCTATATGTTGTTATATTAAGACACCGTAATTGTAGGCCCAATGTCAGGCAGTTAAACAAAAACCACTGCAATGACTGCCATGATTTCCAGGGGTGCTCTCCCACGCATAGTGACTCTGCAGAGTGCAATCTGCTTATCTTGGAGAAACAGGGCAGAAGAAGGTGGTAATTAAGATCCTGGTGATACAAATAGGCATTTTGGTAGCTTTGCCACAGTCTGAGAGCTCTGTGGATTCACTTCAGCTGAAGATCTGGACCTCGTTCAGCCAGAAAACAAGACAGGAAAAGAGAGAAACAGAAAGTGTGTGAAAAGGGCAGCTCATTGAAATCATATCCTTCTCCATCTATGACATACAAAGGGACCGTGGCAAATCTGGAACCAGGTTCCCCTCATCTCTTTCTCCCTTTCTCAAAGCTGATGGAGGAGTGTGTCCCCCAGACCCAGGCAGGAATGCAGAGGTGGAAAGGATATGGAAAGCATTCAGTGAGCTGGTCCAAATGGAAAACTGGAAGAAATGCAAACACTCGCTGTGATTCCCAGACATTATACACTCACAGGGGCACACATACAGCCATGGGTAGGAAGATAGCTTTTGGCATGCTGAAGGCTGCAGATGTCTGTCTGAGCTTCCTAATTCTACCAAAAGCTCTGCTGCTTTTGAGCCTGCTTATTTCATGTTGCTCTTGCCATCACTTGGGTTTTTTCCTGCCCTTCTTGTTCTTGCAAATACCTTACCAAGAGAGGAGGAACAGGCTCACAGCAGGTAGTAACTGCAGCTCCTTGCTCTGTGGACTTAGGACCCCCTTCTGTCTTTCTCTTCCACCAGCCGCATGTTTCCATGAGGATTTGTGTACCCAGGGCTGTCTTTGCTTTCAAGCTTAGTGGTATAAAAGAAAGCCCACAAGGAAATCTTCTGATCAGAGCTTGCTGGGAAGAGATCTCAAAGAAGAGGATTGTGGAACTGAACAAAGAATCAGGAATGGGTTTTGGATTATCTTGATCACCAGCTAAAATGCCAAAAGCAATATGAAATAAAGCAACAAGTGTGAAAATGAGAGGAAACAGAGTACATTTTCCTTTCTTCCTGATAGACTCAGTTTTGGACTTTTCAGTGACAGCCTATTAATTTTCTGTGTGTTTTGGCATCAGAAACCATATGAACACACAGAGACATATATTCTGCTGAATCTTGAAGCTTAGTTTTAATGTCAAAAAGTCAAGGGCTTCAAGGGCTTTCACATCAACAGCTCTTTGTACCTACTGTAAAAATATAGATATTTTAAAATGCCCTTAAAGCTCAAGCTATTACCACCCCCATCTGGATTCCCCACAGTGAAGCAGAAATGCAAGCACTCATCATCACGTATCTATTCTGGTCGAATCATCTTGCCAGAGGGAGCTTCTGGGGAATACTATGGATTCACACATGGCAGGGCAGACACAGTGTCTCTGCTGAGTTTTGGACTGTCACTCACCCCCCCCCCCCCCCCCCACCCCTTACCGAGGGTCACACTTTCTGCTTTTCTAGCATGATACAGCCAAAGCTTAAACAAGCTCCCTGAGAGCTCCCTCTTTACTCCCTGAGGCTTGACCCTGCCTGAGATGGGCTGGTGGCTTCCCCAGAGCTCCTTTTCTTCTGCTTTGCTTTGGCTTAGGCATCCTGCAGGCTCTTGGGTTTTCACTCTGCCTCCCCCCTCTGCACTCATCTCTTGGCTCCCAGAGCGGGAGTAGGTCCTTATGTCTGTGCTCTTTTGTTTCTTCATTTGTTCTGCTGATCTGTACATGATTTCCCTTTGTTTGCTGAAGCATTTTCTGTGCTCCCCTCTCAAAGCCTGCCTGCTGAGCTGATGCCACCACCCGCGGAGCTCGGCCATCTCACCCCCTCCATTCCCACGTGGTGCGGAAAATGGTGAGCGGGTGGTGACAGACTGGCCGCTGGCAGCTGCTGCAGCTCTTGCAAGGCTCAGCGAGCAGCTCTCCCCATTGCTGGGGGGTTCTGTCTGCTCTGTGCCTGGGGCTGAGGATGGCATTTGTCAACGCGCTGGCTGCAGGCAGAGCTTTCTGCGCCTTAGTTAGCAGGCTTGCGCAACCATCCCTCAAGTGCCATGGAGGACACGCTGTACCTGTGCTGAGCAGAGGAGAAAGGCAGCATGCTTCATCATAGGAGGGTGCTGGGGAGTGGGGCAGCCAGAGGAACCATGTGTTGGCAGTCTAGGAAATGAAGATTTGCAGAGGTGGTCAGAAGAAGCCTTTGCCTCTTCCAGAAAGCTCTCTTTGCCCTGGATGCTGCATGGGGAAGGTAATGCAATCCGTAGTCATGCTCAGAAATATCCAAAGACCTCACTCAAGTTCAGACTGATCCTTGTCATGGCTCACTAGCAATCTGAGGACAGCAACGAACAGGCCCTCAGTCAAACACACCTTCCACAGACCTACCTTTGTTTGCTGTTTTGCTTGATAGTCTGACATCTCTTCCTGGCTAAACTTTTGTATATTTGTAAAGGCTGATTTCTTTTAGATCCTATCATCCAGCCTTGGTATGCAATAAGATTGCCTCTGAACTTCACAGAGAAACCTGGGGAGGAACTTTTGTGTACAGGGACTGTGAAAGAAGAGGCAGAGATCAGAGCTGCTTTGGGAAAATAAAGGTACCTTGTATTACATTCTTCAAATTAAAAAAAAAAAAAAAAATTCCAAATCACCACAGAAAGAGAAATTCACAAGAATAAGCAGACAAAGAATCCTCATGTTTTTTTCCACATAACACCTTAAATTAAAGCAGGTGCCTTCTCATTCACCAGTACGTAGCTGCAAGGCAGTCATTGATTTCTGTTGGGCAGCTTTGGATGGGATGCCACTGTGGGCAGAGTTGGGCACTTCTAGGAAGAGCTTCCCTCATGCAGGGGCAGGTGGGACTCTCCACCTGGACTGCATGACTGCCTTTTCAAGGGATGAAGTCCCATGCCCCAGGCCCCATCGCAGAGGGCTTTTGGAGGGAGGCACAGCCTCTGTGTGCCATTACTGCAGGTGGTTTGCACAGAAGTTGGCCTTTACTTCAGCAAGCAAAGGCAGGAAAGTAACGGTCAAAGTAGAAATATTGTCAAGAGTAAATACAAGTTTGGGCAGTGCTGTGTTTATCTGTTTTTCATTTATGTGGAGCAGGTGAGGTTACTGCTTTCTTTATCACCTAAAAAACCTCTGTTCAAAAAGTTGCTTCCAGGCTTGTAAGTTTCATAAATATGTTTGCTTCATGCCCATTTTCTGGCCTTTTTTATTACCTGCTTTCTACAGAAACATTTTACAGCTGTAATCAATTAGTTGTCCTATTGACTATTTCCCTATATAAAATCCCATATACAAAACCACCTTAATAGGAGCTGGACTGAAGTATGTGCTTATTTACTAAGAAGCTGATCTTTGAAAAATGTAGTCATGACTTCCAGCTACTGCAAAATGTATCTCCAGCTCTTCCAGTTAGTAGCCTGCCTGTTCAACCCATGAAGCTGAGGGTGCTTCAGGAACTGTCAGACCTGTTTAATAAACTGTGCTGATCTTTTCATCTTCTCAATTTCCTGAGTCATCCCAGTTCTGGACCTCTGCTGCCATATGGAATCCCACTTTGTAATAAAATCTGAAACACACTTTCAGCTCATAAATGTGTTTGTGTTTAGAACTACAAAGGACACTTCCTGGTTGTTCAGTAGGGCTTTTTTAGAAATATATATATTTATGAATTAAAATGTCAAGCCACATGGCTTATTATTGTGTTCATACCAGCTTGATTCTCATGTGATTTCTTATGAATAATAATGAAAGTGTTGCTTTAAATAGAATATGGATCCTGATCCTCAGTTAGAAATTGCTTTTAATCTCTTATTTTCTAGATAGTGCTTTGCTGAACATATTTTCCTGCTACTTGTAAACAAAATTTTAAAATCTTTAAAATGTGTGCTACTGCATCACACTGTGAATTAAAAAAAAATAAAGCAGCTGGTAAGTAATGTGTCTCATTCTCAACAACGTTTTTGTACAAGTTTTTTTTTCTTAGACTCCACCTTTTTTTGCATCTTCCAGCAACATTGAAATGCTGTTTTTCATTAGTTAACTATAGCTGCTTGCATATCAGTGCATTCAGAGTGGGGTGGGTGACCACATCTGCAGTGCACAGCGACTTTGTAGCTTGGACTTCAGTGGATAATTTGATAATTGCACACACATAAGGCTGACTTACACTGTTTCTTATTCAAAAACATTTCAAGACTTTCTATGTTTCAGCTCTGAAAGGCTCAATTTATTTTTTCTTTTCTGTTGTACATGTCAGAGATAATGAAAAATGGAGAAGGAAAATCTCTGCGTAGGCTGAGCTAGCCTGTACTGTGTGCAGGACAGAGAAAACTCTTAAAATCTCAATTTGTAGTAGTGCAAGGAGGCCAAGAGGGTGTTTCTGCTGTGCTCCAGCCCAGCTTAGGCCATAGCTTGCTGGGGCTGAGGCAATACTGCAGCATGACACAGAACTAGGTGCTGATGCCACCTGGTCAGGAGCATCCACCCAGCCTTGGAACCTGCCTGGATGGCAACAGAGACATGTGCCACAGACTTTCAGTCCTTGTCTGCTGTAAAAACAGACCTAGAAAAGAAAATACCTACCGTGCTGTTAGGCAACAGGTAGTACTGTGGGAAGCCACACAGAGAAACCCCTGAGCACCAGAAGTGCTGTCCCACACCAAGCCTTGCTGCCCCTAGCTGAGAACAATGCTCGGGCTGGAGCCACAGAGGCAGAGATGTGCCCAGCACCAATTTCCCCAGCTTTTAAGGAGTACCCTTTTCTTTCTTAGGTGGCTGCATGAAGTAGTTCAGAAACTTGCTTCTCCTCCTCTGAAACAATGCCAGCACCTTGCTTCTGTCTGTCATCTCTGAGTGACCAGCCAGGTCTCTGTGGGGAGCAAATGGGTGTCCTGTTGCTGTCTGTTGGTCTGGAGGATTTTCAGAAAATTGGAGGAACCATGCTGTAGGCAGGGTGGGGCATGCAAGGATCTGGGGTCTCCCACCACTGGGAGCAGGCACCTGGGTGGGAGTGAAATGGGCTTTGCCCTGGAGGGGTCCTTCTGACCCCATCCTGCCCTAGTGTCTGCAGCTCCCTGCAGCTGTGGATGCCACAGCACGTCACGGAGGTGCTGGGCTTCTGCAGTGCAGATGTGGCGCCACACTGCCTTGGACCCACAAAGTGTGGAAGGACATCAAAAGAGCATATGCCTCAGCAACAGCCTTTTCCAGCAGCCAGCTGTCCTGCCTGCTCAGATCCATATGCACACCCAGCCTCCCAGGCCCTTTTGGAAAGAAGCTTTATTTGAACTGGGATGGGCTTGGACACAAAGGTGCAGCCTGTTCTCCTGGCACATCACGCGACTCGGCCTCACTGCCTGCACTTTGTGCCCAATGAATTTTTAAAGCAGCAGCAGGGGATGCAGCAGTACAAATCAGGGAGGGTTCATTTGCACCCTGGAGTCAGCACAGATGAAAGGAGCTGAGGTAGTCAGAGGTGAGGAGTGGTTTGCACATAAAGAGAAGTTCAATGAAGGGCTTTCCATCCTGGAAAAGAAGCAGCACAGAGACAGTGTGGCAGAGGCCTCCAAAATAGCAAAGAAGGAGAATAGGGATCACTTAATTCATTATGGCTCATAGCACAAGCACTAGGAGACATGAAAAGCAAAAACCATGGAGCAAATCCCCTTCCACTCAGCACAGAGTCAAACCCTGAAATGCATTGTTGGAGGATATTCTGCCAAAAAGCAGAAATACAGTAAGAAAGTGTTAGACAAAGGAGACATCAAAGACAATGCAATCTTAATCTCAGGAGGTCTTCAAGCTCTCAAATACTAGGGACAGGTACTCCATTGTTCATACTTTTATAAGCATCCAGTACTGTTACAAACAAAGCAGTGGACTAAATAGATCTGTGGACTGATACAGTACAGCTGTTTTTCTGGCATGTTCACAGAACAGTTGCAAGATTATTTAATATTTGTTATGAATTATTTTATATTTCCAAATACTTTTTTTTTTGTTGCAAACATGTATAAAGAAACTGATTTACTAGCACAAAAAGTAAGCCACGGGCATGTGTTTGAGATTATGTGAATTTAATGAGGAAGAAGTGTATTCCTCATTGTAAGTATATCAGAATGAAGAGACAAGAAAACAAGTAAAAATGCAAAAGGGCCCCATTCCCAAGGAGGCAGCAAATCACCACTTTTCTTTTTTTTATTCCTGATTAAAAAGTAATGTTATTTAAATGTAGTTAGGATAACAACCCCCAAAATACCATGGAACAGGAAACAATCAGTTACATTCTGGATTATTTCTTGTTCCTAAAGTGTAGCTTTGAAGCTCCAAGACCCAGGAAGGCAGGAAGTAGATACAAGGATGTGCTGGACAGTTGGTGACAAGGGATGCAGTTTCCAAGGTCTGTCACCCCGAAGGAGTGGAAACCATCATGGAGAGTTTTGTGAGGCACAGAGTTTTGAACAGGGGTAAGAGATCTGCAGCTGCGATAAACCGAGCGGTAAAAGCCCTGCACACTTGGAGCAGACTATACTTTATTCCTGTGAGCTGAAACTGAAACAGTTACAGGGGCTTAGTTTATAGATGCATATTTAGGCTCAGTTTCTACTTTCATCGGTTTTCTTCTTTTGTGCTTTTTAATAAAGTGATGCACCACTGTGGATTATTCACTAGTGGCAAATGAATCTAAAGCTACATGGAGGGTGAGGAGCAGCAGTCACTTGGGCAGTGCATTAGATAACATCAACTGCTGGGTAATGGTCACGTTAGGTAAAGGCACTGAATAAATTTACCTAGCTTGAAATGGCCTTGGTCTTTATAGCAGGGTTAACATCACAAATCTGATGCTTACACAACTCTAATCAGGCAGACACTTGGCAAAAAAATGTTCCTCTGAACAATGCACTCAGTGACATGGTGCTCTTTTGGTTTTCTTTTGGTTTCTGAGAAAATATTGGTGTTTTGACATGATATTGAGTGAAGTATGGCCACTTGTGAGATGGCAATTTGAGGTCTATGATCTCTGTATCTCTCCTCTGCACTCCTGGCCATAGCATACACACTGGCTGGGCTGCTCACTGGACACGGCTGCAGCCTCTTCAGCCCAGCTCTGGCCGACTCCCACCCACCCAAACCTTGGGCTGGGGCAAGTTGAACACCAGATTCAATTTTTGCCCTGTGTTTGCTAGGCAGTCCTGGCACAGCTGGGCAGCTTCCCCTGGAGTGCTGTCGGCCAGTGTCCTACAATGGAAAGGGGCAGGATTTTGAAGAAGGGAGATGGGCATGGTGCCCCTGTTGGACCTGCCAAGTGTGCCGCTGGTGCCAGACCCTCTCCCACCACCACTCAGCCTGTGAGGGCTAATTTCCATTAGAAGCATCCCTTGAATTACACCTGCCAGTCTAACCTCCATGGCCAGATGTGGTGACATTGGAAAACAGGGTCCTTGTTTCCTGGAGTAGCCGCAGAGCATTATCCCAGGGAGGGGCAGCTTCTCCAAGCCCCATTTTCCCTCTGTGTATGTCCCTAAAGCAACTACCTTGAAGAGGCTGTGACTGTAACAGCCCATCTACTCACCACCACAGAAAAACCCCTAATTCACATTTGAAGGAGCAAGACATGTTTTTTGTGACTTGGTGCCTGGTCCTGACCTTGCTTTGAAGCACTGCAATACATCACTCATACTGACTTCTCTGTATCAGAGGCAGGGCTGGAGCACAGTGCATCTGCACTGAAGCTGCTGAGAAACTAGTTTGCCTGGGAAAAAAAAATCAGCAAGAGCAATTTTTCATTGTTAGATTTCCAAGCAAAATATCGGACGCTTGAATGTTTTGTCTGAGGACCAAAACATTTTTGGCTTTGGGACGTCCATTTGAACGGAAATTTAGCAAAGGCCTTGGGGGAAGTGGATACTTCCTGTGAACCACTGCTTACATGAAATGTGGCTTCATACTGAAACATGCTTAGCCATAACATTTATTGCCCAAGGGTCCCGGAGCATATATTTTAGAGTTGAATTCAGAGATGGCTTACAAGTCCAAACAGTATGAATAGCACATGACTAAAAGGAGCAGCAATCTCCCAGCAGTGAACTGAACTCTAATATTACTACATTCAGGGAGTCCAAACTAAGCTACAGCTATAAGCCTTGGGAACAATATCTATTTCTCAGCCTTAAATAATCTTCTGTAAAGTGTGGCACTCTTTTTGTGTGCGAGAAGTGTTCAATCCCTAACTGTAGTTCATTAATTAAGGAAAAAGTCGGTACTTCAGGACAAACTCTCTGCAGGCACCATACCCTACTTTTTGAGACAAATAAAGTGACCTCTTTTGTTAGAACAATAGCCCCTGTAATTCACCACTCTGATGCACCGAAGTTACAAAGGAAGTTGAAAGGAGGAATAGAAGGGCCACTATTCTGTGCATTTCTCTCAAAATAAATCCATCTGTACAGAAAGCTCACCAAAATAGGTCGTCACTCTTCTTAGACTTGTAAAGAATCACGGTTTGAGCATATTTTATTATCTCCATAGAGATCTTTGAGCTAGGCTTTCACACAGTGGAAAAATGTTAGGCTTTTTTGGTTCAGCTCCCCACCTTCCCTACTGGGGCTATAGATGCCCTACTGAGTAATTTTAAGATCCTTTTGCTTGAAAAAAAGCCCATAGAATCATAGAATAACTCAAATTGGAAAGGACCCATAAGGATCATTGAGTCCAACTCCCTGCTCCTTGCAGGACTACCTGAAACTAAACCATACGGCTAAGAACATTGTCTAGATGCTCCTTGAACTGTGACAGGCTTGGTGCCAGTATCATTTCCCTGGGCAGCCTGTCCCAGTGACTGACCAGCATCTCAGTGAACAACCTTTTCTTAATGCCCAGTCTGAACTTCTCCTGACGCAGCTTCATTCCATCTCCTCGTGTCCTATCGCTGGTCACCAGGGAGAGGAGATCGGCACCTCCCCTCCTCTGCCCCCCTTGAGGAAGCTGCAGGCTGCGATGAGGTCACCCCTCAGCCTTCTCTTCTCCAAGCTGAGCAAGCCCAGTGATCACAGCCACTTCTCCTAAGTCTTGCCCTCGAGACCTTTCCCCATCTGGGTCACCCTTCTCTGGACACACTGTAGCAGTTTGATGTCCTCCTTGTATTGAGGTGCCGAAAACTGCACACAGTACTCGAGGTGGGGCCACACCAGTGCAGTGTAGAGTGGGACAGTCACCTCCCTGGACTGGTTGGCCGTGCTGTGCTTCATGCACCCCAGGACATGGTTGGCCCTTCTGGCTGCCGGGACACACTGATGACTCATGTTGAACTTGTCATCAACCCAACTCCCCAGATCTCTTTCTGTGGGGCTGCTCTCCAGCCTCTCATCCCCCAGTGTGTATGTATAGCCAGGATTACCCCGTCCCAGGTGGAGAATCTGATTCTTGCTCTTGTTAGATTTTATAGTGTTGGTGCTTGCCCAGCTCTCTAGTCTATGCAGAGGTCTGTCTACCCTTGAGGGAGTCCACAGCTCCTTCTAGTTCAGTGTCTCAGCAAACTTACTTAATGTACACTTGATTCCTGCATGCAGATAATTTATAAAAACATTAAAGAGCACTGGACCTAAACTTGAGCCTTGGGGAACCCTGCTGGTGATTTGATGCCAGCCTGCTTTTACCCCATTTACTGTAACTCTTTGAGCCCAGCCCATCAGCCAGTTGCTCTTCCAGTATATTATGGCCTTGTCTATCTGTGTGCTGGACATTCTGTCCAGGATATTGTTAGAGACAGTATCGAAAGCTTTGCTAAAATCCAAAGACACCACATCCACTGGCTTCCCTTGGTCAGCTAGGTGGGTAACCTTGTCATAATAGGAAATTAAGTTGGTAAAGCAGGACTTTCCCCTCATGAGCACATGCTGGCTATGACCAATGACTGCGTTTTCCAGTAACTCCCAGAATAACCTTCTCCACAATTTTGTCAGGCACTAAAGTGAGACTGACAGACCTGCAATTATAAGGGTCTTCCTTTTTACTCTTCTTGAAAACTGCAATATTTGGCAGCCTCCAGTTGACTAGCACCTCTCCAGAGTCCCACAACCACTGAAGATATGTTATCATGAGATAACATGAGTCAGCTTTTTCAGTATGCTGGGGTGAATCCCTTGGGTCTCACAGGTTTATGTGTATCCAGCTGGAGCAGCAAGATTTGAACAACTTCAGAGTAGGCTGGGAGTCTGTCAGCCCCCTAGGCAGAGTCTTGCAGCACAAGGCTCCAGGGATCCCGGGGCCCATCATTGGTGTTGAAGACAGAGGCAAAGGCGACATTAAATGTCTCTGCTTTGTCTATGTCCTTATTTGTGAAGTGACAGACCTCATTGGGCAATGGCCCAATGTTATCTTTGATTCTCCTTTTGCTATGAACATATTTTAAGAAGCTCTTTTGTTGTTGTTCTTCACAGTGCTGGTCATCTTGAACTCTAATTGACCTTTGGCTGCATGTATTTTTTCCCTGCAGCGGCAAACATAATCTCTGTAGTTCTCCCGTGTTGCCTGTCCTTGCTTTCAATGTCCATATATTTTCTTTTTCCACCTAAGTTTTAGAAGATCCCTGCTCAGCCAAGCTGGCCTTCTGCCCCACTTTCTTGACACTTTGGAATTGCTTGCTCCTGCACTCTTGAGATGGCTCTTAAAAAGTGACCAGCATTCATGAATCCCAACACCTTAAAAAGCAGATTCCCAGCGGGGCTGCCTCACTAGCTCCTTCAGCAGCCTGACATCTGCTGTTCCCACATCCAGGGCCAAAGTTTTGCTGGCAGTTTTTCTCCTATCACCAGCAATTTGAAACTCAGCTAATTCATAGTCACTGTGACCAAGACAGCCACCAATCACCACTTAGCCCTCTCTGTTTACAAACAACAAATCTAGGAGAGCGCCTTTCCTAGTTGGTTCCCTTAGTACAGACACCAAGAAGTAATCTTCAACATGCTTCAGAAATTTCCTGGACCTCTTTGTGTCCACTGTATGATATTCCCAGCTGATGTCTGGGAAGCTAAAATCACCCATAAAGACAAGGGCAGTTGATCTAGAGTTATCCCTTAATTCCTTGTGGAAAAATTCATTGGTATCGTCATCCTGGCTGGGAGGTCAATAGTAGTCTCCCACAACTACATCTGCTTTATTTGTTTTCCCCTTATTCTCACCCAGAGGCTCTCAACCATGCTGTTGCCAACTGTAAGTGCCATAAAATCCAATCCTTCCCTTACATACAGTGCCACTCCACTGCCTTGCTTGCCCTGTCTGAAGACCCTATAATCGTCCATTGCAGCACCTGAGCCACAGGACTCATCCCACCGGCTTTCATTTATGCTAGTCATGTTGTAGCTCTGGGGATGGGCCAAAGATTCTAGCTCCTCTTGTGTATTCCTCATGCTGCACACGTTTAGTATAAAGACATTTCGAATGTGCTGCAGCAGCGTACCTCTGCACATCACGGGACAGACTGAAGGATCTCGCTAGCACACTATCCCTCAAACCCTGGGGTGCCTGCCACGGCTTATGTCTAGAAAGCCTGGTTTGATCCCTTTCCCCCTTCAAATCTAGTTTAAAGCTCTTTCAGTGAGCCCTGCTAATTCCTGTGCAAAGATTCTTTTTCCCCTTTGAGACAGGTGTACTCCTGTTGCTAGGAGGCCTGCTGTCATGTAGACTGACTCATGAGCAAAATTCTGTCAGTGACACCAGTCTCACATCCAGGTATTGAACTGCTGGGTCTTCCTGTTTCTTCCCTCATCATTGCCTACAACTGGAAGGCTAGAGGAGAACACGACTTGTGCTCCTGATCCCTCAACCAGTCATCCCAAGGCCCTGAAGTCTGTCTTGGTTGCCCTTGGACTTCTTATTTCAACTTCATTTCTGCCTACATGAAAAATCATTAATAGGTAAGATTTCACATCATTAACCCATGACCCACTTCCCTAAGAAGTGTGTCCAGTATGCATACTGGGCCTTCTGTTCCCCTCAGAAGAAGGCCTCCTATGACAATGACTTGCCTTTTTTAATTTATGGAAGTGGTTTTGCTGCAGGACATAGGCTCACTTAACCTTGGCGACACCTCCGACCTAGATGAACCCTTGCTCTTGCAATTGTTCAGTTCCACATGCAGAGCCTTGCACCTGCTGGGCAAGAGCACCTGGGAAGATGGGGCAGCTGTGGAGGGCTATGGAGGAGATCTGCCTGCTGCCCTGGGCAGGAACCTGTCGCACTGCCCCCTGTCCCTTAAGCCACTGTGTTCTACTGGGTGGAGAGAGAATAAGGAATCCTTTGTATCAACCAGCCATCAAAGACCTCCCACAGTGTACCCACTCATTGTGCCCAAATTATTATTTGATTTTAAAGCTTTTGGATTGCCTGTGTCCCATCAATTTAGCTATAGGCAAGGAAATATTTTTTTGCTGTGCTAAGATGTAAAAAAGCATTTTCAGCTGAAGTTTGCAAAATGTGCAGAGTATGTTTTTAAAAGAAGATATCCTCTGGAGAAATACCATATCTGTTCTATAAAAGATGCCTCTAGATACTGCAGACCCGAAGGAGAGATCCAACTATTTTAAGAATGAGAGAATAAACCTACCAGCTGTGAGGGCTGTGACAGTTCCTTCTCCCTTGAAGCAGGGCAACATGGAGAAAGTCCCCTTCTCTGCAAATTCAAGATTAATTCATTTGAAATAAGCTAATGAATAGAAAACTGTGAACTTCACAAGATGCTGCCAAAGACACATATAGACTGTGCCATGGGGATCTGAAAGGAATATTGGCTGGTTTAGCCTCTCCTCCAGAGGTCTGGGTTTCATCCTCTGTTATTGCGAGCATTCTTTTCTACAGAGAAATACAAGTCAATCTGGAAGCATAAAAAGCTTTGCCTTTTATTCCCAACCTTAACACTGACTGCAGCAAAGGACTAGAAAGGCAGAAAACAGCAGCAATTGCAAATGAATAAACTGATTAGGATTGGCAAAGCACTGCTGTGGGTACATCTCTGCATGCCTCTACATGCAGATACAGATTCATGTCATTGGGCAGCACCTGACCAGATGTTCTAGTTCAACCAGGACAAACCCATTAGTTAATCTGCTGGGGTTTTTTTCAATTTTCATCAGGAGTCTGTGCTCTCTTATACCATGATCACAATTAGAAGACACCAATAAAAGACAACTTGTCTTTTGCTTTTCTGTACCGATTATTTACCTGTGGTTTACACAGGCATGGTTGCCACAGAAGCAATAGGAGGTATTCCACTTTCAAAATCTATTCAATGATCATTTCTCATGTGCTTTTTTTCCTCCATCAGTGTTGCTTCTTTAAAGGTCTCACCTTTCCTACTGGTCTTTTTTTTTCAGGTTCTCTTGCTCTGGTGGGGTGGGATTTTTCCTCTTTCTCCCACTGTCCCCTGCACTAGTCAGCCTCTTTCCCTCAAAAAGATGGCAGAAATACACAGAAATGACTATGTCATTATTTCCCCGGGGGCGGGGGGGGGGGGGGGGGGGGGGGGGGGTGCGGGGGGAAGCTGGTAAGGGGCACTTGCACCAAACTCAGTGTTCTTCATTCAAACATTAGAGTTTTTTTCTTTTCAGTGGCTGCATACTTCAAGGTCACTGGTTATTTGGGAGGTCAATAAAGAGACAGGGTTTTTTACTATACAAACACAGAGTCCGAGCAGTCTTGGCAAGTCCCACAACATCTGCAAGGTACCACCTTAGCCAAAAGGGGATAGCTAGATAGCAGCACAACTGCAGCTGAGGTCAGCAGAAGGCCTGCGGCTCGGTAAGCTGGGTTTTCAGGTCCTTCCTCTACTGCTTTGGTTAAGTTTTATGGAGCTTAGCTCAAAATCACAGAAGATTACAAATAGTCTGAATAGCCAGAACTGAGACCACTAAAAATTCCAAACTTTCAAGGACACTAGAGAAGAGGGAATAGAGATTGGTGGTGCAAGAATGGGGAGGGAAGGTGAGTCAAATGCCAAAACGCCAAGACTTTTTTCTGGTGGGTGAATGGCTCTGCTGCATTTTAGCTCTGGTGTGGGCATTGCTGTCAGAATTTTATTTTCCTAAATCCAGGAGAAATGAAGAAAACATTAGCAGAATACATTTACCTTTCTTTGGGTTGTTTTTGTTTTGTTTGGGTTTTTTTTGTTGTTGTTGTTTGTTTTGTTTTTTTGTTTTTTTTCTGTACTCTGTGCCTTCCTCATACATGCTGAACTATTTTTTCATTGTTGTCCTTCCCCCAAATGGAAAGATTCAAGTATGTAAGTCTTGGGGCCAGTCTCCCAGCAAGGCACTGAAACAGGCTGATGAACTTCTGTGAAGTATCCCTGAGCCAACCACACACTGGCTTTGGCTCTCTGGAGCCTGCAGCCATAAACAAATTCTTGCAGAGAACCTTTGTTACATTGCATTTGATTTATGTTTCCAGTTAGAGTAGATTTTTTTTAGCTCATTTCCCAGCTCTGGTTTATTGCTGTTTACATGCCATCTCCATTTTCCAGTTGCATTTAATAAGCAGGTTACTTTTTAAGTGTGGCTTTTTCTTCTGTGGAGTTTGGCTCAGGTTCCAAGATGAGGGACAAAGTGGATACTTATAGGGCTCCTCAACCCTTTACTTTTAGGGTGTGAAGAGAGATTTGCCCCACTCATCTGGCTGCACTCAAGGAGCAGACAACTCCAAAGAAACCCCTTTGTGCTGCACATTTCTATTGTTTCTTCAAAAGGTCTTGTACACTCCATTCACCCTGGAGTTTTCATAAAATGGCTCATGGTATATTTCACAATAACCAAATATTAATCAGTATCATGATTCTGCCTTTTGATAATGAACAGAATTCTTCAAATATACACACACTATTAGCAGCAATATAATTATCACATGACTTGTTGAGTCAAAGAACTGGTCTTTCAGGAATCCTTTACTGCTAAAGCAGCAGCCAAGCCTC
Organism: Falco punctatus; assembly: GCF_963210335.1. Taxonomy (NCBI): domain Eukaryota; kingdom Metazoa; phylum Chordata; class Aves; order Falconiformes; family Falconidae; genus Falco; species Falco punctatus. The sequence continues at coordinate 24,668,379 of NC_137586.1, read as the reverse complement.
ACCCTTCTCACAGCCAAGTGTTTCTTAAGGAATTTTCCAGGCCAGCCTCTACATAGATAGGCAGCAGGGAACAGACCTATGTCAAGAACATCTCCTGGTATTAGTGCTTCATAAATTTCCCACTGCGCTTTCTCTATACTTTTTGTGAGTAATTCTGTAAATTACCTATGATGTTAGATATGAAAATAAGGAAGGAGGTCATCACTAGGGATAAATACAGTGTTAAAGATTTATGTCAAGGTTTTTAGGCTGCAGATAACATGTGATTACTGTTTCCAACTACTCTATAAAAGATTACTGCACAACAGTGGCTAATAAACCATTCTCCAGATACGTCAGAAAGAGCACAGCAAGTGAAAGGTTTAATCTGCAGCAGAGGAGGTTTAGGTTGAGAGTGTGGTACCTCTTCTCTACCTGTAAGGAGAGGGAAGCAGGGCACTGCATTGCTTAGGAAGGTCATGAGGTCCCATCTGCAAGAACTTTCCAAGAATAGGTTAGACAAGCATCTGTCAGAAATTATGCAAGTGTAATTGCCTATGCCTGTTGGGCTGGGAGGGAGGGGGAAGAATTAAATGATCTCCTGAGACCCATTCCAGTGTCTCTGCATGTGCAGTTCTGCCATTTAAAGAACTTCTTAGCCCTGGAGTGAAATGGAATTCACTTACTGAAAGCATCTCAATGTGTGAACAAAACTGTACCGCTTTTAGCACAGAAATCAGTTCTGATCTTATTAGATCAAGTACTGCGGAAGCAGAAGAAATCTGACTTGCAGTTGCATGCAGAAACAGGAAACTCTAATAATAGTAATTCTGCATTCAGTCAGCTTGTGTGTTTGCTTGTCTACATGTCCTCCTCCACATACGTTTAAAGAGAAAAAGGACCACTGGCAAAGTGTAGGAATACCTAAGTAACCAGTATGCTCAGTATTTCTGTGAAGCCATGTCATTTCTTGCTTGGCCATCCTGACACACTCATCGCCTGGTCTCTCTGCCAGTTTGTACAGCTTTACAGTTTTCCCGGGTGGGCAGCTCACCCAGGGAAAGCCCTTCTTCCTCTTGTCAGGCTCTCTCTGGCTGCCCTGCTTTGCACCTTTTACTTACACTGGTGAGACAAAAGCTGTATGGCTGTGTAAAGGGACAGGTCCAGGTTTGGTTAAAGAGGGACGAAGATTCAGTATATCTGTTATAACCAGATCTGCATCCTGACTGCTGTTAAGGGTAGTCTACTGGTTGACATGGTAACAGCTAATGACATTTAGACTTTGTATGTCCTTTCTATTCTCAGTTACAATGTCTAAGACCTTCCAAGGAGGTCATAGTGAAAGAGTGGTAGATGATGATGGAAGGAAAGTCAGAAGTGAAACACTGAGATAAGCAGTTTCTTTGAGGATTACAACTGTATCTTGTCTGTTGATTTGCTGTTTATCAGACTGGAGAGATCCACTGCTGTTTCATGACTTGCATTGCAGCAAAACTCCACCTGCTCCCTGGATTGAGTCTGAATCCTCTCCAGGACCACACAGTAGTGAAAAGAAGAGTCCATTTGTTCCTGCAAAGCCTCCCCAGCTAGAAATCTCACAGATGTGCTTTGCTTGCTCTGGCTAATCCTTAGCAACTGCAGGCTACAACTCACTTTATTTTTCAGGTTTGAACACGGTTCACCAAGGTACAGAATGTGAGACAAGACACACAATGAAAATCATATGGCACGTCCCTGTGATCTGGATTGGCTAATCTTACTTCAGGCTGTGAACAGGATCAGTTCACCTCGGTTCATTAGAAACTAGTTCCTCTGAGAAAGAAGCTGTATGCAAAATAACCTGATCTGTCTGGAAAGACTTGAATTAAAAAAAAAAGGAAATAAAACAATGTTATACTTCTTTGAGTCAGCACCTTTCTAACAGACAACGTCCTGATGGTTACGGTGCCTGCTGTAATTCTTGTAATTCCCCCTGGTATTACAAGAGGAAATGAATTTATTTCATGGTATCTAAATTCTGTTATGCTATCAGACATTCCTAAATTATCTTTGGACAGAGGTATACACACAATAGACACTTTTTCAGAAATCCCTATTGGCATAAAGTTGCTTAATATTATCATTCGCTTGTTACATTCTTTTCCAATTTGTAAGGACAAATCAGCAATTTTCATGGAATCCTAGCCTCTTTCCAATAAATACCATCTTAGTCCTGAGCAATGATTACACTGTAGTTCAACAGGTCTCTTATTCAGTCATTTCATATTTGAAATGTAAGATCTTGCATAAAGCTTATTTCAAGTATTTGAATGCAACTTTTCTCTTTGTTGGAGCTTATTTATCCGTGTTGGAACTAAAAGTTGTGTTGTGAGAACTGTGTTTAATGAACATTCAGTAAACAAAAACCAGGAATGCATATAAGTAACACTCTAAAAAAGAGATAAACAGGTAGTCTAGCATAAGCCCAATGTACCAAGAATGAGCACAACTTTGCCTTGGCCACCTTGGTTCTTCCCCTTCCTATTGCTGTATGGAGTTTGGGCTACTTTTTGCCTGGACCCCAGTTTTGGATGAGGGGTAAGATTCTCTCCCCTTTCTCTGGAAAACCACATGCCACTTCTGTCTGCCAAGTCACAGGATCTGGGCTCCAACTGTGGCATGAATACAGGGTAGCTTTAAGCAAAGTGTTCACATATGTCAGCTCTACAGGCTTGCAATGCAAAGCCAGAAACCCACAATCAGGCAAATAGAAACCTTTTGCATTGTAGAGACTAAACATAACATTCATCTTTGCAACATGCAATGTTTATCTCTCATCCGAAGGTTCTACCTAAAACTCCCAAGTAGCTAGGTCACTTGGGGGCTAGAAATATCTTTTTTGAGACATTGGTCTTTCAGACTCCTGCTGGCACGGATATGCTAAGAGTGTGAGTTTAACACATGTTGGGAGCACATAAAGCCACTGTAGCAGAAAAGCAAACATATGAGTAATGGTAGCACTGAGAAGCATCATATGTCAGCCCTGGCATCAGTAAGATTCAAGTGTCAGTGAAAATAGGAGCAGCAGTGGGGTAAGAGTAGAAGGCAAAAGGAAAAAAGCAAGTAAGATAGGAAAAAGCACACAAAAAGGGGATCTATGTTTACATTGTTTGTCAGATACCGTAACAGTTATTCTGTTACTTTTCTGAACTTTTCTGAATAAACACATACTACAGGTTTTTGATTAAATTGCACCCAGGAGTGACAAGTTTGTAGCTAGTTTCAAAGGCCTTATGGCACAGCCATACTTACATGATATGAAAGTAAATATAACTATTTCCGTCATTCTCTTGAAGAAGGCAGCTTCATACAGGACCATTCCTCAAATAAATGGTATTTCTCTCCCTTCCTCCTGTAAGGTCCAGTAAAAAATAGCACTCTGAATGCAAACTTAGCTTCTAAAGTGGTATCAGTAGTCATGGCTGGGAATGAAAAAGTAGATTATGGCCTAGTGCCTTCAGTATGCCAGCTGGTGAGCAAAGAAAAACAGCTGCTGGTCACCACCAACTGTGACACTTATGTGGACAATGTTATGTTCAGAACATAAAATGAACAAGTTGCATGCTGGCATGGAGTCTGTTGCAACAAAAGTGCCCAATGCCTTGTAAAACTGTACAAATGTAGTCCAACTGTACAGTTTCACTCTCTTTCAGGAGCAATGCAGACAGAAATATCATTGGTGTTGCTACACAACTGCTGCAGCTAGCATGGGCCTTGTCTTGCAGCACGCTCTGGAACCAAACATGAAATAAGCACTTCCAGTGTAGGGTTTAAATCTGATTCCTGCTAACCTGGTGAAAAGGATACACAACTGGTGAGCCAGTAAACCATCCCCCAATATCCATGTCTTAGCCTGAGCAAGAGAAGCACAAATTCATGCTGACACTTTTATAGAACTTCCTTATCTCTCAACGCTTTATACAGGAACTGGGATCCATAGTTCGGAGTGAAAACATGAGTCCACATTAAAGAGAGGCAGTATTCTCTTCTGCAGCATGAGTATATGGACCAGGAATCAAAAGACTTTGAAGCCTGTTTCCAAATTACTCCCTGACCAATTCTGCCACCTGGGCAATGTCCATCTTGCAATTACAAGAAAGTGGGATTGGCTCCTACCACACTTTGTTTGTGCTCACTACAAAGGAGCCCAAGGTCCACAACAATACCAGGAATGCTCTGAAGAGTTCAGATCTTCCATGATTTGCATGAGAAGTGCAGAAGTCTATGTGACTACATCTTCAACATGGTAGCATTGTGCAGGAGGATGTGGTCACTTGACAAGTACATCTTGTCATGGATGACTGCGAGAGAAACATCCCTTGTGACACAGTCCCTTTTAACACAGAGGGATGTCTTCTCCAGGTACAAGACCATGTCTCATCATCTCTTATCCCTGCTATCTGGTGCTGTGAACACAGCCTCAAAGTATGCAAGCCCTGAGCACTCTCATGGGAGTGGGAGGCTGTGAGCCTGGTGCACTCTGCAGAAGGCTCTTCAAAGGATGGCAATTCATTGCAATGCTAAATCACTTGGCCAAGGCACGCACCTCACTTCCTCCTCATTTACTAGTGATGAACATTTCTCCCTGGCTCTGATGGGCTGATCTTGGCCATATGCCAGGTGCCCACCAAACCACTCTGTCGCTGCCCTCCTCAGCAAAACCAGGGCAAGGGAGAGAAAGTAAGATGGAAAAAATGTTGTGGGTCAAAATAAAGGCAGTTTAATGAAGCAATACCAAAAGTCACACACACAACAGCAAAGAAAACAAAAAAGATGTTATTCTCCCCATCAGCAGACGATGCTCAGCCACTTCCTGGGAAACAGGTCTGTAGTGGTTGCTCCAGAAAACAAATGTCATAAATAATGAAAGCCCCCCCACACCCGCCCACCCCTTCCTCCTCCTCCTCCTTTCTCTTAGCTTTTATATCTGAGCAGACGTTATATGATATGGAATATCCCCCGGTCACTTTGATTCAACTGTCCTGGTTAGATCCCCTCCCAAAATCTTGCCCATCCCCCACCCTACTGGTGAGGATGAGGGGAAGGTTGGAGAGACAGCCTTGATGCGGGGTGAGCCCTGCTCAGCAGCAGCCAGAACCCTGGTGTGTTATCACCACCTTTCCAGCTACTGATACAAGCATAGCACTGTGAGGGCTGCTGGGGGGCTCTGCCAGACCCGGTATGCTGGCATTTCTGTTGTCTCTCCTCCAGGTTGTGGGACCCCTTGTTAAACTTTTCCCTGCAGGCCACAACAGGCTGAATATTATCGAGTGGTTAGTTGTTTCTCCCCTCTCCCATTTCCAGAATATGTTCTCTTTCCTCCTGAGAACACCATTTGTTGACCCATTTCAGATTTTCCCTATTTCTAACGCAGCAGTCACCTGCAAGACAGAAATATAGATGCTGTGCACAAAGGCTGAGGCATTTCTCTCCATGTGCATGAGATATATTTCCAATAGGCACCTCCCCTAGAGACAGTCATTGCACTTTGAAAGCTCCTTCCACCTGAGACACATTCACTCATTAAAAAGCTGTTCCTCATTGTAAATACCAGTGATGTCTCCTAACAGAGCTGTCTCAGAGGTTCATGTGGCACTTGTGACTGCTGCATCTGATGTTTCTAGTACTTCCCCTGGATGTGTCCCTGTGGGAGGAGTCCAGACCTACCTGTTTCACAGACATAAGAATGGAAATGCAGAAAGGTTAATGGTAGGATAAAGCTCACCTCACTTCACCACCCCCCGCAATCAGACATCTAATCAAAGCTAGTCATCAAGGCTCTCTCCACAGCTAATGAAGAAAGACAGGTACCTCCACAGCATGATTCATTTCTCCTTTCTTGGACAACTGTCCTAAAATAGGTTGAATTGTCCTCTGGAGATGCCTGTCTGTCTGCCTGAATGATAGAGAAGTCTGAAATAACTGCTTAGCTGAGATACCTATCTGCAGACTGGCTTCAGCTAAGTGCTGGGCTCCCACTCTGAGTGATGCACCCAAGCTCAAGTGGGGAGTCAGGGACAGAGTCAAGAGTCAGACTCTTTCTCCCTCTTCCTGGGGATCTGCACAACCAAAGAGTCCTTCTTCTCCACAGAGACTTTCTTTAAAGCAGGAAAATATTAAAAGCTTTCTCCCTGTGCCTCTGCCATCACATCTCTGACACCATCATTGTCCCATACAAATCCTTTTGAAATCCAAAAGCTCATTAAAATGCAGATGTAGAGTTTTTCCACTGTCATCCTGTGCTTTCTTTAAAATGGAGATAACAACAACAAAAACCCACAAAAGGAAAATTCAGGAAGAAAAGGCTCAAGGCTAAGGCATGGTTTCTATCTAATTTGAATTTAAATAAGTTTTTCATTATTTTTAAATTGAATTATAGCCTTCAAATGTATAAAATTGCATGTGAAAATAGTACACAGAGCTTAACTATACCTTAGGACACCAGACAGAATCACAGACACTGCTAATTTTCAGGCACGCTGTTGTGTTGATCAGCATAACAACATGATACCTTCCTTTATGTCCTCAGCCTAACTAAGTGGATGAAGAAATAATTTTTATAAAACTTACAAATGTATATAAATATGGCCCTATCTGAGGTTCAGTGAACAGATTTGACCTTTGGGGTGGATGCTGGAACTCATTCTCAGTTATAAAGTGCCCCGGAGAATGTAACTGGAACCAATAATTTTCCAGAAGTACAGTTTAACTAACCATAATCGTTCTTATATCACATATATAATTTCCTAGCAAATGCTATTGGAGAATTTCAGAACTCCGTATCTCAGCATTAAAATACAATGCAAGTATCTCGGAGGCCTTTCTATACCATCCCTTTTTGGTCCTGTTGAACTCTCTTGGCTCATTCGCATTACATTCTCAATGATGCAATTTGTTGGAATAAGGGCCCAGGACATGATCCAAATACAGTGACTCTCTCTCCTCCTTTCTTCAGTGCTTTCATAGATGTCTATCTTATTGTTTATCAGAGAAGACAAATAAGAGTGGTGGTAACAGTGAATTGCAGCTGATTTTTTCTTTACAACTCCTGAAAGGAATTTCATGCAACTAATGAAAGGTAGCTCTTTCACCCACAGGCTTTCAAGGCCTTTGAGGGTAGTAAAGATGTCAGAACTTCTTCAAGGAGTCTTCAAATATGTTATCTTTGAAGTATTAGGGAACTTAATTCAATGGGTCATTCACAGTTCTCTCAACAGCATACCAGTAATGATGAGCAGTTGTGGAGCTGAATGGGGAAGTTCACATCTTTCGAAAGACCTGCCTTTTAGTTTGTTTGTTTGCTCAATAAGACAGATCTACAGGGCTCTGAGATGTACCCAACATTTAACTTGCAGCCAGAAAGGCTAAAAATGTACAACTATTTCTTCTCTTCTTTTCTTCTTTTTAGTAATGGGAGTTCAAATTCTTTTTCTGGGCTATCCTAGAGCACATTTATCAAGAATTTAATAATGGATTGTGAATTAACTTGAACTCCAAATCTGTGTCATTCCAGACTAAAAAAATTTAGGAGTTTTGTTCTGCTTCTAGCTCAATGTTGAATTCTTTTTCATCACAGATATTCCAATTATTGTGTGTGCAGGCTTCTGTATAACACACACCTCCTCCAGTGACAGTGTGCACACACAGTTTCTGCTTGCCTCTAGGTGCTCAGACCCCAGAATTTCTCACACAATTAATGCATGGATGTCTATAGCTCTGGTTGTGGAGATTACAGTATGTGTTGGTGCTCAGAAGACAGGACACAAGCAGTTTTTCCTGTAGTGACTAATGCACATAATGTAGTTTTCATCTGATTGTCAAAGAAAAATGTAATACTGTATTGGATTTGTGTGGCAAGATTTTGGGGGGCTACAGGGGTGGTTTCTGTGAGAAGATGCCAGCAGCTTCTCCTACGTCCAATGAAGTCAATGCCAGCCGGCTCTAAGACAGACACACTGCTGGCCAAGGCCGAGCCCATAAATGACAGTGGTGGCACCTCCAGGTTAACGTGTTTAAGAAGGGGGAAAAAGACCTGCACAATTGCAGCTGTGAGAAAGGAGTGAGACTGTGTGAGAGCAACAACCCTGCAGACCCCCAGGTCAGTGCAGAAGGAGGGCAGGAGGTGCTCCAGGCACCAGGGCAGAGATTCCCCTGCAGCCTGTGGGGAAGACCATGGTGAGACAGCCTGTGCCCCTGCAGCCCATGGATGCCAGTGGTGGAGCAGATATCCACTCTACAACCCATGGAGGACCCAGCACTGGAGCAGCTGGACGCCCGAAGGAGGCTGTGACCCCAGGGAAGCCCACACTGGACCAGGCTCCTGGCAGGACTGTGGCCCCATGGAGACAGCAGCCCATGCTGGAGCAGGTTTGGTGGCAGGACTGTGACCCTGTGGGGGACCCAGGCTGGGGCAGTCGGTGCCTCAAGGGCTGCACCCCATGGGAGGGACCCACGCTGGAGCAGTTAATGAAGAGTCATAGCCCATGGGTAGGACTCATGCTGGAGAAGTTTATGGAGGACTATCTCCTGTGGGAGGGACTCCATGCTGGAGCAGTGGAGGGGTGTGAGGAGCCTCCCCCTGAGGAGGAAGGAGCAGCAAAGACGATGTGTGATGGGGTGACCGTAACCCCCATTCCCCAACGCCCTGTGCTACTTGTAGGGGAAGAGGTAGAGAATTTGGAAGTAAAATTGAGCCCAACAAGAAGGGAGGGGTGAGGGGGAGGTGTTTTAAGATTCAGTGTTTACTTCTCATTATCCTATTCTGATTTTTTTTGGTAAAAAATTAAACTAACTCCCTCAAGTCAAGTCTGTTTTGCCCATGATGGTAACTGCTGAGTGATTTCCTGTCCTTATCTCAACCCACAAGCCTTTTGTTATATTTTCTCTCCCCTGTCTGGTTGAGGAGGGGAGTGACAGAGCAGCTTTGGTGGTCACCTGGTGTCCAGCCAGGGGCAATCCATCACAAATACACTCATTGCAGATTCATAGCAGTACACTGGAAAATTAAGGAAATACAGTGTGTTATTGGCATGAGGAAGTGAAATGACCTGTCTACAAAAACGCAGCAAGGAGGTAAGGTTGCGCTGCCCACTCTTTCAGGCATGGAGAGCTGAGCATGACTCACACTGGAGCTGATTCTAGCCTGTGGGGCAGGCTGCTGCTCACTGAGACCTTGCTTTGGAAGTCTGAGTCAGGCCCTTACGCACCCACTGCTGGCCGTGGCCCCTTGCTGCTGTTCCCAACCCATCCCAGCAGGGTCAGCCATCAGCCTCTGAAATGTTGAGCAGCTACACAAGCCCCCTCCCACAAACTGGGGCTTGCAGTGACCCTACCTGGCCAGCTCAATAAGAAACAGGAACACAAAAAGGTGCCTGAGTCTCCCTTCTACTGGCACAAAGTGCCACCAGCAAATTGGTGGCCTGACCAAGCATTCGTGTCTAGGTCTTACACTATCTGTTGCAACATTTTCCTTTTCATGTGCTTGAGATTTTGGTTTCATCTTTGGAAAAACTTCTCCAACCTACAGCCAATGTGCTCCATCCTCTGTTAGTGAAGTTCACGATAACTTGGCTTCATTGCCAATTGGAAAATTTCCTCTGCGCTAACAAGCCACTGGCCAAATTTCTCCCTGGGTAGCCTGAAACCTGCCAGATAGAAATGAGATCTCTAAAATTGAGCTGACAGCACAAGGTCTATATAGACTTCTCCAGGCCATTTGCTAGACCCTAGAGGCTTAGTCTTAGAAAGACAAATTGAAACCATAGCTAGCTAGCTAAGCTCTGCTCAAACCCTTTTAGAGTAACAAATATCTGCCCTTGCCAGGCATAACCCCAGCTACTGAAATAATTGCCAATGGCTCTAAAAAGATGTAGTAGAAGTAGTCAGGGATGTGTTGATAGAAGCAAGTCTGAGAGACCCTCCAGCCGCTTCTCGTACCTAGAGGGATGGGGCAGCAGAAGCTTCTGGGATTTCCACTTGTGTATCCTGGAGGTTATCTGCTGAGTACCAAAAAGGAAGAAAGCAAGCCCCCTTGATTCAGCAGCAGTGCAAGGGCATGCCTGGGAAACAGCATAAGGGAAAGACTAAGCTGAAACCTGCTTTCCTCCAGTGTCTCCCTGGATGTGATCCTGCAGCCTGGTCCCAGGTCATCCTTTTCTCAGCAGAGCCCACCACTGCTGCTGCCTCTCACATCCCAGGGGTTGTCCAGGCTTCCAGCTTGCCTAGGAACTGACTTTCAAGAGTCAGGACTTTTAAAGGGTTGTATATTATCCACAGCTGGTTTTGTATGCGCGGAAATCCATGTAGGGTGCAAGCCTACAACAATTTTTAGGCACACGCTCTAAATACCTCTTGGAGGTGACAAAATATTTGGGCTTATATGAATAATATGCCCTTTCAAGAGTGAGAAAGACATTAATCATTGCTTGACATTAATCAATGTTCTTTTTAATTTCTAATTAGTGCATGCCAGAAAGTGGGGTTTTTAGGTAGTGGTACTCTTCTGTTGTTAATGTGCTATATTTCTTCTAAATGCATTGTGGAATAAAGGGGAAGTACAAGTTCTTCATGTACTAAAGTATTAGTGGATATCAAACAAAAAAGTATGTGAGATCTGGTGTTTGCAACAGCAAGCTATGCTTATGAGATATACAAATGACTACAGAGCCCAGCTCTCTGAAGACTTAATGCATTTATTTATAGCTGACTGATTTGGGACTGAAATATTGGAACACGTTCACATATTCTTGTTTCTCCTGCCTCAGCTTATAGTTGTTTCATCATTTTTTTGCCAGCAACCAAAGGAAAGAGAACCTTTTTTAACCACAGCACTTGTCTCCTTTCCAAAGCCCAAAAAAAACCCCAACAAAACAACCCACCACAAAACCCTTTACTCAGTACAACCCACAAATCGAGGGGACCATCTTTTCTATACAGCAGTCTTTCATCCTGGAAAACTAAATAATAATATTGACTCTCTTTCACACAAAACTCCAGTGCACTATAGAAATCTTTCAGTAGAAAGGGGGAAAGGCAACAAAAAAAGCAAACAGTCATGGCATCTTAAGGGAGAGAACAAGAATTCAATTCTTCAGCATTCAGTGCAGCAACCCAGCTTGGAACAGAAAGACTTGGAAGTAGAAGAATAAAATAATACATAATCCCCGGATGGCTTCCTTACCTTAACCACAGTTGCCCCAGTCCATAGTTTAATATTCCTGAAGTCCTGCCTTGTTCCCTGGTGCATGAAACCTGTGTATGCAGTTAGTGTTTTTTTTGCAATTAGAAAACAGTTCTTGATGTTGATTTTGATTTTAATCTGTAATATTCGGGCATATGCTGCTGCATATCTTGAAAAATACCTGACATGGAAGTAATCGTGGTTTCTAATATACTTTTCTGTATATTACCTTGTTTGGTGGAGAACCTAGCATAAATCTTTTCCTCTGTGTCTAGGTTTGTATTTCAGATAGATTATACTTCCCTGCTTTTTGACAAAGCTTTGCAGTGTATCAGAAGATGAGGCTGTTTCTTAAGAGTACACTTTGTGCTATGTATAAAACAACATTAGTGACAGGGTGTGCTTTTTTCAGTTGGAACTGTCATTTGATACATTAGGCAAACAGGGACCACAGCCAGATCATAATTGGATATGTATTTTCAACATCCTCAGCCCTTCAGCCAATTGGCTGGGAGTCCAGGAGGCTTATTAGTAGAAATGCAGCTTTATCTTTTTTGCTAATCTGACTAAAGTGAAACCATCAAAGAAGGAGCCAAAATGAGGGAGAGGGAAAGATAGAAATACCAGACCTTAGGCAGCAAGCTCTAGTTCAAGAAAATTATGGCTCTTCAGGCTTTGCAGGCAATGGCAACATGCAGGAAAGGTAACACAAAACGGCTTTAAGAATATTTTTAAGATGTACATATCTGTTATAACCAATCATCTAATGGCTTAAAGGAAGATTCCATAGGGGAACATTGGCCAAAACCTAGAAAAGTTCATATTGTTTCAAATTACTGCTAAAACAGGTTGAAAGAAGGCTGCCATTGAACACATTTGCAAAATGACACCAAATCTTTTTCAGCTACATAATTTTTTTCAAATGTTAGTTATGGTGTATCTGGAAGAACAGTTTATACATGATGTCACAGGGAGAAGAAATTGGTTAATTTATATTTAAACCACAGATTTGTTGGCTACCTTCAAAATGAAGTAGGTTAAAAATCTTTCCCTCTTGTATGGTTCATCCTGATGAGGAGTTTAGCGCATTTTAGTGAGTAAGAATGACCATGACAAAGGGGTGACAGGAACTGGGTAAATGGCTGTTGTGAAACAGGTAGAATAGGACAAATTTTTCAGGAAGGATTGAATTTTGTGCAAACTATAAGCCCAGCATTTCTCAAAAGACATCTTCCAAAATAGATCTAAGCAAAGACTCCTGCTGCAGTAAGGCAGCACATGAATACACCCACACAGAGTTCACTGCAGAATAAGAGCTTACATGTTCATTTAGTAAACTTGCAAGCTGGAAGACACTTCAGTAAACTGTGCTTTCGCATGCCTACTTCCAGCTGCTGTTAGCTGATGACTTTGCCGTGTGCAAACTGACAGGTTCTGCACTGGCTTGACACATAAACATACGCAAAGAATCAGAAGTAGTGAACAGTAAGAGTGGAAGCTGTAACGAATGTGGAAGTGAAAATCAGCCATCATTCACTGCTGGATAATAGTGTGAATACTAAAAGGGAAAATTGCTACCCAAAAATTTTCCATCAACAGTTCAACTACTATAATATGGAAATGCTTAGAAAAGGTGTATCTGGAGTTCTTTGCTTTAAGCAAAGCAAAAATTATCAAATCCAGATCAGACAGTGGTCTAAATGGTTTAGTGTTTTGTACCTGGCAATGATCAGTACAATGATCTAGATGCTATCTAGAAGCATTAGGAGTTGACTACACTCACAGGTTTTCTTCTTGGGTGGTTAGAGTTAAATAAAAGTATGTCTGAGCACTTAGTTAATTTTAAGGCCAGCAAGACATCTGTCTTTTAGCCCACAGCACAAGGGAGGAAATTTGAACTACTTTAGCAAAACACTTGAAGAATTAGAGTCAAGCAAGTTGAATTTCACTCCCTATCTACTGCTGGCGAAGTTCGGTCACATGATGGCCATCACAGCTGAGATGAAGTGTGATCATTTATTCTTCTCTGGTGTTTTTCCCATGTATGAACCCCATGTGGAGTAACTTGGAAGGTCTTTCTGAAGGTCTTTCAAAGCACCACAGGCAGTGGGGTGCCTGGTTTTCTCCAAGCCACAGCTCTAGGATGACACATGGCAAGGCCTCAGGGTTTTACCCCTTAGGGAAAATCCATCTGGCAATGGCTGTTTGGTCTCTATCCGAAATGTTCCATTTCCTGAGGTGTTCTTGATGTATCAGTGAGAGGCTGCAGGGTTGTGTTTACACCACAGCAAATTCACGTCTAACAACAAAATCCCCTGCAAAACCTCATTGCTCTTACCATGGTATAATGCTGTTTTCCTTCTTTACCCCTTTTCATCTGCTCACAGTATTGCCAGTGAAGCCAATGGATAACTTGTCTCCTCATGGTCAGAGCTTTCTGTTTTGCCCTGCTGCATTGCCCCCTGGCTCCCTGGACACAGAACTGTCCCCCTCGGTGGGACAGAGACCCTTTCCAAGCACTCCCTTTCCACTTCTTGTAGGGGAGAAAACTCTGGAGCTTCAGCCACTTTCATGGTTTAAATAACAAGTTTAGCTTCACAACTAGGGTGGGCTAAAACCAAGCAATCAGCAATTTGATCACTTATAATCATCTGGCCATACCCTTGGCTAATTTCTAATCCATAATAGCATGTTACCCAACCTGACAATATTTACAGTTTTTCATTAACCTCTGGAGACTATGTCATGGAGCCGGGGGGTTGGGGGGTGGGTAAAGCCCAAAAAATGTTTTTCCATGTTTTACTCATATTCACAAGTCATTCAAACAACCCCATAGCTTTAAGCTTTTAAAAGGTAGGGATTTAAGCATGTGCAGAATTTACTTTTTACAAAGTATGGTTCTCCTGTTTCTTTCTGTAGTGCTCCTAATATATCTTTACATGCTGCCCCATTTTAAGATAGATGCTGACATTATTTAAGCATGTCTACTGAAAATCAGTCTTTTATAGAGTACAGGCAGCTGACTAAACATTATCTCGGATGAAATATCTGTACAACAACGTGCTACCAAAGAGTTTTGTTGTTTACACTGCAGTCATAAGAAGCCAGCACTGGTTAAAGCCCCAGAGGTTGTAGGTGTCAAAGCTGACTGTACTTCATACAGATTTTCGAGGCTAAAACTCAGTGTTTGATAGGTTGTCCAAACTGGCTACTGTGAAATATCTTCTTTAATTGATTATTTTGTTAATATTCTTCAAGAATTGTTCATTTTTTCTGCCCCCTACAGATGATTTTTGTTCTGCTGACCAGTTACCTGGCCTTTTTATTCATCTCATCTACTGAAGATACTTAAGAGAGAAGAACAGATGATGGATAGCAAATCCAAACCACATGCTTCTGATAAGAAGTCTCAGGTGGCTAATCCATCATGCTGAAATACGTGAAACTTTTGAGATATACAAAAATTGTTCAAGATCACTTTGTTACTGGTCTGTAGTTAATGCAGACCATTGACTGTTAAGGAAGTAGGCTCAATGGTCAGAATTAGTTCAGGAAGCCAAAGAAATTAGGGCTGCAAAAACATCATCTGCAAGAAAAGCATAATATAATGAGTTAACTTACTGTATGTCCACACTAGAAGTACAGTGCTGGTAGCCTGAAAACACAGCCTGGAAGCAAACCCTTCATATGGCTACTTAGTTCCATGATAAAAGTTGGAATTTTTGTCTCCCCTGAAAAAAACCTAAACAAACCAAAACCTTTTCCAAGCCTGTGAAAGAGAAGTGTTGTGAACAGCCACAGCATGAGGGGGCCTGCAAATGCATGAGGGCACTTGCTACCAAGTGGGATTGTTGTGGAGTTGCACCATACAATAGGGACATACACGTTGCAATAACTGCAAGCACATGAAATGCATTCATAAATTTTGATAACTGTGCTTTAGAACTGCATCAGGAATGATTTATAGTTACACTGAGGTAAACCCAAATCAAACAAACAAGTAAGCCATTGTGTATTTCTGTTTGCTTCGACCAGGCCCAAGATGGTGCCCTCAAATAGTTTGGAGGGTATCTAGTGAATTACACCTTCTTTTTCAAAAATTATCTGTCTGCCTACCTTTGCTCTTTTGTAGATCTCATTACTAGCACAGCTGGCAAATTTCTGAATATGATGAGGATTTTATACTCAATACAAAGCATATTTAATTATTTTTGGGTTGTCTTAAAAGCGAAGGTCTTTAGTCAGCTGAACTCCTGTTGACTGTAGCTGAAGTTAGCAAAAATCTCTTTCATTATAATGGATCTTTGTCCAAAAAGGAATGAAGGAAGCAAAATTAAAATCTCCAGAAACAGCCCTCAGGGTTTAATCCTTTGCTGTTAGTGTGTGTCTGGGCAGAAGAAAGACTGCAAGCTGTCTAACTGGATATGGGTAAGCAGCAGTGGGATGCAGGTCCCCACCAATGGCTGATAGCGTGGCCTGGTGAAACACTGGGAGGAAAGTTATGGCATGGCAGCTCACAGGGACACGTTGGAACATGACAGCTTTTTTGCCTTGAAGCTGCTTGGTGTGCCAAACAACCTGATTTTAGCCGATGTCAAACATCCTGATTGCATGCTGGGTTGCAAAGCACTATGATCTGGCTACTTGTAAACAACAGGAAATGGTATTGTTGTTGCCACCAGCTGAACCCTATGGGCCAGACAAGGCTAGCAGGGATGAGACCTCAGCTAAGCCAAAGAGTTGGGAAGTCTTGGGGGCATCCTGCAGCACAGAGCCCTGAGGAGGGTCTGTGGGTGCGGGCTGCCTGTGTGCAGCACGTTGGCCCTGAGGGCAGTGCCCATCACCTCAGACAGCCGGTGGCAGCAGGGAGAGGATGGAGAGCTGTGCAAGCTCCAGGAGAAGGATCTTTGCTTTTCCACTGATGTAAAGCCAGGGCAGTGGCACTGATTTTTGTGCTGTTTGTTCAGATCTGGCTGAGGGCTGAAAGCCCAGCCCAGATCTGGGGCCCCAGCAAAGCTGTGTGAAATAAAAGAAAAACAGGGGTGAGTGAAGAGGAAAGACAAACGAGTATGGAGATGTTTATCATGTACATCCTGGGGCCTGGATATTCCCAGCTCCTTGTTCACACTGAGGTGTGTGGGAAGGTGCCACTGGGAGTGAGGGACCAATGTCCCTTTTGGAACCCTTTGGTCTACCTTAGGCACAGTGCTCCTGCCCAGCTTGTGCATGTGGTCTGTAAGCACCCAGCTGAAAAGGCTGGCTCTGGAGCGTTTCTGAATGCTGTGCTGAGGACCCAGACAGATGCAAGGATATGAAACCCTGTCTAGCGCTCTGAGAAGAAGAATGGGAGAGTAGTCTCATTGTCATCTCACTGGTGCTTGTCACATGCTTGAAGTCAAGCATATTCTTGCTTGCTCTGCTGCTCCAGACCCATAAGGTGAAGGAAAGGGTGCTGCTTGAGCTGGTTCACAATGCTTGAGCTGGAAGGAGGCTATCTGAGAAAACCACCCGGTCCCCCAAAGCACGTGTACCAGTCCTAGACCAGAGTCCTGCTGGGAGTGGTGTAGGTCAAAGCTGAGCACCAAGTTTACAAACAAATTAAGATACAAAAAGAGGCTGTGGAAAAACATCAAATCTGCTTCAAAGTACCTGGTGAGCAAGATGCTGTTAGCTTGAAAATTGACATTTCCATGAAGCAAGCACTCTTGCCAAGAGCTATCCTGCCACAGTCCAGCACATGCTAGGTTAAGCCCTGAGAGGAGAGCTGGCAGAGCAACTGGAAAAGGTGTATGTTGGCCCATGGCACAGTTTACAGAGCCACACTCACTGATGGTGATGTCTGCAGAGGTGGCTATGGCCGGCTTGAACAGCCGAACCTTTCCCCCCTGCTCTGACCCATCCGCTGTGCACTGCACCAGTGCAGCTGCTGCACAGCTTCTGCTTCAGCATCTTGTGTTACACCGTGTCTTGTGTGCTGCAACAGAATTCAGGCTATATCAAGATGAAAACATAATTATTCTCAACAGTGGTATAACTGTAATAGCTGCCTCCAGGAGCAAGCCCTCTGTATGTGAGGCTTATGCCAGAGACTCAGGAAATCAGACATCTGGTTTGCTTTATCTCTCTTCTCTGGGCTCACAGAAGACTAGACTATGGATTTACCCTTTAGCCCAGAGTGAAGGACAATTCATTCCCCAGAACAGGCTAGGGACTGCATTATAATTCGGCCACCGTCTGAACTATGTTTCTCTGCAGCTCCATGCCCAGCCCAGCCTCCTGCCAGTGCAGACTGGCTCTGGGAGCTGGCAGGGACACCAGCACACTATGTGGGAGTCACAACATACAGTCCTTCCCTGAGACCCATCCCTATAACTCCTACCTAGCATGGGCCACCAGGAGCATCCCTGGAGCAACAGAGACCTTCACCATGGATGGGGAGAGGTGGGAGGTCCATGCAGTGGAGGCAAGGTGGACATTTCACCTGGACTAGAGAGAGAGCTGTTACAGAACAGGCCCAGCCTCCAAAGCTTCATTTACAATTAGTGTCCGCTGCTGGCAGTGAGCTGGGGACAGCCTGCTGCTGCTGCCTGAGGGAAGGGACACAGTGCCAACCAGCACACAGCACCACTGCTAGTGGCCAAGCACCCTGCTGCTGCCTGCAGTCGTTCCTCCTCTTCGCAGGGCAAGCAGCTGGAACATGGGCGACAATGGGATGGGACATAGAGGTCCCCTTCTCCCATGAAGAGCCCCATGGAAGTAAGCTGGGCACCTGGTTGGTACCGGAGTGTGGTGATGCAACAGCCAGGCCCTGTTTTTACTGTGTGAGAACCACTGTTGATCCCAGTTCTCCACTTCTGCGACAGAAAAGAGCTTTTTGGTGAAGCATGGGTATGAAATAGGGGAATGTTTTCACTAAAAATGAAGGGTTCATGGAAAGCAGAAATTGCTTGGAAATTCAAATTGTTCTCTTAAAGACAGCAGCACTGCAGAGAAGGTTAATGAACACTTATTTTTAGTGTAACTCTGTTACCAGCATGGGTTCCCATGCTCTCCTGAGAGCCAGATTTCTGCCCTAATGAGCAAGCTGAAACACAGCCTTGCATAGGCTGCCAAAGGCAGAGCTGGAATACTTGAACACAATAAAAATTCTCCATTGCCCTAAAGCCTCTGTCTAAAATTGTATTCAAACCTGAACTGAATTATTTCAGAAAGGGTAATTACTTCATGATTAATTTTTACCAACCTCTAGGCTCCCAGGGTCCAGGCAGAAGTCAAACTGTCAGATGTCAAAAGGCAGAGAGAGAAAGAAAGTGTTCATACAGCAACTCAGAAAGAAGTACAACAAATCTTCTCTTGTGGGAGTTCCAGACTGCTTTCCAGAGGCTGTGTTTCTTCTGATGCATTTCTGATAAGCCTCCAAACCCTGACAGGATACTGACCTGCCCTTGCTGCACAGCGTGGGAGAGGGGGAAGCTTGGCACCAGTGGTGCATGGCCAAGGTCAGAGCACATGGAGGGCAGACCGCCTCCAGCGAGTCACCCTTGGCCCCCCCACCCCCCCCCATGGAGGTGGGCTAGGAAAGGGTCTGGTCTTTCTCTCCCAGCCCAACCACAAGCCAGCACAGACTGAGAGGTCACCTGCCCTGCAAAACACCCATCACTACCAGTGAGTTGTCCAGCACCGTTGCTGGTGCGGTGCAGAAGGGAGCTGGAGCCCGCTCCCCTTGCCAGGAGTCACTGCCAGCCCTCGGCTATACTACGTGGTACATTTTCAGACTCTCCCTCTCTCCAAGCCTCCCTCCTCACAGCAGATACTTCAGGATAGAGAGCCTGAAATCTTCCCTATTTGGTTCTATCTTGCCTGGGCTGACAGCAACCTTGCACACCACCCAGCCGGTTTTCCACATCATCCTGCACAGCACATGAACCACCTGCATGCAGACATCCCTGCTGGTGCTGGACAACAGTTCATGCAGCCTGGAGATTTTGTAGTCCAGTGCATCACCTTTCTGTTGCCTGCTTTCCAAGCCAGGGAGTCCTATCATTGAACACATTCTCTATACAGAAACCACTTTGTATTCCTAAGTCTTCCTCATCACATGTTTTTTAAACCTTTTCCTTTCTGAGCAGGGGTAATAGGTATTGGACATGATATTCCTGGAATAAGTATGTTTCTATTTTCTATGGCAGCGTGACCCCCTTTTTTTTGCTTGTTACTTATTTTAACAGATCCTCACATCCAACATCCTTAGTATAGAGCTGGTGCTAGCAAAGGATTGTCTTCTATGATTCCAGTCTTCTTGGATTTCTTTTTGAGAGACATTTGCTCATTTAGAATCTATCCATATGTATGTAAAGCTAGGGTTGTTTTTCCCTGCATGCATAATGCAAAAGGTTCTTTTTAACATTAAATTTCATCACAGCAGTTTATCACCCAGTCATTCATTGTCGGTGAACATTGAGAAAGTAATTTTTTCCCAGCAAAGCTAATGGAATTATGCATGGCAAATATCACCAGTGCTTCAGCCCTTGACCAGATGTCTGGTTATAGTTGCTGCATTTGAGTGAAGAATGCTGCGCGGAACACGAAGCTTAATTCATTCTCAGAAAGAAAGAGTCTGATCCTGAACTTCTTTTATTCCCTTAAATGCTGACTTCCTTCCTTCATTTCTCTTTGGCTCAGTAGATGTTATGTAGTATCAGGACTAATTTAGGTAATATTTCATACAAAGTTACCATGCACTGGTTGGGTTGGATTTATTTCCACAGGTTCTTTCAACCGTGAAGGTACCGTATATTTTATATTCCTCATGATATCAAAGCCCAGTGGCAGGATGTGAAGTTTCTGACTGTGTGTATGTATGTGGGAGTCTGTTTCTAGGATGAGAAAGGAAAATCAGAAGAAAAGACACAGCACAAATTGATGTGTTATGTGGGACCTAAGGTTTCCATCTCACATATCAGCCCTATCATCTCAAAGAGGCTTTGGGAAGGAACCACAAAATTATATTTACATGAAATGGTGGAGAACAATTAGGCCTGGATGAGTGAAAGCAAGGCTCCTGTGCTGACTGAAGTGGCTGCTAATATCAGGCAGGACAAATGGGAGCTGCCATGGGCTTTTACCCCAAGAATAAGGTCAATGGGCTTCTTAAGAAAGCCAATGACAAGGAGAAAGTTCAAAGGAGATGTGCATTGTGCTCTTCACCAAATGATCCAATTTCAATAGAAATACGCTAATTAGAATTTTAGTTCAGGTTCCACGTGTCTGGGTGAGGACTGGAAAACAATTCAGCCTACTCATGGATCCAGAATGACAATAATGTGCAATTAACAGCAATAATTATTATTACTAACATTGAAACATGCAAAACCTGCAAGAATTATAGAATGGTTTTGGTTGGAAGGGACCTTAAAGATCATCTAGTTCCAACCTCCCTGCCTTGGGCAGGGACACCTTCCACTAGAACAGGTTGCTCAGAGACTTACCTGACCTGGCTTTGAACAGTTCAAGGGAGGGGGCATCCACAACTTTTCTGGGCAACCCGTTTCAGTGTCTCACCACCCTCAAAATAAAGAATTTCCACCTAATATTTAATCTTACCTCTTTCCATTTAAAACCACTAGCCCTTGTCCTATTGCTACAGGCCCTACTAAAAAGTCTGTGCCCAATTTTCTCTACAAGCTCCCTTGAAGCATTGAAAGGCCACAGTTCAGGTCTCCCCAGAGCCTCGTTTTCTCCAGGAGGAACAGCCTCAGCTCTCCCAGACTGTCTTCACAGGAGAGCTGCTCCAGCCCTCTGGTCATCTTCATGGCCCTCCCCGGCCTCGCTCCAACAGCTCCATGTCCTTCTTATGCTGGGGGCCACAGAGCTGAAGGCAGTACTCCAGGTGGGGTCTTATGAGAGCAAGGGAGAGGGGGACAATTGCCTCCAGCCTGCTGGTCATGCTGCTTTTGGTGCAGCCCAAGATATGGCTGGCTTTCTGGGCAGCGAGCACACCTTGTCAGGCCATGTTGAGCTTTTTGTCCACCAACGCCTCCAAGTCCTTCTCCTCAGGGTGGCTCTCAATGCATTCTCCACCCAGCCTGTACTGATCCTGGGGTTGCCCCAACCCAGGTGCAGGACCTTGCACTTGGCTTTGTTAAAGTTCATGAAATTTGCACGGGCCCACTTCTCCAGCCTGTCAAGGTCCCTCTGTGTGTGGGGTGTCCCACACAGCATCCCTTCCCTCCAGCGTGTTGACGGCACCATTCAGCTTGATGTTGTTGGCAAACTTGCTGAGGGAGCACTCAATTGCACCATCCGTATCACCAGCAAAGGTGTTGAACAGCACCTGTCCCGGTATGGACCCCTGAGGAGCGCCACTTCTCTTCACTTGGACATCAAGCTATTGACCACAACTCTTTGAGTGCAACCATCCAGCCAATTCCTTATCCACTGAAAGGTCCATCCATCAGATCCATGTCTCTCAGTTTAGAGACAAGGATGTCATGTGGGACAGTGTCAAATGCTTTGTGCAAGTCCAAGTAGATGACATCTGTTGCTCTTCCCTTATCCATCAACATTGTAACCCCATCATAGAAGGCCACCGAGTTTGTTCAGGCACAATTTGCCCTTAGTGAAGCTGTGTTGGCTATCACCAATCACCTCCTACATATGTTTCAGAAAACATACATAGCTCAAAGATGTGCCCATCATCAAACCACAACAGTTTCATTTGCCCTGAATACCGGGTGTATGGACAGGTAGAAATGCAGCGTCTAGAAAATCATAGGAAATAAAAAAGTGCAACTTTGACCAAAAAAGTATAATTCTCCATGGCTTCTAATTCATGTTGCTGTGTTCCAGTGGTATCAAAGTATTTTGTGGTGTGTTCTTCACAAATGTATTCAGTCACTGAGTTTCCTTCTCAGGCTAAGCAGCTATTCTCAGGCTAAGCAGCTATTCTATTCAAATGTCCTTTTATTTTTCAAGAAATTTACAGACCTATTTTCTTACAGCAGGTCATTCCTGTAAAAAAAAATCATACATGACTAATAAATTCATATTTATCTTGATTACTAAGTATCACAACATCCATTTTTGAATGCATTCTCCCTTTTTATTTTAGAGGTCTGTAAGACTTTTAATACTATGTGACTGTTTCTCATAATTCATTTCATTTAGAAAGATTTAAACTCCCTAAAATTAACTAGTACATGAGTATTCACACAGAATAGAAATGCAGAAAGAAAGAAAGCAAGCATGCTGAAAAGCTTAAACTAATATTTTATTTTAATCAGGCTTTTTCTTTTTCCCTCAAAATGTAATAAGAAGAGTACATACAGACAGCACAGTTTCATTTCCTCGGGAGTTGCTCAGACTGAATGTTGTATCAGGTGCTACGGGGGCTTCTGTGGGAAGTGTGGTTTCTTCGTCCTTTATACCTCATGGGGCAGTGACTGAATTCTGAGTAACTTCTTGAGACACAACCTGTGAGTTTTTCCACCCTAGTTTTTTACTGAGACTGTGTGGGGAGGCAGATGTTGGTGGCTATGGGGAGAAAGCCAGCAGAAGAGGAGAGGGTGAGCAGGCAGACTGTAAAATCAGCCCTAGAGCAGGTCAGACATGGACCCCAAGGCTTGCGGCAACAGCAGCAGCCTCCTTGAATAGGCTCTGATTTCAGCCATCTCCATTTTCATGAGAAACAGGCAGAAACAAGAACAATTTTGATTTAGCAACACCTTTTTGGCCAGCTGACTTAACTTGAGTGGCTTGGGTCACAGAACTATTTTATTAAAACAGACCATGCTTGCCTGGGTACATCTTTCAGATAGCTGGCTCTGGTTTGGGCTTGTTTTCATGTGCAGCCACAGGCTTACTCTCCCTCACTGGCTGCTTTTTGCAGGTCCCTCTACCCTAGCCTGTGGCCCCTAAAAGGGCATTTCATTGTTAGAAAACCAGGGAATCAGGTTTATTTACTGAGAGTGACTGAGCTAGAGCAGAAGCAGAGGGTGGGTGTGGGTGTGTGTGTGGGTGTGTGGGTGTGTGTGTAGAAAACACATCTAAAAACACATCTAATGTAGTTCATCATTTTGAATAAGCACTGAAACAACTGTTTGCCATCCCCTGCATACTTCACTCCTTGGATCAACAGAGGAGCACTGCCAGACATCAGATTATATATTCCGCAGCTGAAGTGTTTGCATAACTTTTCAGTGGCTACCATTTAAAGAAAGAAAACCACTGATGGGCCTATTCTTAATATATTTCCCCAAGTTTGACATGTTCACGGTGTACTGCCAAGCAATCATTTTGTACTTGGAAGGTGAAGTTAATCATATCTCCTCCATGGTCCCCATGCCAGCTTGCAAGACGGGACTGGCCTTTCGCATTTTCACAATCTCTGCATTTGACTGCAGGCAGTGCTGGGGAGCACCCAGCCCTCTGCACCCACAGGGGGTCCTGCCTCCCAGCCCAGCAGAGTGTGGACTTGATGAAGTGCCAGTCATCTGTTATCAATAATGATATCTAGAAAACATTCATTTGGCCATTTTGGTTGGTCGCCCAGTGACTCAAAAGAAGTTGTCTGGTTTTTCTCTTTGGAGGAAAGGAAAACGTGACTATATCCAATTTCAACAGTGGCTTTTGCAGCACTCCTATCACTGCCCAGATTTTGTCTTTATTAAGGAATTATCCAAGAAGCAGACTTCCTTTTCTGTGCAGAAGGTGCTCAGATAAGGCTTCCCACTCTGTGGCTATTGAACACATGCTTCAACTACTTTGCTGCCTTTGAGTCCTGAAGGTTTTTGAATTATTCGGGGGCTTTTTTTTGCCAGCTATCACCCTTCTGAGGCTGCTCAAATTATGGCTTGGCTAAATTTGTGCAACCCACGTACCTTCCCCTTGCAACGGGCTGGTGTTTGGGCCACCTAGACCACTCTCCCACTGACAGGAGTGAGCTGTTTTTTTTCACACCGGAGAAGGGTATTTTCTATTTTTGCTGCAAGCCAGAGCTGCCGAATATTGTCTCTGAAATCACAGGTGATATGCCAAATGAGAATTCATGAACTAACTCTGTAATAAGATAATAAATTACAACTAGTGAAAAAGTGGTTCTGGGAAGAAAATTAGCGCATTGTTTAACTGTTTTTGATTGCCTTGGTAAACAGCAGAGTGAGACCTTTGATGTTTTTCCATAGCTGAGACATACCGAGAGCATGTGTACTGGGTTACATTTAAAGACTTAGTAGGGATTTTTTCCCTCCTTCCCATTTCTTTTCTGTTCCATAAAAAAAAGCGGGGTCTGGAGTTAGAGCAAACAAGCAGGTTTTGTTAGAGATTTTTCTTAGAAAATTACCCTTTTCCATAATATTAACCACCTCCTATTTTCAGGGAAAAAGATAGCTTCATGATGCAGGTTAGATATAATGAACAATGAGATGGCATGCACTGGAGGGACATGTGTGGTTTAGGAAGAAGAGAAATTACACACTGTTAAACTTTTGGGAAGTTTCTCTGTGCTGCTGAGGAGTTATGACATTTCACCACCACAGCACCAGGGATTTCACCCCCAGGGTTTTCTGGTAGTGGATATAGTCATTTATGTGCAGGCACTGTAAAATTCTCAACTCCTAAGAAATGAAACCCTGTCATATAAATGGGGGATATTATTTTATGTCTCCTGACACTAACTGAAAGGCCTGCTTGGAAAAGTATGTTAGACAAAATGACCTCCAGATTTCTCCTATAAGTTAAAATTTTCTACAGTTTTCATTAGCTCAAGAACCCATTTGGTACCTGCTATTAAAGTCAGTGTCTTCAGACAAGCTATTACATATTGTTACATTTTTCTTGTCCTGTCTATTCAGACATAAACACATCTTTCTTCTTTTATTTACACCTTAATACAGACACCATGGATGTAGATTACAAGAGCATACTGTCTACAGAAGCATGCTTTGTTGCCCAAGAAATTCATCATTCCAGATCCAGGATACTGCTCTGAAGGTAGCAGACTTTTGCCTGCCTTCAGGTTCACCCATTCCTAACCCCAGGAGTATTGATTCTTTTCCATCTCCAGTATAATAAATTCTGGGATAGGAGAGCACTACAAAAGTGTTGGTTGTTATAAGGCAGTGCTGGGGGTTGTTGTGCAAGGAACAAACTGGCTATGGTCCAAAAAGTTGATACCCCACTGAATGGTTATCTGAGCACAACAGCAATCCAGCTCAACCTCTTTGTGGCTGATTGATTTACCAGCATGCCCTGTGGAATTTGGGCCTTGCTGTGTGCCAAACTTCATTTCCATGCCAGTCTCCCCAAATAGTTGTTTTTGCTCCAGCTTCTTATCACCTGAGCAGACTTGAGTAGCAGTAGGTTAAAACTTGAAGGCTGCCATTGCACCCAAATTCAGTAACTGCTAGACAAGGCAGCAGAGCACCCAGACAGCCCTCTTTCCTGTAAATGACAAAAGGAATCCCAGCATGGGGTTTCTGAAATCTTTGCAGGTTTCACATAGGGTAGAATAGGTCACAGAAACAGATCTGGGTATTTCATGTCTGTGGAAAGGCATGAACAAAGCCTAACTGAGTAAGAAGTCTGTTGAATCCTGTGTAGATTGACTATAGGTACCATGCAAAAAGTCAAAGCCCTGCAGCATATATTGGGTTGGGTTTGAGACTCCCTCTCCTTCACCCACAAACTGTGCTTCAAAGCATTCTTTTCAGGTTAAAACCATGTAACTTTGGCTGTGCTCCATTTTTTAGGCTGTATGGTATTTCACTGGATTTCTTTTCACATGTGGTTTAACAACACCCCCACACCAGCTCTTAAGCACCGAAGAAATCAGGGAGTGGAACAGCACTAACAAGGGTGGACACTGTGAGGGAGGGAGAGCTTGCAAGAGAGCTTATGAAGAAGCAGATGTCAGATAAATAAGGATTCCTGTTAAATTCTTTCAAGAAAAAATAAAAATAAATACTCTAAAAATAGAGTGCTATATAGCCTAGCTGAACGTACCAGTTTCATCTGTTCTCATTACCAGTGGCCTCCATCACTTTATTAACAGCTATGCAACCAGTGCTTTAGTTATTTCCTCATGGGCCATATGAAATCCGCCTTCTCTAAACACCCTTTACACACAGGCACATACATGCCATTTAGGTGGGACATTTTTGTGTTTTTCCTCTGTCAGGTTTACACAGAACCAGAGGATTACTGTTAAGATTAATCATTCATCAATACTTCATACTGCTAGGTCATTCGCTAAGAAGTGTGGCTTAAAAGTATTATTTTAATACACATTGTTCTTATGGTTAAATCCTCTCACTCTCTTCCTATAAAAACGTTCATGAAAGAAGGAAGGAAGGAGGGAGGGACTAAGTGTACAAATTCAGATGGTGGGAGATGTTTTGTTAATTATGCAAGCAGAGCTGTGGTCACCGCTGTGTCACCATGGTTAGTCCTCTCCAGACTTCATGAAGACTTCTACAGGATGGCTGGCCTATCCATTTGAAACAGTCAGCAGCCAGAGAACACATGCAAAAGGGCCATGGGCTGTGCTCAGGAGACCTGTTTAGGTGCCAATAAGAAGTACAGCACCAGCTCATAACTCCGTGGTGGTACTCCACCACTGATCCGAGGAAAGACAAGATACAGGCTTAGGAATAACCAGAATTTTAAAAACTGATGAGAGCCTTCATTCTAGCTAAACCCTCGGTTCTGTCCTGGGTGCAAACCAGGACAGGAATGTACACTTGCTTGGAAGCAGCAACTGCTTCTCTCTGCTGGGCAGAGAAAGAGCCGTTCTTCAGCAGCTCTGTGTAACAGGCAGAGGGTGTCAGCATCGTGCATTGCCCACCCATGCCAAAATACTCAAGCTGCTGTGGTGACTGAGTCAGGCAGTTACTCTACATGGTCTCTTAACTGACTAGAGACAGAAACCAGAAAGACAAAAGCCAATTCAAAAATCAGTTAGACTCCCAGAGGATTTTCAAAGGTGCTTGAGACCACTGATGGAGGCCTAGAGAGACACAGAAAACAATAGACTTTCCAGGGCAATAGGTTTTGATTTTTGTAGAGTTAGCAGAGGAAAAGACATTTAAAATTGAAATTAAAAATAAAAGCTTGTAGAATCTAAAGCTGTATGCAAATTTAAACCTATAAATATAGATTTTATAAATATATACATATGTTCTGAGTAGACTCTCATACAGGAGTTAACCAATGAGTTTACTGAACCGCTTACAGCAGCACTGAAAAAACCTGGGTTCACGAGTCTTCCCCATTTTGTCACAGGCCTTGTCATAGACTTTTAGGCCAGATGTCACCACTGTCACTGGCGTTGAGTCACCTGTCAATTCAACTGTGTTCTTATCAGAAATGAATGAAAACACAGTGAAATCAGACAGCTTTTTTGGCTAAGGAATTCACCTAGTGACTAGTGATAAAGGCAAAATTGCTTTTGCATCTAAGTATCCTTGAAAATATTTATCCAGTATTAGGCTTTTGGCTTTGGTTCTCTGAAAATTGGCTACCAGTTGATATACATACAACTTGCAAACTTGGTTTCACTGTAAGATTTGGCACATGTGGCGATTTTCTGATGTTTCTTTGGTACTGTTGACTGCCTTATTCATCTGCAGGAAGGAAAGGAAAGCTAGCACCTCCAAGTCTGCCTCTGAATAGGCAACATATTAAAAACAATCAACAAATAAATGCTCTGTTTTCCAAATGGAACAATTAAATTGCTGCCACCTAGATAAGACATTGTTTTTCAAGTCTGGCCTCCTGATGCCTAGCAAAAGATAGGTGGAGGGAGCCCTTGATTATCTGATGGGTAGATGCTGAGGCTGACCTGTCAGAGGAGCCTGGAAGTTATAAAAAGACAAAACCTGCTGAGACATGGTGCAAAGGCAAGACCAGAAAGGGAGGAGGAAGTGAGTGAATGTAATGTATAGAGGAATTATAGAGGACTGTATGAAAAATTGTTTGTTAAAAGGTTGTAATGATTGTTAAAAACATAAGGTATGAAATGTTAAGAAAAAAAAGGAAAAAAAAAAAAAGGGAACTGTAGAAGAATGAGGCTGGGTTAATTAGCATTGATAACATACAGCTGTGGTTGGCTTCAGGGGCAGCGGGTTGGCCGATGTAGGTAAGGTGCAGCTGCGGCTGTTCTGTTAAGGGGTTGAGAGCCAGTGAAGGGAGAGCCGCTGAGGAAGGAGTGGAGGGAGGAAGAAGCAAGAGGAGAGAGAACACATGCCCTGGAGGTGGTGAGGTGAGAAGGCAGCAGAGGGACTGTATGAAGAGTATGCTGGTATGAGATGGTAAAAGACCTTGTTGCAGCTTGATAGTCTGGAGAGTGCTGTGACATGAATGCAGCAGCATTGTTGTTTCCCACACACCTATTACCTCCTTGGGTGAAGAGCAAACTGGGGAAGGGATGCGTGAAGTTTTGTTGGGTTTTTGGTGTGTCTCAGGCACCATCTGCATGCAAAATGCAAACAGTCCAGGAGGCTTCATTGCACAGTCTGTGCATTCCTGCATCGGCCAACCTGTGCTGCCCAGGGGTGTGAGCAGGAGGGCGGTCTGTGACAGCATGTCTTTGCAGCCAGTGCCCTTTAGAGGCCTGGCCTTGATGCAGAAGCCCTGAAGAACACTGGGGCACTGAGCTGCTGTGACAGGGGCAGAGCTGATGATCTGAGCAAGAGCCTGCCAATGTCTAGAGGCTGCTAAACCAGACTGGCCTTGAGATGCTGGTCTGAGTACAGTCATGTGGAGTAGCTGGTCTGGCCTGAGATAGTCACTGATCTCTGAGAGCACCATTGGCTGGTAATGAGGCTGGACTGGGCATGGCTGCTTGTAGTCCGTGGCTTTACATTGTGGCTGCATGCAGGCTTCCTCTCTGGTGGGGACATAAGCATTCTAGGCAGGAGTGGCAGCAGCCAGCACTTGCTCTGCAGAGTCAGGAGAGGTCCATAGACCTTGCACTACCCTGTGGCTAGGTGGACAGGTGCTTCTTGGCAGTTTCTTGCCTTACTTTACATCTCTCTCTAACATCATGCAAAGAAAACCTGCAGTAACAGCAAGTGAAGTGCTGGTCCTGTCTTCCACTTCTTAGCATGCACACAGACACCCCATGCACATCTGTGCATGTGCTAGAGCTCTCCCCCAGGAGTCTCTGCTCCCTTTTCCTCAAAGGAACTGTGTGCCCACAGCATGGCTTCTGTGTGTGGCCTTGTGTGGCTGAGAAAGTGCCTGGGTACTTTCATTCACAGGGAGCACAGCTGAAGGAGGCTGCTTTGGACATCCATCCCGACCCCAGGCTTTTCTCATTCCTTTTGCTCCACTGTTCATTTTTGCATGATTTTCTTGCTTTATTTCCACTGAAACTCTCACATAAAAGGGCACTGAGTGTCCCCACTGACAGCCTGCTCCTGTACCAGTTGCTATAGCAGCACATCTGGGTAGCCAGACGGGACAATAGCTCTTTGCTTTCTTATCCTGGACGAGCCAATGTGAAACTCACCCCTTCACCTGAGATCTCTGTATTTTGAAATGGGTAAATATATCGTGTATAAACATTTTATGAATGATATGAGCTTTCTGAGTTTCTCCTTTTTGCTTCATCTGAAGCTGTCTCCTGCTGCTGTGTTTTTCATTGCCATCTTGAATTCCTGTATTGTGGAGACCATCACATCCTGTTCCACTCGCCACCTGCTCTGGTGCAAAGTGGTGACTTCTGTCCCAGCATCACTAGTGAGAGCAGACTGCTGATGTTCACAGCATTTCTCCCTCCTCCCAGCCTGAGATGCCACCAGCTCTGCGCAGGAGGGGGCTGAGAGGTGTGATGGGAATAGGAAGACCCGTTTTGATGGCAAATATCACTGCATCTGCCTCAGGCATGACAGGCAAAACAGGGCACTGTATTTGCAGTTATGTAGAAAAGTGTCTGCCACTGCAGAACACAAAGAGAACCTGAACCATGGATGAGCAGATCTCTGCTTGTCCTGGATGGCAGAGGCTGGCACAGCTTGGGTGCTCGTCATGGCACGCTTGGCCTTTCCACCGCACATGTGGCTGTGACTGGTACTTCCCCAGGGATGTCCATAATCTTATTACATGTGATGAGACCACCCAGGTATGACCATTTTCAGCAACACAAGTGACCAGGTCTGCCGGTGTCTGAGCTCTCTCATTGCTTTGCCTGACCCTGGCAAGTGGGATATGTCTGACCAGATTCCTTTTCCAGCTAACATCTCCAAGCTCTTATGCTCTACCCAAAGCAATCTGCTTCAGACATCATTGATTAGCATCATTGTTTTTATGCTGCAATTCGCACCTCTACCTGGGGTGTCACACAGGATCCTAAAGTGAAGGAGTAAGGACCATGGTGGTTTTAAGCTGCCCCTCAGCTTTTCTGCAGCTGCAGACACTCCATTCAGTCTTGTTTTCCAATGGTGTCTTAGTTGATGCCAGAATTTCTTGAAGGTGAGGTATAACTCTTGGGAAACAACATATACTTCCTAATGTTTTCCAATTCAGTGCCATAGCCTAGCTGCTACATGCCATGGACTGCTAAACCTTTCTTCAGAGCTATGTTGGCCAGCCTCAATTAATATGATCAAAGTATCATAGCTCAAATCCCAGATATGTCACTTCTTCCCAAGATTCCACTGAATTAATCTAAAATGTCATCCACTTAAAAAATAAACTTTTCCAGAAGAATGGAGCCCTTATCCAGCTGTTATATAGCTTCTGTGAAGCGTAACAACGTTCTGTATGTGCTGCTGTTTGGCTATTTAATATCATTTCTCCAAATGTAGTCAACATTGGTTGCTTTGTCTTTTTTGTTTGTTTTTTTAATTATTATTTCATCTCATTTAATTTTATCTAGTTTTGTTTTGTTTAATTTGATGCACTACATTTCTCTGATCACAGTATGTGTCAGTCTCAGCAGTGAGTTCATGTCCCAGATTTTCTTTGCTGTCCCTCTTCAAGCTAAACATAGTAGTAGAACTGGAGTAATACCTGAAAAGTCCTGCAAAAATTAGCCTCGGTAAAGCAGAATTAGTGTCATTTACATTCAGGCCTTTGTTGAATTTGCTTCCTACAAAGTTCCAGTAAATACTAGCAGTGCATTATCAAAGAGAAATAAATTTGAATTAAGCCTGACAGAACTTTTACTCAAGTAATTATAGGCTTATAATTGTACCTGTTTGCAGCCAAATTTTTATGTTAAGGAATTGTACTTATACTGCAAGTCACCAGAAATATTCCTATGCATTACTTTGTGTCTAGTTAAATGTTATTAATGTACTTTGAATGACAAATGCTTGGAACAAGCAGTTTGCAACAATCACCCAGTCAATTTTTTTGTAGGATCTGATTTCTTCTGTAACAGATTTTGAATAGCAAATGCATTCAGTAAGGCCACAGCCATGAAATACTGCTAAAAATAGAATAAACTGCAGGTTTATTAATGTCCCATTTTTTAAATTCTGCATAATGGCTTTTTTTTTTTTTTTTTTTTTCAATATGTGTCAAAAGCACAAATGGTGTCTGTAAAAGAGAAGTGCCTGGCCTACAGGTGAGATATTTACTGCTTTGAAGACATCCTCCCATGTTAATTGGGACGTTCACCCAATGGTGAAGTAAGCATTCCCAGGGTGCTAAGCATAATGCTATTGCCATTCAACTGCTTCCAGTTTTCTTTTTCAAAGGACATGGAAACTGAAGCAGGAGCACGGCATGTCTTACCTCCAGCCCAAAAGCAGGGATGCATGGCTGCCTGACAGTCATCCTCGAGAAGACGCCAGTTCTTGCTGAAACAATGCAGACAGTTCAAAAAAAAACAAACACCATGCAGAAAGTGCACAGCAGGGTGATGCTCCAAGGATCCCTGGCACACAGCAGGCATGTGCCAGGAACCTGCAGGTCCATCGCTCTTCTTAGTCACAGGATAAACTTCAGGGCACAGGGATGGCAGAAGCCCTTCCTGGTGCCAGCATAAGTGGATCTGCCTCTTGGTGACATTGATCCTGAAGTCTGCAGGATTAGGTACCTGCTGGGAGTTAAACATATGCTTACATGCACAGCTGGGTCGGTGCTAGCACTCCACATGGCTGAGCCCGAGCCTCTGTGGTGGTACTCAGGAAAAGGTGAGTGACATATGAATCTCTGGACATCCACTGAAATGTCTGCAACAGCTCAATAACTCAAGATAATTATTTGTTTTGAGTGAATATCTATTGGGTGGGGAGGAAGATAAAAGGATGACACAGATTTAGGTCCTAGACATACAAAAAAGCAGCAAAGTTAATGTTTGTTCCCTGTCTCCTTAGTAGCTACAAATATCCTTAGCTCTTCACATAGTCTTTCCCTTACATGTATGCAAACATACATAAAACATATTTATATTTGTGTGTGTGCGTGTATGTATGTATATGCCCTTCACATTATTGGCTTGTAGGTTAGCCCTGAACATTTGTGTGGGAGTACAAAGGCGAAGGAGTCAAATCTCCAGCTTCCACTCCATCAGCCTCCCTGGGGGAATCCACTCTGTGAGCGCAACGGGCAGGAGAGATGAAGCAGCCATGTGCTGCCTTTCCTGTGGCAGGCCACAAGTCCCACCAGCACAGCACTACATCACTCTGATGCAGGGCTGCCCAACAGGTGGCCCGAATGTCTTTCTGTTACATTTTTAACATTATCTGCCCTGCGTGCAGCTTAAAACTGACCGAACAATCTTTATTCTAAATGCAGGAAGTGCATTTCATTTGCATGGCTCTGATGGGATTAAAGTAGGCATTAAAGTAATTAAGGTCACAGGGGTTTGCCATTTACTAAATCCCTAAATCCACCTCCGCTCCAACATAATTCAGTAATATCATGGGGCAAAAGGTCACTGCAACAATTTATGTCCATCTAGCCTTCCATCACAGAGAGATAAACCCTTTTTTGGACAAAGAGCTTTTTTTGACATGATACATACATATTATTTTGCACACAGGCATCACAAGAAACTTTGCCTCAGCTACCATCTGAATCCATTAACTACCCAGTGCCTCGAGTTTGGTTTTTTCTGGTTTTGGATGGGAAAATTAATAATACTTTTATGCACTTGAGCTTATATGGTTTCAATTGAAAAGAAAGCCCAGCTGATACAGATCTTAAATATGCACTCTAATAAATCTCTGCCCAAGTTTAAAATATTAAGGGACGCCCCTGTTGAAATGAGAATAATAAAAGCACAAGGAACTTTTGGAAAATAATGTATTATTCAATATTGTGTGTTCTTATGAGGAAGATTGCAGTGGTTTTATTACTTTTAATTAAAGGTACATGCATTTGACACTGCTGAAGGCCTTAGTTCCCAAGGCTTCACTGTTATCTTGTAATCCAAGGCTACTCAATTCAATTGAAAGAGCCCTGAAAAAGCAATGCTGAGCAAAGCTTCTCTGGGAACCAACACGCATGCATTTGTTGCCTTTTTGCAAGATCAGTTAACTCCAAGCCAAACAGATTGTGCTGGGTGTCCTTCTCCACTCACAGCCTTTAGGTCCAATTTGATGTAAGGTCCTAGAGGGACTCTGCAGCGCCCCATGCCAGAGAAGTAGATGGCTTGCTGGGCAGAAAAGGTGTTTGCAGAGCTCTCAGGCAGGTAATTGCTTCATAATGATATTTTAGCTCATAGCCTGTGACAATATCATACTTGACCCATCATGTCTCTGAGCTCTCCCAGGTGGCTGATTCAAATCTCCAAGCAAAATAAAGGGACAAGAAAAAATGTTTTTGAAACTGAGTGATTTATTGAAATTGCTTTAGCTGTAGTATGGATACAGAAATCATGGATTCAAAATGGGTGGAAGTAATTGAAGCAACATCAGTCATGCTGAGTGTTGTCAAAAGCTTCTCAAGTTTTCCTGAGACAGCTTTGGTGACACACTTGTCCCCATTGGTGACCTCTATATCACTCCAGCCTTGGTCTGATGAAGTGGGTAGCAGTCTCAGTAGTGGGACAATGTATACAAATGGGAATTAAAACCCAAACAACCAATTTCATGCCAGAGATAATGAAGAATTAGAGGGACTTATCTTGCTTCTCAGCAATAAGAGACAGTGAACCTGTAGTGCAAGGCCTCAGTCCATAGCCAGGTGCTGCAGCACAGCTACATGCAAGGAAATAAACTGAGAGGTTCTCTAGCAAGAGAATTGGTGTGTCACCCCTGCACAACTGTGCCCTTGGGATGGACTGTCCCAGGAGTGCAAGGAGATGGGACAAGGACTTTTCTTGGCTGCTCATTTGTCAGCTTGCATTTACATAAAGCACAAAATTTGTTGAAACTGCTGGTTTTGTTATTTCCCCAAACAACATGCTTTTCTTCAGCTCCCCACATGCAGAGGTGCCTCCTCACTCCTGGCAGACCCATGCTGGCTCTTGTGCAGGGAGCAGGGGCAGAGGGATGGGGGTGTGGGAGGATGGGTGGCGTGGGGTATGCATGTGTATGGATGTGGGGGGGGGGGTGTGTGTGCATAGATCCCTACACTCCCTTTTGTCAGAGGCTGGTGCAACACTGATCTCAGAAGAAACCTCTTGGGCAGAAACTGACCCTGCCTTGCCGGTCCAGGGAACATTGGCCAAAAAGTCAAGAATAAATCAAATCATCCTTGGCTATAAAGACGCCAACATGGTGAGAAGAGGCAACAGAGCCAGTGTGGCAGATATGCCATCCTGCTGGCACTAAGGCTGTGCTGGTGTTTTGTCCCGTGGTATGAGGCAAAGGTGTGCCCTGGTGATGGAGCCCCACACAGCTGCACTGCTGCTGCCCATGCTTGCCTAGTCTTGCTCTCACGCTCCTGCTTCCTGAGCTCCTGGCACCTCTATGCTGAGAAACCCAGGGACTAGCAACATAGATTAATTTCCAGACGCAAAAAAATGGCTGAATCTGCAAATACCTGGTTAGGTGTTGCCCAGGATGTCCCTCCACACAGAAGCTTCCCCATGCCCCTCTCCCTGTCCTCAGTAGCAACATCTAAAGGCAGGGACAGCTCTGGTGCTCTGGGTGTGGGCTCTCTGTGCTGTACAGAGCTGGCAAGACTGCACTATCCCAACCACATTATTGCAACATTTTCTCCACCCGAGAAGCTAAAGAGACAGGTATTTGGGGATAATTTTTTTTAAAATAAATCTTCCAAGTAAATAAAGCAGGAATCTGCTCGACATCCAAGAGAATACAACTTCACAAGGACAACATAAACAAAGAAAGAAAAAAGCACTGTGAAGCAGGGAGTGCTTGAACACT
Organism: Falco punctatus; assembly: GCF_963210335.1. Taxonomy (NCBI): domain Eukaryota; kingdom Metazoa; phylum Chordata; class Aves; order Falconiformes; family Falconidae; genus Falco; species Falco punctatus. The sequence continues at coordinate 24,632,898 of NC_137586.1, read as the reverse complement.
TGTCTTAATCAAAGGGGCCAACATGGCTTCTGGACCACTGACTGTTCCCAGTATCTCTGAAAGAGTAAATGAGACGTCTGTGCTAAGTAAACAGCATCTGCTATCTCTATGGGCTGTTTGAAAGTGCTGACTAGCTGGTGAAGAGATTAGCACTGTCTGACTCCTCTACTAATAACTGATTTGTTACCCAGGCTTGGCAGTGCCTTCCTAATTGTCAGTTAGAACTGCTGACAACCCTGAATATTGCCCTTCAGATGCAATAATACTTATTTGAGGGTACTGTGGCCTCTATTTTGATCCTGGAAGTTCAGGTAAGTTTAGCATAACAAGGGGCAAAACAAGTTTTACCTTGGCTGATACATCCATTTTATAATTAATTGTCTCCCTTAGAAGGACAAATTTTAATTCATATGCTTGAAAGTTTGGTAAGTACCTTGAGTTGGGTTGCGATGGGTAAAGATGTTTCACAGTGGGTTTAGTCTTTGGGAAACTGTAAAGCAGCTCTTCTGAATGCTGACAAGTGTTGTTTGTTTGAGTAGCTGTGTCTGAACAGGGCCATGACTAGCAACAATTTTCTTGAGAGGCACAAATGTAGACAATTCCACATTCTTATCAGAAAAAAATTATATGTTGAAAGAACGTGGCTATATTTTGTCTATGAAGTGTTTATGTATATTATATACCAACTAAAGAAAGTGTCTTTTCTGAAATTCTCATTACAGTTATTTATGACATATTTTGAAATAGCCTGGAAAAAATATACTTATGAAAATGGTAAGCATGTAGCAGTTTTAAATTCAAAATATGAAGTAAACAAGAGTTGTGGTATTATTCTGCTTTCCCCTATTTTAATTTCTTTATGCCTTTTTACTACATCTCTGATGAACAGATGGCTGCTACCTCTGACAATGATGCTTCCCTAGTCTCGGCAGGATGATGATGGTTCATTCACCCATTAAGCCCATGGCAGATAATGGCTGAAAGCATCAGATCAGGTCACTCTTGTTGACCAGAATGTGCAAATCTATATGTGAGGGTTTTTTTCGCTGATTCTTTTGAAAGCTTTTTAATTTGAATGTGCAACATTCATGTGTCAGTCATATTGAGTCTCATCACAAATCCTTACCCTGTAAGGACCTCCTGTGATCCTCCCATCAGATGAAAAACCCTTCACATTTTGCGCCTGCAAAATAAAAATCCCTTCCAGAAATTATGGGTTTTCAATGAAAACCACTCCTGTGAGAGAGTCATGCCAGGAGAACTGATGTCTGATCTTGATTCGCACCTGAAGGCCAAGATGCAGCACAGAGGCTGGCCCAGGAGGCATCACATCCTTTCCAGCTGGGCACTGCAAATCCTTGAGCACTGGGCAGGCACTGGGACAACTGGTCCTCCTGCAGGGGCCATCATTTGAAAGTAAGAAATTGGTCCTGCAGGCAGTACACAGCAGGAATAGGAATCACTCCCAAGCTTGTTCCCCCTTTGCCTGGCATGCAATTTTGAAATGTCCCCATTTTCTACACATTGTAATTCCTAGCAGTTTCTCCATTTAGAAATAGTACTTTCTGAGAAATGAAAACAGCAGACTGCTGATCAACTCTGCTATTGCGATTATTCTCTAAATGAGAAAAATGCAGAATAATTGTACTTGCCTTAATTTCTTTCCTGCCTGCTTGCATTTTTACCTTTATCATATGATTGTGTGGACACTGAGCAATCTGTCTCTCTAATTAATATAGACAGTAGTGGTAGGTGGGGAGTTGCTTATTTGCATCCTTTGCACCACTGTGTGAAATTCATTACTGGATTATGTTATGCTGAAAGGCTCTTGGAAGATGGTCAAAACACTTGCAAACCCACACTTTCACAGCCTGATGAATATTGCATGCAGATCCAAACTGTGGAGTCATTATTCAGCTCTTACCTGGGCAAAACTCCCCATGCAGCCAATGGCTGGGAAGAGGTTGAGGACAGATGTTGAGCTGGGAGCCATCATCACCTACAGCAACAGCTGTGGCACCCACAGCCACTTGAGAAATGCCCAGATTTAGCAATTGCCCCAAAGAGTCGAGTAAACAAGTCCTCTAACTGATGCACAGGCAATGAGACTGTGGAAAGGGATTTTTGAGTGTGTCAGGAGACCCCTAGCACCACTCCCAGCAAAGCCAAAGGCTGGTGTTAACAGCTGTCAGAGGATGCTGCAGCATTCAGTGGAGCTCTCCCCAACTCAGCTGTTCTCTTGAGTCACCTCCCTGATCTGGGCCTGGCTGCCATCAACCCTGGAGAAACAACAGCAGGAAAACAAAATTAAAAGGCAAACAAAAAAAAAAAATGCAGGTTTAGCTATGCATAGAAAGTATTCACACCCTCAGGGCTAGCTGCACAGCTGAGGCAGAGGAGACAAGCCTTCCTGCAGAAGGCACTGGCCACACAGAGCCTTCCCCACACTGCTGTTTGGTGGCCCAAAGCCTGACATCCTTCTGCTCTCGTGCAGAGCAATAAAAAAGAGGTGCATTCCCATTGTCTCCATGGGAGGCAGAAGAGGATGAAATACTATTGTTTTTTCTTCATCAGCTGTGTGCTAGCAGTGTTTAGCCTGGATATTTTTCATTAGGCCTGGCATGTCCTTATCTTCCAGTCATCTTGCAGTTTCTTATGACCAATCATGAGATGAACGGTCACTCTGTTCCTAAAGCATCTGTTCTCCTCCATTCCTCTGGATGCTTCTGGAAAAGGAGTCAGCAAAGTCCCAACCCTGCAAGCACAGCTTTGATAACAACAGGGACTTCTTCAAAGTTCAAAGCTATAGAAACCCAGGTCTAGAGAAAGCCTGTTCTCTTTCTTTAAGATATCCCACCAACATATATATCCCTTCTGAAATATCCACCCCCACTAAGTGCTTACCTAAATAGAGTCAAGGCCAGATATTCTCCAAATATTTTTCATGAGCACAGCAAACAGGCATTCCCCACAATGTCTGTGATCCAGCCAGAAAAGCCCTCCACTGGTTTCCTGTAGCTGTACCACAAGGAAAGCACAAGGTGCGAGCACTCCGTATCACATGGCAGGAGCGGCATCACCACCAGATCCACCATGAGTCCACCAGCACCAGATCTACCATGAGTCAGCCACCCCGAAGGGGACCTGCTGGCCAGCTCTGTTCACCCCCACCCCGGCCAACAGTCTAGCATGGGATGTTCAAATGAATGTTTATGGAAGAAAAGGCACTCTTCCTCTGCTCCAGGGGCTGAGGGTCCCTCTTGTTTGATGCTTTTGTATACAAATCCCTATTTCCAAGGAGGCTGTTTCCTGTTAGACCCTATTAAGCACTCCTCCTGGTGCCCTGGCTTCCTGTGTTTGAAAGACCTGAATGCTGTTTGTTGTTTTACCATATCTAAATATACCAACCAAAGCAAAGGCTCATTTACAGATACATGAAATGGATGTAAACAATGACAAATACACTCACAGTAACAAACATGAAGAGAAACAACCAGAGAGTTTCAGTTATGGAACAGATCAGGCCAGACCAGCGCTGTTGCAGGGGCCAGGACAAGTCCACAGAACCACCGCTTTGGCACTGAGAACATACTGAAAGGAATGGCAGGGAAATATTTTCCTTCCACAGTTTTGAAGTGTTTGGATAGCTACCCTAGACTCCTTCATAAAGAAAAGCATGTATCAAAGAATGAGTAAACCACATTTTATTTATAAACAGGGGCTCTACCTAAGATACAATCACCATTTTTTTCTGTTTTCTCCTTCCTATTCCCAGCTAGCTTTACTCCATATTTTCTGTATGTCAGGATATGTATTTCAGTATAATAAACAGCTGGAGCAGCCACTCAGTTTGTCTTCCTAAACATTTCCTTGTCTTTTTTACAAAGGCTTTCCCATGAGGTTGTTTCTAAGAGGCCTCTAAAACCACCTCAGTGAATTGTTCACTAGCCTACACTTTTTCAAATTCATCACCACCCACCCACAAGGTTTAGGTTCTGCTAGTCAAAAGTTCACACTGTACAGAAGTGTCATGTGGCACATGACATAAATTAGGTTGGGTGTTCAAGATGGACAAATCTGAATCCTTCACTTAGGTCAAAGAACATCCTGTGACATGCTCAACCATGTGATCTGTAAGTATTTATAAATCATTTGTAACCCCACAACAATTTCTTGTTGGAATTCATGTCTGGTTTAGAATAAGAGTGTAATTCAAAGACTTCGCAATGTGTTTACTAGCAATCTGCCAACAGTAAGGAGGGCCAAAGTAATGGGTGTGTATTCCATTGCAATTAGCTCACAATTAACATCTGTACACTGGACTTGCATAGATAGTTTTAAGTTAAGTTTTCAAAGAAATTGCCATCTTGAAGACTATAATTATGTTCCACAGGCTTTCCACTGAATAGTTACATTGGCAAGAACCAAATAAATTGAAAATACTTAAATGTCATTGCAAGATATAATCAATGAGTAAAATAATCATTGCATAAAACATGCTTACACAGAAAAATCAGTCTGCTTTGCTCTGATTCAATTAATTCCATCATACATAAATGTTGATGTGATTGAGTTTTGCCACTGATTTCAACGGTGCTCAGGATTTCCCCTGATTCCTTTCTGTTTTCTTCCACTGATTAGTGGCAAGGTCAGATTTCATACAGAAAATTAAATATAGATATTACACACTGGCATTTTGAATTCCTTCATACTGTCGAATGATTAAGATTTTCACCATATTTCTTTTCAATGCTGTGTGAGCATGCTTACTTTGTTCAGACCTTTAAAACTAATCAGTAAGATGGTAATTAAGTTAAGTTAAGTATTAAAGCAGTTCATCACAAGTCCAGGGGCATTTATTACGAGGCCCAGGAATGAATAACTGTAAGAATGTGCCTGGAGTCTCATGCAGGAAGTACGGATAAATATGGTGGGTTCTCTCTCTCTCTCTTTTTTTTTTTTTTCTTTTTTTTCTTTTCTTTTTTTTTTTTTTTTTGAGATGGAATGTGTGGAAACTTGGATCTGTACAAATTGTCAAAGTTCTTTTTACATACAAACTTCATTTTACTTCCCACCTTGTGCAGCTACTTCTCAGGGGGCACAAGGGTCCATGTTGCACTGAGGCAATTTGTCTCATACAATCATTTAAACTATCTTGTTTGTCAAGTACTAGAAATATCACCAGAAGCCCTCAGTTTCTTTCCTGGTGTTGCCTTTTTCTTTCTGTTCAAACATATTGACCCACATGAGGTGGTGTACTGGGTCTGGCAGAGCCCCCCAGCAGCCCTCACAGTGCTATGCTTGTATCAGTAGCTGGAAAGGTGGTGATAACACACCAGGGTTCTGGCTGCTGCTGAGCAGGGCTCACCCAACATCAAGGCTGTCTCTCCAACCTTCCCCTCATCCTCACCAGTAGGTTGGGGAGGGGGCCAAGATCGTGGGAGGGGACATAGCCAGGACAGCTGACCCAAAGTGACCAGGGGGATATTCTATACCATATAACATCTGCTAAGAGAAAGAAGGAGGAAGAGCGGGGCATTCATTGTTTATGATTGTCTTCCAGAGCAACCACTACAGGTACTGAAGCCCTGCTTCCTGGGAAGTGGCTGAGCATCGTCTGCTGGTGGGAAGTAGAGAATAACATCTTTGTGTTTCCTTTGCTTCTCTGTGTGTGACTTTTGGTATTGCTTCATTAAACTCCCTTTATCTTGACCCACAAGGGTTTTTCCATCTTACTTTCTCCCACCACCACCCCTGGCCCCAGTTTTGCTAAGGAGGGGAGTGATAGAGTGATTTGGTGGGCACCTGTTGTCCAGCCAAGGTCAACCCACTGCAGGTCGTATTTACTACTAAATTTAGAAGTAGCACCTTTCTAAGTTTCATCTCACTGTAAAGTGAGGAAAACATGTTCAACAGATAGCTGGATATAAAAATTGTAATCCTATACCTTTAATGCTTAATGAAAATAAGTACTGTTCCAGAAAACATGTTTCTCACTGAGTGCTTGTGAAGGGTCTGAAGCACCTACATGATACAGAGCAGGAAAAGGACAGGGAAGTGAAAGAGCAAAGAACAGGAAAACTTGCACTTTCATACTCTGGTTTTCCAGAAGTAGGTTTGCAGCTAGCATTTTCTGTTGAAAGCTAAAGAGGATTCAATTCCAGAAATGTCCTGGCTTGAGAACAGTTCTTATAGGGGTTGCTCCTCCACTTCTGTGTTATTAATGTACTATAAGTGATGTTATACTCAAGTAACGAACGAATGATAAAAGAAATGGGCACTGTGCCAGAAGGGCTTGTAAAGAGAAATAACAGTTGGAGCTATTTGTTGCTGTGTAAAAAAAAAAGATGCTTGTGATGATTTTTCTCCAAGTAGTATAATTTTTTAAGAATTGCCATTGTTATTTGAACTCATGACAGTGCTACTATTTTGAGGATAGGTTTCTAGGTCTAGAAAAGAAGGACATGAGAGTTACTGAACAGGAAAAGTGACAGTGAGTGGAAACCTCTTATCAACAGCAAGTACACTGAATCTCACCCAGAATATCACTCCGGTTAAAAATCAGTTCTGGAGTGCTCACATCTGCTGAGATTTTTATGCAGGCAAAGGCCACAGCTTTCTCCAATTGCACTCACACACAGGCTGCTCTAGGCAGCTCATTAAGATGACATTGTTTTCTGACCTGTAGACACTCTTCGTGTTGCACAGCTGTGCTGGGCGCTCCCAGGGAATCCAGGATGAAATCCAAAAGCAAGCAAATTTTTTAGCAGTCTTTTATGATACATGATGCAACTAAATCTTTCAACTAACAACTGTAACAGCAAGAAGCAAGTCAATCAATTGGAAAAAATGTAAACAAAAGGATCCCCAGTTTCATTACATGTGAATGTCATTCTACACAATGTATCAATAACTGAATATGAAAATATCATTTTGACATGTAAATGTCATTCTATACAATATATCAATAAGTGAATATTGGAAGGCAAATATAGGACTGAACTCTGTCAGGTTTTAATTTTTCACAGGAAATCCTGTGTGAATTGCTACTGGCCTTACTACAAGGGCCGGTGCTGATAGAGTCTTCTATTATACCTGCTTCTAAAGGTGATGACCCAGTTTCATTGCAAGGTCCCTTGGAGATACGAAGCCATAATCAAATGCAAATGCAGACTTCTCTTTTTTAAGTCTGTGCCTAATTAATTTCCATGTAGGCGGGAGCTCATGGAGGCCACTGTCGGCCTGAGCCCCTTGCCCTGGGCCGCCCTACCACCCCAAGCACCACAGTGCAATTAATTGTCTGAACCTGCCACCCTTTGCAAAGGTGTAATCTTGCCAGGAACTCACTACATCAGGAGATCTCTAGCTGTGCCAAAACAGCTGCAAGGTTCAGGAGAAACTTGAGCAGATAAGATTGCTATCAAGAAGGTATTTTTAGTTTAGCAGGCTTACCATAGACTCATTTCTTTCTCTTTTGAGCAGGAGAATGAAGCCATTTTTCTCATGTTCTTGCAGTTATTGAAGTGGTATGTTTCTGAGAGTTTATTTTGATTTGAGCATTGCTCTGATTTGTTCTGTCTGCATCAGCAAATGCAGACAGCCTCCTTTCTGGTCTCTTTGCTAGCACATAGTTTTGTTCAAGTGCATATTGCTGGAAAAGTTCAATTGAATATAGATTATTCATTGCATACACATACATCTTCACATATAGGAAAGCTGATTAATATTCAAGAACCACCTCCTCCAAGCCCAGGAGTAACATGTCCCAACAAAGAGGAAATTGGTCAAAAAGGCCAGGAGGCCTGATATATGCACAAAGAGCTTCTGGGAAAAAAAAAAAAAAAAAACCCAACCACAAAAAGGAAGCCTTACAGAGGGTGGAAGCAAGCACAAGCAGCCTTGGATGAATACAGAGAAATTGTCTGAATGGCCAGGGATCAGGTTAGGAAAGCTAAAGCCCTGACAGAATTAAATCTGACCAGGGACCTCAAGGGCAATAAGAAAATCTCCTATAGGTATGTTGGTGATAAAAAGCAGACTAGGCAGAACACTGGCCCTCTCCAGAAGGAAACAGGAGACATGGTTACCTGGGACACGGAGAAAGCTGCGGTACTCAATGATTTTTTCACCTCAGCCTTCACCGACGAGTGCTACAGACACACCAACCAAGTCACAGGACACAAAGGGACTTGGAGAATGAAGAACCACCCACTGTAGAAGATCAGGCTCAAGACCATCTAAGAAATCCAAAGGTGCCTAAGTCCATAGGACCTGATAAGATACATCTGTGGGTCCTGAGGGAAATGGCAGATGAAGTGGCTAAAGCACTGTTCATCATATTTGAGAAGCTGTGGTAGTCTGATAAGGTTCCCATGAACTGGAAAATGGAAAATTTAACCCCAATTTTAAGAACGGAAATAAGGAAGACCTGGGAATCTACAGGCCAGTCAGTATCACCCCTGTACCCAGCAAGACCATGGAGCTGATATTCCTGGAAAATACACTAAGGCACATGGAATACAAGGAAGTGATTGGTGACAGCCAACATGGCTTCACTAAGGGCAAATCATGCCTGAACAAACTTGGTGGTCTCTTATGACAGGATTACAATGTTGACAGATGAGGAAAGAGCAACAGATGTCATCTACCTCGACTTGTACAAAGCAAGTGACACTGTCCCGCACTGGTGAGACATGGATTTGATGGATGGAAAACTCAGTGGATAAGAAATTGGATGGATGGTCATACTTAAAGAGCTGTGGTCAATGGCTCAATGTCCAAGTGGAGAGCAGTGATGAGTGGCGCTCCTCAGGGGTCCATACCGGGACAGGTGCTGTTCAACACCTTTGCTGGTGATACGGATGGTGCAATTGAGTGCTCCCTCAGCAAGTTTGCCAACAACATCAAGCTGAATGGTGCCGTCAACACGCTGGAGGGAAGGGATGCTGTGTGGGACACCCCACACACAGAGGGACCTTGACAGGCTGGAGAAGTGGGCCCGTGCAAATTTCATGAACTTTAACAAAGCCAAGTGCAAGGTCCTGCACCTGGGTTGGGGCAACCCCAGGATCAGTACAGGCTGGGTGGAGAATGCATTGAGAGCCACCCTGAGGGGAAGGACTTGGAGGCGTTGGTGGACAAAAAGCTCAACATGGCCTGACAAGGTGTGCTCGCTGCCCAGAAAGCCAGCCATATCTTGGGCTGCACCAAAAGCAGCATGACCAGCAGGCTGGAGGCAATTGTCCCCCTCTCCCTTGCTCTCATAAGACCCCACCTGGAGTACTGCCTTCAGCTCTGTGGCCCCCAGCATAAGAAGGACATGGAGCTGTTGGAGCGAGGCCGGGGAGGGCCATGAAGATGACCAGAGGGCTGGAGCAGCTCTCCTGTGAAGACAGTCTGGGAGAGCTGAGGCTGTTCCTCCTGGAGAAAACGAGGCTCTGGGGAGACCTGAACTGTGGCCTTTCAATGCTTCAAGGGAGCTTGTAGAGAAAATTGGGCACAGACTTTTTAGTAGGGCCTGTAGCAATAGGACAAGGGCTAGTGGTTTTAAATGGAAAGAGGTAAGATTAAATATTAGGTGGAAATTCTTTATTTTGAGGGTGGTGAGACACTGAAACGGGTTGCCCAGAAAAGTTGTGGATGCCCCCTCCCTTGAACTGTTCAAAGCCAGGTCAGGTAAGTCTCTGAGCAACCTGTTCTAGTGGAAGGTGTCCCTGCCCAAGGCAGGGAGGTTGGAACTAGATGATCTTTAAGGTCCCTTCCAACCAAAACCATTCTATGATTCTCCCCAACCTGTATGCAAATTCAAGCACTGCATGTTTCAATTCCTATTTCTTGAATGTTGTTAGATAACCTCACATTTCATCTGTATTTAATTTGAAGGGCCTCCTGACTTCAACTTCATCCACCCCAGGATTTTCTCCAGTTCTCTACAGCATTCTTATTTTTCCAAGTTATTTTTCACACCTTAATTCCAGCAGAATTACCACGACTTCCCTTCTCTGTTGGCTGCCGCTTCCAGCCATGGGGCACCATACCACTTCCCAATTTATAAATCTGTCACAGGACTGTGGACTTAATTTCTCCAAGCCCCGCTGAGCAATGCGAACACTGTTGTTCCCACCTGTTTCTAGCCTAACAACACAGTGTACAGCACATTCAGGACCAAGACAATACAAGTTCAGAACTTCTCAATCATTTTCCCATTACAGTAAAAAATTTCTTAGATAAAACTAGGGGGAAAACATGTTTACTTTAAGGCAACAAAACTCAGGACAGTGTTCTCTTTTTCACCTGCCTTTAATTGTGATCTAATTTTAATTTGGCATTTCACAATTAGCAGTTGCCTTCTGAACCAATATCTGTTTCTCAGTCACTTAAAATCAGAGCAACTCCTATGTTTGACTGAAAATAGAGGAAAGGTGGCTTTACTGATGCTCAGTTGGCAATAAAAGACATAAAAGGTTTTGTGCCAGGGGGTACATTGGTGCTACAGAGTTGGTGAGGACAATGGTGAGGGTAGGCTGTGCCCCTGCAGCCCATGGCTGTCCATGATGGAGCAGATATCCACTCTACAACCCATGGAGGACCCAGCACTGGAGCAGCTGGATGCCCGAAGGAGGCTGTGACCCCAGGGAAGCCCACACTGGACCAGGCTCCTGGCAGGACTGTGGCCCCATGGAGACAGCAGCCCATGTTGGAGCAGGTTTGGTGGCAGGACTGTGACCCTGTGGGGGACCCAGGCTGGGGCAGTCGGTGCCTCAAGGGCTGCACCCCATGGGAGGGACCCACGCTGGAGCAGTTAATGAAGAGTCGTAGCCCATGGGTAGGACTCATGCTGGAGAAGTTTATGGAGGACTATCTCCTGTGGGAGGGACTCCATGCTGGAGCAGTGGAGGGGTGTGAGGAGCCTCCCCCTGAGGAGGAAGGAGCAGCAAAGACGATGTGTGATGGGGTGACCGTAACCCCTATTCCTCAACACCCTGCACCATGCCAGGGGAGGAGGTAATGAAAACTGGGAGTAAAATTGAGCCCAGCAAGAAATAAGGGGTGAGGGGAAGTTTTTAAGGTTTGGTTTTATTTATTATTATCCTATTCTGATTTTTTTTGGTAAAAAATTAAACTAACTCCCTCAAGTCAAGTCTGTTTTGCTCATGACTGTAATTGCTGAGTGATTTCCCTGTCCTTATCTCAACTCACAAGCTTTCAATTTATTTTCTCTCTGCTGTTTGGTTGAGGAGGGGAGTGACAGAGCAGCTTTGGTGGTCACCTGGCATTCAGCCAGAGTCAATCCACCACAAAGTGTAAGATGGATTTCTAAGTGCCCAACGTTTCTTAATCAAAAGCTTCAGGCCTGATGGCTCCAAGTTAAAGACCAGGCTCCCTGGTTCCCTCCTCAGCTCCCAGAAGCCCAGGGACCCTGGAGGCCAGCAAGCTGCCCAGGCTCCCTGGAGGAGCATATCCTGAGAGGTCTGTGAGGGCCATGCCTCGCTGGCACCTGGTGCCATCTTTATGAGAGAACAAACATGCTAGCTTGCTGCAGCCCAGAGATACCACAGGTTTGGTCAGGACTGAGGTAGGAGGAAAATAATTCTAGGTGGAAAGATGTTTTATAACTTCCCTGTGCCTGTGAAAAAATAAAATAGAAGTGAAGTCATACGTAGGAAAACTGTAAAAGTGGGGCAGAATGCAATTTAGCAGCATCCTCATTAGCACACTCAGCACTGAAGCCTGGGATCATTTCTCTAGGGAGGGATGCCGCTTTCATCCTCTGAGCTACTGACCCATGAAATACTCATCACCATCATTGTATGGAATTTTGTATCCAAGACTAAAGTTCAGCCAGCAATATCTGGCAAAATTGCAGCACTTTTTAAACAGCAAGGATGCCAACTCAAACACTTTTTACTTAAATGTTTTAGTGTTCTGTCACAGCAGCCCTTGCTACCAGAGAACTACAAGCATGGACTCAGTTTATACACACACATATATATATACATACATACGTTCAGTTATGCATGCTCCTCCTAGGTGCATGGGCAGGGAGCCAGCCATGTAATGGCCTCTTGGCAGCACAAGTGGGACCTGGCTGTGTGGGGTGACTCAGACAGGACCTGCAGCCTGTGAGGGCCTCTTCTCTAACGCATTTTTTACAGCTTCTGAAATCTTTACCACAATACTCTTATGTTACCCTGTGCTTCTAGAAGCTTTAATTAGTGGTGGATATTACTGGGTGAAGTGATGCACCAACTCTCCTCAACAAGATGTTGGCCAGGAGGTCTGGCGTGCCTCTGGCAAACCCACTCTTGAGGAAAGCGTGCCACTCCAGTGAAGAAGGGCCCCTCGTGACCCGTAGCAGAGCTGCCTTTGGCACAGTGGGTGTGCTGGTACTTCTGAGCTGGGTTCCTCCTCCAGAAATGAGGTTCTGGTAAGAACATCAAAAGCAACCGTGACAAGAGCTGGACTAACAGAGACAAAGCTCTTCTCTCCCTTCTTTAGAAACAGCCCTTCTGCTTTTCCTGGACCTAACTAGATCCTGCAGCATTTTCTGCTTCATTTCAAAGCCATTTGTGGTGCCCAGACCTCTGTGACCCTGTGATCTTCTGCTGCAGAAGCACATAATCTACCTCAAAGTCTAAGTCATGAAAGGAGAGGAAAGCAATGATCATTCTCCCTAAAACCAGGCCACACATTTTCACCCTACCTCTGATATCATGCCTCTGGGATATCAGACTTTATTAAGTTTTTACATTCATGCGGACAGGTTTAATCTCACAAAATTAAACTTAAGGCAACGTTGCTGAACCCCTGGCTCAGGTCTGGAAGCTGTCATTTAGATCATAAACCATTGAAACACTTCACAGTACTAAATGACTTGTGTGACATGGTGATGCAACGAATGACGTTTTAATCTACAGACAACCAGAGCGCCAGATGCCTACTTGTTCAAGCCAGTGTTATATTGTGCTACCACATCTTTGGGAGAGCCACTCCAGGGTTATGTCCATGGAAATGATAAGACAAAACAGCACTGCTCCCATGGCTAGGCTTTTGGTTACACACCCTTTCTCTTGCACTGAATACTTGCAGCCTTCCTTTGAGTTGTCCCTATGGTTCAATATACAGAAAATTCCCTTTTAGTGTGGTACCTACTTTTCTTGAAGTAAATCCATAGAATGGCCCTGAGTCAAGTGTTAGTGCCAAATATCTCAATGTGTTGCACTGTGGGGAAACAGGCCCAAGGTGTTTAGTAACTGGGAGAAGACTGTATTCATTGGTGTGAACATAACCTTTACACATTGGGCCTTCAGGATTGTGGGCAGATCAATGCACTCAGTGAAGTGATATCTTCTATAGACATGACCCAAAATTTTCAACCTCTTATAATCTTGCAGTATTGTTTGCTGGTGGGAGGTGGGAAGGACTTTAGCAGAAACCAAATCTAACCAAGAAACCAAGTCTAACATAACCATTTCATTTTGGATATAGCTTAATCCCACCTCCCTGGGTTTTGCACAGCTTTGAAACACTTGTATAGTTATAAAACAACTATTTCTGCCAGCCTGTTGATAATTATTCCTAGTGCTCACATCAAAGAGCACCATCTGCCCTTGGTTATTCTGTGATAATCTAGTGCAGGGGAAAAAATGGCAAGCCTGACCTAGGAACACCCTGCCACCTTGTTAGCTGTGTGGCAGGAGGTGAAGCAGAGAGGAGGCAGGAGAAGCCCCAGGGCTACATCCCCCTCCCTGCTGATGGCTCAGGAAATCATATTCCAGCTGGATGACCACGCTCCTGAGGGCTGGTCATATGTGCATGCACCACAGGAGGTAATACCGTATTGTACAAGATTAATAAAAGAAGAAAATAAAATAGCCCTTTTGGGAAGGCCCCTCCAAGTGCTAGAAAAGTGTATCAGTTTTTTCATCTCAGAGTAAATTAAAAAATATCCATCTTTTAAAACTTTGTGTCTGAAGGTGAAGTGGGAGGCCTGCTCTCTTAGCGTCCAGTGCTAACATTGATATGATCTCTTCAGAGGAGCATGTCTTACCAGAGATGACTAAATACCTGCACATGTTGTAGGTTCTGCCTGGGCAGGGAAGAAAGATTTGGTGCATGGATACACCTGGTGACATCCCTTGCTTAATAAAGCTTGTAGAGCGCAAAGCAGATGATGAGAGGCAGCAGTTAAAGTGTCAGAAGCAGCAGAACAAGTAATAGATGAAACCCCAAACTTCTGGAAGAGATGTTCCAGCAGACCCTAGGTAGGTGCCCACTGCCATAGCTCTCAGTGCTGGCTCCTGCCATGGTATTCTAACCAACAAGCCAGGCTGCTCTCATACACTCTACCAAAGACCTGATAGGATACACAATCCCTTGGAAACACAAGCAGAAGTGAAGGGAATTGGCAAAATTCTCAGATTATAAAGACTGCTAGGATACAATACAAAAACACTGAAATAAACAGGGATGGAATTGGCATTCCTGCTTCACAAAATATGCCAGCATTTCTAAGTCTTGGCTGCCTGAACTTTAGCCCTGGTTGCAAACTTCCATATAACCACGGTAATGAGTATTTTTCAGGCCAATAACAATAGCTCATGGGATAAAGAGGAGCATTTCCCTATACAGATTATCTTGATCTCCAGTGCTGTGCCGTGTATGCTTTTGTAGGAATGTAGCAATGTGTTAGCTTTCTAACCTCAGACTCTACATATACATCACTCTACAAGGTTTGTTTGCACATATTTTTTATAGCTTGCATGCTTAATTACTCAATGATTTGTGGCTGTCATTAAACACTGTTGCTCTGCATTTGAGACGCTCCAGGAGCAAATGGAAGCGACTTGGAACAGCTCCATCTCTTTGCCTGGTGAGGAAGAGTTTCAGAGGTGTAGGCTTTCCTCTATGTCCTTATTGTCTGCCCATGGGCATCTACAGAGCTCATGCTCTTTCTGAGTGGGACAAATGGGTAAGGACACACAGGATTGAGCTACCTCCTGCTTCATCACTTCTGACTTATACTTGGCCTTTTCCCCAGGCAAAGTAGGACATCTCTGTCCTTCTGACAAGACAGGATCCTGCGTGTTCCTACACTGTTGTCCACAGGCCTGGGAAAGGGGCAGTCTGGCAAGCTCTGACAGAGGCTAGAGGAGCATTTCATGTAGGGGAAGAGTTAAAGCTGTCGTGAAAGGGGTATTGCAAGGCAAGTTCAAATATTCCAGTATTGGGAAGTTTAAGTCAACTATAGTTCAAGTCTTTAAGCATTGACTTCACATTCTGGAAATTATCAGGAATCACTAACCTCCTTAAATTATAGTAATTAATTTTTCAGATGCTTCAAAGATGTGGCAACAGCGCTGTTCTTCCCATGCAATCTGATGACTCCCACCAAACCAGCCATCACATCCTAGTGCCACCTAAATGATCTGTGGCAGGGATAGCGCTGGGGAAATGGTACCATGGGCACAGGAAGCAGCTACCCAAACCTGCATGCATGTGCACCCTTCCCTTGCTCACACCTCTACTTGGTACCACTCATGCCAACCACAAACTTCTGGATGGGGGAGGTTTGGTGCATCCACAGGGCAACACTCAGTCCTGTAAGCTGCTCTGGGCAGGATTGCTTTGAAGAAAGAGTGAGGGAGACAAACCAAGGGCAGCTCCAGGGATGAGCTTCCTCCAGGACAGGCAGCATAGGGCTCTGCCAGTGCCACACCATGCCTGCTGCATACACTGCACACATGGATGGGCCCCATGGGAGTTTGCTGCTGAGTCAGTTTCCCTCAGTGAGGGGTCTCTGAAGAAATGCTAGATGTCAAGTCTCTTCAGAGGGAGGCAGTGAAGCACTTGGACTGAAAGAACATGACATACTTGAAGACTGGTGCAAAGTCAGAGAGCCTAGTTGTGGAGGGTTTGGTGGTTGTTGGGTTTTTTTCCCTGTTGTGCACTGCAAAATTTGTGAGAGTCTGGCAAATAACTCAGGCACCCTTTGACAGAAAGACTCCTCATTTCTACCAAACATGCCTGCTGCAGCAAATCAGTATTTGGGCTTATTGGGGTTAGGCAAGTTGGAGGTTTTAGAGCAATCTGGATACGAAAAACAGCTGTATATGTGCATAGGGCAGGCAGTATCCACCAAATATGTTGTGTCAAGTGACCCCAGAATAAATTTATCCTCTGGCCCTGCTAAGGCGTAGCAACTTTCAGAACAGATCAAGCATGTGTATGGGTTTTAGAGCTCGTTGAAACATTGGCTCTGAGAATAACAGATTTGCTGTCAGGGTGAAGTACAGCAGGAAGCCCTTGTAGTTTGCAGTTGGAAAATTAGCAATGCTGCAGTTCATATCCCCACAGCCGCCCCCCGGCTGTCAATAGAACATGTCTTGCTATGCCTGCAACCCTAATTTCTTTTACCTTGTCACCTTAATCCAGGGACATCCAATCTGTGCCCCTGTTACTTTTTCTAGTATTACCTCCCTAAGGGTCCTTGGGTGTCCATCACCATACCAAACACTATACTTCAAGTAGATGACTTGATAAGAGCTTGGAGATGATCAGTGCCACAGTGCAATATCCAGATGTGTGCAACCAGTAAATGAAGTACCGTAATGGCAGTAACATTTGGATGGCATATGACTTTCTTAAGAGGTTGCATCTCAGGAGTTCCTTGCTCAAATTGTCTCAAATTTGGCCTAATCCACACTTGGAAAGCAGCTTTCAAGGAAATTTTGCTGTTCAGATTAATTATTTGGGTATGCTCAAATTGCATAATACAAGGTACTGCAGAGCTCCTCAGTCTAACTGGATGAGCTAGCTCCCAAACCAGAAAGAGCACAGCTATCCCAACCAGAAGACATGCTGCCAATATTCAGACTTATCTCTATACATGCTGTGTCATCGACAGGAACTTTCAGTCAGAGCTTGCTCTGTACCCAGCAAGCACCATACTGCCTGGTACAGATATACCTTCGGAATACAGACAATACTGTGAAATAGTATGCTAACTTTGTTTTCAGCCTGACTTCCTAAGGAAACTAGACTTCTATAACAAGTGTTTATACCTGTCAATCCCACATCCCTCTCAAAAGTTTTTGAGCCTGTTGGCTTCCTTGCCAGTTAGAGATGGAGGCAATGTCTAATGACATAGGTGACTATGTGAAAGGAAGGAAATCCAAACCAATATTCCCAGTGAGGGAAGTGCTGCAGTGTGAGCTCACCTGTAGTGCTAAAGAGCAGGGAAGGTTTATGGGAGACAGACCCAGAAAACTATGCTGGCAGTGCACCAGAATGGCTTATGGTGGAGAATGTGAATGCCAACCCTGGAGAGAAGCAGGGAGCTTTGAGCAAATCCTACTCCCACACATTTTAACGAGTTGCAACATCTAATAGTACCAATTAAGATAACATCAGAAGGCAGAGGATTTTCACTACTTACTTATCCTAAAAAGCAGTTATATTTTTCACATTGCTATCTTATGGTGTGCCAAAGTTGGGAGAATCCAGCTCCCCAGCCACCATCACAGGCTGCTTGGTGTCTCTGGTCCTCATGCTGTGGCACCTGGACCCTGGCTCTGTGGGGACCTGCACTCATGCACAAAGCTTGAACTAAATTCAGGGGTTGAGGAAGGAGGAATGCCAATTTTCTAAAATGGTGCATGCCTTGATATAGAAGACAGTGTTTAGTCTTGGTGATTTATGAGTGCCTGGGCCACTCCTGCCAGGCTAGAACAGGATTTCTGTGCTAGAGCAGGAAAAGCTGGGTTGCCTCTGGCAGCTGCTTCAGAAAAAGTCCAGAGAAATTCCTACTGGCCATTTCTAACGATCTTCTAGCAAGTGAGAGACTAGGGGTATGGGGAAGCAGGGCCAACCTGGCACAAGCCAGCATGGGTCTGGAGAGACTCATTAGCCCCATTTTGGCATCTCTTTTATGGTGTGATTGCAGCTGAGTTCAGAGGCACACCTCTGCAGTTGCAAACAGGCACCCTCAGGCTCCAGAAAGATGGATAAAAACTGGAGTATAATTTATGCCACATCTTCTTATCTTCCCTTATTGCCACCAGGATGCAAATTAGACATGGCTTTAGTAAGTGATTACATAAGCGTCATATTAATTTTGTTCATATTTCCCCAAAGAAATCAGCAACTTGTTAAAACAACTTGGATTCACAGTTATATTTTCCAGGCATCATGGACTATTGCCAGCTGGGATGAAGTAATTTATCACTTCACAATGAAGATAATCTGGTTAACAAACCAAATTTCTTCCAAAAGAAAGAAACAACAGTAAGTGAATAGGCAGTGACAACCAAAAGCCATGAGAGGGTTTGGAGGAGAAAAAAAAATCTGGTCCAGCCCATGTTTTTTTGTGTTGCGTTCTCTAGAGCTGTCTGAAGATTCATTTGTTCCCATTCAAAATACTCTGCTATACAAAGCGTTATTTGAAGACAGGGGGAGAGACTGCACATTCGTAGATAGAAAAGGTCTTGAGGGAGTTCAGCATACAAATCCCAAAAACCCTTAATCCTGTGTGGTTTTGATGGTCCTGGAAGACTTATCAGGGTGCACACCTCCCACTGGCTGCCACCTCATGAGACTTGCTGGATGTTACGTGCACAACTGCTTTACTGGAAGGAAAAATAGGTTTGATGACAAAATTTGCTGCTGCATGTATTTTGAGTCCAACAATAGGACAGAGGGAAAGAGCTCTGGGAGGGCATGTGAAATCCCTCAGTGCAGCTTAGAATTACTTGAAGTGTGCCAGTGAAGTAGATCCACAGGGCCTTCAGCCAGCCCTGGCTCTGCTCCTCCTCATTGCTGAGTGCCCTCCTGGGGAGAAGTAGCTCCTTGAATTCCTGTTCTTGCTGAGGCAGGACGTGCCTGGTGCCTCTTCAAGCACTGGGCTTCTCCTGGCTGCAAACCAGGGGCCCATAGCTGGGAGAAAGCTAACACTTGAAATACATGTCTAAAACCTGGGAGCAGGCACACGACTTATTCTGTAAATAAAGTGAAATTATTTTATCTTCCCAAGGAATATTCTCAGTCATGAGCACTCTGGCTGGGGACAGGCTGATAAATACCAAGAATCTCAAACTGCCAGTTTTATTATTTGTTTCTTGCAGCAGACAGCCTAACACACAGAGGGGACCAAAGATGACACAGAAATACAAGGTTGCCAAAGGTATCCAGTGCACAGCCCTTCACCTGCAAGCTGTAAGCAAATACAGACCCACACAAACACCTCCATCTCCCCTACAAAATTTGTTACTCTCAGGCTGAATGACACCACCTTGCAGCTCCCCCATGGAGACAACCAGCTGCAACAAACCTGACGAGGTCCCTGCACAGGACACAGCAGAGAGCGTAAGATAGACCTACTGCTGAAATACCTTTAATACAGGGTCCATGGTGAGAAGGGTGGCTTGCATTTGGCAGTCATCGGCTTCCCTGTCCTCTGGGAGATGTTGGTCCAGCAGTTTCCCCAGGGTGCTCAGCTCTTCCCAGCTGCTTCCTCTTGTCTGCTTTTTGGTCTCTCAGCAATGATCCTGCAACTATCTTACAGCCCTCAGGCAAGGGCTTTCCAACTGGGAGGGAGCAGAACAAAACAGACTGTGCAAAAAATACGAGGAATGTATCTTTCCTCAAGTTTCACACCTGGGGAGTGCCCGCAGAGAGTCCAGCATCTGAAAAACAGGGCAAAAGAGCTAGCAAGTGTATGCATGCCTTGCAAAGTACCAGTTCCAGTAATGTTTTCTGACTATTAGTCACCCTTCTCCCTCTACACAGGGCTGTACCCAGGCTTTCTCTTGAGGTGACACAATCATTACAAGATGAAAGAAAAAAAAGAGGTGTTAATAAAAACCCTTACAAACAAAATAACCGGAGGAACATGTGCTTCTCTGCTATTCAGTGGCCAGTCAGAGCGCTTGCTTAGAGCCAGAGAAACCACAGGAAATTCCTCCTCAGCTTGATGGGGTTTACTATCCCCTATCATATCCCCTAAAATATCCCTGCAAAGCATCCTCCCGCACAGATGTGTTCAGGATAGCCATGGCTTTCTCCCTGCACAGCCCTTCTGCTTTGGGTCAACATATATTTGACAGGTTAGAGAGAGAGAAGACATCATTCCTTTCCATGCCATCTCCCCATTCTTCAATGCTATCCCAAAAGAGCATTAAAAGAAGAGGATGCAAATACCAACACTTACAGACATCTGCTAACACTATACCGCACAGCACCGTGTTGCCTGCATCCCAGGTCCCCGTCCTCCCAGGACCAGTTTTCAGCAAGAGTTCCCTGAGCCTGCCTTTCTTTTGGGATGCCATCAGCAAGAGCTGGGTGCGACAGAGATGGCTGTGCTTTCCCCCACACTTGATAGTGTGGATCATCCTGTGGGAAGAGATGTGGTGAAGTGGGAGCCACGCTGTCTGGGCTGGGGCAGAGCCACCCCTCACAGAGGACAATCTGGTGCCAAGGAACGGGAAATACTGGAAACACCACATGCCCCTGGGCTCCAGGCGGCCCCCCCCCCAGCTCAGAGGAGGATTTGTGCATTGACATGTCAGACCTGGAAGCCACCTGTGGCAGCCAGGAGCTTCATCCTCTTTCAGATGAGACAACCGTTCACTGCAGACTTACTGGAGACTGAGACTTTTCTTACAAGCTGTCTTATGGCCATCAGCTGGAGGCAGCACCATCACTGCTAGCCTGAGCTGCATGTGATCCACATACAGGATTTCAAGTACCAAAGAGCTATAGATGAACACAGTAAGGAATATTTCTACACTGCTGAGATGATGAGCATAGCACTTCATCTAACTCTTCTTCTCTTTAGCTTATAATTATTCTATACCCAAGAAGTTACTGCAGCAGCGAAAACTGTATTCTGTGGAGCCAGACTGATTTCTACAGAGCATGCTTGACCTCTGTCTGTGTTAAACAACTTCAGTCCCTTCTCTACATTCATCTGAGGAGTTTAAATCCTGAGATGTTTAAGCCCCAATCCAGCAAAGTGCTTTGGCATGCGCTTATCCCTAACAGCACAAAAAGTTCTGCTGGAATGAGTAATAAAATACGCCAAACTGAGTTTTATTTTATTTAGGAGATATTTAGTTCATGTAGTTGGATACAGCAACAATTAAAAGAGCTATAAACTTTCACTCTATATATCTATATTTTCTTACAGTAACATTTGTATCTATATATTTCAGCTGCACCAGCCACTTTGCTGCACACACCTGCAATTTGGACGTTAGCTACATCTAGGGTGCTTCAGGGACAAGGTGGGGGTTGTTAAAAATGCCTCAAGCATTTTCATTAGCATAAGATAGTCTCTTGCACTTCATCATATGAACTGCAGTTGCTGTATAGTGAAGCAGCTCAAGAGCAGCTGCTTTTCATTGATAGGTGAGTTGTTTCCCCTAAATTAGAGACATGATGGAGTACACCTAAGCACCCTTTAGATTATATTTTTGAAGAGCAGAAGTACAACATATTCTTAAATAACTGGTAACCTTCCACCAACTGGATTTCATTGCAATTTTGTACAAATGATGATTTGTTTCCAAGCTGAGATTTGATATACTGAGTTCCAGCCCCCAGCGCAATACTGAAGCCAAGCTCAAACTTCCTGGAAATAAAAATTTGTTATGAAACATAAACAAGTCTTTAACCATGACATGCAGAATAGGAACAAGAGGTGAAATCATTCTGCTGTGATAAGAATAATTTTTCTCTGCAGTTGAATCATTGTTCTAGACTGAGTATGTGAAAAGAATTAGGTTAACCTTACCTTTCCTGTCTTAGATTTGGACAAGTAATAAAAAGTTAACAGAAGGTAGACTAAAATTAGCTCCAAATGCCACAGCCATATAATAACCCAGAAATAAAAAACACAGGCCTGTCGATTGCAATTTAAATCTAAACCAGAATGGGACTAGGCCTAAAATGGTTCCCATTGCATTAACTGCAGGTCTGTCTGCTCTGCTTGCCTACCTGCTGACTGCTTCTGCATTCTCTGGAGGAAGACCTTGCCTGATCTCACCTCCTCTAGGATCACAGTTCCCAAATTTTACTCACACACTTTCACAGTCCTGCAAAGACTCAGCCTTCTATCTGGCAAAGGCGCTGACCGTAGGGTGCTGCCATACAGGTGCCAAACCAAACATCGACCCCTTCCTAGCAACTCCAGCAGGTGCTGCAGCTCCCAGTTCAGTATGCTACACCCTGTCTTTGCCCAAGGGACACTCCTGGGCTATTTGTTTAGGGGCAAGAGAGTGAGTTGCCTCGTTGGGGCATGCCAAGATGTTGGTTGCGGGAGCCTGTCTTTCTCTACCAGGCACAGCAGGAGGCTAGGCAGGTGCCACCAGAAGCTTCCCACAGCCAGGTCACATGTCTGCCTAAATACCTCCAGACACAGGGAATGCTGCCTCCAACAGCTTTGAGTGCAGGGACAAAACAAGAGCTTTGACTGCAGGACGAAGACAACTTCCCATCTTTGATGGGCACGGACTCAATGAATGTTGAGTTCCAGCTTTCCAGTGGTGACCAGGAGTCAACAGCTTTGTCCTAAAATTATGGACAGGAAGACTGAAAATTACCTTACTGGCGTGGGGCAGTAAGACTCTGGTGCATATGTGCCTGTGGATGCTTACTTAGACCGCAGCAGAGAGCTGGGACAAGTCACAAGCACAGGGTGGCCTGTAGAGGTGTCCAGCTGATGGCACTGTGACAGAGTGTCCTGGGCCAGTGTAGCCCCAGGCAGTAAAGGGGCTGCACCTCCAGGCACCACTGCAGCCCGGCACTGCCCATCACCTTGTCCACTGCTGTCAAAACATGAGCAAAGGACCTAATGCCTGCTTGCAGCTTGCTACATTGTTTATCAGTCAGCAGCCAAGCAGCCCCCTTCCCACCTAACCCGACATAATTTGGTGGCAAAAGACAGAGTCTCACATGGCTTTTGTTCCTAGCAGGGAAGTGAGCAGCAGGCAGGCAGGAAGGCACGCGTGCAGAGCAGAGAGGAGTAGGCTGGCTGCCTGCACTCGCTCATACCCACTCACCCTCCCACAGATGAGCAAGAATAGTACCTGATCACATTGCGTATGTGGCTTGCCTTCCCCTGACAAAAGCACTGCAACTTATAGCACAAATAATGCTTCAAAACTCCTGCAAATGGCAGGATCCTACAACCCTGCATTGGGGAACGGTTGGTTCACTCCTCAACAGCAGGCAGCAGGATTGGTGCATACCCAGCAGGGTTCACCTTCAGGACTGTGATCATATAACTCAGCAGCCTTTTTGTTAGGTACCCTAGTGTTAGGGGTGCCTGTGGAATATTAGAGCAACAGACAATAGGAAGGACACCCCCCCGAGTTCTGCATCTCCCTTCTAGTCACTGCTCCAGAACTGGGCCCTGGTGCTGAGCACCTCAGGTATCTGTAGCTCCTGGCCAGCCCACCAGCAGCCACCCCAGAAGCTTGCAGCACATGTTCCTGCAAGCTTTGTCCTACTTCACCAACCTGCCCATCTGGGCCAGCACCCTTCTGTGCAGCCTGTCCCAGTGTGGTCAGTCCTCCCTTTCCACAAGTGTAGGTCTGAGGCATTTTTCTCTTTTCTTTGACCCCTCCCTCAACACTGTTGGTGAACCAGCCATGTCATGGGAATTTGGGGTGAAGGACTTATCTCTTCAAGGCTACAAGGACACTTCTTGGTGTCTACTATGGATACGCCTTATCTAGGCTTGTGTATTGCCTTTCCTTCTTGGTCCTGTTAGCAGCACTTTTTGATCTACAGAATGTAAACATCAGAATCAGATGTGCTTCACCATGCTCCATTTCCCACAAGATAATGCAGGCATTCCCTAGTTTATCACAAGCAGCTTTTGTGTAAATAAAAGCAAAGCCACAAATCTCCATGGTATAAAACAAACAATCAGCAAACACAATTCTCCAGAAAGTTATGTTGTAAATTTTAAATGAAAGAAGTGCTAACACAGAAATTGTAAGCATTGCCTTCCTTCAGGCAAATTCATGACAGGAATTCATGTGGTTTGTGAACACCAAACCCATGTTAGGCATTTGTCAGGGTGCTGTGGGACACCAAGATGCTGTGGGACTAAAGCTGAGCTGGAAACCTGGGCTCCTCTTTCCAATGCTAACCCACAATGGGTTCCTGAAAAGTCACTGCATGATCAGCCCAGTAGCATGGATGCTTGCCAGCATGCAAACACCGTTACTACACACTACACTACATGCAAACACCAACACTAGACTATGACTGAGGTGTCATGGGGCCATCACATGAGCATCTGATGCCCAAACCCAGGAATCTCTCCCACCTCCCAAGTCAGATATCTACTGGTACTTCAGTAGTTTAAAGAGGCTTCTCTGTGACATTTACACATGTGCTTCTAAGAAGTCGTCTTCAGGCTAGCAGTGCAAGAGGCTGGTGTCCTGCATGTGCTGGAAGCAGATCAGAGCTGCTTGGTGCCCTCTGCACTGCAATGCTCTTCATTCCAACCAGCACAAGGGGACAACCGCCCCCGAGGCACTATCCGTGGTGTAAGCAATAGTTCAGGGTGTTTAAAAGGGCACTTCTCAGATTCCTCATTATGACTGAACCCCTGGATATATAAGAGCTGGGGTAAGCTTTGCCACTCTCTGCCATGTCCTTGTGCAGATGAACAGGCACATGCAAATTCCTGCCAGGGTATTGCAAAGGCAGAAACCATCACCCCCAGCAGTAAATGATCTAGTTGTGCCTCAGTTCCCACAGCTTATGCTCTGTTTTTCAGTGTGTGGAAACCCTGTTTTAGATTGGGAAGGGGAAGAGAAGGAAGTCTGCATGTGATGGGATAGGCAGAGAACACACCTGGACCCCAAACATGGGACATGCTCTGAAAAGTTGGTGTAAAAACCTAGAAATACATAATGCCCAGCAAATTTAGTAGGCAGTTGTTTCCCACTTGGCAAGTGCTAGGTAATAGAGAAATGATGGTTAATGTACGCCCTGTCAGATCCTCTACAAGTCACGGGGAATGAGTCTGTAGGGGAGCATGGACTGTAAGAGAGAAGGTTTGGATGTCTCTGCTCTGCTGGATCCTGAGATATGAGGAAAATTAGCCATGCTCCCCACCAAACTTTCAGGTCTGACCCAGAGCCTTGCCCAACCTGGAGGTGCCCAGAGAGTGCTGCAGCCCCCAGTGGGGTCCCACTGCCCAAAGCCAGAACTCAGTTGGTTAGTTCAGTTGGTGCCAGCACAGCAGACACAACGTTGTCTGCTGCTTTGGTTATTTGACAGAGTATGAGAAAAAGCCATTGTTTGCAAAAGGCTGCGTCAGTTCTGCTGGCTGTCACAGGAGGCAATGCAGAACAGCAGTGCAGGCACTCACCTAGGAAATACAGCTTGTGGCAAGTTGTCAGCGATGAGCTTTGGCCCAGGGTAGGAATAGCACAGCAAAGTAACCCCACCAAACACAGCAGGAGAGGGGAGAGGAGCCAGGGCAGTCTAGAAGAGGTTAAAAGAGGGAGACACCAGCTGATGTGGCTAAACAGCTCCCATGTCTCATTACGCTCCTCAGGCTTAAGGCTTCAGCCTCAGTAGGAGCTAAATTAAAAGTCAGCCTCTGCTGCCTCAATGCCTTGATTCTCTACCTCTAACACCTACATGGATATCCTTTTCTGAAATGCAAATCACATGGCTCTTAAAGCAAGTTATTCGATTTTCTTAAGTGTGTTTAGTGCATTACTTAAATCCTAGACTTCTGCAATTGCAAATAACTTTCAACACAATTACTGGGTGCAAATGAGGATATAGTCTACAAATGATCATTACTTGATTGCAGTAAATCACACTGGTATATGTCTGTGCAATCTCACTTGAATCCACAAGGAGCTGCAGGTCTAATTATTGGCCATATTGAAATTATAACATGCAAAACAGGAAGAAAAGTAAAGAATGCTTAAAAATTTGAGGCAGCATTTTGTGGGCAGTAAACCAAGTCTATCCTCTTCACCCCTACTAGTAGGAACTGTTAGTATAGTTCATTAAGATACTGGCTAAGACCTAAATTGCTTTGTCTTTGAACTGTTTCCTCTGTAAATGTGCAAACTAAAGGTCCTGTATTGTTTTATAAAATCAACTGTACTTTTTTTCTGGTTTTAATGCAATTGTAGTTGTCTCCAAAACGAGTGATATTTACTAGACTATGACTCTCTCTCATCTAAAGCTCTTCCCTTACACATACTCCTTCAGCATATCGTATCTTCAAGGATGTACACAAATCCATAAGTTAAGGATGAAGGACTGCATGTCTCAACTTGTAGATATATACTTACCTTATGCATACTAGCACTGAACCAAAAAACTCTTAAAAACTCTCTCAAGAAATGCCACTTTTTATTCATTGCTAGATCAATAATGTCTCAAGTGCAATCATTTAAATAAAAAATTGTGATTCACTAATAAACACCTTTTGCTCAATAAATTAATAGTGAATACACAAGACATACAACACCATTTCCTAAGCTAAAGCGTGAGTGAGACTTCACAGTTACAGCCTTACAGAATGATTTTTTCTGGAAAAGCCTGGTTGCCTCAGTGCTGTGCCTCCTTGATTGTTTGTGCTGGAGTGTCTTAGCTGGATGAAGAGTTTTCTGTTTCTTCTAAAAGCCACAGTAGCACACAGGAGAATCAAATCCTCTGAGTAAGGAATGGCTTATGAAAGGATAGCAATTACTTCTTTCCAAAACATTTTCTGGGGAAAAAAAGCCAAAAGGTCAGAAGTTTACCTCTGAGTACAGCCTTTTAGCCAAGGACAGCACAGATCCGACCCACAGGGATTATCACATTATGTGGCGTGTCAGTGCCAAGCCCAGGAACAATGCCACACCAGTCTGACTCCTACCCGTGGTGCTGCAGGCGAAGCTGAGCCCTCCATACAGAAGGAACCGGCACACTCAGGAACGCGCTGTTCAGCATTGCCCCCTCAGCATGAGTTCACAGAGGCCTCAGAGGCTCTTAGACACAGCAGTCAGGAGGTCTTTACAGAAATGAGGTGCAAACACATCACTGAGAGTCCTGTTCAGGTAGTGGGCTCTATGTAGACAGCTGCCTAGGAGAGACTTTGTCATACCGCAGCCGTAATAACTAGCACACAGAAAGCCCCAAGTCCAGCCATGCATTGCAAAAACAGGAGGGACATGCAGTTGCATCGCTCTCCTCTTTGAAAAACCATGCCAGCTGCAGTCTGAGGCAGAGGTGAGCAAATAGCATTTCATTTATTTCCCATCAGTTAAACTGACCAAGTACCCTAGCAGCGCAGCAACACATGCTGCCTCAATTCCGGTAAACAAGCGAGCAGCCTCCCCCGATTGCTCACCAGTCCAGCTTCCTCAATGATGCTGCCCTCTCAAAGGATCTTCTGCAAGGAAATCTCCAGAAAACTTGCTGTTAAATAAACGTGGGTGTAACTCATCATTTAGCAGATATTTATAACACTCCAGCTAAAGGTTCCTGCTGTTGGACTCAAGACATTAAGGAATCCTAGCTCTAGACATTAAGTAGAAAGATGGCAATAATGCACCTCTGCCAACGTTTAATGTTTTTGTAATTGGGGGAAGATGTGAGGTGACAAAATGAGTTTGTTCCACACTTGCTTTGGACTTCCACCTGTGCCTAAGTGTTTCCTTTGCTCTTCATGTAGCCATTTCCAAATTAACTGAGCTTCTGTTCTACACAGAAATGTTCACACTCTCTTTCTCTCTATGTACATGTATTTGTTAAATACACAGGCACGTTGTTGTATTATCCTTTTCTGATCCTCTGCTGTGACACTCCAGCTGGTGCTCTGACCTCAGAAGGCAGAAGGTACTTCCTGAGATGGTCTCATCAGCTCTGAGTGCGGCCATCCTTCATCCCAGTTTCTTGCACTCCATCTAAACATGCAAATGATCAACAGCATGGCAGATCAGTATTTTGATGAAATTATCTTCAGCCCTGATGCTTAATGACCATTCTCTGAAAATGTGTCTTCAGTGGAAAAGACACTGAGTTTTTTATATCAGGATAGATAACTCAATAAAATGACACCCATTAACCATTTTCCTATTGCAGCTAGACCAACAAAAACTAACAGCATGCATGATTTTGCTATGAACTTTTACAGTAAGAACATGGTACAGTGCTGGAAGTGACTGCCCAGAGATACTCTTGAACCTCCATCCTTGCAAGTTTTCAAGGCTCAGCTAGGCAAAGCTGTGGCTAGCCTGTCTAGTGTTGGATGACACTCCCATTTTGAGCAAGAGTTTTAAACAGGAGATCTCCAGAGATACCTTCCAAGCAATATTTCTAAGCTTCTATGAATTTATGGCTATAGAAGAGTAAAAAATACATGTACATTGTCTCTAGAAGTCTCTGCTAGTTATCTTGACATAAAGCCCAATACATTTGTTTTCAGTGGAGATAAACTTGGGTGAGAATGATCAGCCATGTTAAAAGAGTGGTGGCAGCAGCTGTTCTATTACCACAGCAAGATGCCGATGAAGAATTGCACCATCCTTGTGATCCTGTTCTATCTATGGAGATATTTGATTGTTTTCTAATGACTTTTGAATCACCTTATGTGAAATAAATTATAAGCATGAAACCTCACTAGGAACCTCAGCAATAAAGCAGGAAGAGATGCACATCTGCATCTCAGTTTCACAGAGGAATTTAGGTTCATTTATTGGATGTGATTTCCACTACCTCATGCCTTGCACAAGCATGTGCAAAGTGAGTGCAAAGGAAGTGTAAAACCTGGCTGTTCTCATTTGGAGCCATCCAGGGCTGAACACAGCATCCATCCGCATCAGACATGGGAAGGCAGAGTCTTCCCCAAAGCAGCATGTCTTCCTGCACCTGCCCTGTGCCAGGCTGACATGCAGGGCTGCTCTGCTTGGAGGGAAGGGCTGCCATGCAAAGAGAGTAGCCAAGAACACTTCCTCTGACTTCCCCAAAAAAGCACAGATAAATCATCTCAGACTGCCCTGGCATGAACTTACCCTTCTCTGCAATTGAAACTATTATTGGAAATCAGATGCTAAAAAAATTAAGTAGGCTTGAAAAGTGCAACAATTGAAACTATTATTGGAAATCGAATGCTAAAAAAATGAAGTAAGCTTGAAAAGTGCAGGGGTTTGGAAAATAATTTACGAAAAAAGAAACACACTCGCAGGTAGCTTTATAAAACCCAGAACAAACAAAATACTTCTTAATGCTCCAATTCCACATAGCATTAAAAGTCCATCTTACTTTCTGGGAAAAGTTCTTTGCCACTCAAGGGAAGTAAAAGATCTGTATTGAATTGCTGGTTTTCCTAACTCCACCTCTAAGAATAACATTTACAGTATAGCACATACAAAGAAACTTCCTATAAATATAACACTAAAGACAATATTTAGTCAGTCATTGAGAAATGAACAAAGAATTTTTGACTCATGTTATTGTAGCTGGTAGAGGTTTACATTCTGATTCTTATAAAAGGATTTATACAGTACTGCAAATTTACATAGCACTTTCCAAACACAGATAAGACATACTCCCTGTCAAAAATGTCATGGAAGACAAATGCAAGAGGAGATGCAGGAGGAATCCTTGGAAAGGATTAGGGACTACAGAGTCTTGAAAGCATGTGTTAAATGGTTATCAGTGCTCTGGAAAACACACAGCTTGATTCTCGGCTTTCTTGCATCAGCGCCTGCAGGTACAAATCAATTCCTTGAGGGTTCTTTCTTCTGCTTGACACCAATAAAAGCAGAAAGATCCTGCTTCTTTCATTCTGGTACCAAAAAAACTATTAAGAAATTAGCAGCAGGTAGAAAACTGACCACTATATCTGAATAAGAGATTCAAAAGTGGATATGTTCAAAACCAAAGCAAAATCTTAAATATCCTGAACCAAAAACTTAAACATAATTTTGTGACAAAGACCATTGCCAAAATGGGATTTGCCAGAATTAAAAATCAAAACACCATGAAGAAGTTTAATCTTGAGTCCAGTTTTGGATGCAGCCCTCTGACCTAGACCAACTACGCTGGAGATTTAAGGATGCCTTCCATGCTGTCCCATGATTACTGAGACTTGGTAGCTCAGGGCTGCTCAAAGTCACTGAGCTAGCACAAAACGGTTACAGAATTCTGCAGAATTAACACTAGAAAAAATTGTTAGAACAGTTCTGTTCAAGTTGTGTATTTTCTCTCTTCTTATTGAATTTTGCTGCTGCAGCAGTTCTTTGAAATGCTTCATTTAATTTTAGGTGAGTCAATGAACCGGTAAAACTCCATTCCATGAAAGCTTGTTTAAAAGTCTCAGCTTTAGAATCTCTATAAATACTGCTGTTAAGCTCTATGATTTATTCCCAGGTCCTGGGCTTGGGCCTTCAGCTGGGAAACCTTTTGACCAACTCTGTTACTTTAAATTTGAAACTCCACTTGTGCAATCACAATATCCTCCAGCAACAGGGAAGGAAAAGAAAGTTTGGTGCAAACAAATGAGCAAACAAATAAAGACTGAAAGAGGGATCAAGAGGAAAGGAGTGTCGTGAATGCGCCTTTTCTGCATCCAAATCTTGATCTGAAAACTATACTTCAGTTTAAAGCGATCTTTGCACAGCTCTTGCTTATTTCCAAGTTGGCATCAGCAACCTGTGGTGAGGATCACATCGATTTTTTGGTGTATCAGTATTTCCTCAGACCCTGAATGTTAAAGCACAAGTCTGTGTGGTGGATAAAAAAATTATGATAAACATTGTCAGAGCCCTTTGGATAGCTCACTTCCTTTATTAACCTTTCTGTCAGCAGGACCCCTGGCCAGATTTCAGTAAAGGAAAAGATTCAGTGTTTCTCATGGGAAAAAATGTTGGCTTTTCTGACAATATTAAGAAAGAATATTAATATATTAATTACTCAAATCCACACATTGGGGCCAAACTCTTTTATAGCTCTGCAGTGGTCTCTGAGCTCCTCAGAACCCTCATTTTCAGTTGTGTGAAGCAAACACCTGTGGGGTTTTGGCACTCTGCCCTGCTGAAGTCTGGAAAGTTGAAAGACTTCCAGGGTGTAAAGCTGTGGTCTCTTTCTTTCCTTATCACATGCCTCCTTCACACACAACAGAATGTTACTTCTACTTCTTTTATCATATTTTGAGTCCTCCAACCAAGGAGGGTGACAGTGGTGCCACCTGCCTCCCGCCCGACTGTGCCTTCTAGAGCCCATGTACACCTCAGCTGCAGACCCACCTCCTCAATGGTGGCCAGAAGTGGATTCAGCATTCATGGCTCATTTTTAGGGAATTATCTTGCACAGGTAGTCCAGGACAGATGATGGTATGGCTTGCTTTAGTCCAGTCAGCATGATTTTAACCTGTGTCTTTCTTCTGAGCCACTTTAGAAAAATGAAAGGAAAATGTTACAGGGGCAAGACAAGACACATAGAGCAAGTAGATGGTATTTACCTGGGGCTAAAATGTAGACAGTCAAAGATGGAGAGGATCCTGGCTCGCACAGAAAGGCAAGGTGAAATAATCAGAGAGATAATACTCTAACAGAGATAGAATGGTGGGTATCAGGCTGTAAAACTGAAGTATCTGGTGAAACGAGAAGGTGGACTTGTCAATAACCTTGTCAACACTTCTACTCCCCTTTATCCCCTGGAATCTTTCTGTAGTATAGTGATTTAACTGAAAATTGTCTCCAGTCTAGCAGTATTAAATAACAAGCACAATTATACATTTATGAGAATCACAGAATGGTTTGGGTTGGAAGTGACTGTAAAGGTCACCTAGTCCAACCCCCCTGCAATGAGCAGGGACACCTTCAACTAGAACAGATTGCTCAGAGCCCCATCCAACATCACCTGGAATGCTTCCAGGGATGTGGCACCTACCACCTTTCTGGGCAACCTGTTCCAGGGATTCACCACCCTCATCATGAAGAATGTCTTCCTCACTTCTAGTCTGAATCTACCCTCTTTTAGTTTAAAACCATTATGCCGTGTCCTATCACTACAGGCCCTGCTAAAAAGTCTGTCCCCACCTTTCTTATAAGCGCCCCTGAAGAACTGAAAGGCGGCAGTTAAAGTCTCCCCGGCACCTGCTTTTCTCCAGGCTGAGCAACTCAAACTCTCTCAGCCTTTCCTCATAGGAGAGGTGCTCCAGCCCTTCGATCATTTTTGTGGACCTCCTCAGAACCTACTCCAACAGGTCCCTGTCTCTCCTGTGCTGTGGACTCCAGGCTCCAGAGCTGGACACAGCACTCCAGGTGGAGTCTCACCAGAGCAGAGTAGAGGGGGAGAATCACCTCCCTCAACCTGCTGGCCACAAATTAGCATTGATGCATTTGTAGCCAAGACACCTGCTAATGTTAAAGATTCGAACAGAATTCAAAGACAAAGTTCAAGGTCTGTATAAGTAAAGGCAGTAATTAGCCAAAGTTTAGTTTCTCTTGTTCAAACTTTTGGACCTTCAAGTGTCACTTTTCATAGTACTCCATAGCAAAACAGAAGCAACAAGAATAGCCACAAATACAGGACTTGCCAAATTTTTTTTATAAAATTCACCTAATGTTCAAAATGCCTGCAGTGTTCCTAAGTGATCTGCCAGTCTTCACAATCAGGAGCTGCTGTGCAGAAACTAAATCAGGTTTTTAAAGGCCTTTTTGTGTCTGAAGATGCAGGGAGAGTCTAGCAGGGCTCACAAATGTGGCAGTCACTAATCTGAACTGCAACTTGGGGCTAATGACACCCATCTGCAAGTGTGCTGTTAAAATTCAGTGAAGATGTTTTAATGTAACAAGGTAAATTTGAAAACATGGACCTTTTATTGTCTAGTGAGATGCTCAGTTTAGCAGAACCTGTGGCCAGCTCCCATACCTTCCGGGGGATCTGAGGTTGCAGACCCCAGCTCAGGTTGTACAAAATGCTTAGGGAACCTCCAAGGTGGTTAAGATTACCTTTGGTCCTGACTTCCAGTTAGTATTACTTTCCTTTTGCTAATGAATCTTGTAGATGAGTCCTGACTGTTCACGTAAGACACATTAACATCCTGTTTGTTCTGTTGTATCTAGAGTTAGGTCTTGATTTGATGCTTACATGTTTATCACACTAAGAAGCAAAGAAACTAATTGTTTCTCTGTAAATCCAGCAGTGTAAAAAATGAATTTTGTGTTTCTAAACCAAGTAATTTTAAAAATATTGAGAGCCAAAAAGCACGTATGGAAAAATCTTCCCAAATGAATTGGTCTGTGTTTCTCTCTACAAACTATTTTACAGAGTTTTCCCAAGGCCTTTGCAAAGAAATCAGCTGTCACTTGGCGAAAAAGTTTGGTATTCCCAGCGAGATGGTTGTTTGGGATTAGCTGACAAGACTGCTGGAGATCATTCAATGGTCATCTGAGAGATTCAGGTTACTCTTCAGTGCTGTTAAAGCTGAGTGTGTTCCTTCAGGGTGATTTTGACCCCAGGCCAGTTTTGAGAATCCTTCAAGTCTGACAAAAAGATACTTGTGCTTCTTTGGAAACACTTTTTACAAAGCCGAAAGCAACAGCCAAGTGCAGTCAGTTGGTATTATTTATCCAGATTATTGTATGCAACCACACTTTTCATTCATCACTTTAGCCACAAAACCTTGGGTTTTACATGGTTCTACAGGACAGTGATGTTTCTTACTCATTTCCTGCAGCTTAGCCTGCAGAAGCACCATGCAGCAGTGCCTTTACATAGGAATGGCTGTTGCAGACAGGCCAAGAGCAATCACCATGTAAACACCAACATTGTTCTAATGGGAGGAAAAAAACCAAACAAACGAAAAAAAAAATTAAAAACCAAAACCTGGAAGACTTACATGTTCACCTTTTACCAAGTTTGTACTAGTGCACCCATTTACAACCACCCTGACTTATTCTTTAAAAGTATATTTGCCTGTCCCAGTAGTAAAGAGATGTCACATCAAAAGAAGGCATAAATCTGCAGCTATCTTCATTGCAAACTTTGTTATCTCTAGTGACTATGCCCAGCACCACTTCGTTAATGAATTACAGCAAGTTGCATACATATCATGTCTTTCCTCTGCATTTGTCCCTTAGAACCACCAACTAGGAGACCCTGTCTTAAACTGCAGGCAACAAATGACAACTGTCTTGAGGAGAGCTGGCTGATGACATCAGTCTGGCCTTCTTCCCTGTCCCCAGCTGCTAAAAGCACATTACAACATAGCTGCAATGCACAGAAATTTGTCCCCAATATTATTTTGTCCTTTAAACTATGGACACTATTCTCAGAAGACTATAACTAATAATAGAAGAAGTAAAACCAGTTTTCATGGAAAGATCTTCCTAAGCTTTGGAGCTTTTGAACCTGTGTGATGACCTGGCTCTTATAAAGTCAGTCTCAGGATTTCAGTTCAGAGTATCTCAGATTTCTTTTCTCAGCTCTTTCCATTTTGAGATACTTAGCACTTGTCTAGTACATGCTAGGTACCTTACAGCTGTACATGGTATCATGTAGCTAGGAAAACCAACCTGAGGCCAGTGACCCATCATCACCTTGATACTACATCCAGTAATCCAATTTGAAATGTATAAACAATTTTTGGAGCAGAATCGGGACCCCAGCGTCTTAACTCCTATCTGATAGCCATATCCTCCTCCCAGTGCACACCTCCCTCCATCACTCACCTATTGTTTTCTTGAATAAGTATTTGCTGTAACTCCTTTTTATGAGAACATTAATCCTTTTGATGCAAGTTAGGTGTGCCTTCTAGACTGAGCTCTCCTGTTTGTGAAGACACCTGGTTCTTTGTTCCAGTAGACTTGGATAACCAGTTTAGATTTAGTTTTTTCTGCCCTGCTAAAGTTGGAGCACATTAGGAATCAAAGGAAGCAAAACTGCCCTGGTTTCAGCTGGGATGGAGTTAATTAACTTCTTAGGAGCTAGTGTGGTGCTCTGTTTTGGCTTTGGTGTGAGACTTTTCAGTTCCTCAGGCCTTGTTAGCGAACAGGCTGGAGGGGCACAAGGAATGGGGATGAGACACAGCCAGGTTGGCTGACCCCAAATAGCCAAAGGGGTATCCCATACCATGGGGCGTCACGCCTGGTATATATACCAGGGGGATTGGCCAGGGTGGGCATGTCATTGTTTGGGGACTGGCCAGGCACCACTCAGTGGGCAGTGAGCAGTTGTATTGCAAAATATGTGTTCCTTTCTTCCTTTCCCTCTGGATTTTATTTTTTCCCTTCCCCTTTTCACTGTAACTGTTATTGTCATCGTTGTCATTATTGTTTTTTCATTTTTATTCTATTTCTATTATTAAATTGTTATCTCAGCTCTCGAGTTTACATTCCTTTCCAGCTCTCCTCCCCATCCCCCTGGGTGAGGGGGCAGTGAGCAAGCCGCTGCATGGCACGTAATTACCAGCTGGGGTTAAACCACAACGAAACATGAGACATCTATGAAAGCTTCTATTAAAAAGTGAGATGCCAGTGAGTTTAGGTAAGCGGGACATTTCAAAATGTTTTGAGATTATATATCTAAATTATGCTTAAATCTGAGGTGAAGTACCTAAATCTATGCCTGTATGCAGCTGTTAGGACCATGGAAAAATTTGTGGGTGTCAACCATGATGCGCATGTGATACTGGGCATCTCTGGATTAGACAGCATCCTGATGGTCTTAGAGCATACTTCAAGAGTAAATTGCAGCTCCCAGAGACAGTTAGATATAAGCTGACAAGTGAAATTTTTTGCAGATCTAAACATTTCTCTGTCTGCAGTTCAAAACCCTTATGGCTCTTCTATTACAAAACTCACATTAAAAACGTTCTGCAGCAAACATTCAGCATGCTCCGTTTTTTCCAGACAGTGCTAACACAGTTGCATTGTCATTGATTGCTTAAAAATAGTAGTAGTATACACTACATGTATGGAGATACAAACACATGCACATACCTGCACACATACACACACATGAGCACTGTCAGATTAAAAGAGTTAAAAGTATTACCACATCATATTTTTCAGCCTGCCTCTCACCAACTAGAAAAACTAAGCTTTGGAATGATGAAAGAATCAAGTCAAATTAATGAGCCAAATTCTCAAGTAATGTAACATATCAAAGCTACTAGATGAAGGTAGGGTCAATATATTTAAAATCAGGGGGAAATTCAGGGAAAAATTCAAGTATCATATTAGTCTTTTTAGTTCATAATAATTTTTCCAAGTATGCAACTTGAAACATATTCCTTATAATGGGTAATTAACAGACTTTAAGCAGCATCTAATTTTCTTTATTTTATTTTTCTGATCTTTGCTATACTTGTATTATCTCTGCTCCTCCACTACTCCACCTGGCAGTCTTGGTCTACTGATAATTCCTGCTCCGGCTGTCTGTATTTACAAGGAGACAGCATTTAAAATCTCAAAGGTAAAGACATACCTGTTTCAGTACATTTTTCAGCATATTAATATGCTGAATATGGCTATGTCTACACCAGCACTAAAAAAAAATCCAAAAAGCATGTTAAATTGCCCTGTGTCTTTACACAAAATTTGCCAGTTCCCTGAAAACTTGAGAAAGACTGTTGTGCTCTCTGGGGCTATGTGCTCAAGACCAGTGTCCTGGTACTGCTAAATTCCTTTCCTTTCTTTCCTTGCTTTACAGACAACAGGGTAGGTTTGTTTTCCTGCCCTGCTCTATTGACATTGTAGATCTGGCTGCTGCCTTTGACCATCTAAAACATTTTGCTGCAGCTTAAAGGAGTGTAGAAAGCAACTGCATTCACTTTACTACTATTTATCAAATTGCATCGCTGTACTGTCGAAACATTTGGGATATTGTGGACCTCTGTGTGTAATACCATGAGTAACACTGCTTCAGTTGAATAATTACATCATCAAGTATTTTGTGTGATCCCTATTTTACTTGGGCCACAAATAAAGTCTTACACAAGATATGACCACTATAAAATCAAAAAACCTAAGCAGTAGAACAAGTCACAAAGTACACAGTGTTCCAAAGAATAAGCCAAAGTCTTGATTACAACATGAAAGGAACACATAATTTGCCCATACAGAAAGGAACCCTTGTCCCCAAATTTTCTGTAGTGCCATAAATAAATGAAGCATCACATGGACCAGTTATAAAGTATGTACTACAGGTAACCAGTGAAAAAACAAGATTGCAAAATATCAAGTACAATTTCTGGCCACAGGAACAGTGAATTTTTTTTCTTATTTCTTCTTTTACCTTTTCAGAAAAAGTTCTGGTTCCACATGCAGACTATATTAACTGTTTCCTTTGGGTTTTCCACAAGCTTCGCTGCCATGATATCTTCTGAAAAGCAACTACAAATAGCTTCTTTGATACTAGATTATTTTAAGGTTTTCATTAGATCAGAGAGTTTAGAAAAGGAAAAGAAATATTGATTCAGCTTTGGCAGGTCAGGTATTACAGCCTCTGTTCCGCATGATTCTTTACTATGGAGAGCAGGAATCATTCACTAGTCCATACAGCCATTCAGAAAGAAATTCCTTGCTGTTCAACCACCCCAGTTTATCAACGTCTGATCAATAGGTCATCAGACATCCACCACCTGCTCTGAGGAGCAGAATATTGATTTCTGCATGGACACTTCAGAAAAGGACACTTGAATGAGAATGAAAACAGCAGTGAGAGAAGTCACAGCTGCATCATTTTTAGTGTCATAATCAATGGTTACCTGGTCAGATGAAAGCCATGATCTTTTTTGTCCCCTCTCTTTCTGTCTTTCCAGCCATTCAGCTTCCTGCTACCCCTTCTCTGCTACATAATATCAGGATCATTTCCTGTTTACTCAAGATACACTGGAAATAACACAGAAAAAGATCACGCTTTGGCCTGCCAAATGAGCTGGTTGAAAAAACACCTTTCCGCACCTCCAACACCTTTCTATGACGCAGTCCCCAGGCCCTCTTGTCCCCCTTCTCTGCACGTCAAATTATTTTTCTGTAGTTCATAATAATGCCCAGTTTACTGATTACCCTCCTTTCTCTCTGCTACTTCCAATATACTGTCTCCTGTCTGCTCTTCATTATGAAGTTACCCAGCATTACTAGGCATATAGGAATTGCCGATGACTAGTACTTGCGGTCACAGCTGATCTACCTGGTCTTCTTCCTCTGTAGCTGCAGCTCATAATGAACATATAAATAAATTTCCAGTGCCATCCCCAGACAAGAAATATAAAGCATGGAAAAGGAGCCAGACATGTCCTGCCAACTCTCCACAGACCGCAAGTAAATGCTTTACTTACCAGAGTGGAAACAGGAGCCAGAGCCTGAGCCTTAGCAGGACTCGATTACTTCTAATTACACACTGGATTTGCCTCATAGATACTTCCCTTTCCTTCTGAGGAGACAGGATGACTAGAGGTCAATCCTCATCACACCTCCTCTTTAATCACACCTAGCCAAGTGCAGGTATTTTGTTCCTAGAAAATTTTCCCATATGCCTGTTCCTCTGGCACTTAAACATTTTTTGTGGTTCTTTTAATAGTACAATAGGAACTTCAAGAAGTCAACTTCAAGAAGTCCAGATGTTTGGAAGCTATACAAATGTCTAGATCAAAATCACTTTTTGGTCTAGAAGTCAATCTGGAAAAGCGTGCCAAGAATATTAACAAAGCTAATTTTGGTATTTTTTCTGATCTTATCTCTTGGAAATGCTAGAAAACCAGCCTTTGACATTTCCATTTGGAGTCCCACAAAAATCAAGGAAGTAGAAAGGCAGACAAAACAATAAAAGTCAGTGGTTGGTTTGTTTGAGGCTTGGGAAGAGACTCATGGCAGTTTCTATCTCTGCCCATTTGCTCATCCCTAATTTAGGACTCCTGTCAAGCTCAAGTCTCTTGTGTCTATGGTCACTGTGAAGAGCAGCTCCAGCTCTCCTTGGTGCCTCATGTAGCCAAGAGCAACACCTTCAACCCAGAGAGAGTGCTCAGCCCGTGTGTCCAGAGCACTTCAAAATCTTCCAGCTGGCTGTACCCAACATGCCTAAGGCACTGCTCATGTCATTCAGGTACCTACAGCATGACTGAACAACACCATTTGCCAGCTCATCTCTTGACAACAGCAATGTCTTATTCTCCAGCATTGCCAAACAAAGCCCATGCCGCTTCCAGCACTCATAACACTGCTGTCAAGATCATTCCCCAACACAACTGCTTATTTATGTTAAGCCACCTCCATCGGCAGTCCTTGCCTGCCATAATCCAGGATGTCTCACCTTGGCTTTAAAGCCCCTCACTTAACTCTTGATTGCTGACTCCTGCCTCCAGGAAAGCATTTTCAAATGAAAATTTTCCTCTTCCTTCCATGTTTTCCTCTCTGCTAGACAACTTCCTTAAGTATATACCCATGGCAGTATCTCCTCATCTTTCTTTGAGTTGTGCCTTAAAGCTTGACTTTGCTCTGAAACCTGCAAAAACCTTGGCACTGTTCAGAGAGTGCCTGTTTGTAGATACCACAACCATTTTAGCAGCCCGAAGTACAACAGATGGGAAAAGGAGGCAAATCCTCCTTTGGTGAGATGTGGGGCTGGTGGGTAAGATCCTGGCACAGGTAAAACAGAGGCTGCCTCTCCCCCCTTTCTTTCTTTGCCCAGACCAGGCATCCTGACAGCAGCATCTTATGGAGAGCCTGTGAAATGCAGAGATGGCAGGAGGCAACAGCAGGACAGGCTGCAAAGCTGGGATGTGCCCTGCACAGCAGAGCCACAGCTCAGGATTTACCACACACAATGGTCAAAGGTCAGCAGTCATCCTAATCCCTTTGATGAGAACATCACACTTTCCACAAGCTGCTGCTTCTTTATCATTGCCTGATTTTTCTACTCAGGTCTTTCTTTCTTAAGAACAGAGACGGGTCAAAAATGCACCTCAGAGAGATTTTTGATATGATTAAAGCCCACTGGAATTTTTCTACTGATCTCAGGCTGGATTTTTGTTGGGGACTAAAAACATTGTTCAACTCTTCAGACTGCACAAGAAGTTTTGCTCTGAGCATAAACATAAATCACCATCAACATGGCTTCCACTGAGCTAGCCCACATCTCATTCCCATCGAGTACTGCCTGTGTCAATTGCTGATTTAAAAAATCTGTGATTTTGCAAATTCACATGCCAGGTGCCAGGCAGCAATATTTAGGATAAATGTAGAGTATATAACTTATTTTTACATAGTTAACAGTTATAAATATGTATGCAAGGATAAATTTTTAAAAAGCGTTTAGAAATCTGTATACTTTAGACATATACATACAAAAAGCAGTTCCTAGGCTTACCTTTTGGGTAACTCATGCCACAGGATGCCAAATCATACACCTCATAATCATTTTTTTGTATGAGACTCTCATGATTAAAAGCCATGCAGTGTCTTTAAACTGAGAGGTGGTTCTGTATTGCAAGACATGGGGCAAATCAAGCAGGAGTTGTAGGATTTTCTGAGATACTTCATGAGCTACTGTTGACTGGACAGTGTGGTGGTAGTTTGTGATACTGTGTGCAATCCTTAGAATCACATTTCTGGTATAAACATTCAAAACTGCTCATTGAGAATAACTTGTTTCTAATTCGTCACGATCTGTGCTTCACAGACATCAGAATTTCACCCTCGATTCCCTTTTCTGAACTGCCACCTGGAATTTATTTTATTTAGTCTGGAGGCAGATGGTTGCTCTTAGGCACCTGAAGCCCTTATAAGAACACCCCACAGGGGATCTCCCTGGGCCAAGAGAACAGACTTTGATCCACCATGAGCAAGAAGAAAGGGCAGAATCAATTACAAATTGTTCCCCTATGCTTTACTAACCTCTAAACTTTGGGGTTGGAGGTGAGGGGCATGGCAGGGGTGGTGGAGGGGGGCAGGAACCAGCAGCCATCTGCAAGAGCTACCTTGTCCCCTCTGAGGCGAGGCAGAAATGCAGGGTGAGCCTGCCCTGGACAGCTAGCTCGCAATTCCATCATCAGTGATGCTGAGGGTGCCCTGGTCATATCACCCATACAAACCGCATCCGTAAAGGTTTCACAGAGGTCAGAACTACACCTAAGAAACTGGTAAAGAGCCAGGCTGCTTCAGTGGCATTACAGTCCCAGGCTGAGCAGGGACCTGAAGGAGATTCTTGCTTCTGCCAGCCCCCCGGGACTTGGGACTAGTTGCCCACCCTCTCTTTGCCCTACTTTTCCACCTGTAAAATGAATTTTGATTTTCTTCCCATGAAACAGAAAAGTGGAAAAGACTTCTGGTAGAAGGGTATAAATACATAATCATACTCTGTGAAACACTCAGAAAACTATAGATTGAATTAATTTAATTCTTTTGGCTCAGAGAACTCTTTGTTGAGCAATAAACACTTAATTTTAACATCCTATAAATTAACTACTTTGACTTCACAGAAATGTTTTGTTTAGGTGTTCATCTAAAGTTCATGTTTTTAAATGGTTAAAGGAAAAGAAATAAATATTTTCTGCTGAGGCAGGGGCACTTAACATGACTTTATTATCACCTTTTTGTTTCTATTCATATGAAAACCCCATTTGCAGACCAGGTCCCAGTGAATATCCCTCTTCCCTTCCCTCCAGTTTTACAGTTAGGCCAACAAGTGGCAGAAGCAGCAACACAGTGTTTCAGGAGCCACCAGCCAGGTGTGCACTGTCCTTGCACAACAGGACCACGAGCAAAGGACAGCTCTCCAGGCTTTCCTGGAAAACTATGAGAAAAATGCAAACAAAATCAACAGCAGCAGTAACATATGCTTCATAGGAATGATCAGGCATAGAAAGGCATCACCGTAAGGGAACAAGTTTTTCAGACTAGTATTTGTCATCAGGAACAAGGAGGAATTCACAGCTTTACCAAGCTAGCAATAAGAAGACTAAACTAGAAAACAAGATCATAAAACAGTAGCTCCTAGGTCACTGCTCTTAAGCAAAGTGGTAAAAAAAGGTTTAGGCAACTGGTGTTCCTCATTTTAATGTTTTTCAGTCTCATTTAATCAGTTGGATTATTACAGAAACAATCAGGTTTTTCTGTTTCTCAGTAATCTCAGAGCAGACTTAACTTTCACAGCCCTAGAAAAGGTAAGGACGGCTCAGAGCTCAAGAGCTGAAAAGAGGGCAAAATGAAGGGTGAGGGGAAAGGACAAGAGGCAGCCTGCAGAAAGGGCACAAGAGGGTGAAGGGAAACACCTGAATTTTTTGTGCATTGCTTTTCCCACTTGCAAGTTAAATACTAAATAAGCTTTCCTCAAAAGTTAGGGAAATCATAGTTTCTAGCTGCTTATCTAGAAATTGCAAATAATATCGTGATATTTTCAGGCAAAGTTTATTAGATAATTTTGCACCTGTGAAAGATGTTTTCAAACCTGAACTCTATTTTTGAAAGATACAGAGAAATATGAAAAATAATTACATTTGATATTGGAATTCTACAAGTTTTATACAGTTTTATAGTCCTGGGATATTTCCTTACCCCCCCCAAGCCCCCTTCCACCCCGAGCTGTGCCTCTTTCAAAACCTCCAACCCCTTTGCTACCTACTTCTAAGCACAGCAGATGGGGGGGGGGGGGGGGGTGTGTGTGTGCGTGTGCACGCATGCATGCGTGCGTGTGTATGTATTTTGGCCTATGGCTACGTTGAAAGGAAATTAGAAGTTATATTAAAAAATCCCTTTTGTAATAATGCCATTTTGGGGGCTTTGTTCTTCCCTTTCAGAGAACAATCCAATCTATTTGATTGTGAAGACCTTTTGGTGGAAATGCTTGCAAAGGTGCATGGAATGGCATCTGTGTTGATTAGCTAAAGGTAATAAAAATAAAGTTTCTCTGCAAGCCACAGGCAGGGCTCTCAGGTGCCCTGGGCCCCATCCCTACTTCAAACAGTGTTTTTTAAGAGGGATTAGCATGCACTGTTGCACAGTTTGTACTAAGCTAGTCCTGAGGGAATATACTTGATTGTGATCGCCAAACACTGAATATGTAATACAAATTTCCACTGCCCTCCCAAGCAAACAAGCTTATCCTACCAGGCAGTGCTGGACTCTGCACCCCACAGGCTGGGGTGCTAAATGGGGTGTTTGACTGAAGCACAGCATGCGCACATGTCCCTGCCCAGGGCTGGCAGGGAAGATGGGCATTTGCAGTAGGTCCTTTCCTCTTGCTTTCCACTCAGACATGATTGCTACACCTGGCACTGTGGCAGGATCCACTGGATGGGGATGAGGAAAGGCTGAGAGAGTTCAAGTTGTTCAGCCTGGAGAAAAGCAGGCGCCGGGGAGACCTTAACTGCCGCCTTTCAGTTCTTCAGGGGCGCTTATAAGAAAGGTGGGGACAGACTTTTTAGCAGGGCCTGTAGTGATAGGACACGGCATAATGGTTTTAAACTAAAAGAGGTAGATTCAGACTAGATATAAGGAAGAAATCTTTCACAGTGAGGGTGGTGAAACACTGGAACAGGTTTCCCAGAGAGGTGGTAGATGCCCCATCCCTGGAAGCATTCCAGGTGATGTTGGATGGGGCTCTGAGCAATCTGCTCTAGTTGAAGGTGTCCCTGCTCATTGCAGGGGGGTTGGACTAGGTGACCTTTATGGTCCCTTCCAACCAAACTATTCTATGATTCTGTGACATATGGGGATTATGAGGGGATTCAGTCACAAAGAAGGCACCTGTTGCAAACATGAGTGTATAGAAATACCATGAAACAGGGCATTTTGTGATTAGTTCCATGTTTTAAAAACAAGAGGTGTTATCTGAATGGGTTTAAGTAACAACGTAGCTGTGAACTCAGTCTGCTTTGGAGGTTTAAGTAATATAGACCTACAACATGACATTCACAGTGACCCTTTAAATAATTCAGTTCACAGCAATTAATTCACAAGTGTCAGGTATTCATTAATGCAAATAGTTTTCATGTAATTAAGGACCACAGTTCAATAACTGAGCTCAGTACAGCATTTCCAGTCACAACGGCAGACACAAAATCCTGACTGCAAATAAAAGAAGTCTTTGCAATGCTTTATCCTGCATAAGGCAAACCCAG
Organism: Falco punctatus; assembly: GCF_963210335.1. Lineage (NCBI taxonomy): Eukaryota > Metazoa > Chordata > Aves > Falconiformes > Falconidae > Falco > Falco punctatus. Next base: position 24,588,803 of record NC_137586.1, on the reverse strand, counting down.
GGCTGTGGTACACACAGGGGAATGACAAGCAGAGAAAACACCCAAGGTACCCTGATCTTAGGGTATAGGCTGGTATATCTTAGCTCTGCTCCACCACAGAGCCAGCATTTAGCAGTAACCAGGGAGTCTGTTGCACTGACTGGCAGCATCTCATTCCCTGTGCCTGTTGCCTCCCATAGGCACACTGGCTGTGCTGGGGGAAGGGGCTGCCTCTTCAGTATGTGCCTTCATGGGTGCAGGGGTCCCCTCATAGAGGCAAAACTCAAGGGTGGTGTGGTTGTGGGGGCAACAGTGCAGCCGGTGGAAGAGCTGTAACGTGGCCCCTGTTCTGCCAGCTCAGCCCAGCACTTCCCCTGCACTCGGGGACATCGCTCTAACACTGCCTGTCTCCTGCAAAAAAGGGTGGCTCTGACCCAGTGTTCCCCCTTCCTCCTTGTGCCAGAGCTACAAAGCCTGTGGCTTCACCAACAGTCAGAGCAGGGAGCTGACTTGGCAGAAAAATAGCGGGGAGTAAACCCAAAGCTTTGTTTTCCACCAAACCAGGTCTCAAATCCAGTTTCACAAGGAGTGGTACAAACTCAGTGCAGAAGAAAAGAGGCAATGAGAACTGAGGGGAAGGAAGGACCATTTCTTGAAGCAGCAGCACTGTAATATCAGCATAAAGTGATGGTTTTGTTCCTTAGAAAGATGGGAATAAATGCTCCTCTAAATCATTCTGCAATCTATGGATGGGCCACGCAATGTAAGAATAACAGGGCAATAACTTCAGGGATATTGTGATGGGCTCCCTAATGATCTGGATTCAGTAACTGGCTCATCTCCACCTCACTGCAGTATGTCATCAACCCACCCACACACCTCCTTTCCTTATTTAACCCACAGAGCTATTCTTCCCTTGCCTGCAAGGGACAAAACCCCAGTGACTGGGCTAGAAAAGTAAGAAAAAATATTTTACCTAGTCTAATGGAAACAAAACAACCAAATTCCAGTCTGAATCAAGCAAAATTTTCTCAACATAAAGTCAACTTGTTTTAAATGGATGTGCAATCTGAGGTTTTCTAGTGTTGACAGTCCTGTGAAACCTGTATAAATAGAGAAAACAGAGCTGAATACAACCAATTCTAGATTTGCAGCACTGTCCTGTACAAAGTCAATAAAATGCACTTATGTACAAAACATCTATAGAAATACTTCACTACCTGTAACTTTGACAAAACAGGGGCGGAATTTCTACAAACACATCTATTTTCATAGCAAGGTTTGGGCTCCTCAAGCCCAAAACTACATTCAGGGCAGGGCCATCTTTGAAGATGGATCCAGCTTCAGTGCTACACCAGTTGCCAGGGGCCTTTAAGTATCTCCAAGGCTGGGGATACCAGCCCTGGGCAACAAAGCTTGACAGAGGTACTTCAACTACCAAAGGTCAAAGGGGCCAGGAATATAGAGAGTTCTGGGACAAAATTAGGAGTTTAAACACTTCAGCCAGGGCCAGTCATGGGTGTCTCAAACCAGCCTGATGTCAGCCAGTATGCAGGAAGGCAATGTGGTCTGTCAAAATCTGAGAAGCCTGATTTTCCAACCAGCTACGGTTTGTGTTACCTCATGGCAGACTGGGAGACCTGGAGCTCCCTCTCCTTCCATCCCAGTCCTATCCCTTGTGCCTGAAGTCAGCTTTTAGCCTGGTTAGATGCTGAGTTCAGCTGCCTGGCCCTTTCCCTGACACCCTAAAGCATTACCTGGGATAAGAGTATTGTGCTTCAGCCACTAGCATGGACATGGCGTAGAAAGCTGCTGGCTTTTTCTTTTTGCAGCTGAAGCCTTTGCTGAAGAGCAACTGATAGTATGCACTGGCAGCTCCCCATGCCCTGGAGAGACACCTCCTCACCCAGCAGGGGAAGTCACAGTGGGTTGTCTTAATTTTTTATTAATTGATTTAGCTCATGTTTCAAAAGGGACACCAAGGTGCTGGGCTTGTCATGGGTGTGATGCAAGGAGAAGCCAGAAAAGAGCAGTGAAAACACAGGAGAAGGAACTGAGAATTAGGAAACCAGAGTAGATACTGAGGTGTGCAGGCTTGTTTCCATCTAGATCAATGGGGACGCTGTTGTTAGCTTCAGTGAAGCCAGACTTCCACCCAAGCACTGGTGATGCCAGGGGAAGGGATAGCAGAAAGATTTCATTACCCAAATAAACAGGGTGATCCAGTTTCTTCAATTTACTTCAAACTGGAGGGTAATGTTCAAATAATTAAAAGGCTGTTATGCATCGGTTATCATAATCTGTGGCTCATGCTTTTCACAGTTCAACCAAGTTGCTTTTTAAATCAGTCAACAGACTTCTCACTGATTCCTGGAGCATGTCAGGGCTTCCTCCCTGTTTCAAAAGAACATTTCACAGGCATGCTCTGCTCTTGTGCTCAAGGCCTCTTAATGCAGGTTTCTCTGCAAACTTAGCCCAACTGCACTCAACTTGTGAGTCTTCAGAAAGGAAAGCAGCATTTATGGCAGCAATTAGATATTTAAAAAGGAATTAAGAATGAAGAAGCCACTGCCTCTGTAACTCCTTATAGCTCCCTTCTCTGCAGTGGTGGGAAGCTTTCTGAGCAGTCAGCAACAGCTGTCTTGCAGAGGCTGGACAGAGAAAATAAAAGAGAAACAATTTCCTTTTGCTGACAGATTTTGTAACTGTTGCTTCTGCAAGTAACAATGTTCTGACCTTTGAAAAAGCATACTTGCAATTCCCGCAGACCCTTTTCCCAGGTACACAACCAAGAGGGAGAGTTTTCAAAGCAGGGAGCATTTCTGTGCACTCTAATGGATTGCAATGAGAACTGCTGCAAATTATGACCCAACATGTCTTTATCACCGTACATACACAACAGGGTTCTGAGAAAAATTTGCTATTAAATGTAATTACTATCTACCTAATCATTAATGTATAATAACTCTCATCATATACAAGGAATGTTAGATTTCCCAGCATTAATTAGCCTGCAAAAAGCATGACCAGAAGATATCACTGACGTCAGTGATTTAATATGATTCAAATATACATGAATAATGGGAATGTTCACAATAATACTGCACAATAAGGAATAATGAGAATGTTCACAATAATACTGCACAATAAGGTATTTCATGGCAGGAGGTTGGGGGGGGGGGGGGGGGGGGCGGGTGGAGGTTAGCGGTGTGTGGGGAGGGAGACACGATGACTATGTTGTAGCACCAACCAGGGGGAAAAAAAGCAAGGACTATATTGTAGCATCAACCATGTATTTAGTAACAGTAGTTAATCAGAAGCTTCCCAGCTGGCTGGCTGTTTCCTGATCGCCCATTAAGGATTTATTTCTCCCTCTTCCTTCCAAGGGTGAGGTGCTGGCCTCTCCATTCTGGACTGCTGTGCTGGACAGACCAGTTAAGATATGAGGCGATTTCCAAGTGACTATTAAATTACCCAAGCATATTTTTGACCTAGTTATAAAATATAATTGCTGGACAATATCCAGGAGAACGCAAAAGACTGATAATAAATTGCAGATCCTGTGTCACTGGTTCAAAAATCCAACCCTGGCAGTAATCTAGGCTAATTTTCTGACAGCTGTTTTCACAGCCTTTTTAACCCAAAGGAGCAGGGAGCACGTATCCATATGCTGGAGCTGGGCAAAGAGGCTGCCCCATCAGCACCACGACTGCCTGCTCCACAGCACCATTGAAAGAAATGGAAAATTCTTCTTCAAACAAATGTTCTCAAAGAAATGTGATAATTCAGCATCAGCTGTGAATGTGGATGGAGTTTGGGAAAAAAGGATTGACTTTTTTTTTTTTTTTTTTTTTTTTTTTTTTGTTACATTTGCAAATTTTGTTACTCTACTTGGCATTATCCAAATACTGTCAGTTTTTCACCAGATTTGGAGGTTTCTTTCATATTCACTTATTTCTCTTTCACAAGCAAAATGGGAAGAAAGGGGAGGTAAAGAAGTGAAAAATAAATCTTTATTGATTTTTTTTCAAAGAAAAACTGAACATTCCCAACAAAATTTTTTGTTTCCCTCAAAAATTGTTGAGTGAACCTTGTAAGCAGCTCTTCCTACAACCATTGGGTTCTCCACAAAGAAGAAAGCAAGACCATATTGTTGTACCAAAAGCAATAGGGCACGAGGGAGTCTCCCGTCCAGCACATTCACTGTACAGGTCACCAGTGCCTCCTGGTGCCTCCATTACTACAGGATAAGTTACTCATGGGCACGGTGATGCCAAGACCAATCTTTTACTATCCTGCTGTGAGACAGAACTCCTGAAAATGAGACCCCTGCTAGCAAAAAGCAATGCAGCCTCCCTTTCAGACACTCCTATTACTTTTGCCAAGTGTGAACACGCAAATTTGTTTTCAGCCTTGCCCTGCCCGGCCCTTTACTTTTTTCCCACTGTTTATGAAACACAGACTTCATTTTTCTGTGTGGCCTATATTATATCCCATGTTTCTGTTTCCAGCACGTATGGCCCACCATAAGCAACAGCCCACTTCAGCAAAGAGCAGATGATACAGCATACCTCCTTCCCGGTAGGAAGGGCCCCTCTCCCACCAGGGAAATTGTCTGGCTGCAGCCAGCAGAACTTTCTGTAGTGAGAGCAGCCAGCATGCTCTGGGCTCACTGCATCACCTTTGTACCATGGTGTAGACAACACTGCTGAGCAGTGAGAGGGGTGAGTGCCACCACAGCTAAAAGCTGCCCTCTGCCCAGTGCTGGAAGAGTCCCAATGCCCAAGCCCCCACAGCCGCTTCTGCTGATGCTCAGAGATGAAGACCTCAACATACATCCTCTTGACAAGAGGGAGAACTGATCTCTGACAAGATTTCATTGCTGTTAAAAGGACTAAAATTTTAACTATGTATAACTTTCTTTGGAGTCTAAGACACCAATCACATTAATTCTGCCACAGGCATGGGGCAGAAGAAGGAAGACAAACATGGCAGCAGGGAGAGGCTCAGTAAAAATGAAAAGAGGTGTCAAAGACAAACATTAATAAAAAAGATTTCTACACAGATTTTTCACCCATTCAGACTAGTTAATGTGATATGCTTGCTCCAATTTAAGAGTGCCTTTGTCCACTTTAGCTTAAACATTTTCCCAATCACCTAATACAAAGCTGAGATAAACCTGGATTAAATCAAGACTGGAATGTACAGAGAAGGACTACTTGGAAATTGTGTCCCAAGGCACACACTTACTTCAGCTGGCTGAAGCACAGATTTATATGATGGTGTTTCAGGATGGAAAGTACATATTAATAGAAAAGGCATAAAAACATTAAATTGAATGTGCAGAACATTTTGGAAGACCTTTGTTTGGATGTGTTTTTATAAAGCATTTCATGAGACTGCAATCCTTGAAAAATACTAGAACCAAGAAAAATACTCAATGATACTAAAATAATGGCAAAAGTTATTAAATCTAGATGAGAACAAAAAGCTGCATGCAATCTGAATGGCAGCGGGACAAAAAAGGACCTGATTTTTAAATAATTTTCATGCTAAAAAGGCCCCTGCTATTTCCCCCCTTAATAACCAGCATTTCCAATATAACAGAACATGACAGGGAAGGAATATATCCTGGAGTGCTAGGAGTGGTACAAGTCATGAAAGGTCAGATACATAACTATTTTCCCAGTGGCTGGGGAAACAAGACAGACTTTCTGGACCCTCAGTGTGAAGCTGTGACCACTCACACCAATGCCCAGAGAGACCAGGTTACTCAGGGTCCTGGATGCAGGGTGCCCAGCTGCCCGGTTTGAGGTAGAGGGGTTGCACTCAGCTCCAATTTGCCGCAGCCATGATCTATGTATGGTGAAATTAATGGCCTGATTTCAGTTGCAAATCGGGTTGTGCTGTCTCAGTTGCAAAAGATAAAAAGATACTCCATTTATGTTGGAAGATATACCAGATTGATTAATTGAATAGACAAAGACTGGCCTTATCATCTTTTCACAGACTGTATCCTTCCCTGCTGGGATCACAGTAACAAAGAAATTGAAGAAGTTTGCACTTTCTCTTCTAATACTGTACAAAAACCTCCGGAGGAAAGACAGAAGAAAACTATCCCCCTTGACCTCCTTCAGATGAGAAGATGGAAAGGTCAGTTGAGATTATATTGAGCTTCATTTCAGGTCTGCAAGACATGCTGTTCATATCATTAATCCTGCATGGCTATTCTTATGCTCCAGACCTGCTTGGTGTTCATTCCACTTGCAAAGAATAAGAATAATTCTAGGTATCTTCAGTCCAAGACACACAAATCACAACTATTAGTTATTTCATGTCAAGTTAACTTTGTCCCAGAATTAATACAAAACTATACTTTTATATGGATATTTATAATATTGCCTGTAACACATTAGCAATAGATTTCAACGTTTTAGCTTCCTGTTTCAGGAATACCGCTATGAGAGATACATGTGAGAAAATAGCCTGTAATTAGGTTGGCCAGACAAAATTGTGGAGAAATCTACAAAAGCATGATCAAGTTTATTTCTGGGACCTCATGACACCGCAGTAGGGCAGTGGTGAGAAGATCTGAAAAATTTAGGTTTTTCCCATCTTAGTCAATGTCCTCTCTGTCTACACAAAAAACTGCCCTTCACTGCATCCACTTGAACAATTCTGAAATGAAAAAATATATGTGAGAGTAAAATCTGGCTGGTTAAATGTTCGTGGAAAGCAATTATAAGTGACTTACTGGCAACTTCAGCCTTCGTTCCCTTCCAGCTCCATATGCATACTTCTAGGAAAGGGTATGTAGTTCTATTTCCAGCTCCTGCAGCTATGTCACAATTTGTGGCTTACAAGATTAGAAATTAATGCAGTACGCTGGCATTAGGAGGAGTCCTTGAGAGAAAAACCCAGCAATAAAAGGCTGGTAATTGCTGCCAAACAAGGAACTGATGGACAGCACACCATGCTGGCTGCAGGTAGGTAGGCAAAGTGACTCATGAAGTCGGCTATATAAAGGGATGAGTAATCAATGAAAGCAGAGTGAAAGAACAAATTGTCTTGTGTAAGAAAGGCAGCTGCTGCTGGAAATCACCCATCTAAAACACAGAAACAGTAATGAAAAATTTGTTGGAGTAGAATAAAGAAGTGTAATGGAAGAAAACAATACAGCAACAGTTCCCAGTCCCAATTCGTTCAAGAATTAACATCACTCAGAACAAATACAGAAATTCCTGACCGTGGGCAGACAAGGCGGCAGTCAATTCTTTAAGCAACATACTCTGTCCCCTCCATCATCTATGCAGCATGCGGAGCTGATGGAGGCAGACAGCCTATTGAAGATAGTAGCTAGAGATGCACCTGTTCTGGGCCCGTGGATAAAACCAATCAGACAGTGCAGATCTGGAAGTTAACGGGAGCATATAGTATTTTGAGGCAGAAACACTGTCATGGTGTTTGGATGTTGGAGCGTGAACATCCATGTGGTCAACTGTCCCTGCAGAGGAAAACAGAGCTCAGAGTTACTGAAGGGGCTTCTTCCTGTGTCCCAGTAAAAGAGCTGTGAGACACAATGTGTTGAGACTTTTCCTGTATTTGGATAGGTATCATCCATTTACACATTAAATGAAAGCCAGACAATCTCTTTATTGACTGTGATTATTGAATCACAGTCAATAATATGGACAGAGAATACTGTGACACTTCAGTCCTCTGATATGTTGTTTACCAATTCTCTCAGACTTCACTAATCTTAATCTGTTCCCCCAGTAATTTTGTATATTCGGCCTGTATATCCAAGCAAGGCTTTGGAGTTAATCACACCACCAGTCATTTGGACTGAACAGGAATGGAATGGATTTGTCTTTGTTCTCAGACAGGATAAACCTACCCATTCAGAGAAAGTTCCCAGTTCATGCTCTCAGATTTGAAAAATTAAACTCCGTATCTGTGGTATCCTTACTTAGACTCTAGTCCCATAAACACTCTCACTAAACATTTGCAAAGAGGAGGAAACACAGCCAAATCCTACTAAGTTATAGTGAGCAACAATCCTTTTGCAGGACATTTATGTTTTCTGCATGTTCCAGTGGGAGAGAGGTCCCTTTAAAGCTTTCAATATGATTTAAGCACAAATGCTTTTTATATAGGTCAGGAAAAAGAAATGTAATTTCCCTTAGTTTTGTTTGGTCAGAGTTCTCTGTTCTAGCACTTAATTAATGACTCTGGTGAAATGCTTTGAAAACAGCAATGTTTTTAACCCCAAATGCATTGCCAAATTGAGTACTTCCTGCTCATTGTCTACTTTGGAGAGGATGGTGAACTCACATCCATGCACGGCTAATAAAACTGAGGAAACTGTTTTTATGGCCATGGAAAAAAATAATATTTCTTCCTCGGTACCCATCTCTGTCAGTTATAGCTGTGGCAAAGAAAAAAGTGATGCAAAAAATGTGGAAAGCAAGTGAGATGGGGGGGTGGGGGTGGAAGGGAAGCCATACAGAACAGTGCAAGATTACCCTAGCTGGAACCATCAGCTTCATCAGTTGGCTTTGACGCTTAACTTCCTTCCTTATTACGTTCACCCTTGAAACCCAAGGGCTCTGAGGAAAGTCCGCATAAGGACATAAGCACCCAGAATGGAAATAGGCAGAACTGGGTCCAGAACACAATCCTCAAACCTTACCTCATCTAATGAGTGCCTGTTTTTTTGCCAGTAAGTTTCCCTAGGTTTGTAAGCTTTCATGTCTCATGGTCCAGCACTTGCCTCAGGCCTGAGACACTGCAGCCCAGGTATGCGCACTCAGAGCTCCCTTAAGGCTTGTCCCCAGATACCACTACAAACTGACAGCATTGCCATCAAAGACCTGCTCAGGTGAGGAAGTGACACTCTTCCATCTTGCCACAGCCTGCTGACCACTTCTCCAGGCAGTGAGACACAAAAATACCTCTCTGCAGCATGAAGGGTTCAAGCTTGCTGCCCCAGTGGCCAAAGTTCAGATTCATTTCACCTAGGTGTTGGGGTTTTTTTGTTTTGGGTTTGGTTTTTTTTCCTGCAAAATGCAACAGAAACAGAGAGAAATAGAGACTTGCAGCAGATACTGCATCCAGCTGAGTCAGCCTCCCTGTTGAACGCAGAGGGGCCCTAGAACACCGCCCACTGCTTTGCAGTGGCAGCGGGATGTGTGGGTGGTGCGGGGGTGGGCTTCAGCTTGGGTCTGGCAGCTTGGGTCACGCATAGCAGACATTGCAAAGCCCCCTCTCCTGCAGGTGGCTCACCCCCTTCACTTCCAGTTGCTCTGCTGAATGGAGCAGCACCTACGACCTGGGTCTCCGGCAGCACTTAGGAGCTCACTGACCAGCCTGGTGCATAACAAGACCAGCTGGATCTGTTGTCTTTTCCTCTGCAGGCAGACGGTGACAGAAGTCTCTCTCTTCTACCTACATGTACTTTTCCAAAAACCTGCAGCAGCTTAGGCATCTTCTGTTTTGCAGTCATATTTGGCTGGCATTTCAAATGGAGAAGCTTTCGCAAAGGCAATGGTGGACAGTCAGAGCTGTCACAACGAAACTCATTCCCTCAGGCAGCTGCCTGCATAGAACTGGAAGACCTGCTGAGTCAAAGGCAGTGATTTCCATTTGGTAAGTTACAAACATGGACATCCTTTCAGATGACCATCCTGCTTCTCCCAGGAACTATTGCACCCAGCTGCTATGGCAGGTACAGTCAGGAATACCCACATCTACTTTGAAAGTTTCAGGAAGAGTAAAAGTAAATAAATACAAATTGCCACTTCTGGGCCAAAATGTCTCCACCTTAGAGATGTCTAACTTTTCAAGGCAAAATCGTATCCCTAATTGCCTATCTATCTGTGAAATAAATCAGAATTTAATATTGGTTGTTATAAAACACACTTAGTCTGCATTGTGTTACCTCTTGGAGACAGCTTGAACAATACAGGAGACTTTAAAGCATTGAAAGCAGCATTCTTCTTGCAGGTGCTACTGCTCCAGATATTTTCCACTTGCCAAAGCTCCCAATTGCTATAGTCCCAAGTTTTTGTGCTATTAGACAGGCTGATAGGACTTTCCTGTTCCTGAGAAAGGTCAGACTTCCCACCCTGCCTCTTCAGCTCTTGTGTTACTGGACCTATAGCTCAACAGTGGAGAAAAAATCACTTATATAATCTTTTCATTTTCTGGAGGACGTCCCTTGCAAGCCCTTGCCACACGATGGTATCACATCAAGCAAACGCACATTGCTGGAGGAGGCACCAATGGGAAACACTACTTTGCTGTCCCAAGGTCTGAATATCCTAAGGAGAACACCAAAGATGTTAAAAAATCTTAAGAGCTACAGGCACATATTTGCTAGGAAAAGAAACTCTGTAAAGCTTGTCAAGGCTGTCACCATGAGAGGCGGAATCTCTATGGCAGGCAAAGCATGGAATAGTGTCTCACCCAAATTTCTTCTGGGGTGACTGGAATAAATTCCCATCCTGACACTGATCCTGATGTAGGGTGTACTGATGGGATAGATAGCAATGATCAGATGAAGCCATGGCAAACAGACCTGAGAAAGTTTCACTGCCAAATGAGGATAGCAACTATCCTGGTTCTGATGCAAGAAGACAGCCATCCCTGAAATAATGGTGAAATAACAGAACTGTGCACAAGCAATAACTATGTGGATATTGAAATTTCAGGCAAGGGTAATAATATGGACATCAGCTAACAAGTAAACAATAAAGCTGCTATTGAAATATTTGATGGGTGCATTGCCTATCGTTAACAGCAGCCCAGCACAAACACTGATCACTTAATGTTGTTCCACAGACTCACAGCATCTGACAAAATAAACAACTGCCCAGGACTTCTCATTTGTCATTTCTGCTTTCTGCTGGAACATAACAATATTGGCTAAACGTGTGTCTTGTAAACATTGGCCTGCAGTGTTCTTGCTTTGTATTTTCAAACAGCCTATGTAAATTTTATGCTTTACTTTTGATAGAGAAAACCTGCAGTGACTTTTTGTGTTTAATGCATTCATTCTGATGTTGTTGCTTCACCTACTGCCAACATGCTCTTTCTTTGCTAAAGAACATTAGAACATATTAAGAAAACAGATTTGCACATGTACCCCGTCACGCTGCTGTTACTTGCACTACAAGTTTCAATGGCCAAGAAAGTGGTGTGTTTCCAGGTTTTGGATCAGTGAGGTTTGTCTGCATCATTAGAGTGGCCTGGCAAGGCCAAAAAACCACAGCTTAAAAGGCCAGAGGGATCTCATGCATGAGCATACCAGTCTGGCAACAAAAAAGGCAAGGCAAAGCAAAGTCACAAATGTTGGATTTGCAAAGCTGGATAGTAAGAGCAGGAGGTGCAACATGTGGATGACGAGAACAGCCCAGTGGCTTTCTCTGAAGAGCAGCATGCAACACCACAGGAAAAAAATGATTAGACTATCAGCCTGAAAGCTAATGTCTTCATTTTAAGCTGGGTGCAAGTTTTAGGAGGACTGGCTGATGATATTGTTGGAGACAAGAAGCAAGCCACACAAGACAATGAAGAAATTAAACAGAAGACTCACAATGCTCACTTGCTCCTCACTAAAGGAACATATAACCTAAAGTTATTACAACTATTTACAAAAACAGTCAGGGACTGTAGCAGAGATATTAAAGTACTCATTGTTTCAAAAGCAGATCACACATGGATCTCATCAAGCTGACACCCCTCGGAAGAACAGGTCATCCAAGCAGTTAGCATAGGGGAGAGTTTGAGGGCACTGGTGAGTGAAGAGGCCGATAATAAAAACAGGCTAGGGCTGAAGGGACCCAACCATCCTATGACGTCATAACTCAAGAATTATTTCTCTGTCTTAAAAGCAGAAACTGAAGGAGTATCTTTCTCAGGGAATAATCAGGCAAGTAGAGCCACCACTGGGATTGTTAAAATAGAGAAAAGGGCTTTAGTGAGAAAGAAGTTATTCCTTTTTTAAGGAAAGTCATTATTAACTGCAACTGATTTTAAATCAAGGATTACATTTTCCAACACCTTCGGGCCTTACAAAAAAACACAGATCCTACCTTCAACTTCAAATGTCCAATCTGACAAGCAGACACAATTTTAGGAAAGTATAATGGCTTTTCTGGACAGAAGAGTCAGAGCAGCAAAGTCCAGAAGTACCATTTCAACCTGATTCAGAATAGAAACTTGCATAATCCCAGTTAGATTTAGATTAGAGTTGTCAGAGCTCATGGAAGCCTTCTGTAGAAGGAGAGTCAACAGAAATAATGGGAAGCTAAAAGGAGAGGTAGGACCCTCAGTATTAGCTAATAAGTGTTTTTTTTTAAAGAGAGATCTTCAGGATTTATAGAATGTGAAGCCTCCCCTACTCTCCAATAGCTTTTCCACTCCTCAGCTTTCTATCTGTAAAGCAGAACTATATTCTGTTTCTTCTTGTGATGTTTTGGAGAGGGAATCAAGTCTTTTAAGGATTGGTAAAGCTAAAACCAGCACTAATAAAAAAAAAAAGAATTTTAAAAAAGCCAGAGATCCTTTATGCTACCTCAAAAGGAAAAAGATTTTGAGGAAATTGTTAAAAATTGTGTGCATCAAATATACAGGTTAAGTCAGGCAAAGGGTCCCAGTGGTAACACACAGAGAAGCAGACCTTGCAGTGGAGCAGGTGTGTAGGTCCGTGCCCCAGACCAGACTTCTCTCAGTGATAATCTCAGAAAACACGATTAGGTTGGAAATAAAAAGTTCATGCAGTCCATCTGCACAGGTCATGGGGCAACTGACAGAAGAACAGGGTCTGACCAAGCTCCCTAGTTGACAGGCAGGAATTGGAGCAGTTAGCTGCAGTGTTTAAATGTTGATATCTCATTAATAACCTTAATCCTTGGTCCAGGGGGATGGTGGAAAATGGTCAAAAAGGCAAAGCCTGCATGTAGTGTCTCAGCTCAAGCATGCCTGCTGGTTATTGCAGAGAGCAAAGATAAAAACCTTTGCTAATACCAAACCTCATGAGAACAAATCAAGTGTGTGAAAAGGGAAAACATAAAACGTGTTCACAAGGAACGGCTAGTGCCAAATATTTCTCTGTGCTTGACATATCAACTGGGTCTGACAGGTGCCTTTGGAAAAACAGCAAGTCAGAGCAATAACTCATGGCTCCCTAAATCCCCGCTGTAAGGGCACTGGCATGCTAGTCATTTCCACATTTCTCCTTTCTGACAGCTGAAGGAGAACCATGTCTTCCCAAGACACCAAACCTTGGTCATCTCCTAAGCAAACATTAAACTCCCACACACTGTCAAGGGCTGAGATGCTTGGATGGGGATGCAAGCACTGCTCCCCCGCTTGGACACCCTGCTCCTCCTGCCTCCAACCATTACTCCAGGCTCTTCATCACCAGAACAATTTGACCAAGTTGTATTTTTGCCTGCTCCTGCACTCTCCTGTTAGTGAAGTGAGGACAGCCTGTCCTGTGGGTCTGATGTTCACCTGGGGTTTTTCCTTTTTTAGACTTAATTCCCTGATCTGCCACATTTCACAGATCCCACACAGATCACTTACTCTCCCTTTGGAGTAACAGAGTGCTATTGCTTGCTCTCACCCTCAGATCCTAGGAGGATGCAAAGAATAAAGGCTGTGAGCTGCTCCACAGGGAGAAAAAAAGGCTGCAGAAAGACGTTACCTAAACGTAACATAGATTCCTGTCTGCCACTTTGATTTCCAAGGGTAATGGATTTCAAGCATTTCTGCCTGCTTTAAAATACCACAATAAAGACAACGTATGCTTACCAGAAGGATGGACTAAACTTTCATTAAAATAATAGCAATACCATGAAATACTGATTCTGAGGTAACCATTTGCCATTGGTAGAAAAGGAATGTGAACTCGTGGCTTCAAAGGCCTGAAAAGTGTTCACTAATCTTTGGTCAGTAGCTGGACTGGAGAAGACAAGCCCAAGCTTTTATTTCAATGCACTTGCTCTCTTGAATCAATGCTGATGTGGTCTCCACAGAAATACAGATCGGGGGAGGTTGGTCTTACTGTGCAGAAAGCAATTTTTCAGAACAAAAGTATGAAGTAAGCAACTCATTGGGAGGGAGGAAAGCAATGGAATAAATGACTGATGAATGAGAAAATTATTATAAGTAGCTTAACTAGACTTACAGAACACCAACTGGGGAAGGAAAGACAGCAAGAGAACAAAATTGGTGCATACTGAGCCAGGAATAAAAAACCACATGAAATAATCACTGTATTTTTGTAAATTATGCTGATCCCTTGCAGATAACTCTTTCAAAATTAAGGGTTGGTTTTAGTGCCAAAAATTCCATAGACATTTTGACACAGAGGCTAGCAGGAACAGGATCTGGCCCATGGATAATATAAGAAAAACAGAATCAAACCGAAGATTATTTTATTTTTGTTGGTTGAGATCCTAAAAGGGAACTAGAGATTTACTGTGCTCACCACAACAGAAAACATTTATTAAAATTCTGGTTTTCAGAAGGCAGTTGTCCAGTACCTCGTAAAAGAATCAGGATTTCTTTAAAAATATCTGCTGAAGAAAGTTTGAAACAAAAAATCACCACTACCTTCTAGAGCTTTAATGGAAAAAGCAGCTATATAAAAGTAAAGCCTAGTGGCAAGTTTTGATCAAAATTTGTACTTCTTACGTGTTCAGTGGTTGGTCTAAAATGTAGTTATATGACCAATCTGATACTTTGAGCCTATGGATATAAAAAGGAAGATTTAAAATTTGTGCTTTCACCACATTTCTCTAAAGGCCAAAACCAAAAGCACATATCTGACAATCTCAGACTGAAGTAAAGTTCAATTCTTACACCTATCTGAACCCCAAAATCCTTGGTTCTTATTCATTTTTAGTTCTGCTGGGTTGTCATTTTTTTACAGAAAAAAAATGGGTTTTATAAGAAAATCACTGCTTTTGAAATCTGAATAAATACATGAAGAGAACACCTGAAGGAAATACAGCATGTCATTGAAATGAAAGGTATAAAAAAAACCATAATGCCTGTTAACCATAATATCTACTTGGAGAGCTGCTAAGTTTATGGTGGTGTTTTACTATTCCAGCAACACTAAGAAACTCTCCCACTGTACATTTTAATTAGTATCCTACTACCTGTAAAAGACAATGTTCAGTATACCTTGCTATCTCTTTTTACTAGGCCGTGTAAGAGTTAGAACCTGCTATTCCCAGAACCTCCATCACCTGTGAGGGATTCTCTTCCTTAATTCTGTTTATCACTAGCTTCAAATAAACCAGTGAATGACATGAAACATGACAATACACCTCCACCACCAACTCCACCAAATGTAGTTTTCAAGCAGAACGGATCCCAGGTCTTGATTTTAAAACACCTAGATGGCTTTGGCGTGATGCTCGCCCACTGCGGCTAGCGTGGATGACACTGCTGGTGTGACCCTGCTGCCAGCCAGCCCTTTGGGAGCCTGTAGCTCCAGTTATCCCAGCTGTCACTGCACTGCAGCTGCGATGCCACTGAATTATAGCCTTCCACAGGAGGCTGCTTGGGGCCATAGGTCCTTTATTGCCACTGTGGTGCTTCACAGGTTCTACACACAGCGACGGGAGGGCAGTAGCGTGTCGGAAGCAGCAGTAAGACAATGACAACGGGTTATGCCCTTACAGCAGCTTTTGCCCAGAAGCGGGTCAATGTGTAACTTTTAAGGATTTTGTGTTGTTTTGAGGTTTTTAGTTTAGCCTTTAGAAAGGAAATCTAAGAGACTGCTACACCTGAAATTGCCTGCTTCTCGTGAGGCGCAGCAGGATAGCTGCTTCTGCTTCCCTCCTACATGGTCAATGCCACCCAGAGAAAACGTTCCTCTGCCTCCACAGGCAGGCATTTGTGGGAACAGACTGGTTCCTGAAACCCCCTACCACACAGCACAACTGAAAACATGGGAAGAGCTAGAGACACGTGAAACAACACTTTACTGCAGCCTGAAGGCCATAAAATGACAGCACCAAGGCACCAAGAAACAGCTGCGGGCTGTGCCAGCCCTGAGTGCAGGGCTCTGCTGGAGCCCAGCGGGCAGAGGAGGTGGGGTGTCGGGTTGGGGGCGCGCACACACACACGCACACCCCGCTCCACTCCACGCTGGGGGAATGGCCCAGCACCAGCAGTGCCAGCCTGGGTCTGCAGAGCTAGGGCGTGCAGGCCGGGTCAGAACATAATGCAGTTGGGAGAATAGTTCTGAGGCTCTTTTCTTTTTCCTCTCTTTTTAAAACAAACAGCTTTAATATGTGTGCAAACATTATCATATATTAAGTGTGAGATTTCACAATAGATAGTGTCAAGCATCTAAAGCATCTTACTCACAGGGCTTAGCACTAGAGGTCTACTCAACTGCGGAGCAGCCTGACCATGACCGGGGAACAGCCTTTGACTGAAATGCCAAATACTTAGAACATGGCAATCCACCACAAGAGGTCCACACTGAAATGACAGTGTTTACACACTAGTTGAAATCAGAAACCTAAAACAGGCTGGAAATGCTCATCACTTTAAAGTGATAAGAAAAGAAGTTCAGGGGAGAGGAGGCAGATACAGAGCTGCCAAAAGACTGAAGAAAAGGTTTAGTAGCCTTGTAATTCCTCGTTAGGAAAACTCTTTTCATACACTGCAAGAATGATACCCAGCTATTACAAGACAACCTTCTCCTCTTTCTTAAACTGCTGTGCCCAGGAGTCTGTTCGATTAATGGACAAAGGAGCAGCTCAAAGCAGGTCCAGCTCTACAGAGAATCAGAATTCCCCTTCCCAGCACCCTGAGGTTTACTAACAAGGCGATTCATCTCTGGGAGGTCCATTTTGTCTCTGGAGCCTTCAGCCTTCTCACTTCAAATTTAATCAGAAATAATTGACCCTTTGAACAGCACAAAATTTGGCTGCTACCAAGTATGTGCTGTACTGCCAAGCCCTGCCGGTCCAGCAGGAGCTGCAGTCCTGCTGAGTGGATGCGGCTTGCAGCCCTAGCGTACAGCCTCCTCCTCCTAGGGGGTATGCAGCTCAGCATCCCAGCAGCCTGCTTGGGATCAGAAGGGAGAGCAGTGCCCACTTCTATTGCATTTAGTTGGAAAGGAGGGTGACATGCAACAGGAGAACGACAGCAGAACATCAACTCATGTTGTATCAGGTCTGTAAGGGAGATCTCCAGATTGTAAAGTGCTGAGGATTAAAGGATGTCCCAAGCAGATCCTCAGGCTCTGACAGCTCTCTTATACCCTGACTTTAGTAACTGTTGTAATGTGATGAACCCTGTATTAAACTATGTAAAATGAGTATGCCCTGTAAAAATTTTCAGTGGTGATGTTAATTAAACATGTTATCACAGAGAGCAGGTGTGTGTGCACATGGCAGTCACCAACGAAAGGCCATGGACTCCGATGTCAGACTCATGCCAGGGTTAGCACTATAGTACTGGTCCTGCAGGAGGATATTGGCTTCCAGGAAAAATGCCAAGAGCTTTTCCCAAATATGATCATGCAATTAGGAGATGACAGGGAATGCCTTTCAAAATGATACATGGTGCTTTTGTACCAGAGATGGTCTTGTGCAAGAGATTTCAGTGTTGCAGAAATCACAGATAATGGGAAAGATGATGAAAGGGAACTTGTGCAAACATTGTCTGGAGCACAGGAATGACAAATGCCTTGGGGAGGGATCCTTTAACCACTCCAGCAAACTCCATTATAATCAAGGTGTAGGCAAATAAAAGGCCATTGTACTCACCAGTGAATCAAAAGAACTTTTGAAATGCTAAGAGAATTTGAGATGAGAAAAAAATGGAAAAATAGGAACTTTTAAGGGCAAGCAGGACTCTTGTTGCATATGGTTAACAACTAGCTGTTATACTGGGAACAGGGACATAAATTAGTTCTTTCTCAGTGTGGCACTTCCAGTCAAATATTGTCAAAGCAAGGATGCTTTGTTAGTAATACAGTACTAAAGCTGGTAACTGCCCTGCCCCATGCTGTCCTAATAGTGAGGAGTTTCAGACACATTTCCTGATATCAGAGGAACACAAAACATATCTGCAAGACAAAGGAAAGACTTAACAGTCTTGGGGGGAAATTTGTCCGGGAGAAAGTTGTGAGCCTCAGATTTCTCTCTGGTTTTCCCAAGACCTGGCTACGGCATCCCACTTTTCTGTGTGGTTGAGTTAGTGTGGGAAAAAAAAAAAAAAAAAGAGTGAAAATAAGATATACCAGTGTAGTCAAAGGAATAAAGGGAAAGGGAAATTATGTTTTCATCCCAGCAACTGTCCTTAATACACAGTTGAAGCTGGATAAAATAAGGTGGATGAGAGACCTAGATATGTTACAACTTGTAGCAAACTAGCCAAAATGAACAATAGCTCAAAGATTAAAGCTATGTTAAAGAGCATTTTTTGTTCCATGTCTCAGAGTGTGCTTCTTTCAACTTGTCAACTCTATTACCATTTCTTGGCTAACCTGACAAACTATATAAACTGACAAAGAGCTTATGACTGAAGCAACAGCCACAATTCCATGCTGTATAATTTTAACTTTGCATTGTTCACTGTGTCCTCATTGTGTTGTACCTTCTCTGATATATATTGCAATTGCCCCTGGGCAGAGGCAATAATAAATTATATACACATTCTGTAAGTACAAAGTACTCCAAAGGAACTAGTTAAATTGGTAATGAAGATACAACAAGCACAGTAGTCATTAATCCAAAGAGAAGTACTAGTTGCTTTTCTTACAAAAAGTTTGAATTGTCACAAAACATTTGCAAAATATTCCACTCTCAAATTGCCTTGGCAATTGCAGTGGAAAATCTCTGGGGTCAGAGTCTCTGCTAAACTGGGCAGAGAAGCCAAGCCAAGGCATCAACATACTTGAGGTTGGGATACAATCTTTTGACAATTCCTGCAAGCAACTATCCTTTTTTACACAAGGGAACCTCCTGCAGTAGGATTTTGCTTTAGAGGTGAATATCAGAAGGGGAGTCAAGCATGTGCTGGAATGACTCTGCAGCCTGAGACTGAACAACAGGTAGTGTTCCTCAATTAGACATGCTAATCCTCCTTACAAAAGCCAGACAAGTATGCTGTGTATTCATACATTTAGCCAAAGGGCTTGCTATGGCAGCATTCTCATGGCACATAGCTGAGACAACTCAGCTGTGTCCTGGCCTGAAGGGATCCTAGGTAATAAATGAAAAGTAATCCTTTCATATTCATACAGTGAGATTACAGGTATGTAACCCCTCCAAGCCACTTTGTTTCCCCAAGAATTGGTGGTACACCAGTAGTATGATCAGTTAGTGTGTAAGACAAAAGAAAAACAGAGGTATTTAGCTTTTGCCTAAAGAAATTAAGGCTGACAGGTAACTGACCCTGCTCTTAGATAGGAAGGAACAAATCCATTTGGGTCTTTATTTTTTAGTGGTCCTCCCCCATCCATTGCCCTCCTGTATTTAATAAGCCTAGGGCCAAAGTGTAAATGTCATGCTATGCCACTCCACAAATACTTCAGGACAGGACAGACTGTGGAATGGAGCCAAGACACTGCAGCACTGGGAGCAGAGGCCAGAAAGAGGGTGAAACCCAGCCTGAATTTGGTTATGCTGGTAAAGAAAGAAGAGGGAGCTCAGTGCCTGCTCCTTCACAGGTCATCATGGCTCCCTCACTGTACCCCTTTTCCCTACATCTTTCCAGTATGCTCCAGTCACCTCACCTTCACAAGAATTTGTGATATTTTGCTTCAATTGGAATTGCCATACAGTATTTGCGGATCCTGGAAGGACAGCCTTTAGACTTTTATTCAGCCTAATTGCACCATTTTGCACTCACTGTCATTTAAAACTTCTTAGCAGTTGATAAGTCATCAAAATAAAACTCTTCTAATAACTTCTTCTTTTACATGCCTGAGATTCACAGAAATAGTAATCAGCATTAAAAAACAGTCTCTCTTTTAAAACCAAATTGCAGGAAAAGTTTTGAATTGAGGGACACATTTGAAAAAATATATGGACTTTTCACCAAACTATGTCAATAAGAGGAGGCTTTTAAACCCTATTGAAATATAATTAAATACATGTTTACCTCAAAAATTATTTTAAAGACTTAAGATTTTCTCAAGCCATTCAATAAACCCCCCTGGAATCCAGTATGAATCCTTTCAATAAAATTTTACAACTATTCACTTTTGGGCTTTTTTTTTTTCCCCCTTGTTGTCTCGGTACATTTTCTTAAGAGCAAAATGTCATACTGCCATTGTGTTAGCTTTGGGGAAAAATCCAGTGCTACAAGCAAATGCAAAAGCTCTTTTGTTTTCCTCTCATTACACCAAAAAAATAAGAATAGGGGTGTAACTGAACAAGTGACCTCACATTTGGACACACATAGGAAAGAATGAAATGTATGTTATTGTAAGTGTTCCAGAGTCCACATAAGCAAACCTCTCCAGATATTGCACTAAATGTCAGATCCTGCTTTTTATGAAGTCAGCAGGAGGTTTGCCATTGTCTTCTGTGTCAGCAGGACGGAGCCTCTAGTTTCTGTCTTCAGATGTGGTGACTTGTCCATGTCCGCCAATGTCAGTAGAGCTCTGGGTACTCCGATTAGTTGAAGATCTATGAAGTTTATACTCCATCACTATTGAAATCACAGCATGCAGGAGTTTAAAAAAAAAAAAAAAAAAAGAAAAGAAAAAAAAAGAAGCCAAAACAAGCATATGAACCAAACTTTTTTGTTAAAGGAAGTCCTGGAAGACTGTTCTGCATCTTCGGGAAAGGACTGCACATGCACAGAGCTGAAGAACATGGGAAATATTTGGGTATGGCAGCAGCCAGAGCAGGGGAGCCACTGCACGGAGTACGCGTTGGTTTTACTTTCTCCTCATAGCGCACTAGCTGCAGCTCTTCACAGATGGATGCACGGGAGCTGGAAAAGGCAATGCAGTGACCTCTCCTCCTTCTCCCAGGGCACCACAGGGCAGAGGCAGGAGAGGGAAGGTGTGAGAGCCCGTGTCAGTGAGGGACAGGGAATGCCAGGGGACAGGGAACTCCAGCTGGGCCTTGGGGGACAGAGGAACTAAGCCAAAACTGCTGCTGCCAGCAAGGTCACTGAGTGGGCTGGGAGCAGGGACTGAACAGCAGGGCCAGCGTGGGTGGGGAAGGGAACTGAATACAAACCTTTCCATTTGGGCTTCCCCCTGCCAACCCCCAACCCCCACCCCACCTGACACTGCTCCTGTTCTGCCTGCCCTGGTCACTCTGAGTTTTCTCTCAACACATTTTCAGTTTAAAAGCCTTCCAGTTTTCTTGGAGAAACTCATTGTAGGGGAAAGGCTTGGCAGATCCATTTCAAACCTCTGGTCATAGGAGTTCTGTCAGAAGTATGAAGAGATGTCACCTGCAATAGCTCAAGGAATTAAAGATTTTTTTGAGGCTCTTTTGTTTAAGTAAAGCCATTCCCTTTACTATCACCTAAGCTGGAGTATAGACATTCTCTTCTTAAAATTTCAGTGCATCATTGTTTCTCTGAATACAGCTCTTCGGAAAAAAAAAAAAATCCTCCTGTTGTTTACATCTAGCTAAGCCTTTTTATTCAGTGCCAGACAAAAAGCAGATAGGGTGCAATGCCTAATAAGGACAATAACTACACTTTATTTTGGAATCAGCCCACCACAGAGGAGAGATGAAGTCCAAACAGCTGTGATAAGATCCATATTCATAAGGATCCTCCAACATTTGCATTGCTGTAATGCCATCTGCTTAAAGAATATGTTCAACACCCCAGTAAGGTAAAATAAAAACAATACTCTCAGTGGGAAAATGGAAATGTAGGTAGTAAATAGCTTTCCTGAGGTCACAGGACTTGTGTGTGGTGCAGACACCAGTGTGACCCTCCAGTCCAGAGCTTAACTAGAGGAACAAACTTCCTCATTAGCTGCTTAATCACTGTATGGATAATCACAGTGCCAATGACAGGGACTGCCATGACAACAGAATATGAGGCTGCTCACAATTACAGGCGTTTCTGCTGACCCCTCAGACAAGAGCAAGCTGCTGGCAAGCAGTGGCACTGGATCCTGGAGCTGTCATCACCAGGGCAATAACAGGATCAGTGTTCATTGTCATTAATAAATCTACTCCCTCAGAAATAGTAATAGTTTAAAATTTTTCTGTGTTACATCTCATTCCATCTAAAAACCCAAGGTAGCCCAACAAGAGCTGAAATGTAGCTAGCTCCACTGAAAACCATCTGTGGATTAGTTAACACACTGAAGCAATAAGAAGGGATAGATTAAGTCCAAGACCTTCTGGCTGACCACCTTCTCAGGTGGAGAAGCAGCACCCTGTCCACCCCAGCCACCAAGGAGCAGATCAAGTGGGTGTGCTCCCAGGATACTCCATGGTGATCAGCGGGTCAATTCATACATCTCTGCCTGCGGAGGACCATCCATATCTTCTGGAGGTCTGAAGGAAGATAAAACCATTTTCCTTCTCTGGGGCACCCCAAGCCCTTCTAGCTTTGACCCACTGCCAGGAACACGTCTCACCTCTGACCACACAGGCAGTGACCTTCCTACAGGCTCCTGTTGCAGCTGCTATGGTTGCACCCATGCTTGTGGCTGGCACTGCAGGAACCACTCCACAAAGCAGAGCCAGCTCAGCAGCTAAACTCATCCAACAGGGACCTGTGTCCTGGCAAAAAATGGGGAGCTGGCAGATGCAGAAACAGCAATATTTTCCTCCTCTGCTGAAAAGACCCAAACCAACAGCAGCAACCCAGACCATCATCAAGGAAAGCTGATGAGACTGCTGACCTTCACTGCAGCAGGAGGCACTTAGGACTGTTGGGACACAGGGTCAGCATGTTAGCCCAGTACTTTTAGCTTCAGGGAACAGAGATGAAAGGCACAGAAAGGGAATATTAAGGCAAGGATATTGCTGGGGTAAAGGACAGAGCTGAAATCAGGGAGAGAGACAAAAACATGCATCAACTTTCCTCAGATCATCATTCAGTGAGCTCAGTGCCTTGGCTGTGCATGTGTCACTTCTCCATTTATGTTTTTTTCATTCAGATGGTAAAGAACCTGCAATAACTGTTAAATGATTATTGTTAATAATGCGAGGGTGCTTCCTGCTTACAGAGTAACTCATTGCCAGGCCAATAAAATCTTTGGCTTTTGGTCTCACAGTATTTATTTGCACTGGATACCCCTGGGTTAAGTTACTTCTGCACTTTTTGGGCACGAAGCAGATGATCTACTTGACATTACTTTTTTTTGAGCAAGATGTGCTGTGTCTGCCTGCCGATTAGGAAGGGAGCTTCAGGTGAGCAGGTCAGCCACAGCCCTCCACACTCAAAGGCCGTGCCCGGAGGAAAGAGGGCTCTTCATTTCCTGAGCTGCCGCTGACTTTAGCCGTTTTTCCGCCTGGGGTAGGAGGCAGAAGAAAAACAGAGGCTGTCCTTTTAGGGTCATGGTGACTTCTGTGAGCCACGTTATTTTAAAAGCAACACCTGCTAGGCATAAGCATTTGGCTTCAACCAAGGTCACAGATTTTCCTGGAAAGGGAAATGAGTTGCTATTGCTCAGCGTAACCACCAGGAAATGCAGATATTCCTTTCCTGTGGAGCCCTCTAATTAATACCCTCTAGAAATAAACTTGAAGTAAGGATTAGATAGGATCTCAGCTCCTCTGAGATAATTAGAAATTTACCTACAGCTTCAGTGCTTTGCATTCTGATGTATAAATGGTTAAGCCAAACATTGTACAATATACTGCGGTGGCATCAAAGTAAAATTTAAAAAATAACTAACTTCAGCTTTGCAAGACAGAATGGTTGCAGTACTATGAAACCTGTGCAGACCCTAATATACCTTATTTGATTGGAACAGTTTATTGTGGATGGGTGGCTATTGCCTTCGCTGGTACAGTTCGCCTTTTGTTTGTGGTTAGC
Source organism: Falco punctatus (assembly GCF_963210335.1). Lineage (NCBI taxonomy): Eukaryota > Metazoa > Chordata > Aves > Falconiformes > Falconidae > Falco > Falco punctatus. The sequence continues at coordinate 24,564,812 of NC_137586.1, read as the reverse complement.
CCAAATTGTGACGGGTTTTCTTAAATTTTCTGAATAAAAGCAGTGTTTTCCATCTGTTACAGGGAGTCAGTATCTTCTAAACACCTTAACTATTTAGATCTACAGCTGCAAAATTTGCATGTGAATACCTCCAATGATCAGTTAATTCAGAACGGGTTTTAGTTGGCTTAAACTCCCATACATTAAGTGAAATGGCCCCATATAAATCGATTTGATCATTTCATGCTCGTACCATTAAATGCACTGTTTCATAAGGAGCCAATCTTACCGTCTTTGAGGTAAATTACATTTTTGAATCTGCAAGCAGAACATGCTTTTCAAAATATGCGCCTTTGCAAAGGCATGGACTCCTCCACTACCGGAGGAGCTGGTGTTTACAAATACGTTTCTTTCATTTTGCTGTAGTTTAAAGAAGTTACTCCTGCAAAGCAAAAGCACTCAGTTACAACAGAAATGTAAACAGCTGCCAAAAAGATGCTTGTAAGTAAGGTCCTGAGTCAAGGAAGCATCCCTATGCAGAAAGGTTAGTTAAGCACGTGTTTAAATCTAGGCACGTTTAAGTCACATGAAAGGAAGTAATGCTTAGCATTTCTCCTTGCACTGACTGTTACACCACACTCTACTGGAGAAAATCAGTGATTCATCCAATGAACTGAATGCAATGGCCATATTTCCTGAGAAAAGGTGCTGTGTGTATTTAAATATTTTCCTAGGTAAAGGTGGGATTTCAGTATATGCTCCAGTGAGTTCCTAGATCAAGATCTAAAATCAGGAAAGATGAAGAAACATGAATGGGTTAGCCACTATTCCCAAATAAAAGACCTCTCTTCTGAACTCAGCCCATGTTTTTTGGAGAATCACTGTTCTCTATAGTTCTGTAACAGCTGGTCTCCAGCTGGCAAGGTTTAGTTTGAGTAAAGTCAATGATTGCCACCTGATAAAATACACTCATTTCCCAGCATGAAAAATTAGCAGCCTGCACAATGTTGGGTTTGATGTAAACAAAAGGGTGTGCAATTTCAAAACCACCTACTAATTTGTTTTATATTATTATAATAATAATTATGACAATAAAATAGCTCCTGGTCTTTGATAAAACCTAACTTTTTTTTTTTTTTTTTTTTTACTGCAGCCTCTATTTCTACCATTATTATTATTATTATCTTTTTTAGATAAGCACATCCCCACTTAATTAGGGATACCAATTGCTTTGCTCTGTAAAAATGTAGTCCCATGATAAAATTTTGATTGATCAGAATAATAAAGATCATGCTGTTTTATAAAGGAATTTCAAAAATTCCAGTTTAGAGTCTGCTTTATAGTGTTGCTTGCTTAGCTCATAATCTTCCCATAATGTTTGTCTGCCCAAAACCTTTATTTCTTTACTTGGTTTGTATTTAATTGCCATAAATCACTGAGCTGTAAGAATTCCAGAGATACAGGGATTGATTCCATTCACTCACAAACTATGCAACTGTGACTCCACTAACATCAGCCCTGTCATTCATTTCACTGCCCTACACAGACATCCTTCTCTACCAACTTTACCAATATTTAAGAATTCTTTCTTTTTCCATTTTGACCAAAATATAAGTAAATTTAAGAACAAAGTGAAAGTTTTCACACAGTTTTTCTTTTCAAAATCATCTAGTCTTTTTGACAACTAGAAGAGAGAAAAGACCTGTCTTATACAAATGTGTCCCCTAAGTATGACAATTAGCTAATAATGCAGATATTTAGTTAATTTAATAGCTTTAATGTTTAAAGAAAGAGCATGAGCAAGAAGTTATTTCTGTATTCAAATTAATACCATATTTTCATTTTATTTGTCCCAAGACTCAGAAAGTGAAACAGAAAACATTCACATAAGGTTTGCTCAGCACTATATAGTATCAATATCTGGTCTGAAAAATCCATTCATGTTATATGCACATACAGATGAAAATAGTCTAAAGCTCCCTCTGACACTTGCCCAAAATACCATGAGTAAGAGAACACAGACACCCCAGTGCAGAAACAGCCCTGTAACAGCACCTTCTTTTGCTGCATGGCTTGCGCACCTCGTCACATGAGCAGATTTGGAGACCATCCCTGCCAGGACTGTGCTTGTTCCCATTCCCTGTCAGGTGTTCTGTGCACAGCCCACAATTAATGTGGGGTTTCAGCAGTTTCTTGCAGCACCATCTGCAGCCCACCAGCATCCCAAAGGTGATTTAACCCCAAGTGGCCTGAAATCTGAGAAGATATGTTCAGTGGGAGGAAGAAAGGAAGCAAAACGCCAGAAGCAGTCAGCTGATTTTTCTCATCAAGTACCAAAACCAGATAGAAAGGTGAAAAGCTAATAGGACAAACTATTTCCAAAAGCCCGGTTTGAGCTGTTGCTGTTGCTTATGGGTATTTACTGATGATAAATATGGCCCAGCAATTGCCAGTGAGGGCAGAAGTCTCCACAGGAATATCTCTACAGACATTCAAGTCTGACTATTGCAATTCTATCCTCTGACTTACAACCAAGGTGTTAACAGTTTTCTCTGGAAGATGATTTGCTTGCTCCTTGGAGTTTTGGTCCATGTTAAGACAGTATTTCAGCCCATACTCCTCTCCTCCAAAGCTAATCAGAATAATACTTAGTAAGGAAAAAATAAGAAAAAAATTCCAAGTTAAAATTTCCAAAGAACCCTTTAATTTCATCTGCTGTGACTGGTGGTTAGATCAGCACTGCTCAGAGAAGGATGCACAAGCCTTGTAAATGGAAGTTTAGTATTTTTGCTTGAGCCAGCTCTTCCCGGATGCTGCATCTGTTTTTTCAGCCTGTAAACAAACTTACAGTTTGGTTTATTGGAGCACAGGGAGGTCAAGTGACCTGCCAGAGGTCTCCCAGTGAGTAGTGCATAGCACTAGGTTTGAACCCAGGTTCCACCTGGTTCCTAAATTTCTGCTCTCAGTTTGGATGCTTCCCAACCATTAACCCTGCTCCTCCCTGCCTGCTCCCCAACCAAACCTTCTTCCAGACCAAGTTTGCAGATGGGTATTTTTAACATTCATCCAGCATGTACTGAATCTGGTGGATTCAGTAAAACCTCAGTCTGCTGGAACTGTGTTTTGAGTGCACTGGAGTCAGGGAACAGTACCAAAGTGCCTTTTGCAATGCAGCCTCCCCACTCGGCACTCTTACAGACACACTCATGGACAGAAAAATTTTTCTAGTGCCTAATCAAGGGATATTCAAAGCTGTCAATGGCACAGCAAGAGGGGTCACTGCTCCCCAGACTTGACAAGTCTGGGGTGAGCCAAAGCCCCAGCAAATGCTGGAGAAATAGGTACTTTCTGTTTCCCTTGGGCAACCTGCTTCCCTTGTTGCACTTGGAAATATTAACTGAATGCCTGCTTCTTGGAAGCGGCACCTCTCTGAGCTGCACATCGCTGGTCAGCTCTGACCTGCATCCCAGTGTTTCCTCAGTCCTCAGAGCCATGAGTGAGCCCATCACAGGCCCAAGGTAAATAGGTTTTGAAATCAGTAAGAGCTTTTATAAAACAGTAAATTCAAGGGGAGTAGAATAAAGAACACATTATTATTATTGTTGTTGTTGTTTTTATCACCATTATTATTATTATTATTATTATTATTATTCAGCAGTTAAATACACCTGCCCTCCCATCACACAGCCCAGGGTTCTTAACAGACTTGTGTTCTGGGGTTTTAGTCAGCCCAAAGCAGTGCATTTCTCTCTGGAAATCTAGAAATCTTTTGATACCTTGTCAACAGATACAGAACCAGACTAAGAATCAAAAAAGTCAAAACAAAATCCGGGGCTTCCCATTAACCGTCTTGCAGTGTTGGATAATTCACAGCATTTCTCTGTGTTTGAGTTCCCTCTCTTGCAAAGTAGAACTACTGAAAAATTCCTGCCTTTGCCAAGCACTGGTTTTTCCAGGTAATGCGGACCACACCAGGTATAATCCTTCTGAAAGTTTACAGAGTTAAGCACTCTCTTAAAATTGAAATAATGTGCTGTGGGGAAGGGGCTGAGGGAGTGGGTTGCCTGCCTAATTAATGGCTTGATTGTCTAGGTGCCCAGCAAGAAAGGCAAATGCTAACGTTAACAAAACAAGTCTGGGAATGGGCACAAGAAAGAGATACTGTCCTTTGCACTGAGCAGTAAGCATGAGGCTGAAGACAGTCCTGCCTGGCCTCCACCTCCATCCCTGTGGCTGTGTGTAAGGATGGGCTCTGACACTGAATTCTGGGGAGCTAAGCCTGCTTAGAAAACAAATTTACAGATCCAGTTTTGCTAAAGAGTTCATTTAAGCTAGGAAACTCAAGATAGGAGTTTACCAGAAAACAAAAGGACTGACACTTGTTGAATAACTGCATTGTGCACCATATGACTTTCTACCCAGCCTGAATCTTGTGAGGATGGGTCTTTGGAGCTGCTCTCCTGGGTGGTCATGAACACATGCAGTGGAAATACCCATGCTGGCTACTTTGCAAAATGCTGTCGGGGACCATTTTTGTGATTACTAGTTGATTACTAGTTGATTTAGAGTTCAGCAAGGATGGACACGTGGCTTTGGAGATTCCTCCTGAAAAGTCACCACAGCTGCCATTAATGACCCCCTCCTGTTATTCATGGTTGTGTTCACATTTTTGTCTAAAGCACCTTCTAACAGATGCTATTTTATAAATGCTGCACTGCAAAAGCAGAAGAGAATACTTTAGGTCATTTCTACATCCCAGTATGATACTAGATCTAAGCAAAGCCTGTGACTTTAAGAGTGCCTGAGACAGAGACTCTTTCTTCCCCAGCTGCCAAACAATTTACACCAACAAAACCTATTTCTGACTGGGACATACAGGACTGTGTCAGAGTGATCTTTTCTTGACAATCTGGATTAAAAAGTGACTATCAAGTGGCGAATTATTATGGCATGCAACCCATTGTGCTCAGTCTACCCCTACAGAGCACAATTATTTTATTTCAAAAAAACACAACCAAACACAAACCCAACCAAACAAGAACAAAACAAAACAACAACAACAAAAAGAAATAACCTAAAAATGAATTAAATTGCTGAGGTTTCTTTTGTTGGTTACACCCTGCTATATTCACACCCAGAAGTAAAGTCTTGTTCTACTTTGTCACAAAGGGCATTCAAGGACACATAGCAATTACCACTTTTCTTAATCCCCACGGACACCACCACCCCCCTCCGCCCTGCCCCCAACATGAGCTGTAGTTCCCAGTAGAGCTCAGCCACCTGACCACCCTCTTTTCAGTCCCTGTGGTTCAGGCAGCTAGCAGCAGGCAGCCCTCTCCGTATTGCAACATGCTCCCACCAGATTATTCAGGACAAAAAAGATCCTAATCTGGATTACATAGCAGGAAAAAAAAAAAGGTGATTTCATGGCAGCTTTCAAACTGGCACATGCTGGGACCCTGCATGGAGGAGCAGCACCACTTTGTTGACTCGTGTTAGGAAGGCAGATGGCTATGGCAGATGAGTCTTGTAAGCAGCAATGGACAGCATAAAGAGGGGTTTGTGTCATCACTTTGAAATAAACAAGTTTAAAGTGTAGAACCAAAGTAAAGCCTTAGAAACAGAAAGTGCCTAAAAAGGCTCAGTGTTTGACTTTGCTTAAATTTAAATTACAAGTAAAAAATTCAGGTCTCTTTCCAACTCAGAAAGCAGAAGCTTTGTGCATGCTTCTGTCTGTATCTTCATGTTTGCTGCACCAGGGGAATTATGTGATGTGTGGCCTTGCATTGCTCTTAACTGTCTTCTGCTTTAATTTCAGACAAAAAAAAAAAAAAAAAAAGGTACATTTCTCCTGAGTTCAGCTCTGGATTTTGAAATACAGATTTTGAGATGATAAAGAAAATATTCTTTTCCTAACTGCACCATATTTTTTTCTGCGAAGGAAGTGAACATTAGCCAAAAAGCAAAAATATAATCCATGAGTTCCTGTATTTTAACTGTCTCTCATCTTGAAGCAATAAAAAAAGGTTAATCAAATACTTACTAGCTGAGTAAATATTTTTGCTCATATGTATAAACCAACTTAGGTTAGATTCTCATGTTTTGGCTCTGCATTAACATGTCTTTGAAAAGCTTTTCAAGGTTGGTAGATTCAAAATTAGTTTTTTCCATCTTAACTCCATATGCTAAATCGAGGAACTATGCATATATACATACATATGTATACAGACACTCTATATACATTGATTTTACAGACCCTCCAAGAACTGTTTCTTTTTCCTCTAAACAAAGCCCATTACTATGTTCATGAAATTATCCCTAAGGAACTCTCAGTCAAAAATTCAGAATGGATTTGACAGAGGTCAGCATGTTCCAGCAAGGTAACACAGCCCAGCTGCCTACAAACTGGGCGGAAGGATCTTTCCAGCGTACCTTACAGATGGTGGGGACATGCCAAAAGCTCCACTTAGGCAACATGCTCCCATACAGCTGCCCTCACCGTGCGTGTTCACTCCTATCTGGCTCTCAGCAAGCCCAGGTCCTGTATGTCTCCAGCCACACGCCAGCACAACAGAGTGCCCTGTGCTGTGGATACTACCAGAATTTATCACTTGCTTCAGCTCTGTGCAGGTTGTGGCTTAAGCCCTCAACTTCATTTTTAATCAGCCTTTTCAACTTCTCCATTGTGTGAGAGCTATGTTGAAGGCCCCAAAGGGCATCCCCCCATATTTTCCCCAGAAGCTACAGTGAGGGGAATGGCGAGGTAGCTGCCTGTTCTCTGAGGACCTCACAGAGGAGACCTGACCTGCCAGGGGGCTGCCACCCTGCCACTGCCATACTTGGAGACACCACCAGACAATGGTAGCGCCAAGCAGTATCTGCCAGCACAAACATCCGTGCCTTCCAAAGCTGTGTTGCTCAGTCCTATGAAATCTGTGGCCACACTCTGAAAACTTTCTTTTCTCATGGCACCAGTCTCAGGTTTATTCCAAGCTCTTACCACACTTTCACAGGTTCACATGTATTGTGGTTGGGCTGAACTCCTTTAAGCTAAGAGTTCTATAAACTTCACTTCAGACAAGTGATTGCTTTATGTCCTGAAAAATATGTACCAGGCCAGGTATTACTTCTGGGAACCACGTCTGCCTCCTGATCCCCTAAGACTCGATTTTCTCACAGGAAAGAAAAGGGGGTGAGCACTTGTAGGCTGAAAAAAGAAGCCTTTCTTCTTCCCTGCAACCATTGCTAAGAGGTGTAGCAGTACTGCGGGTAGCAACAGCCTCCAGCTCCCCCAGGAAGCAATCAAGCATGAAGTTCTGCTTGAACTTTTTTGTAGGGGGGGTGTTATAACATGTATTTCCTGAATATGTATGTGCTCTGGAAACTGCCACCATTTTCTTCAATTAACTTAGCTTGTTAAGAATCGCAGCCTTACAAACCAGCTCCATCTCTCTGTCAGCCAGCGGGTGGCCCTGGGCTACACGTGAACTGTGACCGGATCCAGAAAGCGAAAACGCACAGCAAGTGTTACCAGGCCAACCAACCACTCCCAGTCTGTAGACCAAACCTCTCAGTAAGCCATTTCAAATACAAGACCTTCTTCTCATCTGCCTCTGCAGGGGTACTGTGCCAAATCCATGGTTGCCAGATGGATCTGACACATTGGCATTTGGGACATGACCCCACAAGCCAGGGATCCCCCAGAGAGAGGGGGGACATTTCTTCTCCAGGAGCTAGCTATGCTCTTTCATTCTTGGTGAGGAGGAAAATGCATGCTTTGTCTTACAAACAAACTGTTAAAACATTTTAAAATGGAAGGTTAGACCCCAGATAGCATTCTGGTGTTTATAAAATCTGAGGCAGATCAGACAAAACAGATTGATGAGAATCTGACTTTCTCCAATAATCACCAATGATTTGGAGCTGGGATGACTAGCTCACACAGTTACCCCATTCCTTCCTCATTCATGGGCTGGGTGGCTCTGCTCCTTCTCCATGGGCCTCATGAATCCATTTCCCCCAAGGGATCCAGAAACCAATTTCCCCGCAGCTGTTTTTAGTTTTTAACCTTTCATGGATCCAGGCCAGACCACAAGGAAGCAAAGCCACAGCCATCTGCCCATTTTATGCCTTATCCTGGAAAGATATAACATTGCAGGTCTTTGTCAGCAGTGGTCTAGCTTGGCGCTATCTCCAGCCTGGGATTTACTCAAAAGCCACTGCTGGGAAACACTCACATGACTTTGCCTTACAGGATCTCCATTTGAGCCAGCTTTCTCTGGATTTTTTTTCCACCTAATGGTTTTATTTTGGGGGGGTGGAGGGGTGGGGTGGGGCTAAATCTTTTAATTATCCGCTTTGTGGTCATCTTTTTAGAAAGACATGACTGCACCTCCTCAGTTACGAGAACTGACTTCTGATTGCTGTCTTCTCTGAGGGGCTGGCCCACCACTGAGACTGAATCCTTTTCCTCCTGTTATTCTTTTTACAATTCCCTACCCTAGTCCAATCTTTAACTATAAGCCTATTCAACCAATCCATATGTATGTCAGTGACATTCTGTTTCTTTGGGCATCAGTCCGCAGTGGACCCTATGTGCAGAGCACTCTGGTAAACAGATCTAGAATGGAGAACAGATGACAAAATGAGCGAACAAAATAACAAAATGGATGTGTATTGCCTTTGTCTTCTCTCCCAGCTCCATATTCTCCTCCCAAGCTCAGTCTCGGCTTCTCTCCTCCCACCTGAAGCCTCCTGGGTTTCAGCTACAATTTCTGCCATTACAGCCCTTCTCAAGCAGGGGAGCAGGGTTAGGATGAGATCAGCTCTGTCTGCCATGGGTGATACAGGCACACAGGACGTCTTTCAGCCTGCTGTCAGGGTGTGGGTTACAGCTCTTTCCCTGTGTTACAGGGAAGTGTTTCTGCCAGGGGTGCCTTGGCCAGCCCTCAACTCCCACTCACACTACACTGCTACTCAGCTTCTAGGAAGCCAGTCAATCATGGCATTTTCCCACCGTCCCTAACATTCTAGCAACTTGCAAGTGAATGACTTTTTTTTTTCTTACTGACTCCTTTGAGTAATCTTGCTTTTTTTTTCTGCTGTGGTCACTTTATGTGAGAGAGTGTGGTTGCAGAGGAAGCCAGTCCCACTGACTAAACCAGCTGCCATGGCTCAGCAGGAGAGCTTGTTTCTGACCTTCACACAGTGCTTCTGCAAACACATCCCCTCAACTCAAAGATCATGGGACACTACTTCTTCTGTAAGAGTCAGCTGCATTTTCTCCAGTGGTTATTCCAGCACTTTCTGAAGAAGCGGAGCCCTTCAGGAAGATATGCAACCAGCAGATGTTTGCAGTGGGACAGTGTAACATTTTCCATCTATTAGCCGATGTATTTCTAGCAAGACTGTACATCATAGAATCACAGAATCATATAATTGTTTAGGTTGGAAAAGACCTTTGAGATCATCAAGTCCAACCATCAATTCCTGTTATTTCTTTCTCCTCAACAATGGCAAAAAAATATATTTCTATCAATTTAATAAGCACGCAGTTTTCATTCTCCAGTTGTGACACTTCTGTCTGATTTCACGCTCCAGTTAAATTATTTCAACTGTTTCTGAATCCCTTGGTCAGTAAACATGATGTGTGGTCATAGGTTTTCCACTGTAACTAGGTCAAAGGCCTCTGGTTGTTAACCACTTGACTTAGCTATGGGGTCTCCACCAGACCCACCTGGCCAGCAACTCTGGTGGATCCATAGAAGCCCACATGGTGGAGCTGGCATAGTGTCACCACACACGCACACAGTGTGGCAGCATGGATGTAGGCAGGGGCTGTGCACAGCCCACCAGCTCACAGGCCCATGACACGCCTCTTCTGGGCCTCCAGTAGCTCCTTTGGAAGGTAACACAGCTTCACCCATTACAGTTTCAGAGAGGAACCTGCCATCCAGTGCTGTCATTTTTAATAGGGATTGAACAGGACCAGGGACATGCTTTTATACCAGCCAAGGCAGGCAAACAAAAATACATTCACATGCAGGAATGGCAGGGGTGGCAGGGCCTTGCTGGCCTGCACTGTGGACAGGGTGCTTACTACTTTCCAGCTATTTGCCAGTTTCATGAAAGTTCAAAGACCTTGGAGAAAGCACAAAGACAACTTGTACTCTGTCCCTCCTGGGTGCACACCTATGATGAACCATGATCACGGCTCTCAGAATCGGTAACCACTGCGACCACATCACTGAATTCGGGAGCTTCTGGTAACTGGAAGGACACAGGTCTGGTTGAGCACCTGAGTGAGCTCAGCACTGGAGCCTGAAGGTGCGTCCTTGCTCACATTCAGTCACTCAGAAGGTAGATCTACTTCAAGCAGAGAGTCAAGGACGCCTGAAAACTGTACAGATCAGAAGCCCCACTTCCGTAAGAATCCTCCCATTCATTTCTGAAGTTTGTTTCCATCAGTATTTGAATGACAGTCACAACCACAGGCCCTGAATCAGAGGCCATTGTGCGTGTGTCACCACATGTTCCTGTTAGGATGTTACATTCATTACAGTGCTAACTCCGTTCCATGCCCGCAGCCTGCCTCTGGTCCCAGATGTCTTTCTCCTTTCCTAGCTTGGCAAAGAGAAGCCTTCCTCTGAGGTCTGTCAGGCAGCAGAAGCAGTCAGAGGAGCAGTTAGTAAGTAAATTTAGATGTGCAAGAAAAGACTTAGATCCAAGGCACCAATGGCAGCTAACTTCAAAATGTTTTCAGTTCTTCAATGTTCAAAGCTATCTCTGCAGGATCTCCTCTGAGTTTCACTGTACGGCTGAGAAGATTTTCTTCTGTTGCTGCTAATTAAAATGATAATCAACATAAACTTGTGTACAGTCCTGCAATTAAGCTGTTTATATCTGTCTCATCTAGACATTTCCTGGGGCATGTTTTAGCTTAGATATCTCTCTGGTAGTGAGGGACACTTCTTCCCACACAATCCCCTCACACATATCTCCTTAAATAAACCTCTTAGAACCTCTTCACCTTCCAGTTTCTTGCCTTCATTACTTGAAATTCCCTTTATATGCCCTCTTGAAGGAAGAATGTTTCCTGAAGCCACTAGAAGTCTTCTCTCATCAGATCCTGGCTTGGAAAGGAGCAGTGTTCTTCATCTCAACAAGGTTTAGCATAGGTCTCCTTGCATTTCAGCTCTCACTGTGGTGAATGCTGGAATCCCAGTGTCTTGACCCAGGTTGTAAATGGGGTATGTAGCATGTTGAGTAATGAAAGCCTTGTTTCTCCAGCTTTGCCTCTCATTCCCTCTTCCTTTCCGCACCCTCACCCAGCGCAGCTTAGAGTTATGCCTACACAGGCTTGCTCTAGACCCTGAACCCAGAGGGAGAGCTTCCAAAGGGCAGTGCTGGCAAAAGTGGTCTGTGCTCAGAACTGATGCGCTCACATCACTCCACTGAGATGCCTCAGCACCAGCATCTTACTGTCAAAAAAATTACGTACTCTGTGAGGTTTGTTGTAAATAATATGAAGCAGTATCAACTTCTAAAAGCATATTAAATCAATCTCAACACAGCGTTGAAAGTGAACAGAAATAAAAGATCCAAATAGCAGAACTCTATTTGTCTAATTTTTGCCTTTTGCCTAAGAGGTCTTTGCTTGACAATTTAGTGTGTAAACTAATCACTGTCATTTGGCACATTCAGAGATGTTTTAGCCACAGAAAAGAGAACAAGGACTGCTATGAGAGCAAGGGACACAAACATAGAAAGCAATACAAATGTTGTATTCCTCTTCAGCCAGCTTTATTTCTGAGTCCTTACCAGATGGCCAAACAAGATGCCATTCATCCTCTGCAAACATATGAATTATAAAGTTCTACAAGCATGAAGCGTGCAATTATGGCTGGATTTTGCATACAGAATGCAAGGGAAAGTGAGGTGGTTTCCTATGGCTTTCCTGGTGCATTTCTGCTGGAATCAAGCCCTTCCAATCAGGAGATGACAGTGCAGCAGGAAGACACAGTCTATTTTGGTCAAGTGGGAGGTTCTGCCACCATTTCACAGAAAGGGACCAGGGCTGTGGCTTAGCTGCTCAGCAAGCAGCAGTGGCCCATGTGGAAAGCAAAAACCCACAAGGGCTGCCACAACAGCCAGCCTCCAGGGGAGTTTGAACCCCAAGGAAGGAGGCAGCTGGAGTGGCTTCTCAGCTGGCATGTGTCACCTTCAATGCATGTATTAAAAACTATTCATCCTGCTTTTTAAAAAAGAAACAACAACAAAATAGTAATGGCACTGACATAAAAATAACCCAGATATCTTATTCAGAGACAGCTGTTTGATATGCAAGTCTGAATACAGCCATAGTCCACATTTACAGGGTTTAACCTAAGCCATGCAAAATCTTCATATTGTAATTGAGTCTCAAGAGACCATGTTTCAGCCCTGCAAAATCTTATGGATTGTGACTGAACCTCAAAAGTCCATGTTTTGTAATTGTGTATATACACCCACTGGAGAAGGCATGAAGGCAATGAAGACAATGGCTCAGAGGCAGGAAAGGTCTCCTACAGAAACTAGGTCTAGAACAAAAGTGCCTGAATAGTTACGCCTAGCAGTAATGAACACAGAATTAATTTACAGTAATTAATACAGAGATAGGAAACATAGACGGGTAAGAAAGAAGGTGAACTCAGAAAACACTGTTAGCATGGAAGCAAAGTGCCCTTCTAAGAGCTGTTACAAAAAAAAGTACATGGTATGCGTATATTTAGATACTACATTGAAACACTAAGACAGTCATTTGCAAAACTGTAATAATAAAAAATGCCAAGTATTTTAATTCATTGGCTTGGTTCTCAAAAAGTGTGTTTCATTGAAAACCACAGAGAAAGAAGAGCTATTAAAATAAGCTCTTTGGAGGGTCCTGCCCTAAGAAAATAAATAGGATAAAATGAGCAAGAGTTTATGACCCTTTTGCAATTTGATCATGACATTCCAGGCTCACAGCAAATATATAGAAAGTACATGTTAGATTATGCCCAAAGAATTATTCCTTCTAATGATAGCTGTAAATAGTATGTCTATCTGAAACTCGAATAAGAAGGCAAAGCATAATGTGTGATTCACACACTGCTTGCTGCAAAAACCCCATCAGCATTCTTGTGTCTCAAGCAAGCCCAGGCAGCTTGTGAAAAACACAGCAGAGCACAAGAGCTTGCCCACCAGTCTATTGTTAAAGGTTCAAATGCCCTGCCCCCAAAAATCTGAGAAAATCCCCATTGAGAGCCAAACCAGTCAGGTGGCTCCCACATCTATGTGTCTGAATCGAAACTCATGGCTCTGAATCGACTTTTGAGAGAGATTGCATTTCATAGTTTGGGTCCAGGGTTCAGCTGCAGGGGCTCCCCACTGCTACTGGGAAGTTCAAATCAAAACCACATGCCAAATCCGCCGTGAGAACCCAAGAGGAGAAGATGTTGGAGCAGCTTGGAGGATTACATACGATGGCAGTGCAACAGCAGTGGCAACCCGTTTCGTGCACAGGAGCGTGAGACCCTTGGTCCTGTAGTACACAGGTCCTTGGGCACTGGGAGTCATGTTGGACTCCAGCATAAGCTGCCACTGCCACCACCACCACTGCTACTGTCACCACCACCACACAATCTGAAGTCACATTGATGCTGAAAACACTGCTGAGGCCACAGCCAGGCCCTGGCACTATCCCTAATGAGCCGAATTAAAATAAGCCTGGGACTGAACCAGCTGCACCAGGCGCACAGAGGCATCCTCTAACTGGGGCTATTCAATTTGTTATTGCCAAGGGCTGCTAGGTAATTTTAATGAGGCTTAGCTGGTTTTCTTTTCCTTTTCTTTTTCCCCTTTTCAGTCGGATGTTGGGGTGGGTGACAGGAGCCAAGCCAAGCCTGGAGGACCCGAGGCTGCCCCTCTGGCCACTCTCTCTGGAGCTTTCCTATGGGCTGCTGCAGGGTCAGTGCCTTGTGCTCTGCCTGTGAGCACATGTGTGCCTCTGCTGCTGTGTGGGCCCAGCATGAGAACACTGTGGGAGGAATAGGCAGTCATAAGCCTTTTTATTGCCCCAGCTTGCTTGCTTTTTATAACAGGTTTAAAAACATTCACTTTTTTCTACCACAGAAATGCCTGGGTAGTGAATTTTGCAGCAACCAGTACCACTCTTTTTGATGTGTACTTTTCAGATAAACCTATTTTGTTGCCATCCTTACTCTCTGCATGGTTACCCGGTCCCTGCTGACACTGCTGACTGCTCAACTACAGCTTCACACCAGTGTTGTCAGGTCTGCCCTGTGTTTTTCTGGTAAACTCTCACTGCCCACCATACTGCCCTAACCCAGCATGTTCTTCAGATTAACAAGGGGAAAGACTAAAAAAAAAAATATTTTTTTCATTCTTTCTGTTTCACTTCTGGAAACCTGCAAAAAATACAGAAGATCAAAAGTTGCAAGGAGGAGGAGCTGAAGGGAGGCCCGAGGAGCCCAGATGGAGGGACAGGGCTGCAACACCAAGTGCAGTTTCAACATCTCATAACTGCCTTACTGAGGACTCAATTTATTTTTACAAGTGAGGAATCGTATGTCAATCTTACCAAACACGTCACAATTAATCTATCCCCTTCACACCTTCAGAGAGATCTGCCTGCCTACCTTTGATAATGGAGAGTAGCCAAGCAGATCTCTACACAGGTCTTTCTCACGCACAGCGGAGCAGCAGGTGGACTCTCGCAGGGCACTGTGCCAGCTGGCAGTGCTTCAATCTAATAATCCCATGCAGCACTTTCCTACAGCACACTGCAGGGTGTTGTAAGGATTCATTAGTTAAGGTTTATAAAGCACTGTGAGTGCTAAATAAAAGGGAATGTTTTATTGTTAAATATTAGGAGGATGTTTTTTCACGATGCAAAACTTACAGTTCCAGCCCAGAGAAGTCAGCTCTCACCCTGACATCAGCTCTGGTAAGAAGCATCTGCCACCAGCAATAGTCTTATCATCACGGTCTGTGAACAGGATTGCCTGAGGTGGCCTAAAAGCAACAGTGGTACACTGGTTTCTTTCAGAGCTAAAGGAACATTTCATTGATTTCTTAAAATAAATATTAATTTTCTCCATTGGCAACAGCATAGCAGCTAAAACTATTTGCAGGCCAAACATGTTTTTACCAGGACATTTTATTCAATTACTTTTAAAACTTTTATAAAGAGTTGTAAAAAAAAAAAAAAAAAAAAAAAGTAACAAAAAGGAAGTAAGAAGCCTATATTTTTAGTGTAAATGAAAACTTGCCATTACTGTTAACAGAACAATTCACACCGAACAGCAGTAAGCTTTTACTGGTGCATTAAATAAATAAACGACAGTTTAAATTAAAACATTTAATCAACTGCTAGCGGTTGCAAACCCTTCTGCACTTTGTCATCAAGGCTATATACCCATAGACAGCAAAGGACCATTTTGTCCAGAAAATCAGCTCTGAAGAGCAGAGGAAGCAGCCTCTGACTGTGACCTGAATAGCCAGCTGTTCTGCATTGTACCCTTAAAAAAAAATGAAGCCAGATAATTTACAGGAGGTAGATCTGGAAAATTAAGAGGATCATTCTGGCACCAAAGAATGATCATTCATTTCAGCATCAATTAAACGTGTTGGAGATCACTACTATAAATTACAAGGTTTTCTTCTTTGTTTTATCAACTTGTATCCATCCGTTTCCCAATAGTCAACACAGTACACTGTCTTTTGCTTTCTATAATATAAAAACCTGTAAGCTTAGAGTCAGACTTGTTACAGGGGTGGAGGAGATGAGACTTTTCTCAGGAAGAAGGGGTGACATGAGCATGGCTGGAGACCTGGGCTGGGCCAGGGAGCTGTAGGAGAAGGGCTGTTTCATGCTGAGGGGGACAAGCAAGGCATAGCATCCCCTGCAGAGTGCTATTCTGGGGACCAGAGGTGTGGCCAGGTTCCTCTTCCCATGGTCATCTCCCCTTCTTTGCCACTCCTCAGTTGTCCCAAGTAAATTGGCTTAATGACACCTGTCATTAACCACAAGAGCTGATTTTCCTCTTCCCCTTTCAGTGCCCAGCAGCTCCTAAAGAGGTCCAAAAAGGCTGACTCCCAATGAAGTTTACTGCAGCTGACATTTCTACTACCTCTGATATTCTTAGTGACCTGTTGGTCAAAGAGGGAAGAAACACCAGTTTGTTCATGTTTCTGACCCAGTCATCCATCCACACAGCATCTACCCTTCAGCAGCCAGGATGGCTTCCCAAAAGCACGCTCTGGGATGGGTTAAGTCGAGACAAACTGTAAGGTTGGCCTTGTAGCCCAGATTTTGGGAACATTCATGCAGCAGCTGGAAACACTGCCCACATTGTCACCTCTGTCTGCCGGACTGTCTCCTTCTTCCTTACAGACATTCAGACCTCTCACTTTATTTCACCCCAAACACTTTTTTATCATGGTTTTATGCAGAACAAGTATGTCAAACAGAGCAGTCATTATTTAATTACTTGATATCTAAATCAGATAGTTCAGTCAAACATCTCAAGTTTTCTTAATTATAGCCGACTTTATATAAACATCTACTAGCAAACACCAGGCTCACAGGAAGTACACCACAAATGATGGGAAGGCTCGGGAGAATAACCTGGGGTAACAAAATAAACACAGTGGTTCATCTCAACTTGCTAATCTTCTGAATATTTTCATTCTTGAGTGATTCTGACAAGCATTTTTGAAATTCAACCAGAAGTCCATGTATCGCTGGAGTGTTATACTCTGCTACTACAACCAACCAAGGACTGAGACAGTATTTTTATCTTACATCTGGTTTCTCACAGAATTCTGTCATCAACATTAGACCAATTCCTTCTTCCATAAAGCATAGCTAGCAAGACCTATGTCTGGCAAAAAAAAAAAGTATACTGTTAATTTCATATGTATAAATTTTAGTTTGGCCTCCTTTTCACTCACAGAAAGCTCTCGTAGGTACAGGCAGGGATAACTTTATGGCAGAGTGGCCTATCAGAACTTTTTTCCATCATATAATGCCCCTGACCATGTGTGTCACCCTCCAGGCACTTCCTCCAGACAAAATCAGGCTTTTTTAAATGGAAGAGGAGCCTTGGCTCTACCCTCTCTCTCAGCTAGGTGCTGAAAATCTCTACCAAGACTAGACCCAGCTCTTCCTTGCTTACTTTTCTATACAAGAAGAGACCTTAGCCTTCCCCCGTAAGTAAGCACAAGTGGTAAAACTGTTCCTGATACATCCAACTTCTGGAGAAGCTGTAATTCAAACGGGAAAGAGATAAAGGTTGGTCCCTTTCACATGCTTTGATCACCACAGAACGCCTACAAAAGTAGTGACCCACACTGCTGAAGTCCATGATGCTGGGGAAACTGGGTGCCAGTGCAGCGGTGGGGGACTGTGGGCAGCAGAGCTCTCATGGGACTCATCAAATCTTCAGCAGAAGGGGCCATCAGAAAAGTAGATGTCAATCTATTTTGTGATTTTTCTTTTCTTCTCCTATCATCCCTGATGACAGCTGTGTCACTCTGAGGAGTGCAACCAGAACACACAGCATATTACCAACCTAACTTTTGTATTATGTTGTGCTTTCCAGCAGTGCTAGTAAAAATAAATTATTTTATCAATCTCTTTCATCAGCCTAAAGTCTTTCATAGAGTATCCTCAAGGCTTACCCGGCCCCCACACCCCCAAGTAAAGGCATGCTGTACAGCCTTCATCCATCTTTTTATTTTGAATCTCTGAAGGTTAGTAGTGTCATCTCAGCTCCTTGTAGCTGATCCCCCTGCAATCAGCTGTGCTTTTGAACGCACTGGGTGACATTTTTGCCATGCAGCACATGCATCCTGCAGAAACCCCTCATTCCCCATTTATGGCTCCAGCTTGCCTCTCCTTAGGGGAACCCTTTCCTGCTTTTCCAGTGGGAAACAGGGGGCAGTTATTGCCATACCTGCCAAATTTAGCATCAAATAACCCTCTTACTATTTTCAGGAGAGATAGCTATGGACCTGAAGTGCAGTGTTTCCACCTGGTGGAGGTGCTCAGGTTTCTCAGAAAGCAGGATGGCCACTCTGCATTTCACCCACACTGTGGGCCATGGCATGTTCACAGGAACACCTCTGTGCCTAATCAGGGGGAGAAGGAGACATGAGGTCCCTCATTGCTCCACGTCCTGACCTATTCGTATCTCATTGTATAACTCTACATTAAATTAATTTACTTTCTGCAGCCTACATAATTTTTTACACATAATAAAGATCTGTTAGGTTAACAGAAAAATATAAACAATCGTACTTACTAAGTGCATGAAGGCCAATACATAATAATATATAGTATTTAATTTTGACATATCCAGCTGTTTATAACAGTATTACACGATGTCCCAAGGGAGAGTTGCATCTCTCACTCTGGTGTAACCTGGCTCTGGTCACATAACAAGTAACCTCTCAGCATTTTGCCTGGTAGAATTATGGTATTAACAGCACAGAAAATGATCAATCCCAAAACTAACAACAAGGTGGCCTTGACAGCATAAAACATATGCCATTTTCCAGTGCTTCTGGAGTCTCTTAAATCACCCATAGGGAAGGAAATTTTTCTTGTTTGGCATGGCTTGAGGATGGCCCCACAAAAGAACTAATTAACCTAATGCCAGCAAACCTAATGTATAATATTTAGCGTGACTTTATTAGATGTGCAAATGTCAGAGAATTTTGGGTTTTTTTTCCCCCAAATTATTATGCAATTTTTGTTACTGTTGAATAGATTATGCTGAAAGATGTTCGACCTACCTACTTGATCTTATAAAATTTACATTTGTATATCTTCTTCAATGCTTGATCATAGAATCATAGAATCATTTAGGTTGGAAAAGACTTTTAATATCATCAAGTCCAACTGTTAATCCAGGACTGCCAAGTCCACCACTAACCCATGCACTTCACGAAATACCTTAATAAAAGAATCCTTAACAGGGGTGGAAAGAGACGTTTTTATACTCACATGGAAGACAATCAATCTGTAGAAAAAAATAAGTAAAAATCAAGCAAAATGTTAAATTCATTAGGTCTGTTATGACCATAGTGCTTCAAGGTGGAAAAGAAATCAATTCAGTCTCCTAAACCTGCATAGACTTCATCTGCTGTGGGTAGAGAGAGGTTTTGGTATGAAAAGTAAGGAAATACACAAAAGAAAGAGCTGAGCATCTCTGCTAAGATGCAATTTCACCCCTGCAGTCTCCTTCAATTGACTGAAGAGGCTTGGCCATATGGCTCACTGCTATTACTTATCAGTAAGCTTAAACTGCTTCTTGGAACATTGTCCTGAATAAATGAATCTCTAGATTAAATCATTGTGATGGACACATACACATACATGCAGAGGAAGAGGAAGAATTATAAATAACCTCATAAAATTTATGTCTCCCATCTTGGAGATTCCTTAATGTTTCAAGGTTTGATCCTATTAGCACTGCGTTAGAAATATGAACCTAAGTGGCTTTCCCTCCTCCTCAGTGAAAAAAAATGATGATTTCATACCAAATCAGTTAGCCAATTATTTTTTCTGTGAAACCTGCAAAACATTATTTCCACTGTGAGTTACATTCATGTAGGTAATGGTGGTAATCTCCCTCAAAGCATGTATCAGCCTACCGTAAATTAGGTAACCTCCATCTACAAAAAGTGCCAAATTCATATTCAAGAGCTGATGTATGTGACACTTACAGAAATACATAAGGCAGGTTAAGGCACAAGTCCAAATGAGCTGAAGGAATTAACAATTGCAAAGTATGTAAAAACCTTCAAAAATCTGTCTGGCCTCCATATTGTGAAGGCTAAATAGCCCTAAGCACCCTCCTTACTAAGAAAGGGAGACCTTTTCAACTTAGAAATTTTTTCTTAATACTTTAGTGTATTGATCAAGTGTTAAACTACCACCCACTGGTCAATAATTAATTATACTGGCTAATACATTTAACTGCTAAACTAGCTGTGGCAGACTCCTTATCCTGAGCATTAAAACTCTGAAATTAAAAGAAAGTGGGGCTGCTGGATTCTGGTTATGTCAGAAGCCCAGAAGACCCAAGTTTCTTCTTGATGAAAAGCATATAAAGCTATTAGAATTTAATCTTATTATTTTATATTTAATTAAAAAAAATTTTGCAAGCTAGGTCCTCATCTAATTGCAACATGTGGAGGCTCAACCTACGTGGTGAAAAAAAAATACTGCAACAAACCAAAGGAAAAAAACCAGAAAAAAAATCCCTCCTTTCACTGCTCCCAAAACCCATCTTGTGGCACAAACATGTTCAGCTTCGCTCAGCCTAGGAGCAGATGTAACCAGAGCCCTCACCAGAACAAGTGCTTTTGCGGGGGTGAGCCCCCACATGATAAGAATGTCAGAGCATTAGCTGCCACAGAATGAGGGTTACATGTGGCTGTTCAAAAGAAAAGTGCTCTCTGCCACAGTTGTATTACAGCTTGGCATGAAAGGAAAACACTTTAACTTTCATGTGACACATCTTAGGGGAAAAAAAACCCACAACACAGTTCTGAGATGCAAAGCTAAGCTGTCTGGATTTTTCTTTTTTTTCTTTCTAGTTCAGGCAATGAACCTCCATGACCCCCTTCTCCCCCAAATCACTTATTCACACAGACTCACTCTTCCCAAGGAATTAAGTGACAGTGAAAGGAGACCAGATTGTTGTGCCTTTGGGTTAAGAGCCTCCTGATATGTCAGGGACATGTAAGACAAGTTGCCAGTGACGTTTTCACACTTATATTTTATACTATATATCTGTGAGCTTAGTTAGGGAACCTGGGGAGAAAAGCATGCTGGATGTAGCTGGACTGTTCTTTGGCTGACCTCCTCCAGAGCTGCATCACCTTGGCAAGCCTGGTTAGTGTAAGGGTGTGCTTGGATGCCTACAGCTTTGATGAAAAGATGGTTTTCAGAAATAGTTTCTTCTCATTAGTTTTCTCATTACTACTGGGATAAATTGCCTCCTGGTTTCTTAGTTTTTTTCAGGTACTAGGATCAGTTAGATATGTAACTTTAAAAAATAAGGAAATGAAAAGAGCAAATCCATGCTATAGCTGCTAAAGCCTTCACCTATCTATCTTCTAACAATAGCCCATCTCTAGCAATGGAGATTTCATTACACAAAGTATTTTCAAATCAGCTGGACCAAATTCCTTAGCCAGAGTAGAAGGTCTCTTTGTCTCAGTAAGGCTGATTCTTAAACAAATATTAGAAAAAGTCCAACTTTTAAGTGGAATATATTCAAGTGTAATGATTTCATTGTTTCAAAACAGAGAAAGTAGTTTTCCAGTCTGACATTAGTTTGCCAGTGAATTTTCAGGATTTTATTTATAAAGACTCTAAAAGTACAATGAACACCAGTCAGTGTGATTTCATGGAGAATAGGTTCTGTAAAGACTTGTTCTTTTGTTTTGGAAAAATATATATTCTAACTAGTCTGTGTTGATGCAAATAATTTCCTAACTATCACACAACATTTTGACTAAAAAGCTTGCATTTTCTGGAATTAGTGAGTTCTTTCTATGGATCTGAAAGTGGCTCTGATAACTCACCGAACTGTGATGTTAGTGAAAAGATACCAAGAAGCAAGCTTGTGAAAAAAGAGGTTTTCTCAAGAAAATGTCTTTGGTCTGATGTTAGTTGACATTATCGGTGATCCACATGGCCAGAATGGCAGGATGAAAGTCTTGCCAAGTAAAAATGCAGCCGTCAGAAAGACTGGTGGGCTGGCAAGTAAGAAAAATGTGTTGCCTTTCTGGACTGACCTGAATCACCTCACTAAATGGTCTCTATACCACATAAGGATAGCATTGCATCAAGAAAAATGATGAGAGAGATGGTCTGATAATTATGTGTCAAGCCGAGTGCTTCCAGGAACAGCAAAGAAAAGGCAAAGGAGAAGGGTTTGCCTAGGTTTGAAATTCACAGATGGGAACTGAAAACAGATAAATGTGACCTTGCAATAAGATATTGCTTCACAACAGTGAAGGTAGCTAAAAGGTAGAGGGGATTACTGGAAGAATTGGTAAGCTTCCAGGCACTTAGTCTTTAAAATGAGGTTCCCTGCTTTTCTTGAGGACTTGCATGCTTTAACTGTTTTCTGGAGAAATTAAATGGCCTTTATGCAAAGCAGGTCAAGAGTAAATGGCCATAGTTGTTCCTCGGAGCCTCATAGCCTAAGAATAATTTATTGACAAGTCAGATGTTAAGTTTACAACACAGCAGAGAGGAAAAAACCCAGCTTGGCTTTGAGCAGCATCTGTAAAATATATAGGCTGGCTTTAGACAGCTCTGAATACCAGTTCAGGCCTCTGCCTCTCCACAAGTTTTTGTTGAAATAGAGTCTAGAGAGGAACCACAAAACCCGTCCTGATAAAGAGTGAATTTTGAGGAGAAATCCTGGTGTGTGACCAGATCTGACACTGTCACTATAATATCTCAGAGAGGCCAGTACTAGGGTGATGCAGAACTGTTTCAAGTACTTCAACTACAAGAAATATGTTGTAATTAAGAGAAGAAAAATATTAGGGACTTGTAAAACTGTATTAACACAAGATTAGGAAGTCCTGCATTTCAATGACATAAACCCAATTGACAAGATTTCATCTTTAACTTGCTTAATAAATGCACAGAATTTCCAAAGGCCCTGGATTTCAGCAGTGTGTCGCACTTTCCCCATCGTGCTGACAAAGGATCTGACTAAGGTGCATCATCTTGTCCCATGATGTGCACTACACATTACACCAGGTGATACTAATGAGTATGGCTTCAGCTCCTGAATCATCCTGCTCTCTGACGTTGGAAATGCAAAGTGAACTCATTGATTCTGCACAGCCCCTAACAAACCAAATCTCCAAGGATAAATGACAGCCAAGGCAGAGCAGGGCCCCTTGAATGAAAGGTACTGTTCAAATTCAGAGAAGTGTAAAAAAAGAAAAATAGAGGATGATGTGCCACGGAAAGGGAGACAGAGAAATTCAGTACATGAGCCTTGAACAGAAATGAAAAAAAAATAATCATGCTACACTGAGGCCATGGATAGAACATTTCATTCCTTTTTTCTGTATTCTGATCAAGCAGGTTGGCAGAAAAAGACCTTTCTTGCATGCATGTTTTCAGAAACCTGTTTCAAGCAGATGTTTATTTTATCTGACTGGATCTCAGCTGGCCTTCAGCATAGATGAGACCAGATGTTTTCTATTTAAGGACTGTTCTCTGAAAAGTTAAGCCTGGGCAGTACAGCAAATGCCTATGTGTGAGCAGCTTCTGCATCCCTGGGACCATTCGGTGCTTTGTGACTCCAGCAGAGGCTGTTGGTGAGCCGGAAAGCTGCCTGTTCCTTGGCTGTTCTTTGACATGTACTGCCCGAGGGCTCTGCTCTGAGTATGGGTTGAAGGGTCCTGTGCTGGTCCCAGGCTCCTGACAAGCAGCATTGGAGGTGCCCTCTGACAGCTTGTTGGTGTGGCCTTCCAACGTTGGCACCACACAAGCCTTTGAGCCATCTATTTCTTCTGTTAGATTGAGGTTTTCTCAACAATTAACAGGAGTTAAAACCAAGAGCATTTCCTTCCTTTCAGCCCCACCGCAACGTACTCCTTTCCTACTGTGTTTTGTTTGGAGTCTGAATCCAGAAAAAGCTACCTGCTGAAAGCAGAAGATAGAAGAGTACTTCTTGTTATTTAGCTTACCTAGTACGAAGTATGAGACCACCCGAAATGGGCCATACCAAAAGGTCTGTCTGGCTCACTGTCTTCTCTCTGGCAGCGACCAAAAGGAGATGCACATGGAAATCAGCAGATAAGGATGCACCAATAAGATACTTCACCCAACTAATGTTCCAACATCTGGTAACATGTGGCTGAGGGCCACAGTGAGCTGGGGACAGTTCCTGATGACTGGGTAACACCCAGTGCATTTATCTATCATCAGCCCATTCAATCTCCACACATAAACTTGGGTATCTACAATATCTTGTGGCAGAGAGTTCACAGTTGAGTGTCACTTGAGCATATTAATAGTGAGCAGGTGAAGGTTCACATTGTGTGAATCACCTCCTGTCTGATTTACACCCGTCAACTCATAACAAAGGGGTGTATAAAAGAAAGTTCTTGCAAAAGACATGAATGTACACAAAAGTGTAATGCCATGAAGAAAAAAGGAGAAAATGAAGTATTGCCTTCAATACATTGCTGGTCTCTTGCTTGCTTTCAGTCCCAACTGAGAGGTACTGGAAAGCTAAAAGGTAATGTTTGCTTTTTTTTTTTTTTTTTTTTTAGTTTTATTATTTTTGTTATTACTATTACCACTACTACTTCTGCGACAAATATCTGCCTCATTTGGATCCAAGCCCTAGGACTCAACCATACCATGCATCCCAGCCACTATAACTTTCTTCAGTTAATTGGCATCTTGCATATTTTCTTGAAGAAAAGGTATTCATTTTGTTAAGAAAGTTTAAGATTACAGGATACAAGGCAGAAACAGGAAGACATTAAAGAGAAGCAAAGTGTTTGAAAAATGAGGCTGATGGGCTAATCAAAGAAAAGGACATACATTCCTAAAATCATAAGGATATTGATGAAACCTGAAACAGGCAAGTGTTACCATAGTGAAGCTGCTGCTTGTTTTGTATGTACAAAGACCTTGACTAACTACCTGTAGATGTGCAGCAATCCCAATAACAAGATGCCAGCAAGCAGAAAGGTGGAATGAAAGACAAGCTTTACTGACTTCTAATAAGTGAGCAGAAGAAGAGTGGTAGAGAAACATCTGCCAGTCCTAATCCCCTTACCAGCCAGGATATCGCCTTTGAGGAGATTTCTTAGTCTGGACAGACAGAGGAAGGAAAGTGAAGAAGAATTAAAAGATGTCTGTTTGCTCAATCACTTTGTTATGAATCTAAAGGATTTGATGAGAGGAACTCATCCGGACTTAGGTTTTTCTAGTATAACTATCTTGATTTGTTTGTGCAAAATTATGGAGCACAGTTCACAGAGCAGTCAAATTTCCTTGCACATGTCGTTTGGGATTGTAAGGTTGTTTTCAAAACATTTGTAGCCCGCTGGAGTTTTCCAGCCATGACCCACATCTTCATATAATGAGTCATTATTGCTGCCATATCTGAAAGCCCGTAGGCAAAACCGAGCACAGACTAATACATCCAAAGCCCGTTTGCATGCTTGCAAAGGGGTGTATATACATACAGACAGATGCATAATGAAGGGACAAAAATAACTCTGAAAAGACATCACTGCTGCTCCTAAGAGGCTAAGAGGCAGTTAGCTCTTAAACAAGATCTTTTCACCATTATATTCAAGGATTTAATTATATTGCTATGGATGACAGGAAGTTATCCTCCATCCATGTGGGGATATAGAGATTACTGAAGGATAGCTAAAGACCCAAGTGTATTATAGCATTAAACTTTTTTATGCCCCATTAATAAACCTAGTTTTAAGAGAATAAAAGAAACACCTTTTATTATACAGAGAAAAAAGCTCATCAATATTGAAAGATATTCAGCACTAAGGGGAACATACACAACTGTGGGGAGAAAAAAAAAAAAGAAAGCAGGGAAACTATGTGACACAGTCTCAATAAATACTGTAAAGGATGCCCAAATGCTTTTTCACATGATGTCGGTAAAACGTCTTTGGCTTGCAATGTGCCACTGCATTTACCAGCTCTAGAAAGAAACCATACACTTTCACATCAACTACTAGATGTCAAAATAACTAGGGCAGTTGCATAACAGTCGCTGCAGCACAGAGGAAAAAAAAGATTCTAATATTTTGTACACACAATATGGAGTAGAAGGGCTGTTTGTGTTTAATTTCTGTAATATTGTGAAACAGTTTTAGTGTTTTGATGTTTCGGGGTACTTTTTCCCAGTTTGTTAAGGATGATTTTCTGTTTCCTGTGTTTTTTTCTGTATTTTGCTGACAGCTTAATTCTTAGGCAGATGAACCTCAGTACGAGACTGGGGCAAATTTCTGCTGATCAGCACTACGTCATTAGCCAGATGTAACAACCACTTGGTTAGAAGCTGTGTGGCACAGGCAGACTAGGATGTGGATGGTACCTTTTGGCCTGACCTGAAAGGTGTGATTAATGCAGCACTCATGGTGGACCTCGCTCAGGTCAGGGTCAGCAGAAAATACCTTTTACTCTTAGTTTGCAAAGAGAACCTCTATCTCTCAAAAGACCATTAAAAACCAGGCTAATGCCACATACTTGCTTCACAAAGGCCTATCACATGCTAGTAATTTTATCCACCAATACTGTTATCCATGTTTAGCTGTGTATAACTCAGAGGTAAGAAGTAGCTTATTTCAGGCTCCTGGAGTAACATCCCATTCCCTAGAAATGTTACTTGCTGTACAGATTATTTACTGAATGAAACCAGTGTGCTGACCCATAGCATGTACGTGACTATTTCCACTCACCCTCTTCTGCACACAACATGCAGCAAAAGTCCAGAGTTTAAATTCCATTAAGAAGTTTACTCCAGAAGTGTGATCATTTAATAGGATCATGAAATTACTTAAAATACAAAGTGAACTTTAGCATAAAGAGCATGGATTTTTTAATACAGACACATTTTTGTTATGTTTCTTAACTAATTAAAAGTTTTAAAGAGAAGCTCTCAATCTATCTCTACAGTATCTAACAAGGTAATTTTAATTTTTATTTTAAAAATCAGATTTATCACAGATGACTGCTTGTTGGAAGTACCAGAGCACAGAACTACTTACATGTCTAGCTGCTGTGCCCTGAAAATAGGGCAATAATCCCTGGTAATCCCTAGGTATTTAAGATTACCATGGAATAACACTAGAAATAGCTTGGCAAGTTATTTAGGAGTGCCTCAGACTGTAATTATGTTCAGATAAAGGTCACCGGCTAGAATATTCTTGGTGTGGTTTGGAGTTCATGGAACAGTGAGGGTCTTACTGTAAGGTACTTTTAATTCCATTCTGCATAATTGAGGTGGAAACGTAGAAGCATGACAGAGTTAATTTCTAGGTAACTGGTATGCCTTTAGTAGGATTTTTCTATTCAACAATAGGGCAGGTAAGCAGTATGTGAAGCAAGGTCAAGAAAAGAAAAAAAAGGAAGTGAGAGTCTGGAAAGTTGGGAGAAGCTCATCCCAAATTATTTGCTCTTCTTCATTAAATGAAGAAAGCAGGAACTTTTGCCAGACTGTGAGGAAACTTCCTTGTGCTCATCCTTCCTACAGGTTTTCTCCTCTTACCTTGAGCCCTTCCCTCCTGTGGCCCATACCCACTGAAGATGCTCCCTCTAAGAAAACAAGTTTGAAACAGCTGCCCCCTCTGCTTTGCAAAACCAAGATTTGTCTCGTTATTAAGACACTGGCTGGCAACGCTGGAATTTTGTTTCACCATTGACATCGGCTTTGTGCAAAGGCGAATCTGTGCACACGTTCTGCATCTGCAGCTCAGAGAGAGACAAGGCTGCTGCCTTTGCTTGCTGTGTGCCTGCAGAGCATCACCTGTCTGGAGCGAGCAGGATCCCCAGCCCTATCCCTGTGCACAGCCAGCCCAGGATGCAGCACGTTGCTGCACCTCTAATAGCATGTCTATCAGAGAGCAACAGCTCATGCCAGTAATGTATGGCAGTATACTGTCTTCCTTTCCTTTGCAGGGTAGCTGTCACTGAGGGCTGTACACCCATGCTGCAGGCTGGTAGGCACTCTCAATGCCAAGCAGCTGCTCACTCCTGCCTCAGCACACCTCCTCTTATTGCCTATTCAAGCATGTTGAGGAAAATCTACACTTTTTAAACAAAAATCTCACATTAGCATGCAAAGATGGGGCCTCTCACACAACAAAGAACGTTGCTACTCATTGTTAGTCAGCATGCTTTGGGCCTTCAGCAGGGCGCTGTTCAGGTCAGCCAGCCCCACACCAAGGCTAACCAACCATGCACACACTCTGCAAAGGCTGCAGAGGGAAGATGAGCAACAAGCCGGCAGCCCATAGTCTGAAAGTCTTCCACTAACGCCAGCCCCTTCCTCCCTCCCCCCTCCCCCAACAATCACAGCACAGGAACCACAAGGAGAGAGCTTGCTTGCAAACAATTTATGAACCAAAATCAGCTAAAAATATCAATGAACACGGTGCTCACAAATCAGCTGAACAAGCTTTAATTATTAGAAAACACCTACCATCACTGTGATCAAGGTTTGGAACGAAGTTATAATTATAGCATTAGCTTTCATTCCCAAAAGACTAATGAATCTGACATTTAGAGTGGTATTTAATTTTTTTAAGCAATACAAAAAAAATGGTATACCAGATTTAACTTTTTTCAGGTCAGAGGAGGTTCACTAACATCCAGGGTTCCTTTGGAAAAGAACTAGATTAATCTGGACTTATTATAAGGAAAAGAATTCATTAGAGTAAAAATAATGTTTGGAGAAATTACATGTAAATTGTATTTTGCCAGGAAGCTGAAACTGACAATTGAATAAAAATCCCCTGAATAGTTATTATGGTAGCACAGATGTTCTCCTGCCACACTTCACTTCAACTCTTTCTATTCATGTTGCTCTGAAAAACATAATTGAATGAGAGGCTGTACCACCAGGCTACAGACCTTTCTGTTCAACTTGGGTTCACAGACCTTTCCTTTACAGCTTTTTTCACAAACCTGTTATTACTGGGCCATATTTCCTGCATATTGAGCATGGCAACCACTATTTTAAAAGAAATATGTTTTGCAGAAATACAACCTCTGCAGCTGTTATGGTGCCTTTTTTTTTAAAGCACTCTGCACTGCATACCATTAACATTTGATAGAATTTGACTGAGAAGTTCAAAACAAGGGCAAATGTGCAGTTCTCAGAAGATTAACTAATTCAATGGTTTGGAGAGAGTTAAGTGCTCCAAGAAATCACACTAAAAACTGTTGAAAGTGCTGAGTCAACAGCAAACTTTGCATACAGAGTTTCACTGGTTTCACAGAAAATTTATGCCTGTGCCTACAAAACCTTTCTTTTTATTCATGAGAGCTATCAAGGATTTTCATTTCAAATGGGACTTCAGAGATCAGACCTCCACAGCCCTTCTAAAAGTCCCTAAAAGTCTGGTGCCATTGTTCGCTTAGGAGTCAAACACCTAATTTATTTGTCAGTTTGCTGTGTTAACTCAAAAAAAAAAACGACAAAAAAACTTGAAAACAACCAACCAACCCTAAAACATCAGCTCATGGAGCAAACCAAGAACTGGGAAAATATCATGGGCAATTGACAGAAGCGTTTCCAATGGTCCAACCTGGAAGCTGCATTTTTAAAATTAAACAAAGCAAGTATCATAGCCAGGGGCTGCTTGCACCACTGCCATTAATTTTTCATCCATTTTCATACCAACCATTCAATTCAAAACTACTTCAGAGCTCTGCAATTACTTTCAAACTTGCACAGATTGACCCCAAATTACTTTACTTTTGCCAGCAAAACATGCACCTGGCAAATTTGAACCATCTTGCTTAGAGCCCGTTGGGAATGGCCACATCAAGTTCTGATTCCATGTAGATACTGCCCTCAAATACTGCTTCCAGATAAAGCACATTTATTTCACTTGGACTCTCAAAAACTTTTGTGCCTGACAGAGCAGACCTTAACCCTTCTATGCTAACAGAACTTCAAGAACATAAACCTCTTTGAGAAGTAAACCTCTGTCCTAAAAACAACCCATGACATGGCTCTCTGCCCCATCCCGTTGCACACAAGCCAAAAGGAGAGTGCAGCTCACCATGGCCAGGGAGCTGGGGCAGGCAGCTCCCCCCAAAGCATTATGCACTCTGCTCTTGCTGTCCACATCCCCGTCAGCACCGAGCTCATGCGTTTCTACCACAGATAAATTGATAGCAGTGCCCTTGTTCACATGAAACGACACTGCTCCTTGCCCCATGCTCGATCAAGTCCAACAAACAGAAAAAAGCTGTATTTTCCACATACTGAAGCTACTCCCACACAAGCCAGACCTCACATCAGGAAATTAATACATTTGTGAGAGAACCACTCTCGGCACCGACTCGTAGTCCACAGAAGTCACCTCCATAGCCCCAGAAACACCAGACTAATGTGTGGTCCTACAGGGAGCTTTGCACTGAAATCTGTTTGGAGGTACGGGCTGGGGCCGTTATTTCTGAGGGCTATGTACTGTGCATCTGCAATGAATCGTCCCCTATCTGCCACAGTTTAAATAAGAAAAGATCTCCTCTCTTGCCTCAGTCACCAGTCAATTTTTTGTTTAGATGTACTCTTTTACAAAAATGCTCTTAGATTTCTTATTTCTTTTTTCCTTTAATTAGAGTAGCTTCTTGTGGCTGAAGGAAAGCATTTGATGTCAGCTGATTAAATGGGGCAGCATTTAACAGGCCAGCACTTCATTTGGAATAAAAGAAAGTGACACCAACAAAAGTTTGAAAGGTTCAACTATGCCCTGGGTTGTTCTTAGGAGAAAAGTTTACTTCTGAGCAGTTCCTGGTACTATATTTTTCAAAATTTCAATCACAGCTCTTTAGTTAAATTGGTTTTTTACTTTCCTTCTAAGACAGCAAAGTCCCAGAATTGCTGCTTGTACTTGAGCAAGAAACACTGAGACACCAGCAGGCTTCTCATCTGAGGAAAACTCAGGCTAAGTCCTAAAAAGCTCCTTTGGACCCTCCCTGCCTGAAAAGGAGAACAGCTGTGGAGTCTGCCAGGAAACAAAGGAGGAGTTTGGGCCATAAGACACAATTCTTTTGGAAACAAGCTGTATCCTCAAAAAATACTTGAGAGACACATCATGCCAGACCTTGGTGGTACAGACCCGGTCTGCTTATCCTATGCACCAAAAATATTATTCCCCTCGATTCTGTATTTGTAGTTTTCTGTATTTTATAAAAGGATTCAAGAAGAGCTTCCCAAGCTGTGGCACTGTGTTAGATTTCCAGCCTAAAGGACTTCTAGAGATAGCTGGAGAATATTTCCTCTCTGTCTGAGAAATGTGCATGCCACACAAATGGCTGATGTAAGGAGAGCAGTTTCTTGTGCTTCCTCCTGTGATTTATGTCTCTAGATTTCTACGGCATGGCTGAAGAACTTGTTGCTGAGGGGCTCATCGCTAGCAGCTGTCTGTGAGAGCAGAGGACTTCATGTTCAGCACTCCTCACTGTTTTTTGCCTGGGAGCTGCTGTGCTTTTTGATTATTTGTCAAAGTGAGAATTTTAGGGGTTCTCTACAGCAATGAGACTGTCTCACATTCTGGCCAGAAGGTCTGTGATCTGTGAGGCAGATAAATGGCCATTGTGCTATTTCTCCTCTCACATTTCATTACCATACTACCTCCAGATACCACAACTGTCAGCGCATTTCCTGCCAGAAATAACTGCAGCCCAGGCTTCCTAGAGTACATATGCATGTGCTTTTCTACCACCCATTGCAGCCTGTGCATCATCATTCAGGAGAGCTACCAGGGAAGGACACCTCTGAAAGTCTGTTTGCTATCTCAGTCCCTTTTTCCACCTCACTTTATAATGTGGAGATGCCATGGTACACTTGCAAATCTGCATCCTTGTTGTGATTGGGAACCCTGTTTCCCAGCTTGGAGCATAGCCACTGCAAAACGGCTAGACTTCAGCTATTTTTCCCCCCAGTGCTCTCCTGCATGAGCACTACGAGACCTCAGGCTCCAGACCACATCACTAACAGGGACAAGTTGCCTGATCTAGCAGCCACGCTGTCATTAAATAAATCCACCCTTCACCTTCCTGACCTGACTGTAAAGAGCAGCACTGGTCCATACCAGAGATCAGCAGGATCAGGGACCCCAGAGGAGGGCAAGGCAGGGAACGTCCTGTGCCCAGCATGAAGCTTTGGCTGCTAGCACCTGCTGGTGTCCAGGCTTCCTGAGCTGCAGCTCACACTCAGGCTTTCATATCTGCCTGTCTGCCACGGGCTTGACTCACCCTTTTTGCAACCCCATTCATACCTTTGGCCTCCCAAACATCCTGTGACAAGGAGTTCCCCGACTGAAGCATGCATAGTGCAGAGAAGGACTTCCTCCTCTTTAAGACCACTACTCCGTATTTCTACTGAGTGCCTCAGGCTGGGAGATCCTAATGAATAGCCATTCCCTGGTTATCTTCTCTATACCATTCATTTATTTTTTTTAACTTTCACCATCTTTCTCAGGCCCCAGAGCTCCCTCCCATGCTGAACACAATTTACCTGGACCAGAGAAAATTACTCAAAAGACTCATCTGAATTAAACAAAAGCCCTCACATTCTTTTATTTCTGCTTTGTTTACACATATTTCAGAATTATTTGTTGCCCTCAACCAAACACAAGGAAGTTGAAAAGTGTAAAGCCAGGAGTGCCACACTTGCATCTTCAGCTGGATTAGTAGGACTGCTGCCATGTGTAGTAAGTGGGACCAGGGATTTCCAGACTGAATCCTGCTGAATCCCCATACACACACACAAGGAACACATTGCTCTGAAGCACTCACTGCTCCCCTTTGGAATCAGGTGCCCCACAAGTCTGTTGCACCTCAGACATGAGAAACCAGCCGCCACAGGGCAGAGAAAAGACCCCCCCCTCTGGAAAAGCGTGCCTGGACTATCACAACCAGAATTTCTGTACCCAAGCATTTTGCCATCCAGACCTTACTCTAGTGCCTACCACACAGCCAGCACTGTGGAATGCTTGGTCCCAGCTATGCCTGTAGAAGAACAGACCCCATGACTTTAAAAAGTCTGTCTCAAAAGAATTGTCCATCAAGGGTAAATTACATCAGTGTCACCATGGGGTTAAGCAGCAAGTGAACAGCAATAACAGAAACATCTCACCACAACCACAAGACAGAAAAAGAGGAACACTCCATCAAGTAGAAACAACAGGGGAGTTCACACAGATGTAGTATAGTTTGGAGACATTCCTGCTTTTATGAGAACTATCATAGGCTTTTTAGTGCTAGACATATATTTGAAACTAAGCTTTGCACCCAATTTCCCAGCTTCCTTTCTTCTGTTTGAACCTGTAGAAAAGTAATGAATATTATTACTTTAATCTTATTTTATGGGAATATGTGCCATCAGAAACTGAGAATAGCTTTATTGGAAGAGCAAGACTCTGTGTGTAGTGTGTACTTGTATGTATTAAGGTTAAAAGAGAAAAATCCATTTAAAATAATTTTAAATCCTTGCAAATATCAAACAGC
Organism: Falco punctatus; assembly: GCF_963210335.1. NCBI lineage: Eukaryota > Metazoa > Chordata > Aves > Falconiformes > Falconidae > Falco > Falco punctatus. The sequence continues at coordinate 24,531,514 of NC_137586.1, read as the reverse complement.
CAGAGGAGAATATTGTGCTCACTGAACAGGATTTAAGCTCTAAGCAAAAACTAGCAGACTATTTTCAAACTGTAACTGTGCCATTCTGAACCTGACAAATCGAGGTGATACCCAAAATGCAGTTAAGCTAGATCGACCATTTAAACGTAGACAAGTAGTACAGCTTGTGTTAATTCTTAAATTGCACCTTGATCAGCTGTCACGAGAACTCCAGCCAGGAATCCCCTCCTGGTTTATTTCCCTTTTTTTTATATGTTTACCAGATCATTGTTGTACTCCTCTTAAGGGCAAATCTTCCTGGAAAACAAGCAGCAGCAATCTCCTGAACAGAGCTATTGGAGTTGCTGAATTTGACACGCCATGCTGGTGACAACACTGTGGGGAGAAGCCGCTGGTTCACCTCCCGCCCACAGCACCAGCAGTGCTGAGAGCACCTCCAGCAAACATGCTTCTCACCATGCTCATTTCGGCAGCTTGCAGAGCCCCCCTCCAACACCTCATCACCCATCACAGGGAGCTGCCACGCTGGGGAAGGAAGGGCACTTGTGTTAAATCAGCTTCCTGGAGAAGGGAAGCATCAGCCTCTGTATTCCAGCAGACCCTGGGTTATATTGAAATGGCATTTTGATATCAGGACTAGCAGAAAAGGGGAGGGTTCGGAAGAGCCCAGGCACAGCCACGCAGTGCCCATGGCTGGCTGGGATGCCCTTGCTAATACATAGCCTGGAGCAATATCTGGCCGTGATGCTTTGCCTGCCTGCTCTGTTTGATCAAGCAGTGTCCTCTGGACAGGTCACAGAGAGGTGGTGAAACATCCGTGTCAGCAGCAGGTTCCTGCGGATCAGATTCTTCGCAGGACCTTAGGATCATGTGTTGACACTGGCAAAGGCATTTATCTTGAAAGGAATTTATTCTGTGTTTCACCTCTGTTACTTAATAGTGACCTAGTTAAAGTTATGATGAATCTGACAAAGAAGATCACTGAGCAGATCAGATAACCATCATTAACTTAGAAAGCAATAACGAATAAGGTTAATAGCGCTGCTGAGCTGACAGTGTTCAATATGTTGAATGTAGATGAGATCTGCAGCCAAACTTTCTAAAGATTTCACGGGGGATGTGCCTTTCCTTCATACACAGAGGATGGGAACCCGCATCACAGCTGGGACCGTATCCAGTTGAGCCCATCACTAGGACTGGTACTCTTCAGTTCAGACCCTTCTCTGCCCCTAAGACTCTTACTCTGCAATCTTCAGCATCTTCTCTGAGAGTTCCACCCACCCTTCTTTAAACATTTCCCATTGCCTCAGCGCATAGCAGAATAGATTAATCTCCAAAAGATATGACTTGTAGTGAAGCTAACAGACCAAGGTAAGTAAACGCCAGAGCAATCAGGAGTAGAAGAAGGTGAATATCTGAATATCACAGTCTATGATTTATGATTGCACTAGTTGACCTTGCTAAAATTTTCTAGAAATATATTTTAGTTGACCCCAAACTCAACATGTCTTCTGGCCAAAATGTTCCTCACATGACAGCAAGTCTAAACAGGCATTATTTACTACTGTTTTGTTCCCAGTGAATCATTCATGTAATTTTCAAATGCTCACTAATAATGTGTTGGACCAAATTAATAACTCCTTGTGGTTGCCAAGGAAATAAAGTGCTTTACAGTTCTATCCCACCTTCCACCCAGAGAGCACCCACCACTTTATACACTCCCGAATTTACCCTTACTGCTTGTGAGGCCTGGGGAGAAAATAAATGTTGGAAAGATTCACCTCTGATACACAACTGTAACTTCCTTGTAAAAATATAATATAAACATATTTTAAGTCAGATGTATTTTTTTTCCACAGGGATTTTCCATTACTGTTTCTCTCATCACTAATTTTATTTGTAAAATATATTCCAGGTTGGCAAGATAAATTTTAGCACTGAAGGGGCTTACTATAACTGTTTCTAACAGAGCCTTGAGTCACCTTGATCCTTCTCCAAAGATAGGACATACTATATTTAGAGTAATATTCCTGCTTATATAATGTGTTTCTAGTTATTCACTGCAAAGCCATTAAAATAGTTGTATATGGCATAACGTGACATGAAACAGTATTTTTCCAGCAGTTTAAACTTAAGCAGCCTCTCCTTCCAAGGAGAAACTGTAATTCAGCTGCCTTTGGGTCAGTGAGCATCCCAAACATCTTAATATCTAAATGATGAGCACTACAGTGTAACAAAAAAAGAAAAAGAATCTCAGATAAAAACCTGCTTGCCTCCCAGTAGATGCCTGTGGGAGATTTAAATCATTCCTACCAAAGTGATCATTATTCCACATGACACTTCACAAAGGAATTAAAGAAAATCAATTTCCTTCAGACCTTCCTATTTCTGAGCTTTTTTATGAGTCAATGACAGCTGAAGTGTTTGCATCATTAATGAGGTCTTTCAGCATGTAATACCTCAAACACTGCACAAGGGCTCTCTAGGGATGGATAAAACAAACCTGCTAATTCTGATGTCCAGACCTCAGACCAAGGACCAGGAAGCATGGCTACATTACAGCTCTCATACATTTGCACATATATATTCTTTTTAAACTAGCTTGTCTATGCAGGATAACGTTTTTGCTAGCTCTCTGAGCCCAGCTGCATTCATATGAAATCCCCCAGACTCCACAGGAATCAAGAAAAGTGAAAGCACGACTACATGCTAGACATCTTAAATCTTGGAGGCAGAGTCTGAAGGAATAAGGGTAGTTATTCAATGTTTTCCAGAAACGTTGTGGGAATTGCAAAGCGTATTATGGTTGTTCTTTTCCTCTCTAGTAGTTACATGTACCACAGAATTGGAAGGTTTGGTTTGGAAGGTCTCCAGCCTAAAAGGGTAATATAACACAGCAATTATTAGCAAATTTCATAGCAGAGATGTGCAGTGAAAAGAAGATTTATGGAGACACCCTTACTAGTGCCCACTGCCTCTTAGAATAACTAACCAGTAACCTCGCTAAGAGGTTTGCCTACTGTGGTACCCTGCCTCTCAGAAAAAAACAGCCTGATGGGACGACCGCTGGCGGGCAGTCCTTCCTGCCCAGCCGCACCTCCATGGACTGAAGGAGCCTCCTGCTGACTGAAAAGTATGAAAGTCACAAAGGTCTTTAAATTCCCTGTTTGTTACTGGGGGGAAACTATAGTTGTACTCACAATTCTCTGCAGCCTCCAGCCCTCTGCAGATTGGAGCCTGGGATCCTTCTCCAGCTTCTGGTATCCTGCACATGGCTCCTCTCCTGCAATCTGCCCTTTCACCTTAGGTTTTGAAGACAGCTTGCTGTGTCCTGGATTAGTTTGCCACCAGAATTTCACTATCACACTCTTAGAAAACATACTTTTTCAGGTTTCCCTCCTTTCAAACATCCTAGTCTTCAAGAAGCCCTGTACTAACTTGCGTGCTTTGTGCAACACCCAGGAAATTTCTAATATTTAAGCCTCAAGGCTCTGACAAAAATTCCTCCAATGGCTTCACCTGCACTGCAGCTAGCCCACAGCTCTAAAATGGCTGCATGGTTTGCTCTGTTGGTAATTTTTCATCCCACTTGCCAGCGGACTGGGTGGTACTGTGCCCCACTCCCGGTTCCTTGGCACAGGCTCTACACGGTAGGAGTACAGTGAACAAGGCGGGAAACACTTCCACTTGCAGAAAGTTTAAACATTAATCCTGTATATCCAAAAAGTTGCCCAGTACAATGAACCACCCCAGCGAGCACAGTTCTGGTCCACATCAGTTGTGTCCCCCAAGCGCAGCCTCAGGGCAGGCTCCCAACTGGGCAGTCACTGCAGGGTTGCACCAGTAATTCTCTTTGTGGGCATTAGGCAGGTCCTACTCTTGTGTCATTTGGTTCCCTTGAATGCAGGTTTCAGTCCAGATTATCTTGCCTCAGTTGAACTAACCTTCTGTGCCTGACTCACTACACTTCTGTACCCATGTTATGGCAGAAAAATGACACATAGACATGCAAAACTGGTGAAGTAAAAAGGCCCTCCAGACACAAAATTAATCAAATTAGGGTCTGGGAGTATTACCTCTACTTCAGTGTTTGTTTGGTGTTTGCATTGCTGTTTATGCCAACTGCAGTTTTGTTGTTTTTTTCTTTAAAGACACATACAAAGAAAGAATATTTGTGTAAATCCCGTTTTATGGAAGGAAAGGCTGTCACCAATGACTGCAACAACAATTGGCACCCAACCATTCAACAGGCACTTTACAAAACAAATGCTTCTTAGATAAAGGTTCCTGTTTAGGAAAAGGCCCTTGCTTGCTGATGCTTGAGCTAATGTACTTCATTACAAGAGCCCAACCATCTCATTAATTGGCTAGATGGTGCAGTCATTAAAATAAATGAACTACACTTTTGCAGGGCTAGCAATTCAGGGATCTATACTACCCTATTACCTTGCAGTGAAGAACAGACTGTAAATAATGCAGACATGTAATTAAGCTGACTAAACATTAAAAAAGATGAATTCTAAGGATTCTCTTGGTTTTCCGCTTCTGCCAAAAGTTGTTACCTATCAGATACCTCACAGGTTCCCAACAAGCCCTCCAGACTGACTTGCATGAAAAGAGCCTCTCAAACATTACAATTAGATAGATTAAATGTTTTAATGTTTTTTCTTCATTAATTGACTAAACTAAAGGCACATCCAAGGGAACACAGATATGCTTGCACAAGACCCTCCTACTGTCTTTATAGTTTGATTAACATCTGGCTGCTGTAAGGAGGTGAGGCAGGCTGGATGTTTACGAGGCAGTCTATGTAATTTGAGTGATGCCAGGCACTTTTAACATGCAGTGGAAGATGCTTACCTAACATAGATCTATAGGAAATTTAAAATGCAAAAATTAAGCTAAGGTCAAGCCTCAGCCTTGCATACAGAGTTAGCCAGCACTTGTACTAAAACCAAGTAATGTACTCTGTGCAGGGAGCTTCTGCAGGGTGGTCTGGCTGCAGATACACAGCTTCTCTGCTTCTCCACCCTGCAAAAAAGGATACTTAGGTCTTTCTCTACATGTCCAATATCATCATTGAAGTAAAGCAAAGGCTAAGGATGAAGAAATACTTTGTTCTTCCAGGGGGACATACTTGCCAACCAGTTACACACCTACTGGCAGCAGCTAGGACCAACATGGGCTCAAATCACCACGCTGAGCCCAAAAGCCCCCTACCACCCAAGCCAAAGAGCTGAAGGGGTTATTACTAGTTAGGACGATCCACCAAAGGTGTATGTATTTGGACTAGAGCTGGTTGAAGCATTTTATTGTGTATTTATTTCACAAAACCTGACTGTAACCTACTATAAACAACTCAGTTTAAAGAATATGACTACAAGGAGAACATTGTCCAAGTTCAGAACTACCAAATACTCTGGTGAACCTAACAATCATCTTACAAAGCCCTTGCCTGTGACTTCAAAGTATTTTTCTGCTGCTGTTTCTTAGTTACATCTACTATTAGCACTTCAGTATCTACCTTTTTTTTTTCTTCCTTTTTCTTTGTCTGTGAGTCTCATTGGTTGAAATTCACAGTGATTTGTGTGAGTGAAGAGAAGGGAGTTGAGGCCTCCTGTGCAGAAGAGGATTTAAGAAATACTTTTTCACTACCTCTTCAGAACTTGGCTCTGACCTTCTAATCTGAATAAGCCTTTTCCTTCTTTTTAACCAAAGCACAGATCGAAGTAATGTATGCTGTTTTGGTACATCTGAGATATGTACACTCCTTGGCTAATAAAAAATTCTCTGCATGAAGTACTTGAGGCAACATGTGCATGTCTAGGAAATGATGGGCAGGCATATAAATATGCATGTGTATATTCAGACTTCATTTCTCATATCCTGTGGCTGAGTATTACCAGCCGTAGGGTGGGAGGAGAAGCGGGAGCAGAGGGAATAAACCCAAAGCCACCCATAGGTCTGAGGACATTTTTTATTGCCCTGCTATTCAGTATCTCTGCTGCCCTGAAGGGAAGATATCCAGCCTGTGTTCTAGGAAATGGCCAATCCAAACCCAGCAACAATTTCCATCTTTGAGACCAATAACCCACCCTGAAATGTTCTTGCATCTCTTAATAAAAGGCAATTATCTGTATACTATCTATTGTAAATGGAAAAAAAAAAAAAAAAAAAAAAAAAAGAAGCCTACATAATGAAGCATGGAATATTCTCAATGGTTTGCTGAAAAAAAGAAGTCTTCTGGAAAGTATCAGAAATACACATCATATCCTTGAATTCTGGGAAAATACGTAAGTCTGATCAAGCTGAAATTTATCTGACAATATATGGAGACAAATACCTTGCGACTGAAAGCACATTTGAAAGATGGCAGGGACTTATTTATTCCAGCAGAGTTTCAGGCACAAATTATATTCCTTAACACATGTTCTCTACCTGCTTGTTTCATAGCTTATGGCTAGCTGGCATGCAGAGCTAAAACCTCTCACTTCCAGACAAAAGCAACCTTGTTTACAGAGCAACCCTCTTTTTAAGTCTTTAAGCACAACCAAGTTGGACAAGCATGTCTCTGACTATTTATTCTTTGGAAAGGCAACAATATCCTGGAGGCTGGGCAAGATTTTATGCAGCAGTTGCTGATCAAGCCCTTAGACATGTAGAGTATACCATTTTGATAGGGTTTGCTGAAAGATCCTGATGGCTGCCAGGAGGGGAATTTCAGAACCAAAGACAATAACAGTCCTAATTAAAACATTGGATTTGCCATGCTTATTTGAGAATCTGTTGAAGGAGCAATGAAACCACTTTCTGCATAATAAAAAAAAAAAACCAACCAAACATTTTAGAGCTGCCTCACAAGGCATTAAATTGCAAAAGAGGTCAAGGCTAAGCCATTTCACCTGAGAGTTTCCACTCATTATGAAAGAAGGGGCTGGAATATTAGATTTGCAGAACTTGGGCTTTGGAGACATGAAGTCAGGTGAAAGGCTTTGGAGAGGACACTGGAGAGAGATAGGGCTTTCTGAATGCATAACTGCTCGGAGTTACAGTCTCTGGATGTACTAAGAGCTGTACCCAGTGTGTACTTTTCCTATTTTGTTGAAGAAAAACTACATTTTTCATGAGAGGGTAATACCAACAAGCCCAATTAATAATCTGAGTCTCCATATGCGTGATTCATAACCTTGTAAATTCTTTCCTTTAGAGGCTATATTTTCTAAGTGCTTCCAAAATTTCAGGAGAATTTGACTGGAGTTTCCAATTCCACATAAAACAAAAGCCTAGCACATCTAGGAATTTACAGAAACACGTGGCAATTACACTACAAAGAAACACTAGCAATGAGCTTGTAGGACTCCTGATGCTGTTGTTTCTGACTTGGTCCTGGTTCTAAAATTGGGCACTGGCCAGAGTAAAGGCTGAAGAGTCTGCTAGTAACTGCTAGATTAAAAAACCTTGAGGATGAGAAGGAACAGTAAAGCTTCAGCAAGATGGAGGAAAAGTCTATTTACACATAAAATATACATAAATATATGCATTCCTGTTCTGGCAGGGCATGCAAGTAATACTAAGGAAGAGTAAATCCATCTCTTATATCAGGTCTTTGCTGATATAGTGAAGTATCATACCCTGTTGTGTGGCACTTGGAAACTGAGGAAAAGGATGGGAACAGATGAATCATCTTTTGCTTGTCTTCCCCTAGAGCAGTACAGGACCATTGCTGAAATACGTAGTTCTTAAAAATAATTAGAAAAAGATTAGCAACGTTTAAAAAAAAATCATCCTTTTGATCTGATGAAACTGCTCATCTTTGCTGTTTCTCTGTCCACCTGTTGCCTGCTCCTCAAGGTTTAGAAGACCCATCATGGCCCATTCTTTCTCTTCTTTCTTTGAATTTTTTTTTTTCAAGTATTTATGTAGATCATGTATGAAATGGAGTCTCCCTGCTTATTTTCATTTGTGCCCTAAACCCTTCATGTTCCCCTCTGAAATCTTTGGCAATTCATTTGCTCTCTCTCTTTCTATTTATAAATTCTTATGCTGAAGTTCTGGAATCTTGATTTGCATTTTGCTTTTCAGGGTTTGGAGGATGAAGTGGGGATTATTCTAGAGCGGCTTTTCTGTTTATTTTCAAAACCACTGAATGCCCTGCAGCTAGGTTGTTTGTTGTTTTTTTCACTACATCTTTCCATGCTTTTTAGCTGAATGTTATTTTATTTATCTGAGGGGCTGCACTGCTCTGCTCTTAGACTGGAACATGCTATCATATTCCCCTGAAGAGCTAGTAAGAACATCTCAGGGTTAAGTTAAATGCTAGTCCAGGCAAGGGCACTATTCATTTGCTGTAGATACAGCTGATAAGTATAGTTATGAAAGATCTTTTTCCTTTCCTTCCATTTCAGGAAATACGTATTTCTGCTTTCAATATATCCTAATCATGTAAAGCTGCAATTTGAACAGATCAGCTCTGGGCGTTTGCTCATTGCACTTTTGAGTATCACCAAATAGTAGTCTGTGCACTTATTTGTAAAAACTGGGGATTCTAAATCTGTTCCACATGTGCAATAATAATAATGAAGTGGACAATATTTTACATCAGACTGAATACATTTATGGAGCTATCGACAGAGATCATCTCATTAAATGACACGTGCTCCCCAAATAATAAACCAGATCAACAGCTGAAGGTGTAGGTGCACATAAACCTCAGGAGTCCTCTAGGTGACTGCTTCGTATATGCAGGGATTTCCCTTCCTGCATCTTTTTCACGTGTTAACTATCAATTACCCAAAACTTAGAATGGGAACATCCATAAGCCCTGATATGCAAATATGGTGAGGTTCAGACCTATGTAGCATCAGTAATCAGTCTGTCATAATTCCACCTTCTGTGCCAGATCATATTCCCAAAAGGAATCATCCACCACCACAGGAAAAATGTAACACCAGCTCCATCCAAAGAAAACAGTTTTGAGTCAGCTTTTTGCTGTGTGTAGTGGCTGTGGCTTCTTCTTATTCTGAAACTCTCCTCTTGCCATGAAAAAGCCAAGGTAAAATGAAAAGCCTCCGTATTGTTAGAATATAGATTTGTGATCATTAATAATATTTGGTTATGTATTGAAATGCCTTGTTTTTCACTGATATTAAAATTGTGATGCTTAGTAGTCTCTTTGGGGCTATGGAATATGAGAATTAGATTAGATACAGTAGTTTTGAGGGAGAAGCAATCCACACCAAATGCCTAAGCATGCCCTCCTTTTAGCTGTTGTTTCTCCTACTGGCCCTTTCTGCTGCCTGGTCTTTGCAATCTTGGTGGAATTGCTGCAGGCGGTCCCACAGCCAGTGTGATCCACGGACTCCACATAGCTGTCTGCAAAGAGTGGGAGAGACAGAAAGCACATAGTCTAAAATAACCACATTCAGTCTGACTTGTATGGACTAAAAAAGTATTACTGCTACTCATGAGTGCCTCAGCCACTACAACTGAGCTACAAAAAACTGCACTGATCATGCAAGTAACACAGATTTTAATGTAAATTATTATTCATAATAACAGTATAATAATAACATGAGAAACATGGATCCAATATCATAGGTGTGCACTAAAATCCTCTGATTGGCAGTACTTACACTATTTTAAGTGGTCCCTGCTACACATTAAGGACACAGACATGATACCTCAGACCACAGCTAACCATGATACCAATGACCAAGATTAATGGCACACAGACAGTCCACCCTCTGAAAAAGCAGTTAACCACACTACTCACTGAGTATTAGCAGAAGAAGCCTGGTCAGTACCACCATGAAACAGTCAGTGGCTGATAAAGGCAGAAAGCACAGAGGAGGTTAGAGCAGGCTTTGCTTTCTGCTGCTGTAAATGTCTTCTCACCTCCTGCCAGTCCAAAGCCTTCTTATAGCTATCAGAAGACAGAGTCAAGGGTCCCAGACCTGCTTTTCTGCGTCATTATTACCCTTACCGGCTTCTCCAGCTCCCAGGAGAGCTGGGAATTCAGTCCTGTGAGACTGGGGAGCAGCATGTAGTGGTTATTCAGCATCATATGCCACACGTGAAAGCTCTGCATCTGCAGACAGGCTTCACTTCAGATTCTCCCGTTTTCACACTACCTCAGCATTCAGCCCCAGCACACAGAGAGAGATGTGGGATATAGGAGTCTCCAGAGGAGTCAGCTGGCAGACTAACATAGAGATCAAATTTACACCTAAGAATGATTAAAGAGAGAGGATTGTTGCAGTTTCACTGGGAATATCGGAAAGGCCTGGGGCAGCTCAAAATGTGAGATCAGAGCCATCAGGGAGTAACAGTAGAAGCCTAAGAAACTGGAGAAGGAAGACAGAAGTGGGTTAGGGTGTACTTGAGACGGTAGATCAAAGAGATGACTTGTGAATGAAAAAGTCAGATCCAAAACTAATTGAGTGAAGGGAAGAGCAGACAGACACAAAGACTGAAGCAAGTCTGGTTTCCTTTACTATCTTCTGTTCAATCTGGACTGTGTTTACAGTCATTACCATGATTATCGTGGGGATATTACAAGTATGGCACTGGAGGAGATGATGGCATTAACATGCAGAGTGATTGTATCAGCAGTACTGTTTATTAAACTAAGCTGTATCCTCTGCAATTGAAATGGCACCGTTGTTACTTGCCTTTTCTCTTTCCCCCTTCAAATAATACTCGGTCAGTCAGGGATTACAAGAGGGGGAGCCCAGGAGCTTTGAACTGGAGATACTTTGCTTTGTCCTGTAGGCACCGAGTCAGAGGTTGCTCGCTGGGGGCACTGGAAGGAAGATGTTGCATGGGACACTGAGCTGGAAAGGGGTCAAGGAGACTTCCAGACGCTTCACAACATAAAGTTGTCTCTAAGATTTAAGCCACCAAGGGGTAGGTCTCTGTAAAAGCAAAGCTGTTCCATCCAGATCTTTTCAGTTTTGACACACAGTTACATAAATCACGTCAAGAGATGAAGCAGCAGCCAGTATCAGGGCCGGTCTCTTTTTTCCTGTCTGTTACACCCAAGGAAGAAGGGAGGGAGGGTGAACAAAGACCATTACTTTAGTTCCTAAAACTTTTTTTCTCAATATCCTCAATATTCCTCAATATCACCTTTAATTGTGGTATAGAAATCTTTTGTCTTAACTATCAGAAGACAAGTCCATTTCAGAAGCAAACCATTTAGAAAACATAGCAATGAAACAGTGATAATAGGAACAAAATCTCAACAACTTGCAGTGTAGATTAGTCTAAACGAGGTTTATAACAATGCTTCTAGTTGATGCATTCACAGCAGCAGCAGCAGGTGAAGCTTCCAGTACAGGAAAGGCTTTAAGGAAGAAGGAATACCCACAGCCATAGAGCGCCTGCAGGAGAGAGGCCACCCACGCAGGGTTAACTGCTGGACAAGGACAGCTGTGGTCTTGCAGGTCTCCCCACTCATGCTGAGTGTGAAGCATCTGGGTTAGACTCCTTATGTGCCTGAAACCAGGAACGTGCTTGCACACCTGGCTAAATGGAGCTGCTGGTGAGAATTACAGCTCTCAGAGATACTGCCCCAACAAAACCCTGAGTTACTTAAGGGCCAGGTGTCCCCCAGGCAGGTTCAGGGCAAACAGTGTAGCAACGGGTGAACATTACTGCGCTGACTGCTCCCAACCAAGACAAAAGGCAGTCTAAACTCTAGGCAGACTAGATCAAGGAACACCTCTTTTTCAGTCTCACCACGTCTCCCTGTCCCCCTCCCCCAGCTCCACAATACGCACTACCACACAGACATCCTCCATTTGACATTTTAATCCGTGAAAATCCTACAAGTAGACTGACAGGCTTCTCATATACCACACACCCTGCCCCAGCTCATCACAGCATGAAGACAGAAATAGGTATGTCACTGCTGCTGCATCTCAGCCCCATCAATCAGCTCAGCAGTGATGATGGGGCCAAATGAAGTCTTTCCACTCATTAGATTCCCGTGGTCTATGATGTGCCAAGAGTTTGACCACAACTCCCTGGCATATGTAGATGGTTTCTGTGATTCCCAGGTGGTCTCTCATCAAAATATATCCCAGGCCTTGGTCTGGTTAGCTTCCCAGAACAGAGGAGACTGACACAGCAATAGACTCCAAAGATAATTGTTTCTTGAAGAATACACAGTTTTTGGTGTAGAAACAAAGGTCAGCAAACAACCACCACTTGTGGAGTCAGATACAAGAAGTCATAGCAAACTTGAAGAAAGAGGGTTATCTACCCTGTTTTGTTTGGGAACAGCAGAAAAATAATTCTTCCATTGTCTTTTTTCTTAACCAAAACAGTACTTCAAAAGAAAGACCTTAAAAAGCAATGTTTTTCTTGATTTGGAAATAAGAGATACTATCACATTCCCATATAACCCAATTCCCAGAAGCTCTGCTCTCTCCCTTCCCTGTTTTGGCCAGCTTTGCTCTGACACCCCTCAGGCCAAGGTGACTGCAGAATTAAGGCAATAATTCTTATTCTGGCAGTAAGATAAATGTGGTTTTTTACAAAAGCCCCTTTTCAGTGGAATTTGATACCTTTTTATGATTTGCTTCTGCAAGAAAAGCACCCAGCTGAGCCCCAGATCGATACACAATTCAATAAAGGAACCAGGCACTGGCCTGATCTTTAGGTAGAAGAACAGTCTTTCTCTTTCCCTGACTTTTTACGGCATTGCCAGCACAAAAAGGTATGGAACATGCAGGGAAGATTTAATAAATCAGTAGAAGGACTTGTAGCTCCTTTTTTTTTTTTTTATTTTTTCCTGTGGAAGGATGAAATATAGGAGAAGGACCACAAGAAGCAGGGAGGGAGAACTAGGGAAAGGCAGCAGATGTTGCAAAAGATCTACTTTCATGTTCCCTGTGCACCAGAAATGTGCAGACGTATGTTGGCAGAGCTACAGTCGGAGTCCACAGTAAGGCTACATCTTACACATCTGGAAGCTATTTGGCAGGATGTAGAGTTCAAATGTTTTCTGCCTCAGCTGGTTTCAGACATACCTTTCAGTGCCAGGCTGAGCTCAGGACAGCTCAACCTACAGGCTCATTAAAGGCAGCGTTCACCACAGCTTCAGTGAGCTCGTGTAGCTGTGTCAGAGGCAGGCATGGGGCTGGGCTTTGCTCTCCCCACTTTGGCTACAGGGTGCCAGCGACACTCAGAAATGAGAATTATAATAGAGAAACAGGGAGGAGAGCAGGGAGAAGAAAACAGCACCACAACTCAGTGAAGCCTGGCCTCGTGTCAAGAAACAAAATGTACTTGGACAAAATCCAGGGTGTGAGTTAACTCGAGTGCAGGGCAAGCCATTCAGGAAATAAGGTCCACGCTGCACAGGAACACGGAAGGGTCACATTAGAGTCCATGTGCTTTTTTTGCAGAAATTCCTTGGTTTTAAAAAATAAATAAATACAAGCAGAAAATAAAGGTTTGGTCTCCCTGCCCTAGAAGAAGAGCCACCTTAAGGCAGAAGGAAAGAGGAGGAACTGTTCCTGGATCTGGGGCTGCTGACACTGCAGTGACCGAAAGCACAGGAGCTGCCAGCAGTCACCAGAGGTTAATTCTGCTTTGGTAAGAAATGTTTCCCAGAAGAGATGTGCTGCTGGGATCACCCTATATTCCAGCTAGTACGATCTAGTCCCCACGAGCTACCCACCATGCCTAGTGAGGAAAGAGCAAACCACCAGCATGGTGCATGGTTTACCTCATCAGGATGAGGGCCCTGGGTGCAGCGTGACTTGCAGTGACCAGCCCGCCAGGCAGGCCGCCACGACGAGCCCATCACCCCACTGCCCAAAGCCCTGCAGATGGTGCACACCCAGCAGGTGTGGAACAGGCTGTGGCAGAGCAAGGCTTTCCCACGCGCAGCCCAAGTCCTGGCAGTGCTGTCATGAGAACCAAACCAGGGACTTCCACGGAAGAAGAAAGTTGTCTTGTGTGAAGAGGAGCCAAGGGCCAAGCTTCACCCCTGCGATCTGAACTGGGGACCACAGAGCCCCTGGTTCCACCATTTTCTCCCCTCTGAGTCTCAACCATGCTCAGAAACTTAAAGCAATACATCGATCCTTTCAATGCTTGACACTTCAGAATTTCATATCTGTTTAATTTAGATGTAAAGTATCTGGCACACCTCCAGTTCTGACTTTATCTTCTCTGTCCAGAGCCATCCTGGAATTAGAACAGGGCAAGAGAGGAGGAATGGGATGAAACAGCATCTAAAAGTAGCATGCCAAGACATTAGCACTGAATGATGCTGTTGGTGGCAGGAACATTTTGCAGCACAGCACAGCTCTTGCAACACCTCCACCTCCAGCCCCCTCCGCCCTCACCTCACTATTTTTATTTGCACTCTGTGCTCTCTAATGGCACGTGTGCCTGCATGAAGGTGATGTTGCACTTCTGCTTTCTTCATTCTGCTTCAAAACTTGGAAAGCAGCAATATTTATCTACTTATTTTGTGGCTAAGAGCATGGATACGAGTAGGGGTCACCCAGAGTGTGTGGCAAAGAGACAAGGGGGTGAGAAGCCACCATGCGGTGACACCTCCACATGGCCACTGCGGTTATCTCTACTCCCAGTTCAGGTGCCTGGCCATGTAGCCCTGGTTTGGAAACATCCATCAGCAGGGTCTGCCAGCTGGGCTCATGTTGGAAAGCACTGCTCATCTGCCAGCTCAGCCGCTGAGTCCTGCACTGACATTTTACCTGGGTCAGTGTTTTCAAATGTTTTCTCAGCCTGACCCTACCGCCTTTCTCCCCCAGCCTTCTCCTTCCCTGGCTCCCCCATGCTATCCCTCCATGCACCCTGACAGCTTCTCCAAAACAAGCATCCACCACCTCCCTGTCCCTCTGCTACCCATGCCAGAGCCCTGCTCACCCCTGGCCCTCCCACCCTGGTGTTGATGAGGAGGAACCATGCTATTTCTTTAGCTGACATAATGAGGTCAGTCAGGGATGAAAAAAGCCCAAGAGAAACAACAAGATATTTTATATCAAGTTCAAATGAACAGCAAGATAGGACTTCCAGACTGCTGGTCCCATACACCAAAAATACAGCCAAGACAGAGGAAGAACCCACACTCGTGGCATAACGAAAACTGAACGCTGGAACAAAGCTAAAATATATCTGATTATGGTGGCTGGAAAATCCCAGCCAGACTGTGACCCAGATAATTGGTCTTTTCCCTACAAATAGCTTTACTAGAAAATATACATGAACCATGATTATCAAACTCAATTCCTTTTTCAACCTGGTGCATCTGGCTTAGCAATACTGATATGACACGGTGTAAGAAGCTACACGGTCTAGTGGAGAAGGCATTTAACCACAACATCCAGCTGCTCTGCCTCTGCAGAGTAGGTCATCTCCACTATCCCCAGCCTAATGGCATACAGGAAAAGGGTTTTGGAATGGCAAAGCACCCACCGGAAGCACCTGCAGTACCTATGTTCGGCCTGTATGTAAATACTTTGAATTACAGAGCAAGATATAGGTTGCCACCGGATTATTTTTCATCTAAAAGAAGCAAAAGTGCCTGCAAACCAAGGAACAAGCACCAGTCCTCCAGCCTTGCAGGTGTGGAGAGCCAGGTAGGAGAAAAAAACATATCTCAGTCCAAGCTGAGGCCAGGATCCAAGCATGCAGCATCACCTTAGAAATGTGCAACCTTTCCCAAAGCCCAGGAAGGGCAAAGGCACTTTGGACACTAGATCAGTTGTTTTGCTCAGGACTGCCTCATAAAACCCTTAACCCAAACAGGCTGATGTGCCTGAGCTCTCAGTCAAGGTACGACAGAGTCACTCCAGCTTGGCAACAGCGGTGCTGGCAGCCACGAGGTATAAGAGTCTAAGAACATAAAGGAGCAAGGTCTGTGAACAGAAGGTGGTATCTTTTATTGGACCTGCCAAAACAGTTGGGGAAAAAAACCAGACCAGTTTTCAGCATGCAAGCTTTTTCCCAGGTCTGAAATGGAAATGTGTTATCCCAGGGGGGACCGTGAACCACAGGGAACATGGAGCACCTGAGAAAATAACAGGATGATGGAAGTTGATGTATCATTCACACATGTTGGAAATATCAAGTAGTAGGGTGACTGTTGACTAGCACAGCGTTAAGCCAGGTGGAAGCAGCCATCCAATGGGCGGGGCAGACCCTCCCACAGCTGACCAGACTGGGGATGGGAACCCATATTCCTGTGACACCAGAAAAACCAGCATCTGAGGAGCAAGTTCTGCCCAGGTTCCCAGGCTCTGAGGCATTTCCCAACATGTCCATGACAGCCCATAGCTTTGCTTACAGCTCTGGTGGAAGTTGTGTTAATCAGCAAAGCTGCCTGGCTTGGTGTGGCCGCAAAGGCCAGTGCCTCTCTTGTGTTAAGGCTGATCTGGGAGCCTGTAAGAAGTTGCTCCTGCAAAATGCATAGCAATGGGGCCCTTTTGGGGTTTTAGAATTCTGAAAAAAAAGAGGTTTACAAGAGGTAACACTGTTTTTTCCAGCTGTTGACAAAACTTGCCACATCTCTGCAGAACAACGTATTTGAAGGAATAGGAAAGCCCTATAGCCAGTCTCAAGTACACCAAGAAAAATAAATGCTTTCTTCCCACTGACATAAAGGTCTAGTGGCACATGAAGAAAAGCATATAGTCCCTTGGAGAAATGCAAAATCCAATGCATTAGCATTGTTCTGGCTGTGCAGAGGCTGCTGCAGCTGCCCTGCCTCATTCTACATTCTCTTTCTTGCTGCCTATACAAAGGGAAAAATGCTGAAAGCGTAGCCCAGAACTGCTCCCACAGTCAGAAGGCAAGGAAAGAGAGTTCATGCCTGATTTTGAACCTGTTTGTTGAGAAAGGGATGTGCATGTGCCAAAGTTTGAAAATACTTGGTCTGGTAGACATGTGTAAGTACGTATCCTTCAGATCAGGGGATGAAACTAATTAAAGAAGGAAGGGAGGAGGCAGCAAATGGTAGGGTTGAACACATGGAAACTGAAATTTTTGTCATTAGCACTGAGCAACTCCAGATCCAGTACTGAATGGTGCTTTCTATTCTTCTTCATTAGCAAGAAACACCTCAAAATTAGAAAATCATGATACAGCCAGAAGTAATACCTGAAGTTCCAAGGAAATGCAGGAATATGCATTTTTTTTACTTATCGGGGTCCTTGGAAAAGGAGGGGAAAAGCCATACTAAGTGAAAGATGGACTGTTGAGTTGCATAGCGTAATCTTTACCCACCATCTCTCCACAATACATTTTCTTCTGTAATGAATTACCAGGAGCTGATGAAAAGGGAAGGCTGGAAGCCAAAACAAGTGAGGTAATGTCATTGTAGAGTGGCATGAAGTTCCCGGTGCTCAGTCACACTTGCAAAGCTCAGTATCTTAGGTAGGAGTTATGGCTGGTGGCTGTTTTTTTTTCATATATGAACATTAAAAATCATCTTTCTCCATTCAGATCACAAGAAGTGAGCTTGCTGTTTTTAAAAATTACATATCTGGTGTTAACCGAATAAAAAATAAAGCCTTTAAGTCATGGGGCCTTCCTGGAAAACCAAAAGACATCAAATGATCTCACTGTCCATCTTTTATCCTTCATCTTTCAGAATGTTACCAGCTGCAATGCTCAGTGGCACATCCTCCTCCAGAGCAAAAAAACTGCCTTAGGTTCAGCTCAGGAAGAAGAGTAAGTATCTGAAATGCTACCACAGATGCAACCATCCTCCCGCTTCATGAAGAATCAAAGGGGCTCAGGTTTTGCTGCAGCCTTGCTTTTAGCAGTCAGCACTCTGGCCAGCTGAGGGTCATATTCAGGATTGTGTAGGCAAAGAGTGTGTTTCTGATAATGGATCACTGACACCATGGCATTGATACCTGGTCCTTTGCCATTGCTACACTAAGTGATTACCCCAGAGCAATTGAGAAATCGGACATATTCCTTTTGCTGGTTGCCAAAATCCATGTGGGAGAGAGAAGTGGCTCTCTGCAAAGCTCAAAGACAGAGAGATGTTTCTCCCAGCATGACAGGGAAGTTTTCCCATCACAGCTGAGATGGTGGAGCTGAGAGTTGTACTGGAGAGGAAAGGCAGCTGTGCCAAGCTTCAGTTGCTTTGCTCCAGCTCTGGTTTTGGCTGTTCTGGCCTCTTGGGCTCAATGAAATTTATGGCAAGCTCCTCACAGACTCAATCCATGGTCACAGCCTGACCTGAGTGACTGCCACAGGGGAGACACCTTATATAGGACTTCTAGTTTCAGTGTTGGCTTCCTACCCAGTGCAGTTCTGTGTTTCGTCACAGTTTTACCCTCTTACTTCAGATGCACTCAACCCTGTGTATTTCTGTTTGGAAAGAAACAGTCCGAGCTTGACTTGAAGAGGAAGCATCATGCAAAGGGGAATTTCCCTCACCATTAGACACCAATACCTAAAACATGCTAGGAAGAACACTGAGCACAGGGAGACAACTAAAGAAAATGTAGGCTACTGAAAGCAAGTTTTCTTGTTACTGACCATACCACAGATCGCTATTCTTATGTAGTAACCTAACCCTGTGCTACAAACTAGCTGCAAAAGAGCACAGCTTCTGTTACCTGGGTGAAGCCTCCCTCCCCTGCGCAGTGCTGGGTGCTGGTCTGCAGGGGGGCAGGATGCAGCGGCAAACCCACAGAGCAGCCCAGCATCCCGTGCACTTTTCTAATTGATATTGGCTGATGGCTTAAAGTTTATGTATACTTCATCTGCCAGACCTTGTTCCTTGCAGTGTCACGGGGGCTGTTCCCATTTAAAGCATGGCTTCTTTTGCTATTGTTTAACTCAGTGCTTTGTGCTATTACATTTTTCCACCTTAAGTTATATTGGACCTTTGTTACTGAAGCATAGAGGGAATTCTGATGCTTTACCCCAAATGCTGACTATTGTCTTAGACACAGAGGATTTGTTTTGTAAACACAGCCAGAGCAGCCAGAAAGTTTGCTGTAGAAGTACCTGAGGCACTGCCAAGCAGCAAGGACCACAAAGCCTCCCTGAGACAGTGAACGAGGACAACAGCAACATCAAGGCCTCACCTGGCTCAAAGAAAAATCAACATCTTTTTATATCCTTTCTACAATGGAACTTCAACAGCATTGTAAATAATTGCAACCATTCTTGCTGTAGGTAGTCCCATTGCTTTTTTGTTTCTGGATGTATTTTTTTCAGAGACCGCAGAAACAGAGCAAATGGATGCAAGAGGTGGTTACAAATAGAGCTGCAACAAAACAGGCAGTTTCAGAGATGACCAAAATTCAGCTGTTCATAATTCAAGTCCAACAGTGTTAGGCAAAGAAAGGTGGAAGAGAATTTTTAAACAAACCGTTTCAGTGTTTACAGAGTATAAAAAATAGAATATACCATTTGAAACAAAACTAGCATATTTGGTAGCTCCAAGGTAAAATTTTCCTTTTTATTATATTTCATTGGGAAAAAAAGGACATCCAAATCTATTATTCCCGCCACCACTTGGCAGCTGAAATATAGTTGAGTCCAAGCTTTCATTACTGAGGCCTTTCATATCCCTTTCCCGCTATTCCCATTGTCCATGTTAGTACTTTTACAACAGCTATCGTCTCTAACCAAAGAAAGGTTTCTTTTCACATGAGCCTCAACAAATATATAAGGCAACAAGGAGGGACCATATCAAATTTGTTTTATTGATCAGCTTTATCAAAGAGTGAGAAAAAGCAAAGAGGTATCAAGAAAGGGAGCACTGACAAAATTTTACTTACATATTTCCATATATGAATTATGACTTGATCACTTGATAATGTTTTCTATGTACACCCAAATTAGCTATGACTCCATGTATATATATTATTATCTGATAACCTCATCTTCACTGACGTCTCAGAAGAGACACTCTTTCAAGAGGAACTGCAAGCCACATGGGTCTTTTCCAAAAAGGCATTGCATCCTTTCATCTTCCCACATTCTGGGTTTGCCAAACAGAGGTTCAGGTCTTTAGGAGCTGCAGAGAAGGAAGAATATGAAACCAAGGAGAAAGAAAACAAAAAAGAGAGAAAGTGTATTTTAGGAAACAGAAGCTACGGAGAATGACCCTTCTTCATTAGCTGTGAGCTAATGACCACATCTTCCCTGCTTGCAAAGGAGAGGTGACAGGACTGTAAAAAGCATGGAGGAAGATTTCTCTTTATCTGAACTGTTAATTACTGGCATAGAGCTCTCTGAAGGCCTGATAGCTCTCTGTCACCATGAAGCTGATCTACAAAGTCATGCCATGAGCCACCTCCCCTCGCCAGACAGGTAGAAATCCTATTCCATTAAAACGTCAAACATTTTCATCCCACATTAGAATGAAAACTAGACTTACAACATTTCTGAGATAAAAAGGCAGAACATTTTGGTCTGAACCTTTGCTTAAAATAATATCCAGGAAGGCAACAGATGGAGGTTTAAATCTTATTTCTTTCTCATTCAGAAAAGGTCTGAAATCCAGATGTCCCACACCTTGAGTGAGCCCCGAGACACACAAGCATACCAAGCTCCAGGCTTAGCAAGAAAACAGTAAATCCTGGTGCAGCTGCTACTGTTGAGAGATCCAGGTTTCAGGGTGCCTTGCAGCAAGCATGGTCCCAAGACTGTAGGACACATCACAGGACAGAAACAGCCATCATCCTGCTTAGAATCTATGAAGCTGAGAAGCTTCAGACAGGTATTCTTTGGGTGGGAGAGATAGAGACTTTCCCCACCTTTTTATTTTTTTCCTTTCAATAAAAAGATTTCACTAAAACAAAGAATGAACGGTTGACTGGTTCTAGCTGCCACAGAGAGCAGCCCTGCCTCTTGCTTGTAGTGGTAAGTCAGCCACAGGGTGTGTGGCTCTGAGTTCTCATGTTGGAACACCTGGGACACCAGGATGGAATTGCTGTTGCAAAGGGAACCTACAGCTCCAGCTTGTAGTCAGTAGCTCTTCCTCCTGATTCCTGATGACCTTATCTTCTAGGATTTAGATGCACAGAGTTCAAATACATGATGTGATGAAAAAGTAACTGCATCACCTCCCCACAGCCCTTCTCTGACGAGTACCTATGGGCTGGAGCCAATTCAGTGTAACTGATGAATCAACTAATCAGTGCTTTCTTTTACCAGCTTTGCTGTAAATTCTTCTTAGGGAGGAGCTTGCGGTTGCAACTGAACAGTTCAGTTAGTAAAGATGAGGAAGAAGTGGAAATGACATGTCACAACTGTCAACTAATGCTGTTCTGTTATGGGACTGGTTTTTGGTTGGTTTTTGTTGGGGTTTTTTTTTTCAGATTTGGCAGCCCACACTAATCGAAATGCTCTCTGAGCAGAGCATGGCAACATGCTGAGCAAGATCCATAGCAGAAACTCTGTACAGGTCTTCTGCATTAAGCTCTGCACACAGCAGAGAAAATGCATCACACGGAACTCCACCACTTGAAAAGCAGACATGGGAGAACCGAGGTCCATGCTGTGTCCAACAAAATATTTTCAGTAGCTGTGTTGCAGTCCACTGCAAACCACTTTCCATAAGGAAATGCAGGTAGTGGGGATGTCCCAGGGCAGTGCCACAGGAACAGAGGGCAGCTGGAGGTGGAACCTCATTTTTTGAATGGAGCTAGTTGGTAGAGGCTTTGAGAAGCTACTCACTATTAGGCTTAGTTTCCTAACTGTATGGTTCAAAATCTGGCTTTTGGGGACAACTTTTGTTCTTCCCTTTGATCTTCTTGATGAGGAAAAGCCATGAAGTGAGGAGGCTTCCAATCAGAACCATACAAGACCTGTTTCTCTCCCATCAGGCTGGAGCATACCCCTCAAGTTATCACTTCTTGAACAAGGCAGTTTCTGCAGCAATATTTGGTTTCTAGTCATCTGAACGTTCTAGAATCAGCAAAATCAAAGCATCCCAATATTATTCTGACATATTTATTTTATTGCAACATTCGGTGTTCAGTTGGGGAAGGCTGAGGAGCTTGTTGGAACGTTAAAAAATAATTATCTCACCAGAAAAAATGTTAAACTCTTGTACTATTCTCCCTTCTTTGCAAAATTCCAGGAAAATCTGCCTAACTTATAGAACTCTTCAATTTTAATTGAAATGGCTGAAATGTCTTCTTCCAGGTAGGCGTTTCCACATCCTGCAAAAAGATGTCTGAAACACATCAGCATGAAACTCCAGAGGAACTGTACTAAAGCTGGAAGCATCATATTTCAGATGATTATTTAACACATGTATTTAACGCATTTGACTTAGCTCTAGATAACTACTTAAAATTTAATTATAGTACATATATAAGACAGAAGCTCAAAAAAAATATTATCTGAGAAGTTAATTCCTGTTTCAGCTAGAGTACAAAGGTTTCTTTGGTGGTTAAGAGCTAACAAATCCAGTCTGTGTTTCCACGCACCCAAACCACTAGATCCCACCTGGAATTTTCAGAACTCATTATCTCTCTCCCCTGTTACAACACACCTTTTTGTTGCTTTTACAGGCTTCATCTTGCTCATCTGTCTGCTTACTAAGAAAAACCACCAAAGCCACATTCCTACTAATACTATTCTTAGCTTTTTTTTCCCCTGTAAGAGTCACAGTTCATACGTTACCACAAAAGAGACTTACAGAAATTAATTGCCAAGCCAAGCTGTAGCTTGAACCAGGCTTGATAGTGTGAATAGATTAGACATTGTATAGTTACCTTTGTTTAGCCAGACTACATACCTCAAAGCCTAGTATCACATTAGCCAACAGACACCCAAAATGGGAGCTGATGGGGAGCGGTGACAAACAAAGCTCATGATAAAACCATGTTAGAAGTGGTGAGGTAACAAACATTCAGCCCATGTCAGACTGCAGCTAAAAATTAAATGCAGAAGAAACTCCTCCCCAGAGTGTAAACTTCTTTTTTCTTCCATTTCACACCACCATTCCTGTGAATAAGCCAAGACACCTATTGCTGTGAAAAGCAAAGCCATATCACATGATACCAAGTAAGAGAAATCTGAAGCCAGGTTATCTTCTCTTACAATTTCCCAGTGCAAAATGCTCTGAAATAAATTTGTGTTGTAGAATCATAGAAGTATACAGCTCCACGGGATTTTAAAAGCTATGAACTTCTTACAACTGTCCCAAGGCAGAATCAGCTGCTCCAGTGTCATTACTGGGAGATGTTTCTCACAATTGTTCTTGAAAACTGGCATCCTGTTCCTACAGTTACCATCATTGCCATCAGAAAGTGTTTCCCATTTTCAAACCAGAAACTTCTCCACTGCTATTTGCAAACCACCATTCCTTTACTCCACAGCAGTGCTGCAGCACCAAAACATTTTTCTTGTCCCTCCTCGGTCTCCCATTCCTTTGGGCTGAAAAGCCTTTAGTCTTTCACCATTAGATGTTATTTGATACATCCCTGAGGACTCCTACTGCTCTTTTGTGAACTTTTTCCAGTTAGTGCCCGGCTTCTCAGCTGTTGACACAGTTCTTGAACTGGCTTGTTCAGTCACAGGCTCAGCCATCCTCCCACAGCTCATACTGCTGTTCCTAATGGCACTTTGCCCCCCACCCCCCCACCCCAATCCCTGCAACCGGAGGGTAACATTGCCTCGTGTTCACCTGGTAACTAACTGCACCTCCCAGATACCTTTCTGCCAAACTCCTGCCTATTTAGCCCTTCCCTACCCATGCCCATTCATCTCCTTGCTTCTGAGAAAGCAGAGCTTTGGACTTGTCTTTACGGAGTTACGCTATCCTTTTTCAGCCCGTATTTTTACTTAATTGACATCCTTTAGAATTCAGATCCCTCCTGACATGTGCTCACAGCATTCTCACCTTGGTGTCATCTGCAAATTTAATAATCTGTCTCCATTTCATGAAGATGTTGAGTAGTGATGGACAAAAAACAACCTCTGCCAAATCTCTCACAGCAGTCTTCACTTTTGAATCATCAGTTTTCCAGCCTCCCTGTTGGCTAGGGCAGGTTTATTACTAATAACTTCACCTGCACTTCCCCTCTGATTATTAAACCCCTGCCCAGTCTTTTGTATCTACTTATGGTGAGTTAGAAATAAAGATATCACTAATGAAGGATGAGATTTTCTCAAGCACGAGCTATCATGCATAACTGGAGAGACCTGCAAAGACCTGTATCCAAGGAATTGCCAACCCAACTGAAGAACCCTCACATTAAACTGCATCAGTAGCCTCTGCTTTGACTTTTTTTCAGGGTTTAGCACATTTCATCTTTCATACTTTCAAGAAATCAAGCACTAACATCCTCATGCAGTTCTTTCTTACAGCAAGGGACAGAGACAAAAACCAAGCAAGAGGAAAGTAAAAGGTCAATAAAACCCCCAATCACTATAACCAAGTCTACAGATTAATCTTTAGGGAAAACAGAGCTACTGGCACTCTGTTGTTTGATATTTGCGTTGTAAGAGGCACTTCTGGTTCAGCTTGGGCTTCTGCATTGTGCCAGGTGTTTAAGACCTGACTCTCTCACAACTGTTCCTCCCTAATTTGCATTACAACAGCTTCTTCACACAGTTTATTCCCTGAAGCATTAAATGCAATTAAAAGCATTAAAAAAGATCAATGTACATTTCTAGGGTAATATTCCAGTATTTCTCCATTGGCTGTCTTATCTCTGGCTTTTCCTCATACTATTCTTTCTGTCTGTGTGAAACCTGGCAATAACTATATTTAAGTGTCTTGAAGACCAATGCTTCTGCAAAGAACAATTGAAACTTTTTGTGAACATCCCCCTGAAGTGAAAACAATATGATAGCTACAGCTACAGACATCTGGCGTTTCTATGTTTGGTGGTGGTGTTTTTTTTTAATAGCAGATTCTTTCGTGTCCCTTGGCCGAGGCTTCTGGTGCATAACAGGTCACAGTGCTGGCTAGGCTGGCTCCTGACTGCTGCACAGGTGCCCCAGGCAGCCAGTCCCCTGGCCACCAACCAACTCAGGCAACCTTGGCCCCTGCCTGTGGCATGGCCATGGGTGAATTTCCCCGCTCCAAGGGCTGATTTACCCATCCTTATCGCTGGCACTGCAGCATTCACCCATTTCCCACAGTCAAGACTGGGCCAGGGGATGAGGGAGTCAGCCTGTCCTTCTCAGTTACCACTGCACACTGGTCTTTGCCCCACAGGTTTTATGATCTACTTTGAAGTAAGGCATGAAAGGGCACAAACAAATGGGGGAAGGACAAATGGAGATCAAAGGCAACCATGGCAACGAAGATAAGATCAAGTAACGATGCATATCTGCCCTTGCCCGATTAAATGGCTGCAAATCATCTTAAAAATCAGCTGACCTTCCAACAGGTTCAGGGTTAATTATGTTGTGTGTCGTTTGATTTTCCTACTTTTAATCAGATTTTTCTGTTTCCTCAGAGGTGTCCCAGCAGAAGCAATTCTGAGTGGAAACTACCTGTAAAAGGTCAAAGCTTTTGACCTAGTTAGCAAGGGCAGTCTGAAAACAGCATGGGGGAATTCGGGGGAGAAGTGGAAAAATGAGTCCTTTAGGGTGCCAGCTCATGGAAAGCAGAGAACAGTCACAGGGATCAGGTAAGGAGCTGGTGGTCTGAGATACTTGGGGTTACAAATCCAATCCCATTTTGCTAGGCAAGTAGCACACACTTGTGCCAGGGCTTCACAGCTGCAAAAGGAGAGAGGAATTGTCTTGGGTTTTGGTGTGGGTTTTATTTTTCTATCAGAAACCAGAGAGACTAAAGAGTGATGTCTTTGAATATAGCAGTTGACAACACAGTACAAGAGTAAAGGCAGGAACCTGAGGAAGAGAGCTAGCACCATGAATTTGTGAGTTCAGTACAGCCCAGAGTCCATCGGGCTGAGAAGAGCTCTAATAAATATGCTGGAGATAAGGAAAGCAAGGAATTTAGAAAAGCCATAAGGTGGCCCTGTCTGCTGTGACTCACCATTTAATAAAATTAAGACTCAACCTCTTCTGTAGTTTCACGTGGATAAGTCACAACCATCTAATATAGATTCGGCTCAGCAGATCTCTGCTATCATTTCTTGCTGTGAAATCATATTATTCCAAATGCTTGACTTCATTACTATGGCGGATAGATCACTGCTGTTACAGTTCCTTTTTATGTATGATATGCACACCATTGCTTCTCTGCTCTGTTTACTATCCTTTTTCATTGCCTCCATCAGGCACAGAGTAACAAGAAACCCTACCGGTGTAATTTACTCTGCTCAGTATGCTATTTTGCTAAAATATTTTTCTTTCATATGGCATCAAAAATAAAAAAATAAATATGAAAATATTGCCATGGTTGAAAAATTAAGCTAGTTAGGTAATGTCAAATTGGCAGCCATTCAGCATCCTTCAATTACCCCCCTTGTACATATGCATTCTGGCATAGCCTTTAATTAACGTGATCATACCATCTTTTTTCCAGTGAAAACATGTCATTAAGTACCCAGGGTGAGTGAGGACCCAGTACAGAGCATTCTGCTTTCTCCTTAATGTTTAACAGGCTTGTTTTCTACAATCCTCAAAACCCTGCTCTGAACACAGACTAATTAATTTCTGCCTGTTTTTCTCCCATGCCACTACAGTACACAAGCACTTTAGAAACAACGTGTTAATTTTCATGGCACCCTGGTGAGATGGGCAAGGGGTAAGGAGGTGCAGGAGGTAATAATTTTCATTTTACAAGAAAAGAGTCAAAAATGTGATCTTCAGTGGGGAGTAGATTCAAAGACAGACTCCCTGTTCCCATACCACCCCAAACTGGAGAAGCATGTATCACCCATTCCCAAGCTGGAGCACAGCACTGGGCTCCAGAGGGATGGTGCATGCTTTGGTCAGTGGCAGAGCCACCAGGACAAGCCAGTGCAAATCTCAGGGCACGTGGCCCCACCAAGACACCCCACGGGATGCAGCGAGCTTAGGGAGTCCCAGGGGATGGCATGCACCAGGATTTATGTGCACAGGGTTTGTGCTCAGAAATGGCTGAAGTTTTCCAGCACAATCAGCTTGACCCAGACATCTGGTGAGGAAGTGCTCAACTCAGGGTCTCACACTTTAGGTAAAGCTACAGTCACCAAAAACAGAATTTGACAAGCAGAAGCACCAGATCACCACAATAATAAGCTCTAATCCTCATAATGAGAAAGAAAGTAGCATGTCTGTCCATATCCAAAACTGAGATTGATTTTGACAGTCTGACAGCATAGTTTTAATTGCTTTTTATACCACAGTGCTTTTACATACCCATATAATCAATTAGCAGAGCTGTCAGCAGCTAAACACAGCCACATTCATACACCAGCTCAGGGAGATGGACCAGAGTGGTCTTGCCTGGTCTGGGCTGCAGATGGGCTGGCACTGCTGTGGCCATTGCCACCTCTGCCCAGGACCACCTCTTGCCCTTACCAAAGTCAGAGGTACAGCCACCAGGGTCACATTAACATACACATCCACATCCATAGGCACTGGAAAACCTTGTTACAAAGGTACAGGTCAGGGCTATATCCAGCACCATGGGCTTGCTGATGAAGAAATCAATCCGTAGGAGTTTGAAGGACTCCACTTTAATCTTGACAGGTGAGTGGAGCAATGTGGGTCCACGATGTCCAGCTGGTGGCAAAGTGTGGCTGTGAGGATGAAGGACCCTGGGCAGGACGCTCTTCCAGCCATTACATGTTTAAGCATCACAGCTTGCCACAATGAGACCCCTTTGGCACGATGTGATTATTAAACAGCAGTAACAGTCAGAAACCCCAGAGCACTAATTATTTTCTGAAGCACTGGCATGAAATTTTTACCCAGCTACTGTGAACAGACATGACTTGGTCTGAAACACAATGCTTAAAATAAAAATTCAAAAAAAATTGATATACGGGAAGCCGACAGCTCAGGCACACAGTCAAGTGGTCACTGGAGTCAGCTATGCGTGGCAGATCTGTGCCATCGACCAAGTGCCATGGGTAAAGCCCTCCTGGCTGAACCTGTGAGGCCTTGCGCTGAACCGCATTAAAACCCCAGCGTGGAGTGACATTAATTCACTTTTATGACACTCAAAAGCAGCACAGTGCTGCACCTCCAATGCCAGTCTTTGGTAGCCAAAGTTTGCAGGAAAGCCCCTGCAACAAACATATGGGCCCATCTCTCAGACACCTTCATGATCACCTTCTTTAACCCAGTGGCAGTCACCCTTCTTTTGCAGCCCCTCACCAGGCAAAGAAGGTGCCTCGAAGACCTATTGTGCTTACTTTCAAAGAAAGAGGGGTCAGCATAGGCTTCAAACAGCAACTGCTCCTTTCTTCTTGAAGTGGCCCTGAAGCAAGGACACATCCTTCTCAAAGTCGACGGAAAACCAGATGGCCCCCAAAGTTAAAGAAGTGCTTGTAGGGCTAGACTGAAAAATATGCTTAGATGATTTTGAGTCAGAGCCAGAAACAGTTCCTCCAGTTCACCCCTTTTGCTTGAGACTCATCACAGCAGCAGGTAGACAGCGATTTTCATTAAATCGTTGGTCTCAGTGTGAGATTGAACACATCGTTAATTACAGCACTCTGACTAGCAACCCCACAGTATTTCCAAGGAGAATGCAAAACCCTAATCCCCACAGGACTGTACCAGCCCACAGCAAACACCCTTGGGAATAGCACACAGACCCCTGTGAGACACAGGTGAGACAAATTGTTCCACTTGACAGCAAACACCATATTTTAATCTTGCTCAAAAAAACAGCCAAATGAGAGACATTAATTTGAAGGAATTAATGTACCTAATTAGATTCAAGTACCAAGGCAATCCATCTACAATTCTTATCCCAGTTTGCTAGCTAACAGGTGACTGCTTGTGCTGTAAACAAGCACAGAGTCCTACCGAGCAAAACCAAGCAATTTTCTGAATATTCTCATGGTAAGCAATCATTTTAAATCTAAGGACAAAATAGACACTCTCTTTAGAAAGATGTGTCTGCCTAACACCCCGAACACATGTGCTTTTTAAGCAGGCTCAAACAAAAGATTTTATATCTATTGATCAACTGGCAACAACAGGCTAAGTAAAACCTTCTACCTCTGTTTTTATGAGCTGAGAATAAAGAAAGTTACATTTTGGAAGAAAGAAGAGTAGTAAACCATGGCTAACAACATTCGAATGACAAAAATGTCTGAGTGAATTCCACATGTCAGCCATGTGTTATGCTTTAATAGTTCTGCTCTGAGTCACAAGCACAAAAACCTTGTTATGAAACGCATGCCAGCCCCTGTGTGTGCGTGCACACACCAGTGTGAACCGCTTAAAAAAGAAAAGTTGTATTTTTTGTTGCATTAGTAGCACTGGCAAAAAACAGTTAATCTGAGATGAGGTGGGAGAAAATTAGCAAAATTTGTCTATGCCAGGGACCAAGGGTATGATAATCTGCAGTTTTAACGTTCACAACGGGTGAATTAAACCTGAAGAGAAATTAAAACACCCACTTGACAAGCAAGTGTAATCCTTTCAAATCCTGAAAGTCCAATCACACCCTGTGTCTCGAATAATCACTAGCCTAAATCACCCACACCCCTGCCATGTGAAACTCATGGAAGTCCAAGTAACTTCTAGACCAGATCTTTCAAACAGCAATATTTATATTGTGGTTTATTAGGTCTTTTTACTATTTTTTTTCCTCTCACATAAAAAGAATAAATATCTGTGGCACCAACGTTTAGCAAGAGCTGTCACATGCCTCATCTTCTTTCTGGCAAAGACACATAAAGAAGAACCATTCACTGCTCTGTGCAGTTTCTGGCCATAAGCAGGCACCCTCACTGGGTGCGTTCGGTTCTCCTGGTGCTGGGTGGTGGGCTTGCAGGGGAGCTGGCAAGCAAGAAGTTGCCTCTCTGCTGTGCTCTGGCTTGGCTGCCTGCTCAAAGCAGGAGCCTGCACACAAGGGGAATCTACTTTGTCTCATCAATTTTTCACTTATCCCTTCCTCCTGGAACCAGTGCTGCCTGTGCCATGCTCCCATATGCTGCAATCAACCTGCTTCTTCCCTCACTCCATCCAGGCATCCCTCCCAGAGGCAGAGCCTGTCAGGAGCCTTGGGACCTGGACTAATCGGTCTCAGGGAACTCACACGGCAATGAAATCCATAAGGAGCTATGGACCTTTTGCAACCCCAAGAATTACACCCCTGAACACCCACACCAATTGCGTATCGCATGTTTTCTTGGCCTATTTCAAATGCCCATTTGTATCTGGACATGCACATGCCAAGTCTATGTACCCACACATCCACACGCAGGTGTGTGCAAACCTGCGCCAGACAGGCCAGTGCATCAAGTGCACACACACAAGTTGCACGGCAACTACATGCCAGGAATGCACAGACAGACCCACATTTTAATGAAAATTAGGCCTTTAAAGCTATGTTTAAATAAACCAGGTTTAGAGGATTTTAGTGACTCCATGAAAGGACAAATGGGAGAGCAGCAATGAATTGGCCCAAGCAGGATCACTTCAGAGAAGGTCACACTGGTGGGCTGGAGAGGGGAAGAAAGATGAGCAAACTTCAGCTGTGGGAACGACAGCGAGACGCTCCTCAGCAGTGGGGCTGGCTGAAGGCTGCCTGCTCCTTGGAGCCTCCCACCCGTACCCCTCAGCTGCTGGAGGATAGCCGTCAGACTAAAGAAACTGAAATTACACTGATGCTGTCTCTGTCCTGGTCATGGAAAGCAAGAGAGGTGCTTGCTAAGTACCTGTGTGCTGACGGCGCATCAGAGGTTTCAGTTTGCCCCAGGGTGCCTGAAAAGAGGACAACCTGTTGCTTGGGAGGTGGCAAGAGGTTTTTATATTTCCTCCAAACCTCCCTCCACTGTAAAGCATGGACCTGGGGGCAGGGAAGGGGGGGTGTTAAACCACACTGGGAAAAAAAAGAAAAAATTAACCCAACCAAACACATTTATGCTCCAGTCTTTGCAAATTAAGATTTGACACAGGAATTTGGACAGGTGCAGTGTCACCAGATCTGGCACTGGCAGTCCCCAGCCCTATATAGCTGACTTCTGTTTATCTTACTGTGTTTTCTACTTAGCTAGGTCCTGCAGCACTGAGGATTTCAGACTCCGAGTGGCTGAGAAGCAGCATCCAGCTCTCTGCTGTGGCAGGTGCAGGGAGGAACTGGCCACCGGCGCTGGGCACTTGCTCGGGAAGGAAACATCTGCCCACCAGCTCCGTGTATGCCACATGCTCAGGGGGCAAGGCACGGTTTGCCAGCCTCATCACAGCAGTGCTGCTTACCTCCCGTGAAAATGGAGAGCACCATCTTCTTGTGACAATGCCAGCACAACCCTAAAGAGCATGCAACACTAGCAGCAAGCTCTTTTCAAGCATTACAGATATTGCATATACACCTAGCCCTAATTTTGACAACTCCTGGACAAACCCCCCAGATAAAACCCAGCTCTTTCTGAGCTGCTGCTGCTTCTAAGGGCTGCAGCGAGAAAAGATGCCCGAACGACAGGGGCAGGAGGTGCCTAGCTCTGCGGGCATGATCCAGTTGAAGGCCAGGTCATGCCGTGAAGTTTGCAGACATGTGTCACAGAGCAACACCATTTGCATGGGTTTTTTTGGGAAATGGGGCTGATAGGGGTGAAGCAGAGAGGGTGCTGCAGTGGCGAAGTGGCCGCACAAGGACAGAAAAGCCACACGAGGGAGTCACCACAACTCAGCAAAGGCAGGAGACTGGTCCAGTGGGCTGAGGTGTGCAGACCAGGGCTGTGGGCAAGGGCCGATGTCAAAGGGCCATGTCCCTGGCCATGTGCAGGGTGGCCTCCAGGGACATGGGACATTGGAGGCTTCCTTAGTCACGGCCAAGTAAGTGCTCAGGAGAGGTGAGACTGGATGCACCCCCCACCTGCTGCCCCAGGGTGGAGCAAAGCTGCTCTGCACACACCTGCATCCCCCTGAGAGTGAGTTTTGCCAGGAGCCTTTCGACAGCACAGCCTGGCAAAATGAGCATCGACCTCCAGGGGTTTCTATTAGGGGGTTTATTTTGGGGTTTGGGATTTTTGTTTGTTTGTTTGGGGTTTTTTTTTGGTTGTGGGGGTTTTTTTTTTGTGTTTGGGGTTGTTTTTTTTTTTTTGGTGGGTTTTTTTGTTTGTTTGTTTTACTGCGATTTTTCATAAAAGCCTACCCGCTTCAGAAATATTGTCATGGAAATAAAATAAAGTATGTGGTCACATACTGTTCTCTGGGGGCTGCTGCCAAAGCCGTGTTAGAATAGCTCCATCTCGTGGAAATCAGCAGCAGAAGCGGGGGCAAACAACGACGAAGCGGGAGAGAAACTGTAGGAAAACGTTGGCAACCTGCTCCTCGGCCTCATGTGCCAGCAGCGGCTTTAGTTCCCATCTGCAGGGGTTCTGCCAGTCCCGTCCCTCACGGAGTTTCACTCTGAGCTGCAGGTTTGCAAAAAAGATTACAAAAATCGTTGTGCAAAGCCAACAGAAATTGAGTATTTTAACTGACTTTCAACATGTAACTGTAACGTTTGGACAATTACTGTATGATCGCACTCGGAGCTCACAGGAAGGTTTGGGGCTGTGTGGTGGCTGCCACACAGCTCCACATCTGACCATCTCCCAGAGAGACTCCCTCTCCCTCCATCACTCCCTTTCTCCATCAGTTAATTTACAGCTGCATTTGCACCTTGCTCAGTATTTCTTTCTTGTCTCTGTCATCTAGTTTCCCCTCCTTGTTTTGCAACTTGTTCCAGGAGTGTCTGTACCCCTGCATGTGTACTCATAAATTAGAGGGAACATCTGTACTGCAGAGCTCAAATATGTTCCTGTCTTTGGAAAAGTTTCCAGTTAAGATAAGCAACCCTTTCAATCATGAATATGGAGCAAGTACACAGCACTAAAACCACGAGATTACATTTTAAAATAATAGTTACTCCCTCTTTCCTAATGTAGTGTTGGATTTATTCTCCTGTTTACCCAAACTCTGAGTTTTACCCTTTGAAAACAGAGTTTATCATACAAATCAATTTAATTCATGTCCTGGGCAACAAGAAGTGGATTTCCGCATTAAGGACGTGTCCTTTTGGTTTTGCACCGTTACTGCTACTTAGAATCACCTAAGAAAACACGAAATATTTCAGGTTTTAGAGGTCTGACAAAGATCCCACAAACGGCACAAGACATCACCAAGCCACCAGCACAGATCACTGAACACAGATGCAACAATCTCCTCAGGTGGAACTGCACTCACCTGCAAGGTGCACAGGTGATGAGAAGACGAATCACTCCTTGGGCCTCAGGGGAGCTCTGCAATTGCCTTGCCGTGCTCAGGGTACTGCAGGGTGCCTTAGCCAACAGTGCCCGCTCAGCATACGGGCACGAGGGCTGGGCTTCGCTCTAGGAGACACTCTGTGCAGGAAGGCACAGCAGCAATCCCATACTGCTGGCCATGATGAGATCTGGGCTGATGGCAGTCTAGAAATGGGACCTCAAAAAGAAAGGCCACGAAAAGGGCTGTTAACGGAAAATCTAGACACAGTCCCAGCTACAGGGAGGCTCCCCAGCATAACTGGCCAGAGATACCTACTCTGGCAGTAGGTAACCCATAAAATCTGTTACAAACTCCAGCTCCTTCCCCTTCCTTCTGTCCTATTCTCTCTGGGCAAGAATCTTCCCAAGCGTCGGCTCACTCCGCAATGCTGGGCACAACTCCTCTGCACCAGACAGCACAGGATTTGGTCCAGTAGCAAAGTAAATGACGCTGCTTGTGCTGCTTAGGCAGATGAAAAAACAAGTGGTAAAACTAAATAAAAGGATAAAATGGGGGGTGAATTTTGGAAATCCTGCCTGGATCACAAGAATGTCACTTTCTCCCATTGTTCGCCCCACCATCCTCCTCCAAAGAGTTATTTTCACTCATGTAAAGAAAGGCCACTTACACACTACTACAGCCCCACTAGCCTGTGTCATTTAATCAGGTCAGGCAAACCCTGGCCAGGGCAGGCTTACTGTTCACAAACAGCAGCATATTGAAAGATAGAATTATTTCTGTCACACCAGCACAACTTCAGAAACTGCCTTTTTGTTTATAAAAATATAGGGCCAGTGCCCAGACCCTTGTGTTTCTTTAAGACTCGCTCTTCTGTAACGTAAGGAAAATATACATCCCACGGTGCACTGCAGACTGACAGAGACATGTGGCTCTGCCCCCCTGCAGCGCAGCTCTGATCAGCATGGCAGTGTGAAAAATGTTCATGCACCTGCTGAGAACAGGGCTTTAAACATGGTTTTGTCTCCACAAGGTGATGATGATGGCCCCAGCCAACAGCCACCAGAGCCAAATGAGCAGTGGAGGCGATGGCGGCTGCAATGTTTACAGCCTGTGGATGCTGCAGAGGATGTCAGGTGGAGGAAAGGGTCAATGGTTCTGAACAGTCAACAGCAAAATAAGCAACAAGTTCAACTAAAGCAAGGAAACTATAGCTACATCAAGATGAAAAAGCCTACAACTGATGGAAAGTGTGATTTAGGCAACGTGCCCCAGTGTGAGAGGAAGCATTGACTACCAGCCAACACCACCCCGGTGAGGCTTCATCATTGCCAGTGAGAGGATGGAGCCCGGCCACCACAACGAGCTGTGAGACATGCTGCTGCTATGTCCCTTCTGGGTGACAGAGATTAGCCATCGCAGGCCTTCCTCGCTACCGACAAACAGTGGGGTGGCTGTTAGCTGCTCCCAGCTGCCCCACGAGAGCATAGACTGCCGGGGTGTGGCCTCTCATGCATTGCAATACTTTTTTTAAAGTTATTGCAAAAAGTGAGAGAAGACTATTTCTTGTTTATGGCTTTACTATGAAAGCAGTTGATATTTTGGAGGGATGCCAATATGGAAGGCATTAACACCAAGCCAAGCCACAGTATGAAGCCCTGATGTGCTTTCTCTGGTGGCAATGCAACCTTGCCAAAGACTGAGCTGCTGAGTGAAATACTTTCAAAAGACAGATCACTGACCTGTGGACAGTTACTGTGGCAATACCGCAGGGCATTTGTCCAGCTGTCTTTCAGGGGGCTGATGAGTGAACCAGCCTGTCTTTGACCTCTCTCTGACAAACTCATCAAGTCTAAACATTTGGCAAATTCTTCTTGCACATACCTTTGCAAATGGGGACTTAGGTGTTTGGTATATCAAAAAACAACTACATGAAAGCAGATGTCAGAGCAGGTGGGATTTCTGGAGTGAGTATCTGATGCAAGAAGTGACCTGTGGCTCCAGGTCTTTGGTATCTGCCAAGGCCAGTGGGCAGAGGCAGCACGGCCCCAACGAGGACCACCGTGGGATCACCCTGTGTGCGCAGCACCACTTACCTCATTTCCACATCATTAGTCTGGCTGAGTGGTAAGAATTTTCCCTGTCAAAATTAACTGATAGATACAGCTCATTACCAGCACCCAACCACAGCCTGGGCTCCCAGCAGCCACACTGAGAGTGAAACCCTGAATTTCAGCAGCGAGGTTGGTTTGTTCTCCCATCAGCAAACCAGGTTGGTCAAGGATTCACACTCAGCAAAAAAGGCGAGATCACTGTGAGGATACAGACTTCAGTGCCATGTATCTGAAGCATGCTGAGGACAAAGGAACAAACGTTACCCTGCGTGCAAAATATATGTAGGGCACTAACATACTGCTGATGGGAGCAGCCCACGTTTTACCTTTTTACCTCACGTGTATGCTTTTCAGGCAAAGACCGTCAGTGCAAAATGAGCAAATAAGTTGTTAATATGCACGGAGGAGAAAGAGGGAAGAAACCTGAGAAGTAAATCAAAGCAGTCAAAACTGTGCAGAGACACCGTTTCAGGTTCCTAAGACATCTAGCTGATCACAACTGATGTTTTTTTCCCCTTGCCATGGCAGTTTTGGCAGCTTCTCTCACTATTCTCACCCACCCTGACCCGGGGGTGCAGCCTGCTGCTGCACTTCAGCGCTCTCCAAGCACCCAGGTAGAGGAGGAGAGGTGGCCCCCACTTGCCCAGCCCAGCCTCACTGGTGGCCAGCCTGCACCAAAGGGTCATGGAAACCCTCTCTAAGCTGGGATGTGGTTTGGGACACTTCCAGCCCACTTTGGATACAGCTGTGGTGCCTGGGTCACAGGTGCTCCTCACCAGCGTTTCTTACTTGCAAGTGGGAGGCAAGGTTTCTCTCCTTTCTTCCTGGAGCTCTACAGATGGTGGTTAATGTCGCTTAGCAACAGGACTTCCTTTTAAGATGCTCTTTTGTCATT
The DNA here is from genome assembly GCF_963210335.1 of Falco punctatus. Lineage (NCBI taxonomy): Eukaryota > Metazoa > Chordata > Aves > Falconiformes > Falconidae > Falco > Falco punctatus. The sequence continues at coordinate 24,495,205 of NC_137586.1, read as the reverse complement.
TCATAGCCTCTGTGCCAAAAGTCCCTTAAATAGAACTGAACTCTCACCGGCTGGCTCTGTTTGGCTCTTTGTCTTTATCTCTGCCCCGTTTCCTCCCATTACAAAACTGATACCTGTGCCCAGCCGAAGTAAACCAAATCCAGCAAAAATGCGACTCCCAGCAATCAGTTCAGCCTCTCCATGCAAGGGCTGGGAATATCCTTTTTCTCAAAGCTGTGCCAAGCTACACCCAACAGAGACCAGCTGAGGAAAGGAGAAGCTCAAGGAGGGTTTAAATTCTGATTTTTTGCTTGCTACTCATGTCAGACTTACAGATGCAACTATATTTCTCTCTTGTCAGTCTAAAATCCAGTGTGCAAAATTTGCGCAGCTCAGTTTGTCAGATTGTATTGTTTGGAAAGAGGAAGAACAGCTCGTTACTAATCATCGAAATCTGCATTTTATCTTGGCTTTATCGTAGTGATACAAGCCACGGGGAGTGAGAATACTAGGTATTTTTCTTGCTTAGCAGGGAACAATGTCTGCATTTTTGAGACAGGTGAAAGTCTTACAGCTGTTTCACAGAATAACAGGGGGTCTCCAGCACTGAGATCCCCAAAATATCTTCTGGATTTTTGAAAAATCACAAGATACTCAAGGAAGTTAGCACAATAGTAGTTGTACAGAAACAGTATCTGCAGGGAGACTGTAGGAGACATTCCCCTTTGCAGTTGAAACATGGATGTTCACGACGTTAGTAACCAGTTGCTAATTCCTGTCAGCAATTTCCTTCCTGCATGGTGCCTTTGTCCTGACTATTTTCGGTTTGCCTTTGGTAGGACGTCACACCAGCTGTGGGCAATCTGGCTTCCTGGCTGGGGCCAGGAAGCCCGGTGTCCCCCTGGCCTCAGCAAGCTGTGGTCATCGGCTGAAAGTTTGTTCATCCTGCCTGCTAAAAAAATAGCACCGGTGCCTCCCCTGGCCCAAGGCTAGGGGTTCCAGGACCTGGCGCAGTGGCAGTGCCCTGCTGAGTGCCTTCACTATCCATCATTTTGAAAGCCGCCTCAAATATATGAGAACAAGCCATCCGTGTATTTGTTTGGGATATTTCTATACACGGTGCTCACAGCATGGCCCTGGTCACACCGTCTTTTTCAAGGGGCATGTAGATCACTGCCCGTGCAGGTTTTTTGCTCAAGTCATGGAAATTTAGGATTGAAGCTGTGGTGTGCTTTCAGCATTAACCTTAATGATCAATGCCAGAGGACAGAAGCTGGTGCTTCAGTCCACCAAGGAGCAGCAGCAAAGGAGAGGGAAAGGAATTCCTGGGCAGAGGAGATGCTGCAGCCTGGAGCCTCGCTGCCCAAAACGTGCACCAGGCAGACTGGCATCCAGCTGCGGAGGGCAGTGCAGGTGCAACCCTGCTGCTCATCCCCCTTGTGTCCCCACCACTCTTGATGGCAGGTGAAGGCACATTGCTCATGTGCATGGAGAGTGTGCGCTTCAAAGCACATCTGGCTGCTGTCTCCTGCCCTCTTTCAGGATTTCAGAAAAATCAGTTGCTGCAGCAATTGAAGCAGAGGGGTTTCCCATGAAGCCTAGTAAAGACAGACATTTTTTAAGGCAGCTTTTTCTCCTGCAGGTGATTTATGCTCTTGCTGCATCATCTTGTTTTAAGCTTTTCTGCAGAAGGCAGCCTGAGCCTGCAGCACCTGCTATGTTGGCGGCAGAGCCCACACAGATTTTCCTGCTGGAAAATGGAGGTTTGTTGCAGAACAGGTGGTCCCAAACCAGCCCCCAACCTCCAGTGCCATGTCTCCTCTCAGGGCACCACACGGCTGCAGCAGCAGACGGAATCCCACTGCCTCAAGGCAAACCCCCAGTCTGGGTTCTCAACATCCAGCATCTAAAGCAATAATCTGGATCCCTCTCCCTTCTTTGTGGTACCAAAAAAACCCCAATAAACAAGGAAAATCTTGAAATCTGTACTTCAATGAGATGATTGAAAATAATTTTAGACCTTTGATCCTCTATAGACTGGTACTTTGGAAGCCCTGCTGTGTTACTTCGTCAATCCCTTCTTCAGAGCTACAGAAGACGCAGAGATTGATATGATTCATCTCTGAAGAGAGAATTAACATCTCATCGGAATTCTGAGGGTGCTCAAGTCTGTTTAATACATATACACAACTCACTGCACATTTTTCTTTTTCTTAACGTCTCAGATTGATTCCGTTACAGTCATTACACATTTTTTCTGAGGCAGTCCTGGAAGAGGAGCATTTTCTCAGGTTTGCCCTATCTGCAGCACCCCCAAGGGCCAAGCTTGTTGGAGGCACTGCGCTTGGTGCTCTGACCAGGAGCCTTTCCTGACGTGGGGGCTGGGCCAGGCCAGGCACAGGGCCAGCCAGGCGGATTCGACACCAGACAGGATTTCCCCTCAACTTGACCAGCCGTCCTCCTGGCCTGGGTGGAGAGAGTCCTGTGGGACCAAAAATCCCACTCGGAAACAGGATCCACCTTTCTGTGGCAGAGGTGGGAACTGGCATCCCAAAACTTCAGCACTGTCAAGAGCCCACATGATGCCCACATCTGTGCCACTTGGCTGGGCTGAGGATCACTTCACCATCATGGTCCCTGCTAGGACCAACACCATGTCGTTGCTGGTTTTAGGTGGGGGAAGGGCCACCACCCACATGCACAGTGCCATGGGTGACTTACTGCATTTTGGGGGAGGTCTGTAAACTGTTCCTTCTATCTAGCTTAGAAATCAGTTTAAAATGGAGAACTCTGGGGCATGTACAGTCCTCTCTGGGGGATTTTTTGATTGCAGGGCAGAGCAACTTGTTTGTGGGGTGGCACGGCGCTGGAGGGGCAGTGCAAAAGGAGCAACGTGCTCAGCCCCCTGCAGTGTTCAGCATCTCAGGAGCTCTCAGTGAAAAGCACTGTTGCATTAAAGCAAATTATTACCACTGGTGTTTGCATGCTTTTAAATTTCCCATCATCAGAGTGGGAAGAGTTTCAACCAAGCAGAGAAAGTAAAATTATCAGCAGAAATTATTAGCAGAAAAACAGTTCATGAGGGAACTTTCTCAGCAATGCCTGTGGTCTGATAGCACCCCTGAGCACAGTGATGAGGAAAGGAACAGCAAACACCAGCATGCAGAACAGAGACAATCCCTGTTTAAGGTGGGAGGTGAACCAGCCCGCAACAGCCCTTGCTGCTGCAGTTACAGAGGGGTTGCAACCTGCCCGGACCCACAGCAGGTGCCCAGAGCAAAGCCCCCTGCCAGCACCGAAACAGTCTCCTCCTGATAACTACTGCCATAAATTCTCACCCCTCCCCATTTTGCTTTACAAGCACAAAGAGCTAAATTAATCAGATAGGCACACATAATGAATAATTCAGATACCTCTAATCATTAGTAATTTTTACTAAGCTCAGCAATTGCTTGTGCACATAGACAAGAAGAGAAACTTCAGTCACCCAATACAAATGATTCATAATGAATTCTTCATAACCCAAAATCGAGGCAGTCCCTGGAATTAATTATTTGCTTCACAAAGCCTCTTGTTTCTGCCAAAAACTTCCCCCCCCCCAAAAAAAAACAAACACAAAACCCCCACCAAACAACCAACCCAAACTCTAGAGTTTTCTACTTCATTATATCGCATATAAATTCCACGACACATAATATGCTTCACTGTACTGCAGGAAAAGGCAGGATTCATTTTGGCTGATATCCCCTCCTGATTTGGAGGACTTTTGCTGCAGAACAACACATTCATCTTAAATCGGAGGTTTCTGGTACGGGTGATTTGAGGAAACATTCATGCCACCAGGGCTCATAGCCTGCCAGAAACAAGACACGGTGCAAGTGAGAGATCAAGCTGCTTCGTGCCGGGAGAGCACAGTGGGGATGACGGGGACACACCAAGCTTTAGCCTTTGAGCATTAGCATGCAAAATGGCAAATAAACAAGGAGTAAACATCCCAAACAAATTCCTCTGAACTTTTGCTACCAACTGCAGGGCGAGCAGGATTTCCAGCAAATGCAGGGCTGGCCGGGAAGAAGGCAGAGCTGTCAGTGGGATGTGGAGTGAGCTTTTCAGCTTGTCATTCAGATGAGTTATTTTCTTTTGTATTTTATAAATTAAGGAGGAGGTAAAAAATCACATTGGCACAGAAGCATCCTAGCAGCAGGCAAATACAGCAGCATGCCACTGGTGCCATGGCTCCTCTGTGCCCTCCAGCCCCAACAGCCCACTCAAGAGGTTTAGGTAAAGACACAAAAGTGGAGTGAGCTCTGCACTGGATGTTAAATGTTGCCCCTGCCACATTGACTGTTGTCCCTTCCCCAGCTGCTGGCAGGTATGAGCACAGCGTGGCTCAGGTGAAACCTAACAGACACATCAACTTCAGCTACCAGTGCAGCCATAGCCTTCATACACTATTTCAGAGCCAAAGCCACTGATTTTGTGTGTGTCCTTGGCACTGGAAAAGTCTAGATGTCTCCATCTTCCTGGGTGTTGAGCTTGGTGCTTTCCAGATAGCATCTCGATAGCTAGAAGATTCACTGATCAAGCCACCGGGGCTGGATTGGCTCCACCGTGCTGGTGCGCATTTGCTGAGCCCTGTACATTTCCATCATGCCTTTCTCTACTAGGTGGTGAAGAGAGAGAGCCACTTAAACCTGCTGAAAACAAAGTTGTCAAGCTGATAACTCAGCCATTTAAGAAAGGGGGAAAAAAATGCAGGTTGAGCTTTCCGGCTACAGCTTGCACTCAGCACTGTCCTGGGCCACCAGGACCAGAGACCCCTGTCCTTCTGGGGCATGGGACCTACTCCTGCCTGCAGCTACCACACATGTGCCCGTATCAGAGATGGTTAGAAATGCTGTCCTCCTCCAGAAAACTGATCATTATCTGTAATCTAAATACAAGAGGAAAAGAGTTGATTTTTGGATCCAGCTATCGCCTTTCAGCTTTACTCTTTCAACAGAGAAGCACGTTTCAGCATTGCAATCCCTTTTGCAGAAATGCAGGCACAGATCTTTTGCCTATGTTTGAATCGTTTTACAAGTTCTTGTGACTTTCATAAGTGATGTGTTCAACCTTGTCCAACTCAAACTTCCCATTGCATTAAATTCCCATCCAGTGGGACGCTGCAGTCTCATCTGCCTTTTTCTTGCTCTGCCTCATGTTTCACACTGAACTGGCCTGTACTTTGTGGAGACATTTCACTCTATACAAGCATAAAGACCAACTTCACTCAGTTTCCATTTTTTAAAAAATCTGTTCTGCCCCAGAAAAATATCAGTGCACAGTAATTTGACTATATTTAAAACACAGAAGTTCCTTTTTCACTCTGAAACTACTATTTTGTTCCCACTGAGCCCAGGAGGTTCAGCACACATTTCCTTATAACCCGCTTCCTAGCCAGCTTGCCCAGTTTGTCTGACCTTGGCTGCTCACTCTTGCTTTCGTTAAGGGAAGATAGCACAAGAACATCCATTTTAGCAACCTGCATCTCTCTGTAACGGCCTGTGATTTATATCTTTTGATTTTCACCGTGCTTGCCTGCGATCGCTGCAAAGCATCCAGTGCCGCAGAGACAACGTGCATGGCAACGAGTGACGGACACTGGTTCCCCTTGAGATGCAGGGGCTGTGTATGGTCTCTGGTGAATACTTGCCTGCTGGCGTCTGACTGTTTACAGTCTTCAGTGGGTTTCTTTCAGGGGATCTGAAGGCCTTTATCAGAAAAATAAGGCGGGTGTCTTGAGATATGCTCAGGGACATCAGTCGCTGTCCCTTCTCTTCTCACACCTGCACATCTGTGTGCCCTCACACTCTCTCCTACTGCTGCTGGGGCTTTTGGAAGCCCATCAAACCAGCACCATGCTTCACTTCCCGGAGAGCCTGATGGACGGTAAGGTTTTGTGGGGGTGTTTAGCAGATATCAGAGCTAGGCAGAGGACAGACAGAAGGATTTTTCCTCTTGTGCTGCACTCTCCATACAGGAATTTGTACACAGTGGTGGGGTGATGGTGTCTCTATTGGCCGTCTGTTTGATGTATGATACCATATGAGAACAGTGAGAAAGTACCAGGGTTTTTCCAGGGGCAGGAGAAAAGGCTGACCTGTAAAATTTTTCCTTTCTAAGTGGGACACAAGGAAAAAAAAAAAGGTAAGGATTTTGATTCAGTGAAGAAGCACTGTGGAAAGAGAGCTCTATGCAGCTCACACTTGGGGCGAATAGCAAATTCCTCACTGAATTAAACATACAAATCCCTGAGCACTCAGACTTGCACAGCGGGACCTCCCAGGGGACGGTCGCTGCTTGGCTCCCTGTGACAGCCATTCTGCGCCCCACAGCACACAGACTGCTCGCTTACTCACCGATTTCAACAGTAGAACACAGGCACTGTTCTCATTTTTAGTGACAGCTAAATACTTTTTATCTGTCTATACCGCATGCCTCGGCAGTCAGCTCCATGGGCTCTTCTTTACTTATCAGTATCGAAAGCATCTGCTTTTCTGAGTTTGTTTTTTGCCATTTCTATAGTTACCAGCACCGTATTATTTTCATAGCTCTAGGCTGGGCCCAAGTCCCCATGGTATTGCTAGGTGTTGTCACGGTGGGCAAAGGGCTGCCTTTCCGCCCCTAGGTCGTGCCAAGTGCCCACACATCAGAGGCTCAGCCATGGGCAAGGCTGGTTTGTCCCTCGCTGCCGGTGCTGTCCCTTGCACCAAGCTCTGGCCAGGACTCGGCACGCCGGGAGCACCGGACAGCAGAGGAGCCACACTGCCCACCCTCATGGGCATGTTGTTGTGACCGTCCCCTTCCACTTCCCCCCAGCTCTGCTGTGCCCTGGCAGGCGCTCCTCTGCCCCTGCCCAAGCTGCGCTGCCTGCAGCAGTGTGGGGCCACAGCACCTCCCCACGCTCCCCAGCACCCTCTGGTCACAGCATCTGTGCTTAACGGAAGGGAAGGAAGTGTTCGCTTTACCCAGCCTGTGGCCTGCGACAATTGCTGCTCCTCTTCCCTCTCCAGCGAGGACACCGCGTGCTGCCACTGCCCGCCTGCCTCTCCTAAGCCACGAACGGGTGGCGACAAGGTTCAGTCTCAAACACTCACAGACCCATGCAAGTGGACGGACTTGAACCTTGTGCGCTGTCCCCCAGTGTCCCCACCATGTCCACCTCAACAAAACCCCGCTGGGCCACGTGCCCCTGCCCCACAGGGCACCCACCTGCACTGTCCCCTGTTCGTCACAGACTCCAGGCTCCAGTGCGTTTCTCTCTGGACAACCCACTCCACTGCCTGTGCTTGCTCTCTTCTGGCTAATAGAATAGCTTTGAACCTAATTAAAATAATAAACCTAATTAAAATGGCCATATTGGCCAACCGTGCAACACATGTGCTGACTTCCCCGCAAGCAGAACGCTTCCGAGCTTCCTGGCAGGATACCGCCCAGGCGGCAGCTCCCACGCGGCCCCAGGGACCCACCGCTCCGGGCGGGCTGCGTGAGGAGGGGGCCGCCGCAGCGCTGGCTGTGCCTGGGCTCCCCACCGCACCTTGGTAGCTGGGACAAGCACAATGCTCCGAGCATATCCACTGCCTTGAGCAGCGTGGCAGGCTGTTTCAGCGCAGCACCCCTGCGTGCCACAGTCCCAGGCTCTGGCTGACTTTCATGCAATCGCCAGGCAAAGGCAGGTCAGGCACACAGAATCTCCCTCGTATCCACAGAGTAGACACTTCTCTATATAACAGACTAATTTATTTCCAGTTAAAATGGAAAAACTTCATAGAAATTTTGAAGACTCAGCACATCAGCTATGATTTTTGTCTAGCCTGTGCTAAACCTTCTCGCCATCCTCTCCCTGCAGTGTGTAACTGCAGTCCAGATCCAATTAATTTGGACACGTTCCTTCTAGAAATATTCCCAGACCTGCTCTTTCGTAACTCCCTCTGCAAGGTTTTCTTAAGACTTTCCTTAGAATAAGCTTTGTTAGAAGACTCATGAAATTCAGAATTTAAAACTATCTTGTAGGAATGCTTTTTTAGGGATTAATAATTCATCCAGAAGAGTAAACAATCCTCATATGTGCTAACTTTGATAAGAAAATGCTACAGATGAAACACACTTCAAATTAGTACAAGAAAGATTCCAGGCATTAATTTTTAAAACACTCCACAAAACCTCAGGGCTGTTCATTGCAAGCCTGAGCTGAGGCTTCCTAGGGTTCTGGCTGCTGTGTTTTCAAATAATTAAAGATTCTGTTTGGTGGGTTTTTTTGTTTGTTTGAAGTGCCATAGTTACCTATTTATATTTGTGGTACATACCTCTTGCAGTTTCACTACGTATTTTCCACAGATTACAGTAAATAAACGCTGTATCTGTGAAGGTTTAGGACTGAGGGAGATTCCTGAAAAACTACCTGTCACAACAGACAACGTTGACTTCAGCTTCAACGTAGTCTCTTCCCTCCAGAATTCAACCTTCTCTGAGCTGAAGTCTCTTATCTACTTGGACTTAATAAGGTACAGGAGCATCCTCACTTCTGCACATCACACTAGCAAAACCCTCTGCCCTTGCCAGAGCCAGAGCCGCCTGGAGCACACCACAGCAGCATCTCCCCTGTCTTCACAGGAAAACTACCCGTAGCGCTTGCAGACAGCTGGTGAAATATTTCGCTAAGCAGAGGCTGATCTGCTTGGGCAATGTCTAGGCTTCTCCTCTGATGACAGACAATTGCAGGACAGCGGGTGATGCATGCATTTTCCAGATATTACTGCTGCTAAGACAGTAGTGACAGCAAAGTCACTATAGCACTTTTAAAATTAAGTTTTCTCTATTTTTCCCTAAACCTCAGAAAAAGACAGGTCTGGGCCTTGGAAATGCCCAGTTTTTTCTATAGGAAAAGAGATTTTCATTTTATTAAGCTGGACACTAAAAACTTTATGTCTGACTTCCATAAATGCCTCTTCACACACATCATTTCAGGGCAGCTTTTTCTTCTTACCAGGATCCTGTATTTAAATGTGAACTTACAAGTACAAGGCAAGCGTTGCTGGAAAAGACATACATTTTTATCCTGGTGAAGGCAACTTAACATGATTTTTTACAGATATTAAGTGTAGTTTGAGTTATCACATATACCAGGAGAGTTTTGTGAGGCAGGCCACTGATGTTGGTTTCTGTTACTTTCTCAAGGTGTCAAATCATCCGGGTGATGACAGTGCCTTTCACAGCAACAGGCAGCTGCAGACAATTGTGCTGTCTGGAAACCTGTTCATGCTCCTCTCTGACACAGCGTTTGCTGGCCCATGGTCCCCGAAGCAGCTTGTCAATGCAGATGGGAATAACCAGTATGTCCTTTATGCCAATAACAAATCTGGACAGCTTGGATACCCTCATCTTGGGCAGCAATCACATCTTTTTGCTGCAGCTTCCTCCCAACTGTCCCACTCAAAACCTCAAATATCTTGACTTTCAAATGAGTAACATAAAGGCAATCACAGCAGCAGATGTTCACATCCTGCAGACCAGCAATGTAACTCTCATCTTTAAAGGCAACAACATTACATACATTGAACCTGGAGCTTTCCAGTTCCATTTCTACAAGTTTGGACTTTGGGGGCTGTGCTGACATCCCTGGGGTCCTGGTGGCAACACAGAACTCCACAGCCCCGATCCTCTGGCTAGGAGCACTTTAGGGTGTGGAAAAGGAGCCCTACATAAGCCCAATGTTTTACACGGTCTATGTAAAATGTCTGTCAGGGATCTCTGTCTGCAGCTCGGCACTTCAGAAACCTAAACACTGACACGATTCAGTGCTTGACCAGGCTTCAAAAGCTGGACCCAGCTCAGCGCACTGCCCACCAGCATCAGCAGCATGACCTTGCTAGCGGAGTTAGTTCTCAATGTGAACTCCTTTGAGCACCTCTGCAACATCAGCTCTGCTGCCTGCCCCTCCCTCACGCACCTCCACGGGGAACTTGCAGGTCCTGCAGCTGGGCTCTGGCTGTTTGGAGAATCTGGCAAAGCTTCAACATCTCAATTTAACTAAGAGTCACACTGAAAGCTTTGAGTGCTGTGACAAAGCCTTCAGTGGCTTAAGTAGTCTTCAGTACCTGAATCTGAGCCACAACATAAAGCTTCACCTCCAAGACATAGTCATTAGGGATGGTGCTAACCTGGAGCTGTTGGACCTAGCATTACACCTCTTCGCATCGACATTTTAGAGGGTCCTTTCTGAAATCTGCATCTCTTGCAAGTGCTGAATCTTTCCTTCTCCCATATTAACAATAGTGTTCAGCACCCCTTTCCAGGTCTGGAAAAGCTCATGCTCTTGGACCTTAGTCAAAATAACTTTGAATTGGGGATCATGCCAAAGGACAAACTGTTCCAACAGCTATCCAATTAAGAGGTGCCAGTTTTATCATCCTGTGAACTGACAGCAATAAGTGACCAAGCATTTCACAGCCTCAAGAAGTTACAGCACATTGATCTGAGTCACAACAGAATTACTGCACTCAGCACAGAAGCATTTTCAAACCTCAAGAGCATCTACCTCAATTTTGCCCACAACAGGATCTGTATTGTACCACATGACAAGCTAGTGTCTCTTGTTGGCCATTGCATAATCAATTTAAGTTACAATCCTCTGGACTGCACCTGCTCCAATATTGGTTCAATTACCTGGTACAAGCAGAGTCTGGATAAAATCGAAAACCCTGAAGGAACAAGATGCTCTGAGCCGAAATTGCTAGCTGGGGCTCAGCTGGCCACAGTCTTGCCCTCCTGTGAGATCAACACAGCAAGAATCATTGTAGTTGTCCTGGCTATTTTATCCTGTGGTGCCATCTTCATTTGGGGTGCTCACTATTTCAAGCAAAATTACCAGTGAATACAAGTTTATGATGGAGATACAGAAGAGTTTTACAGCAATTCGTTGTATTAAGATGAAAGACAACTTACTGTTTGTGTTTGTGACCCGTATGCTCTTAACTTTTGTAATAACCTTTCCACTTGTATTGTAACTTTTAGAAGAATTATGAAAAAATTGTACTTGAGAACTGGAAAAACAAACTATGTCTTGAGCCTTGAACGTGAGTAACTTCTCTTACAGAGAAATCCCAGTTCAACTCAGTGTTTGCCCTGGCGTCCCAGCTACTACTGCCAAGGCTCTTGTAAAGGGATGATCCAAGGGCCGTAATGGAAACCTTGTTGTCTTTAAAAAAAGAAAACCAAACCACCACAACTCCCAACCAAAAAAACACCAACCCAACCAAACACCCAGCCTCTATCAAATGCCCTTGAAAACCAATGCTGTTTAAGAGCTGGCAGTATGTACCCTGTTCCACTAAAAAGAAAAAAAAAAACTTACTGTGAAAAGCAGACACAACTTTGTCATGTAAGACCCACACCCGCAGGACTGATAGAATCAGCCTGTATCATGTCTCCAATATCTTTAAAATGTTTTTGATCCTTTGAAAGTTCCTGGTCGTTGAATGTCTGCCTGGCCATCTCTCACCCTGGGGCAGGTCCTACTCCTGTACTATTTACTAGACTCCACTGTAAGCAGGGACTAGCAACAGTTTCATATTCAATCATAAAACTTGTGGATTTGCTCCAGAACCTGCAGGTGCTTGGCATTACATTTGCTTGCATAGGGCAAGAAACCTCAGCAACAACAGCTGTCAGCCTTCCCTGTGGCAGCCTGGAGCGGACCGTTACCTCCGGCAGCAGCCCAGGAGAGAAAACCAGAGACTGCAAAGGGGGCAGTGCAGTGAGGAGTGGCAACCAGATCCCATGGGTGCTCCTGACGCCAACAGCTACTTCACGTTGCATTTGGTGAGCAACCGTGAAGTCAGAATCTCCTTGCTCCAACAGGGTACGCAACAGCTAGGCAGGAAAAAGAGACAGACTTACTACTTTCACTAACAACCAGATACCTTATTCTGCCTTCACATGTGAACAAACCTAGCGGCGAGACGGGAGTATCTGCATTTGACCCAGGGTCTGGCGGGAGCTCGCCATGCCTACTGATCCGCCCTGTGTTACCACAGCGCGATTGATTGATGGCACTAGTGCTTTACTAACAGGCTAACCCTGACGTATAGGGACAACCTTCTCAGAGGGTATGACCCCTCCGTCTCCACAGCAGAGCAGGCACTACATGGAATCGCACCCTGCCCTGCAGGGCTCCCCAGCCTGTCAAGCCAGGAGCTGCAGCTGCTCCCGGAGGAGCCAGCCCTCTCTCAGCACTTCCCACACAGCACTCCTCATTCACCACCAGCTCGGGCCCCAAAGGCATTTCCTCGACATCTTCCTTCATAACATGCTGACTGGCTAAGATTTCAAAGATCCCTGCTGGACTAGGAAGTTTTTGCTGATTTCCGAAGATACTGCTGACAAACCTTGCTTTGTTTTCTGCAGTAAGAAAGTATCTTACTTGAAAAAACCCTTTTATCATCTCTTAGCAGATCAGATTAACACAACATGGATTCTTGCAGCTTTCAGATGCCTTCACGCCATGTATGCCACCTGCCTTACCCCAACAGCTTCTCCTCCTGCTTTTGTAGCCGTGTGCTACCCAAGGGCACGCAGGGAGAGGCTCGATGTTTCTTCTCCAGTTGCCTACAAACACAAGCAGATTTTTTTTATTCCTCCCCACCCCACCCCTAGATTTTCCTGACCCCGTCAGCAGGCACTGCACTCCAACTGCCCAGCTGCAGAGCATGTTCTGCACAGGCTGCATGTGCCAGATGAGCCCTTCCACAAGGACTTGTCTAACAGAGAGAAATGTCACCGAGCAAACCACACTGCCTGAGGTGAGGACTCCCTAACTTACCCTTGGGAGCAAGGCAGGCATGCTCCTGAAGTCAGCCCAGGGTTCAAGGTGCGCTTTCCCCTCCCTCTGCAAATCTGACTGGTTAAATAAGAAACCTCCGATAACTGCATTGTCTAACAATCAAGCACAAACGCCAGCATGTGTACCATCCAAGAGACACCTGCATCTTCCATTGTTTCCCTCTTAAACTTGTAGGCTCAGGAAAGTGATAAATAATAAAATTAACTGGAAGCACGACACTGTCCATAGCTTGGGACAGGCACAAAAAAATTTTGCTGCAATTAACCAGGTAGTAACTGCAGGAGATCCACAAATATCAGCAACTTGAGGTGAAAACTGCATTGGGCTGATGCTTTCTGAAATGCCTCTTCACTTTCAGAGAACTCAGGATTTAACCATCACCAGTTTCTAAAACGCTACCCAGTGCCTTGGCATAGACGCACGCAGACACCAGTCAGTTCCAACTCAAAGGTGGCCAAAAAAGGCGAAACAGCGAACATGTTCCTGTACAATATATATTTGCACAGAGTGTAAGTACAGACTTCCCTGTGACTCATCCCTTCCCCCTCTATAACAAGTTGTTTTTGATGACCATACCTTCATCTGTTGCCTTTTTTATTTTCTCTTTGACTTACAGAGATGATGTCATCTCTGCTTTCTTATGCGCCTGCAAAATGCCATTCATAGGACACCATGTGAGCGCCACTGCTGACAGCATATACTTTATGTTTCAGGATACACAAATCCTGAATACAGGGACTGATCATTCTGAAGGAAAATTTGTATAGGGCTGCAATACACTAAAAAATCCAGATTAACGTACTAAAACTTTTTGAAGTCCAAAGGTTTAGTCTTCTGGGATTACTTATCAATGATATAAATGGAAAGAGTCAGCATTTTTTTTTTTCTTATAGAATTTGTTTACCCAGTCAAGCTCTGATCTGGTGCAGTCCTTGGTTTCCAGTCAGGCCTTTTATCTCCTATTTTTTCAAATACAGCTGGGAAGCTGGCACACACAGAGAGCAAGGGAATCACCTGAGGTGAATGGTGCCTAACAGGACTGAACTCACTACCGTCCTGATCCTGCTCTCCCCTCATCAATTCAGCGCACCCTCTGCCAGTGCACCAGTTTTGCAGACCATCTGTGTTCTGCTGGGTTGCAGCAAGTTGGAAAGGTTGAGGGTAACCTGCAGCTTCTTCTCACCTCCTGGTTTCAGAGAGCAAAGCAGTGAAAGAGATGCTGCAACACTTCTACACTTGGCGCTGTACAGAGGAAAACCACAGTGAAAACAATCCCTGCTGGGCAGCTGTGCAGCACTACCGGCAAGGGAACAGTAAAAGCACATGTACTTTAAGACACCACTCCTCTGCAAGAAGTGGAAAGATGAAAATCAACAGTCCTGCCCTGTTGCTACCCAACAGCAGAGCAGTGGTTCCAGCCACTGCCTGAGACAAGATACTCAGTCACGCAGCCGCCCTCCACCCACAGACTACACCGCACTGCCTGATGCAAGCTCTTTGGCCAGCACGTGCCTTAAGGGGTGCACTGAGCTGGCCCCAGGGGGAAGAAACCAAACCCAATCACTCACCTCCAAGTAGAGCAGAGATGTGCCTTAAGTTACAGGAATAAAAGCAGTTCAAATGCTAACACAACAGTGTTTCATGCGGACTTTTTATTTCATTGTTATGCAACCGCATAAGTATAAATAATCGTGTTCAATATATAACAATTATGACATCCATAAGGAGTTTCTTAGAGAAAATAAGACTGCAAACACTTTATTGCACAGACCCTAACAATGTTTTCTTTTTTTTTTTTTCTCCTCTTTTTCCTGTCAGCTGAGGAATCTACAGAGGAAGTCTACAAAAGAACACATCAGATCTACAATCACATAAAGACTAACCAAACAGAACACTGGCAGGAGGATCTCTAACAGCTCACTGATAAGGTAAACACCAAACATATACTACATAAACACAAGCCTAAGCACTGTTACACTTCCAAAATGCAAAGAACTTATTTGTCAGAAGTGATAATGAACTATACAAAATATACATAAAGGTCTACCATAAACAAATAACTAGATGTGCTTTAAAGGAAACAAGAGGATAGCTGAAAAATGCAGAAGACTGTAAACTAGGAAATACCTCCCAGACAGAAATGTTACTTCAAAGTGCATTAGCATTCATTTGTAGTAACTGCCAAAGCACAGATGAACTGTAAATGTTGAGACCATTTTATCTTTAGAACTGCTCAAAAAATATCCACTGCTCACTAGCTCCTCTGTGAATGTGAACACATCAAAGGCAGTATGAATGTTCTGGTGCCACATGAAAAATCAGAAGGACTTGTTTGCGGTATTATCTTTCCATGACAGGTTTGCTGTAATCCAAGTCAACTAATCAGTACAATAAAGTTTTCACCAGAGGAAAATGAATTCTGCACACTGTCAGTTGTCATACAAACCTCCAAGTCAAGATTACACTGTGCTTGTATGAAAGATTTTCTAACTTTTGACACAGAAAGACGATCCATAAATCCTGATGAAACAGGTAGAGGCCTAGCTCTATTGTTTGTACAGATAACAGGAATAAGCAAAAACACCATTCTATTGATCCCCATCATTAAAACCCATGCATATGCAAGGGTTAAGTTGTAGTGCTTCTGCACGTATTTCAAATTTTACCTTTCACTCTTCAAAATAAACCTCCACACTAAAATGATTAAAGTCTACATATTCCACAGTATACAAAATTTAAATAAGGCTTAGCAAAAGTAAAAAGACACTCACATTCTAGCACCAAATAGCTCCAACAGGTTCCTTTGTTACAAAATGCTTATTTGATAATTACAGTATTTACTTCTTTTGCATACAAATAAAAAGGTTATGTTATGAAATGTATGGAGCTACTCAATGCATTTAGAAATGAGTATGAAACCCAGAATTACTTGCTAAAAACAGCAAGTTAGCTTACAACATAAGGCCCCAGCTATGTATTAAGATGTATTGGATGTCCTGAACTTTTTAGAATATGGTATGAAAACTTTTTTTCCTTTATACCTTATCATAAAATAGAAAAAAGCTACCACTGTATGAAGCTATTTATGCAGATCTATACACCATGGTAATACATATTCTCTAAATGTATTAAAAACAGGGATGACATACTAGTACTGCAAGTCATGTGCTTATACTTGTGCCTCACACTGTAAAGGTCCGAATTTAAAAAAGCTCAAGGAGCTCAAGAGAGGACTGCAGCAAAACATAAGCACATGACTTATGCTTCAGAGTCTGAGCCTTGTCTGAGGTGCAAGTCACAGAACACACTCCCAGTAAAAAGATGAGAACCACCATGTCACCAGAGAACATGACTCTTGCTGGGATGCCCTGAAAACCAAATGGTCCTCCCGTGGCTTTAACAACACCTACTCCAAGAGCCAGGCTTTGCGAGGCAGGGACATGCAGTAGGGTCTTGTGTTAGATCTGGTGAAGCAGTCACTCAGGTACAGTACTATCAAAATTGGATTATTAAAAATACATGTAAAAACTTACAATAAGCCACTGTGTTTATTCTGTAGTAGTATTTTTTTTATCCTCTAGCTAGGAGTTTTAGTAAGTAAGAATGTAGCCTGGTTTTGTCTTCCAGTTAGACCAATGCTTGTGCATGTCTATGCCAGGTCTGAGTTTTAGTAATTTGGTTTCATTATTTGAGTATGGCAAATAAGTGGCAATGCAACTATCTAAAGAAGGAGAAAGTAAACAATGCAATCAGCAGCAAAGTATATATGCTACATTCAACCCCCAAACACATTGCTAGGTATTTACAGAGGAAATCTTTTCTTAAACAGCTCTCAGCTGTAAAGGTATTTTTGTACAAATACTATATGGTAACAGTTTTGCCGGTTACAATTGGGAAGGCATTTTGAAAAAAAGTCCTCTCTTTATATATCCCCTGTTCTCCCTCCTCAGTGACATGAAAGCTTTGCTGCACACAAAGACATGACACAGTGCTGGTTTAAAGGCAGTCTAATATATTGAAATTGTTTCAACTAGTCTTTAATTCACACCTGCCAGGTCTTACAGCTACTTCCTGTGAGGACTGCTCCGTGAAGCCTCCTTTCCTCGCCGCTGCCGAGCTGAGTCTTTGTCATCAGAAAGTGCGTTAGGGCGGTCAGGTATGGCTGCTGATCTAGGCAAATCTTTACCTACATTCTGTTTTCTTGAAGCAGACTGCTGAGCCTGAACAGCATCTTTTCCCTTTCCATCCACAGTGTTAACAAAAAACGACTTTTCCAGATTTCCAGGTTTCCCCCCAGGGTTTGAAGCAGGGTGGTGGGCTTCTACTACAACAGCAGCACTGTGCAAGGCCAGCAGTGAAACACTTTTAGTCATTTCTGCTCTACCGCCCCCTGCAGAAGAGGCGCTTTTCTTGTTTACCTCCTTGCAGGTTGCAGGAAGCTCAGGTGAGGCTGCTTTAACCTTTGCTGAGGATGCACTGCTCTTCGCTGAAGACAAAACAGGTACTTGTCTACATTCAGAGAAACTGGCTGAACAAGTCAGTGGCTTTCCTGGTGTTGCAGCCACATGACAAGAATTCTGCCCGCTGGCAACCGAAGAATGTTTTATTGCAGTCTGCTTATTTGCATCCTCTGGCTGTTTTTGATTAACTTGTCCCTTCCCTTTTGAATCTTGAGAGCTTTTGCTACTTGTGGTCACTTTTTCTGCTCCTTTCCCTCTGGCATCACAGTTTGCAAGGCAAAGGGTAGGCTCTACCTTCCCACTGTCGAGCTGAACATAAAGTGCGTCAGTGCCTTTTTTTCCATCGGGTCTTTTGTCTGCAGAGATCATCTCGTTACTAGGGCTTCTGTCTGCCTGTTTGCTCAGCAAGAGACCATCCTTCACAGAGGCAAACTTTGGAGACATGGGGTTTTTTTCAGTGAGATGAAGTTGCTTTTGATCAACAGATTCCCCCAAGCCTGCTGGTTCTTGCCTCTGCATCTTAGAACTCTCTGGGCCTGCTGGTACTGGGGTGACAGAAGAGGATTTGGGTTTGATGTCAGGAGTGATGCTGCTTATTCGGAGGGTGGCTACTGAGCTATGCTCCAAATTCACAGGCCTTTCGGCTTGCACATATTCATTGCTCATTTTTCTAACAGAGCCTGAAACAGAAGAAAGGGGATCTACAACATTTTTACTGGCACATTTCCCATCTTTCCGGGAGCTGGTAGACATCTGAATAATAGTTTCTTTTTCTTTTACAGTTGGAGTGCATGGTTTTTGAGACAGTGTCTGTTTATCCAAGCACTTAGCCTTAGAGGAACTTGTGTCAGAGTCTGGCTTGTGTTTATTACTGCTGCTTTCCACGCAGGTGGCAGCAGGTTTCACATGTTCTTGAACACCTATCTGAACATCTACAGCACAGTTTCTGCTTACAGTGTCTCTCACAGCAGAGGAGCCTGAAGTGTTAAGTTGCTGCCGACTAACTGGGCTCGACTGCTCTCTCTCAGTAGTTTGAAGCCTTATGTCAGTGAGTTGTTTCTGATCTTTCTTTCCTAAATCTTTGGCATTGTCCTTCTGCACAGAGGAAACCAGTGCAGACTTCCCATTTTTAGGATCAATATCTGTTAAGGGCCGCATGGGCCCTTTGGATGGAAGAGCTTCACTCTTTGACTCTGTGATGGTAACTTTCTTAGACTCACTGAGAACTTTCTGCTTGGTTATGTCCTTCTCCACAGAACTACTAGCAACACTGCCATCATCTTTGCCTAGCTGTGTCAGTGATTCTCTGCCATCTTTAGGCTGTGCCCTAGGGCCAGCTGCGTGCATTTTTCCTTGCATCTGAGGTGGAAGGGCAAAATCAGCACAATTTTTTTCACTGCTTTTGATGTAGCTCGCTATCAGGACATCAGAGACAGGTACCTTCAGAGATGACTCCCTGATCACCTCCACCTTTGCAGGGATAGGCTCACAGCTTCTCTGGGCTACTGGCTGTTTGGCAGGTAATTCCTTTTTTATTTGCTTCTCTTTTCCTACAGCTTTTTCAGGAGTGCTTTGGACAGCAGAAAGTTTGGAGTACATTTGGGTAGTTTTAACGCTCTGACTTTGAGTAACACAAGACTTTGCCTCCACTGAATTGTCCTTTTGTTTTGAAGGGGAGGTATCTTTCGTTTGAACAGCTTCAGTAACAGCAATATGGCTTTTAGTAGCGGGACTAGACACCTTTTTCTCTGTCACTACTTCTGCAGCCACAGGGATGACTGTTGGTTTTGGAGAACTCTTGCTTGACTGCAGAACCTGAGGCTCTGATACAGTGACTTTGTCAGGTTTTGAACAGCTTGGCAACTGCTCTTTCTGACCAGCCAGCTCTGCCTTAACACCACTCTCTTGTAGTGCTGTGGGTTTAGTAGATCCCCCACCACTGCTGGTGGTCTGTCCTTCTGGCAGCACATGCAAAGGCAGTTCTGTCTTTGATGCCTGAGGACCAGAAAGTAAGGCAATGTCGAGCGTGCCTTCTATTGGCTTCAAACAGGAAACAGACCTCCCATCCAGTTTATATTCTGATGGACTTTTTCTGACAGGAGCCTCAGTGGAAAGAAGGGCTGATTTTTCTACACTCACATCTGCGCGGCCATTCAAGGTCTTGAGAGGAACAAAAGAAACTGAGCTCATCTGAGCAGCATGCGCACTGCTGATAAATGTTCTACCATCGGCAACCGCAGTGGAGTCCTGCTGTATGTTCGTGGGTCTTCCAGTATTAAGTTGGAGGCATTCATGAACATTTGATGTCAGTTTGGGTTTTAGCACTGGACAGACACTGTCATCTTTTTCTTCCATGGACATTTTCTTTCTAAGATAATCAATATTTGCAAGTTTACCATCTAATCTTTCAAACTTGACAAATTCTTTTGTTGATACATTTTTATCTGTGTTTTCTCCCATTCCATTTAGCATCCTATCAGAGGACTGAGGTAGCACATCTTGCAGTGTACACGGAGGGGAAATTCTTTTGAAGTCGTAAGAAATATGACTGAGTTCATTAGGCAGAGGCCCATGACACACCTGTGCATCTAAAGCAACACCATCATTCAATCTCAAGTTTACATTCTTTTGAAGAGTGTCTTTGAGTATACCACCAGCTGACTGGGTCTCCAAAGCAACAATTTTTGTTTCAAACTGATTTGATCTTTCTAATACCTTCTGGAATGCTTTTTTGTCTCTTTCTTCCATTCTTAAGGTGTTGGGATTTTCTGGTTCACTGCTAGGTTCATGTATAGCAGCATTTGCTTTTTCAGCAAAATCTTGCTTTTTCATAACTACCTTGACCTTCAGCTTCTCTCTGTCTAGCTCATCGATGGATTCCTGCCTACCTAATTTTCGGGAGATGGGTCGTTTCAAGCAGCCCTGCTCTGCAGGCCTGACTCGTGTAAGTGATGGCATGTCACACACATTCTCCTCCAAGCTCTGAAGAGTTATTTCCCTTTGACACAAATCTCTGTTCACTTCTTCTTGGGTCACTTCCAGACTGTGTTTTCGTGAACATAAGTGTTTCTTATCACCGCCATAAGAGGGTGCAAGTTTCTCTTCAGACTGGACTCTTTTCAGCAGCGGAGATCTTGGCGGCTCTGCACTCTTTGGCCTAACAATATGCCTTACAATAGTTGGAGGGGAGTGCATTTTGCCAGGAAAAGATTGAGCTATTTTTGTATTTCCAAGTGAATGTCCTAGTAACGGTGAAGGAGATCGCTGAGGGGATGTTGGCTGGGGTGTTGGAGAAGGTGTCCTTGCAAGAGGAGAAAGAGGAATACTGCCAGCTGATTTGCGTCTTCCCGATCTGTATCTTTGCCCACCAAGCTTCGGACCCAAGCCATGAAGGGTGCTGGGTCTTATGTGTCCTGAACCAGCCGGAGAATTGGGAGCACTTGAACTAGGCGAGCTACTCTGGGAAGAGTTAGTACCTATAAAAAAACCCAAACAAACAAACCAAACATAAGATTAGCAAGGTATTTTTAATCTTGTCTAAATGTTTTGGGAGACACGGAACTTTTGCTGGTCCGAAAGGCCTATGTGCCATCTGTTGCCACAATGTTCCAAAATTTGGAAGGTTCTGAGTGACTGGGCTGTAAAGCGCTCATCGTTCCAGTTATGTTACTATTTCTCCCTTTCTCCCTCTGTTGCTTCATCCCCTGTTAATTACTGCTTCTTTCTATTTAAACAGAATAGCTAATGCTTTCTGGCACTTCAAAGCAATGATTAAGGCTTTCCAAATAATCTGTCTTTGCCTAGGGATTGTACCACAGCAGACACCTTTAGTACACACTAAAATAATGACAGAAGTAAAACAAGAAAAAAGGGCAGGCTTTTAAGAGCCAGAAAGATGTATATTCCAGCACCCAACCAATCTTCTCAGCAATATAATTGCATTCATGAGTGCCCATGCTAGCTCCATTGTGTAGCAATATTTTCCTCGGTTCCATTCTTGTATCAGTCAGTCCCTCCTGGAGAAGCTTCTACCTTTTACTCCAAATTTGGGATTATTAGTTATTCAACTTACAGACACTGGACTTGGATTTAAACACTGGGACAAACTTAGTGGACAGTTCCCTTTTAGGTGCCTCTGTGTCACGAAAACAGCTTTGATCTGCCATCAGGAATCTTTTTCCCTTTTCCAGACAGAAACCAGCTCTTCAATGAATATGTATGTCCAAGCTGACTAGTCTTAGCAGAGTGCAACAGATCTGGGGAGTTCATAAGAAGTAGAATACACTTCAAGTCTTTTTCCTCTGCCCTCTACTCATTCACACTCACCAGATGGAAAATCAGGAGTAGAGCGGTAGCTTGGGGTAGGTGATCTCGGAGATAAGCTGTGAGTTGGAGACCCAGGCAAGCTCTCCCCTGATGAAAGTGATCGGTTCAGGCAAGAGAAACTTCTGCTGGTGTGAAGAAGAGGCGACGGCTGCTTGGCCAGCTTCTTGAAGAGAGATCTTCTCCTAGTGCGAGAAGAGCACAGCACTAATCGGCAGTTAAGATGCACAGAACATACTGTTACCACAGGCAACTCTGGCAAGCTGACACTGTTTCTCTCTCCTGTTATCCTGAGAAAAGCAAATATTAAACCTATTTAAATGAAAGCAAACCACACTTCAGAGCGTTTATAAAATGCACAAAGTTTATAAAATAACCTGATTTGCAAATAGGTGGGATAGATACTGTAACTAAATCTATTTGTACTAAAATTTACTCCCTGTATTTCAGAAGAACCATTAACTCCTTCTGAGTATACATCGTCACTTTTTTTAATTTAAGAGCCCATGAAAACTGAAGCAATATCTATAAAGTACTAGCGATGTGTTTACAAAATAAACTTCAGCTTATCATCAAACTAAAAATTCCCATAAACTTAGCATTAGAAAGTTTAATGGAACAAGTACAAAAAGATATACTTAAGCCAAATTAAGATGTAACCTCAGTTACTTACTTTCTTCCCCATATCTATGTTTGTGTCATGCAAAATACTTAGAGGTTACTGTAACAGATTTAGGCAAAACAGGATTAGAAGGATGGGTTACAACCATAAGATCTCACAGAAGAAGGTAATCTTTATGTTGAAGACAAGAGAGAACTGTAATAACTTAATATTTAATTATTATGTATACACACACAAGGGAACATATTCACCATGAAGCAAAAGGATTTCTCACCGCTCTAAACTCTCTTTCTTCTTGGTTTTCTTACTGCGCCTGACCATTCGGCTCCTGTAGCTGTTTCGTCTGGCAGGTCCCGTCTTGATGGAAGTGTTTTCAAAAGGGGTGGTTGTTACCGAGACTTTGTTACCACTCTGCCAAAATGGAGGAGGAACCTTTAGGTGTGAGTAATACAAGACAACTTCGCCTTAAATTGAAGCTACACCACAAATGCGAACACCACAATAAAGAACTCCAGCATACGAGTAAGAGCTGGCAGTGTAGGGAGCCCTATGCAGATGTTGCCAGGCTAACGTATATAGATAAACAACGACTGGAAAAATCTCAAATTCTGCCAGATTTCCTAAACCTCCCCTCTTCCAGCTTTGGGGCAGGGAGAAATTCCAGTTGTAGCTAGGCAGGAGGAGACCAAGGATTGACCAAGACTGCAATTTTCAAGATGGAAGCTTCTACAGAAACATCCTATTTCCCAAAAGAACAGCTGTCACTGTGCAGTGGTCCACTCACTGGCCATTCAAGTCTCAGGATACCAAACTCTTAGAATGATGACATGGAGGAGAAAACTTAGTTATTGTTATCAGTCCCAAACCATCCTTTACCTTGTTCAAAAGAGGTAACAAATATAATTAAGATAAGCTTTTTAGGACTGCCTGCATGAACAGATGACTCAATGAATAAAGCCAACTGTAATGATTCCATGCTTATGTTTTAAAAATCCGTACCTCCTGCGCAGCGCTGTATACCACTACAATGAAAAACTTTTCAAAGGAATTCCAATTGCCCAGATTAATTTATAATACAGCACATTGGGATAAACAATAATCTCTCATTTTGAATTTACTCTTGTATGTAGTGTGCAGAGCTGTCATGCTTCTCTTTTTCTGTATCTAACACAGAAAACAACTGCACACCCACTTGCCTAAGATTACAGAATTTTCTGCTATACATTCCTTGCAAAACTGGAAAAAATTTCCTCCTGGTTTCAGAGAAGGAAAATAAAGACTTATGGAAAAGTGTATTTTCCATCTTTCCTCAGCTCTACGTATTTCCCTGTAGAAGAATGAGGCTGGGTTAATTAGCATTGATAACATACAGCTGTGGTTGGCTTCAGGGGCAGCGGGTTGGCCCATGTAGATAAGGTGCAGCTGCGGCTGGTTCTGTTAAGGGGTTGAGAGCCAGTGAAGGGAGAGCTGCCGAGGAGGAAGCGGAGAGAGGAAGAAGCAAGAGAAGAGAGAGCACACACCCTGGATGAGGAGAGATGAGGAAAAGGCAGCAGAGGGACTGGCATGAAGAGTGTGCTGGTATGAGATAGCCAAAGACCTTGTTGCAGCTTGATGGTTTGGAAAGTGCTGCAACAAATTACCTGATGAAGATGGGTGAATTCAAAAAAGTGCTTGAAAATGTCAGATTTTTTGAGAGACAGATATCTCTGTGTCAGTGCCTCAAATATACTTCAGCTATGTCATCACCAGTGCCAGTTTTTTTCGGAGAAACTAAAATCATAACAGGGTATATGACGTCACTGACCTTTCTCCAGATCTGTGCAACAGTAGCTTATCATTTGTACTTGACAAGCACAAAATGTGGTAACTGATCTCTGAAAGAAACGTACCCCCTCAATCCTTGGTGAAAACAGCAAGTGCTTTTGTATCCCAGTTTTCCAAGACTTACCTTTAACAGCAGCTCAATGACTTCCGTGTGAACAAGACCATGCACCAGCTCTCCATTGATATGAGTAATCAGGTCTCCAGCTTTTAAGCCTGCTTGGTAAGCCGCACCTCCTTCTTCTACGTTCTGGAAGTTAGAGATGAAAAGAATATACAAAAAATGGACTCTGTTTAACCTTCATACTTTCAAAAGCAGGCTTTGTTTAACAAACTCCTTCTGTAAAAGCAGCTGGCAATGAAGAAAGCTTAAAGATATACAGGTTATATAAAGGAAGAAAAGAAGAAGAATTGGAGCAGTCGTTTCACCACCAACTACTTACTCAAACTTTGTACTTACACAGGACTGAAATGGTTTCAAAGCTCAATGAAAGACTACCTGTGGCTGCTGGTATTAAGTAAGCTCTGTATAGCAGTGCAGTTTTCATGCATGATAAAGAAGGGGTGATTCACTCCCCATGGCAAAATTACAGAAATGAATGAAGTTAGCATTTCTCAGCACCAGTTACTATGTAATTAAAGCAGCAGTCACATGCAGTACCCTAACGATGATAAAAATTAACTCTACCATATAGCAAAGGATTGTTTTCATTTGGTTCAAATTCACCAGGCTGCCCATTAGAGCGCAGCACAAAGGTGACAAAAAGACCAAAACAAACTGAATTATTTTGCAGGTGTCTTAAATAATTTATTATGCCTTAAAAATAGCTTTTGAAGACTTTTAAGTCATGCAACCATTACTGAAGCCTACAGTGCTTACAGAGCTTCCCCCCCTCCCCCCCCAAACTTATAGTATTTGGAAAAAAGCCAAGGTTTCACTTTTACTGCAGTGTACCGTCTTCTTCCCTTCCTTTCATTGATGTGGTGCTATGCCAGTGGCAACAAATCCGATTTTTTAATTTATTCCACTATCAATTAAATGCACCCCACTCTCAAGATGCAATGTTCTTGACAGATTAATAGCTCTGAGAGGTAAACAACATGAATGAAAAATGAGTAATACACTATCACATCAGTAGCACGGCTACTTCAAAACCTAGAATACCTATTTAAAACAAATTACTGTACAGAACTTCAATGCTTTTTATATAGTTGTGATCAATTCGTCAAAATTCTTTTAAGTTTAAATTTTATTATGTATTTTTATATAAATATTATAAATATTTATATTATATATTAAGTTGAAATATTTTAAACACACACACAATTTCTGTATGTATAAACTATGTAAAGTGTAATTTGCTATCAACTAGATTATAAAATTAATATATACTTATTTACATAAATGTATATTTATTTTACAATTATGGAGGTTGATAACTAATGAGATGCAAGAACTGCTGCCTTTGTCTTTAGCCTGTCTCTCACTTTGTTCAGATCAGCAGCAAACAGAGGATGAAAAATACATGATTTATTCAAGACAGTCAATCTTTTTCTTGTGCCATAGAATCAAAGGTATTCACAAATCCAAATGATTTGCACATTTCTACACAAAAGAAAGTCAGTGCTTGAGCTCAGCCTACTTGCATCTAGTAAAATACTGTTGACTTCCATGAATGCCTTAATTGATGCAATTTAATAAATGGCATGTATATGTATTTCAACAGTTTCTGTTTACAGTACTTAGACACGGCTGTTCACAATTGCCAAACATGCTGAAAGTGAAAGGGAACACAGAAGGTCAACATTGTATGTAGGTACCACTTCTGCCAAAGGTGGCTCATGTACAGGCACAAATTTCATTCTAAGAAAATTTGTTTGGCACAACATCACAATTTACACAGTAACTGTCAACAAATAGATACCATAGGTACAAAAATAAAACACAAGTACATCATCACACTTTGCTGTGAGTATATACAAGCAAAAAACCCTATTACCTACCCAAACAATATGGTGTACAGTGTAGATATCGCTGTCACCCACGTAAACCCTGATTGCTCGGATGGTGAAGCCATACTTTTTTCCTGAGCTGTGAACTACTATCGGTTGATGAGAACTTACAACAGCGATCGATGAATCACGGCTGGGAGATGAATCTCGAGAGGATGAAGGATCAGATGACAGGGAATGAGGAGACATAGGACTTCCCAAAGGAGAAACACCAAACACATCTGGAAGAAAATAATCTGCCCATTAGCAGACATTCTGAGCACACCCAAATACAGACACACAACATGGACTGTGCTTAGTTTTATGACACCTCTGCATCAAAATACACCATTTTCTTTGCATGAACACTCTCTCCTCCTCAGTCAGTGTGTATCTCAGTGAAGAAGTTTAAACAACAACCAGATCTGAGAACTAAATTTTTTTCCCTGCAGTGTAAATTGTATTTTATAATGCAAGGGCTAACTCGTCATATGTAGACTGCTTTTTCCTTTTAGATTGGAAACACACAAATTGCTGACTTTGAAAGAACGGTTCTCAGCCTCTTCCTAACAAACAATTATGAAAAGAAAATCAGTTTGGTGGCAGATGTTACTGTACACCCGAAACCATCCCCCAAATCATCCAGCAGTGCTAAACAAAGCACTAGCTGGTTTTCTGGTTTCAGTTATATATAGGTATAGATAAAAGACTGCCATAATTAAACCACAATATCTAGTTGGTATACAGGACAGCAACTCAATGTTTTTACCAAGCTTCCATTTCTACATTCTGCTACATCATGTAAGACCAGAACTTCTGACAACAGTATCAATTACGGCTTTGTTTTATTTCATTGTTTTGAAAGCACTATGTGCTTGTGCAAATGTAAATACAATTGCAGCAGCATAAAACTGCATTTTTGTGACTGTAACAGTGTGACGGCTCTGCAAAGGAATGCAGCCCAGAAAGATTCCAGGTTTCGCATCCATGCCAAGCCATGTCATGTGACGGCAGATATGCTTTGACAGCAGAGGTGCTACTCCCTGGATGTGAGTCACCAGAGGCTCCCAGAGATCAGCATCACTGGGTTAATGCTGAAATCCCAGGAAACAGCCAAGCCCTGAGGGCTTGTCACTGTCACCCTCCAGCTATTCTTGAAGCTGTACATAGTCAGCTACTTAAAATGTAAGCTACACCCCTACTGTAGGACGGGCCAAGGACTGAAGCCTGCATCCTGCTGTGCATGCACATGGTCGAACAAAAAGTAGTGGCCACTAAGAGACATTTTTGCCTGTCAGAGAAGGTCCCTCAGCTGTAATGTGACCACATCAACTTGTTGATGGAGTGCACCATCTAGCAGTGCACGTGAAAACAAACAACAACAAAAAAAAAAAACCACAAAAAAAGCATGACACAGAATCCATTCTGGACTCTCCAAAATCTTGCGTTTATGTCATAAACCACCAAGTATGCATAAATAACAGTATTTCAAACAAGAAGATTTGTATCTACCTCCAGGGATCATGAGGGACAAAGCACTTGCAGACAGAGACTTTGTGACTTTTCCAGAGATCTTCTTTTTCTCTGTGTTTTCTAATCGCTGACGAGCCACGTGAGATCCAACTTCACTGGGTAGCTTTGAGGTGCTATCTGTACTGTCCACACCCTCACTTCTTCCATTTATCTGATCTAAGTGCTCTGGAAAACTGCCAACTGTATGGAGAAGAAGGGTTGAACACATTGAGGGAAAACTGGAGGTCAGGGAGAGGAAATGGTACATACAATTGTGAGATAGGAATTTTTCTTTCCGTTGACAAGTTCGTAAAACAACATTACAGAAATATGAGTAATTATTTCAGACTTACAGAATGCATAAATATTAACAGAATTAATTGAAGCAACAGTTTTTTGTAGTCACTGACTAAAGTAAACTAAGAGACAAAAGCTGAAGTAAATCTGGTATCTCAGTATGCAGCTCTCACCTTAGAGGACTTAATCATATATTTATTTTTCATACGAACTCCTCCTGAAGTAATTGAAAGGCTCCCAGCCTACATAAGTTGCTATCAGCTTAACAAGTTTTCCAAAATCATTAGACACTAAGTTTAATTATATTTTTAATTATAATATTTTGCTTTTATCCTTTGGGTGGTTTTCTACCACAGAGAAGATAGATACCTGGCACCGCTATGCTCAGTATTACAACCATATTGGTAGTAGTCTGTCATAGGTAATGAACTTCCACAACACTGAATGGAGGAAGAACTAAACGTTTCAAACAAACCTGGCTTTGTGTCACATGACCTATCATATCCTTTTCTCCATAGAAGGATCCTGCAAAGGCTCTACTGTCAAGTCACTGTTATATTAACTTACGTAGCAGCCCTCCAGAGTCTGTGGGGAAGCACCAACATTTGGTGCTTCCAAATATGTTGAAACTTTCCCATACATGTTTTCGTGAGGTGTTTCTAGCTTGAGCCTGAGCCCAAACCAGACCCCTCTTGGGATGGCTTTTTTTAAAGCAGTCCTGAAATACACAACTTAAATCCATGAATGCTACTGCTTCTAATGTCATCAGTCAAGAGACCCACTGTGAATTACCTGATAGTGTGGAACTGCTGATTGTACTTGCTGGAGTGGTGACTTCAGGTTCATCTTGCACTGTTTCCTCGCTCACAAATGCAGGCTTTTCCTGTTCCTCCCGTTGACCCACTAAGCCAGTAGAATCATCCTGCTCTCCTTCGGCTGATATGGCTAACTTTGGAAGCAAACCAGTACTGTGTTGCTGCCTGCTCCTCTCAGTGTCAGACGAGATGGATGTAGATATTTGTTGTCTGCATTAAAAATAAGCAAACTCTCATGCAGTTATTCAAATGAGGAAGCCTGCTACCTGGCAAGCAGGACAGACTGCTTCCAGCACCTCCTTATACTTACATTTCAGAATATTCTGAACTCCAGCTTAAAGATTCCACAGAAGGCAATGTTACACTTTTTGTTTTGTCTCCTGCATCTTCCTTTTCCTCACCTTGCGTTTGAGTGACTCGGTCTATGCTACTAAATACCTATTACAGACAAGAAAAAAAACACAAAACCCCTGACTCATCACTGACATATTCAACACAAAAAGATAATGCAGGAAAGCACATTTCAGGTTCTACTCTTCATGTCCTAAACGCCTATACAGTATTTCAGAGTGCAAACCTCAAAATTCTTGAGCCTTTCTAGATTTCCAAAAGTCTGTGTTCTTAAAATGCTTTCCTATTTTGCTCTCTTGGCTCCTCACATACAGGGTCAGGAATAATGCCTCTTCTCATTATGAATTCATCAGCTTTCTCCCCATTTCACTGGGTGAACCAACAGAGTATAAACATCGTCTATAGCCTTGGGGTTTCTACATCACAGGCTTAATGCATGTCTTGGATTAATTCATAACCATAAAGCCAATCAAGGCAAAAATCCCCTAACCCTAAGATACTGACTTAGTGTCTACCAGTCAAGTGTGGAAAGCAGAAAAATTTATCTGAATTGACTTTGACGTTAAGAATAAATTACTTGACTAAAAAGTTTAAAAAAATAAACTCTGGACATTGGACAATCATTAGCTGTTAAACGCACACAGAAATTGTCACATATATTCTATAGTCTGAGAGGCTCAGCTAGACATGTAATGACATTAACAAACCAAACTATTACTGTGGTACAGAACTTTTGAAAGGACAGAAGTTCACAGAATCACAGATTTAGGCTGAAAAGGACCTCTGTGGGTCATGTTGTCTAACTCCTCTGCACAAGCAGGGTCACCTAAAGCTGGTTGCTCAGGACCATGTTCAGAAGGTTTTTGAAGACCTCCAAGGATGGAGACTCCACAACCTCTCAGGAGAACCTGTGCCACTGCTTGATAACTCTCACAGTAAAAAAGTGTTCCTGCGCATTCAGACAGAACCTCCTGTGTCTCAGTTTGTGCCCGCTGCCTCTTGTCCAAGTTATCTTCAAAGAGACTGTATCTGAATTTGAAAAATACCACCAAGACAAAATAAGGAGTTTACATAGAATCAGGATAACTACATCCACGATTCCAGTCTCTCCTCTTTCATGCTATCACAGACACAATACATACACGGTACTGCAAAACCAACATAAAATCAACCAATTCCTTAAAGGAATGCTTACAGACAAACAAGGTACAAACACAGACTTGCCAAATACACCTTTAAACACAGTTCATAAAGTAGGTTAAAGGGACTTTTTAAATGGAAAGCTTTTGAAAATCACTCCTGGATGCTATACTAAGACTAAAAGCACACTCACTAGGCATTCCACTTCCATTAGTTCCTGCCAATTTACCCTCCACAGTATTTTCTGAGCATATCCACTCTGCCACTATTGGCACCCCTTGTCCCGTAACTTGTCCAGTAACAATTAGCTCTCATCTCAACTACTGAAGTACACTACCATTTGGACAGTCAGCTTTACCTTCAATTCACAGCATTCAAATCGCTCCCTCAAATCCACATCTCTCCCTGCCCACATTATATCATGCTAAGCACTATTTTGCTTTTTTCCTTCAGTCTAACGTCATTTAATTAACAGTTACCATAGGCTAGTACTTTAATCTTTTTAATGGCACCATCTTCAAGATACCCAAGACACAACTGGAGAAACATGCAAACTATGTACAAGGAAACCCATCTAAGAAACACCCATTAGCATTTAACAGAACAGTCACCCTAAACTTTCTCTCATGCTATCTGCTTTCTACAGAAAACATGAACCTATTTATACTATTTTCTATTATCTTCTAAAGGATTCAAGAAATCACTTTCCTACAGAATCTTCCCGTGTTTTGATTTAATGGTATTAATTTCATTCTTGCTTAATGTCAGTCAACTTTTCTTGAAGAAACAATGCCCTATACATCTCTTCCATATCTAACATTTACAAACTCTACAAAACTAGCAAAATGTTTACGTACATAACACATACTAACATTACAGAAGTTTTTACTTACTTTTGAAAATCTGTGTGAACATGATGAAAACTGTCTTATCTCCAAGTTAAAATCTTCATCATTGGTATCATCTTCTTCCTCCGTTTCCATATGGTGGTATCTCTCAGAGCGAGCTATAGACAAGGAAGATAAACTATTTCAATTTATCAGGAAGGATGGATACGAAGCTTTAATATTAACTGAAAGCATAATTTTATTCTTAGGATTATTCCTGCTGAAATGTCAAACCACCAGTGAAATTGCAAGCTGCCAGTGATTCTGATAAAGGAGATTTTTCAAAGCAGTAAGCACAAGTCAAAGGCAGCGATTATTTAAACAGGGCTTCATCACATTCTTTTAGTGCCATCAAACACCTACTGTCAAAATAACTTGTGTCATCTTCAGACTCCAGTTGTGGAATAAATTCTGCTTTCTGCCTCAACAGACCATTCCAGTCAAGGCTCCTGAAGAACTGATGCTGCTTTACTTCATATGCGCCACCTGGGGGAGCCACAGAAAAACACTGAGCAAATCATACCAAATACTCGACGTTAATTAACCAAACGCCTGGCCAGAAAATGCAAATTATCATGGAAAAGCAAGTTGTTGCTGCAGGCAGGAACATTTACTACCCATTTCCACTAGAATCCCCTAAACCTTTCAGAGCAGCTCCCTGTCCCTGACTACTTGTTGTCATTCCTTTAGCAGTGGTGGCATTCTTTCATCATCTTTCCCCCTTGAACATTTCTATTTTTCTGCATATACAAATTGTTATCTGTCAGCTACACGTTAGTCAGAGGCATCAGATGTAGCAGCAGTAGTGGTCATTATAAAAAATATAAATATGTGCCCTAGATGAGTAAGTACAAATTAGAAAGTAATGAAAAACGATTCTTAATGTTCAGTGCAAATACCATTGGCTGACCAGGAGCTCCTTTTTGTTTTATGGCAGTAACAAGCAACTCTATAGGAAATAACCTTATCATTTATCTTTTTACAGATTACTGCCTACTTGTTATGTGTGTTAAATAATTATACCAGTTTCAAGTTAAGAAACAACTACAAGAACACCACAACATACTGGAATTTTTTGTCCTGTAGAGGTGGGAGAAGGTGTTATTAATAAGCATAAATCCAGTTCTAAAAACTGAACAAGTACCTGCAGCAGCCAAGAATTTCTGCCAGCTTGGTTGTATTTGGTTTATGTGGCAAGGTTTTGGTAGTGGGGGGATGCAGGGGCAGCAGCTGCCCCCATGTCTGATAAGAGCCAGTGCCAGCTGGCTCCAAGATGGACCCGCCGCTGGCCAAGGCTAAGGCAACCAGTGGCGCTGGTAGTGCCTCTGGGATAACAAGAGTAAAAGATGCTGCACAACAGCAGCTGGGGACAGGAGTGAGAATATGTGGGAAGAAACCCCTCTGCAGACCCCGAAGTCAGTGAAGAAGGAAGGGCAGGACATGCTACAGGCACCGGAGCAGAGATTCCTCTGCAGCTCCTGGGGAAGACATGGGAGACAGGCTGTGCCCCTGCAGCCCGTGGAGGACCCCGCGCTGGAGCAGGTGGATGTGCCTGAAGGAGGCTGTGACCCTCTTTGTAGCCTGCACTGGAGTAGGCTCCTGACAGGACCTGTGGCTGCGTGGAAGAGCAGCCCAGGATGGAGCAGGTTTGCTGGCAGGACTTGTGATCCTGTGAAAGACCCATGCAAAAGCAGTCTGATCCTGAAGGACTACACCCTGTGGAAGTGACCCACACTGAAGCAATTTATGAAGAACTGCAGTGTGCGGGAAGGACTCATGCAGGAGAAGTTCTGTCGACAATTCTATTCCACGGTGGGACCCCATGCTGGAGCAAGGGAAGAGTGTGAGATGGAAGGAGTGGCAGAGACAACATGTAAATGAACTGATCACAACCTCTAATCCCCACGCCCCTGCGCCACTTGGCAGGAGGAGGTAGAGAAACTGGGAGTGATGTTGAGCCTGGAAAGAAGGAACGGGTGGGGGAAGGTGTTTGTAGATTTGTTCTTATTTCTCATTATCCTACTCCATTGCTAACTGGCAATAAATTAAATTAATTTCCCCCAAAACAGTCAAGTCTGTTTTGCCTGTGACTGTTAACTGCTGAATGATCTCCCGTCCTTATCTCGGCCCATGAGACTTTTGTCATATTTTCTTCCCCTGTCTATAGTCTAGTTGAGGAGGGGGAGTGACAGAAGAGCTTGGTGGCCAGTCAAGGTCAACCCACTACATTGATACAGCACATAAATTCCTCCACATCAAGGCCAAGTCAGGAGAGAATCACAGAATGTGTGAAGTCAGTGTCAGAGTTTCTGCATTGGGTTCTTTGCTCTTCTGACTGAACCAAGGAAAATTCATAAAGGCCAAATTTTCCCAAAGGAAACCAAAATCACATCTCATTCTAAGTCACTAGCCAAGGAGTGAGTATTTCTCTGAGCGCAGTAATGGGATATTAAGTCAGAATCGTATAATCCTTGATTGGTATCAGACACTTCAAACCCAAAGACATCTTTTTTCTATCGTCTTCCTTCTTTAAAACAAGTATCGAATCTACCTCTTCCTTCAACTTGACTATGCCACTCAAGTCTCCTGAGCAAATACACAATTACAGATTTCAAGGAGTGTTATGCAGCTAGCTAGTATGTATTAAATAAATATGGCTGTCATTTGAAATGCATGGTGGAGCCTGAAATAAACTGTGCTATTTTCCATGTCCCACTGCAGTCTCCATTTCTGAGTTGCTTTGACACTTGAAACTTTGCTGTGGTTTCTAAACCTCCCTCAGTGCTTCACAGAAATGGCAGCCTGGTTTCCTTCTTCAGACTGTCAGCTCTTGAGAGACCATGAATCATAGAACCATAGAATTGTTTAGGTTGAAAAAGACCTTTTAAGATTATCGAGCTTAACCATTAACCCAGCACTGCCACGTCCACCACTGAACCACATCCCGAAGTGCCAAATCTACAGGTCTTTTAAATACCTCCAGGGGTGGCAACTCAACCACTTCCCTGGGAAGCCTGTTCTAATGCCTGACGACCCTTTTCAGTGAAACAATTTTTCCTAATATCCGATCTAACCCTCCCCTGGCACAACTTGAGGTGGTTTCCTCTGTCCTGAACAGTCAAATCAGCCCATAAACAAGCTGTGCAGGTGCTCCGTGTGGCGGCACTCACCGTTACAATAGTTAAGCCGGCCTCATTCTAGCCAATTCACTTCCTTAACCAGCTGTAGCAAAAGAGGCAGAATTTGCTACCTACTTCTGATGCAGTCTCTCACAGGGCGACAGTCTTGAATTACTGTGTTTACCAAGAAAAAGCATCCTGGCAATGAAACAACATTCCTGAAAGGAATATACTTAAAACAAGGGAATGAAACTGGTTGTGGCTCTTTGTTTTGCCTTTGGCAGCAGTGCCCTTTGCAGTAGATGAAGCAGGCAGCAACTGGAGAAGCTGACTGGGGTGTCACACCTCCTTCACTCTTAACTTCTTCAGTGCAGGGCAAGGGAGAACAAGCTTTGCTGGATGCCACCTTCATCTAGACCATCAACTACATTGAAGTCTAAGGGCTGTTCACACAGGTCCCAGATGTTCTGGGGGCAAAGGATACGCAGTTCACTCATCTCAGGAATGTCATCATGTCCCAAAGAAAGACCTGTTGTTTGGGACTGTGTCAGAAGTACTTGGGGTCTGGGTTACTCTCATGTTTCCCCTGAGCGGCTGTGGTAAGGCCAGTTACGAACTGATTCCTAAAGGTCTTTTTTATGTTAGCTCTAAACAAATGCAGCACAATGTGACTCCTGGACTGTTTTGCTAACAATTTTCCACGTGCTGTCATGCTGACTCAACCTGTCACTTCGTTTCCTTAGTACCACCTATGTATTTATATTCATGGCATACAGTGTTCACTATAAATAAGACTATACATTTGGGGTCTTTTATGTAGAAGTCCTTTTTTGCTGTATTTCCATAGTGCTTTGCCCAGTGGGATAGCAGTCAGTGACTGATGCTCCCATACACTAAAAATCACATGCAATGTTCCTCACCACTGCCTCTCAACCAAATTCCCAAATAAATACTGCTCCATCAATGAACATGTAAACTCTATTACAGAAATGCACAGTGCTTTCAATAGCCTATGCAGGCTTACTGCCCCTTATACCACATAGCATTTTGAGAGGAGAATCTGACATCAGCACAGCACTGAACAACCACAGTGGAATAAACCGACACCTTTTGTTCTCACTGATACCCATCAACTTTCTTAATATTCACTCCTTTGGTTTTATTCTTTTTTGTGCAAGGCAATAGTCCTTGCTGAATGAGAGTGAGAAGACCTTTCGTAACACAATCTCAGCCACTTCTGAATAATTAGTTCAAGTATTATCACCCACCCTGAAGCCTGGAGGAACTGATTTGCCAGGCTAGGATACTCTGGAAGAAGGAAGGATCAGTTGTATATTGACTTCCCTTCTCCATTTCCCTGTTTAACACTGTATTCATGGAGCCCCCTCCAATGGCTAACTGGGTCTCTGAGAAGTTTCTGGTTTATTTATAAAATGAAGAGAAGAGTAAATATGAAAGACCACATGTATTCACCAAAGTAAGGACAGTCATCATCTTGTTAGGATCATATTACTGATCTGAATCTATAAAATACCCTCTGCTATAATGGAATATTGTCGTGCTACTTGCCCTGACAGATATTTTCTGGGCAAAACAAATAGGTGAACAGAAGCTCCCAGTGCTGAATATAGAACCTATTTCTAGCACATTAACAATATAAGATAGTGCCTCCTAACCTGTTCCAAGTCTTTCCAAAGGATTCTGCCTGAGCAGTAGGGTAATCAGGTCCTGGGCATCTGGAGGTGGTGCTTCATCCTTTTCAGGCCAGTTGATTTCATCTAGCAAAACAAAGTTGTTTGTTATTACTGATGTCTGGTCCCAACATCCAGCAGACGCTGTGTGAAAGCTCTTGTAGTGAGCTAGCAGTAAAGTCACATCAAGAAAACTTTTTCCAAGTTGCTCTCTGTTGCATACCAATTACTTCTCCCTACACATACTCCATGAACATATTGTTATGTTCCCATTTTCCTTGGTAGTATCCTTTAACCCAAAACAGTGTTTAACAACATAACACAGGCATGCTTGACTCATGGAAAACTATTGCAAAATATTAGCACAAAAAATTGTACGCTGTCCCTTCTCCCTGCCTGCCCTGCAACCCCTCAACCCCAGCAAAAAAAGATCATGGTCTACATTTTAGTTCTGGTTCATGCAGACTGCTGTTAAGATGGATGCAGCTGACCTAACCCAGGCAGTCACTGCTCACATCTGTAATCCTTCTCTAACGTTAGAAGACTCACTGCAGTCACTACTCCCATGACTATGGGCCAAGAAACTGTACTCTGCTCTGAAGAGATAGATGCCAACGGAGCTTTTTTCCAAGCATCTCATACTTCAGAGGAGAACCACCTCACTCTACTGATTTCTTATAAGACTTTTGCACGTCCTAACAAGTTTAACCTAAATCACACAGTCAAGATATCAAACCTTGCAGTATTCAGGTAAGGCTAAATAAAAATTCTGCCCAACTTTCATTTAATCTAAACAATGGAAAATCGCACCAGCTTCAATATGAGCATGAACTTTGTAACAGCATACACAGCAAGTTTTGTCTGAGTTTTAGCAGAAACTACCTTTGCAAATGTAATATACTGCAGATTTAGACAAAACTGCCTAAGTTTCTTGGGACGTACCAGGATTTTGGCTTCAGAGAACGAGAATGTTGGGAGCTAGGAAATTTTGTTATCATTTTATGATCTAGATCTTTCTTTCAAAATGATCACTATTGGAGAAATACTCATCAGAAGCTACACACAAGTTTAATCTTTGTATTTCAGAGTTTAAGGAAAGGTACTGAAATAAAAGGGCATGACATGTAATCTGTTTCTGGAGCATTATTTTTAACCTAGATCATTTCAGGCATTTAAGTTTACACCGAGGCCTCACACAACTGTATTCATACAACTTGGGGGCAGGAAAGGCAATTTACAATGAAGAAGGAGCATCGTAAAATGAGGGGGCAAGACTTTAAGGTAGATTTTCAAGTAGAATGTAACTTTGACCCACAGAAACTGGAACAGAAGTCTAGGCTATAATTTGGGTTCTTTAACATGGCTTTTACAGTTGAATACTAGGGGCCCATATATTTTAGCACAGGAAACTTATCCACAGTAAGAATGATTTCAGTAAGGATATTCAAAATAAAAGAGAAGAAACTGACAAGTCAACATCAAAACAAGAACCTAAGCTGACCAACAGTCTTGGAAACTGAGTGGGAATAGCTCAGGTTTACAAACATACACTTCTACAGATAATTGCTGCAAGATAAATGGACACATTCAAACAGATAGTTATTTGCATAAGTATCAGCTAGATTGTAATACGTGATGATTTGTTTTACAAAATGTAAAATTAATGCCACATGCAAAAGAAAGTTTAAAGTGCAAATTCGTCATTAATTTTTGACTATTCCTTCCCTTCTCCCAGTCAGAGAGCATAAAGATAAAACCACATGTGTATGTGTCTGGAAATGCAATAAAAACATGAGTTATTTCCATGTTTGCCTGCCTACGGCTTCCACTGCAGTTTCAATCTGATTTGGAAAATCAAGCATGAATATGCATCACAGCCATGAGGCATCCCGAACAAAGCCAGCATTTGCTGCTTGTGTTAATTAAACAGTTGATTCTCTTGCCACTCAGGCCTCAGCATATCACATCAGAAAACAACACTGTTATAAATCCATGAACAGCTAGAATGTTGTATAAAGAGGTCATATACTAGAGGTAACTTGCAAATCCCTTTCATTACAGTTACAAACAAGACCGGCTTTCAACTTCAGAGATGAAGGAAAGCAAGATGATGATACAGTGTCTCCTTAAGTGCAAAAGGGGATTTGTTGCATTCTCAGAGAATAAGGAACCAGAAGTGCAGTTAGTTTTCTGTCGGATTTTTGTAGGTTTGTTGTGGTTTTGGTTTGTGGTTTGTGGGGTTTTTTTTTGGGGTGGGGGTGGTGGTGGTTTTCTTTTGGTCTTAGCTACTGGACCTTTTAAGCAGACGATAAAATGGTACGGGAAATACTCAGTAACAGAGGTGTCATTCTGTTAGACTTCTGGCATAAATAGAAGCTCTCAACATCTATGCATCTGGGAAATTTATGAAAACAGCAGGTAGGATAGTAAACAATTCTGTTTAATTATCATTCAGTTTTGCCACAAGCCACATAACAATACTTAGGGTCAGCTTGCAGGTTAAGATCTAAAAGGTTATTGAATTTTAAATGGAAGAAGAACAGCTGCTACAGAAATAACATTACACTACAACAATCACCAATGAAATCATTAACAATCTGTGAATTGAATTTGTTTCCTTCTCTTTCTCATTATTTATTATTCAGGAGACATTTGTTTTCCCGTTTTATTACATCTTTGTTAATTTCTTCACTGT
Source organism: Falco punctatus (assembly GCF_963210335.1). NCBI lineage: Eukaryota > Metazoa > Chordata > Aves > Falconiformes > Falconidae > Falco > Falco punctatus. Next base: position 24,456,618 of record NC_137586.1, on the reverse strand, counting down.
GCCATGAGGCATTTTCCCATTTATGCAAATTTATTTTAACCATTTTTGCTCTGGTATGATTTATTTACAAAAGACTGAAATCACTGTGCCATAGTGGCACTACTTTTCCACTAGTACTGCTTTTCTTTTTCAAACAGTGCAGCTTAACCATTGTATTCTACCGCTACTGCATTTCTGTACTTAGCAGCAATATGCAGTAAATTCAGCTTTTAATCCAAATTTATTCTTATTGCTTTGACAGCAAATAGTGTATTACAGTATCATGGTAATTGTTGTTTTCTGAGCAAAACCAGCTTGAAAACCTAGTCTGTAAAGTTTTAACTATCTTCACTATTAACAGAAACTGAAATGTTTTACAGCACACAAAGAAATTTGGGATTTTTGTGACGGTCCTCACCACTAATGACTTGTCCAAACAGCTCTTCTGGTGTATCTCCAAAGAATGGCACGCACCCAACAAGAAATTCATAAAGGATAATTCCCATAGCCCACCAGTCCACAGGTTTTCCATAACCCTGTCTCAGTATCACTTCAGGAGCTATGTATTCAGGGGTACCACAGACCTAAAAGAAAGAAAATAAACATGATGATGAAACAAGTCTAACTGAGCTATGTCACATCATTTATAATTCTTAAAAAGTACAATAATACAGAAACATGGAATAATGGAATAAGTAGGCTTTAGTCTGCTGAGTTTACATCACAGCTACTGTTTTTAGAATGACCTAGCTACATTTACAGGCATCATAATCAACATTTGTGTATCTGTCATGCAAAGAACAGTGTGTTTCACACATTGCAGTCCATCATGGCAAATATTTTATTTAACTTAAATACATCCTTTTCTTTATATGAAAGTTGTGATGTTTTTTTCTGAAGTTTTACAGTGAACAGATTGTGAGCAATAGTAATGAGGCATGCTTAAAGGGAAATGGGCCATAGCAAGGATTTTAGCACCCTTGGTTGTACAATGCATCATGAGCTCCACAAGCACTCTGCTGAGACTTCTGAATTCCTTATAAAAACAGTTTCCCATTTGTCTCTCTCACAGATTCACTTGCACACAATTAGATTGTTCATCTTACTAATAGATCCTAATGTAGAAAGAAAAAAGTGTAGAATAATCTGCAAGGCATCAGTAAAAGTAACTGACGTACACAGTTGGAACACCAGTGTAGGAATAACAACAGTTTATGTTGCATTCATATACTGTTCTGTAATGATGGTATCCCATGATACATTCTGCTAGCAAAACATCACTTTGTTTGAACACTCAATATAGAAATGCAAAAGGCTGTATCTTACTTGTTTGTCAAGGAATTCTCTGGCATCCTTCTCAATGTGACCTTCATACAGATTGGTAGTCAAACTCATTAGCCCCACCTTTGACAGGCCGAAGTCTGTAAGCTTTATATGGCCCATGGATGTTACCAATAAACTGAAAATTAGAATGATGTGAAGTTACTGTGATATAATTCAATATTATGTGCTTATCATTATTATTATTATACTTGAAGGAAAATTTTTCATTAGCACTGCAAAAATATAAAGACAGCTTAAAAAATAATTTCACCAGGTACTAAATAAACAGGTAAAAAATCTGACAGTCTTACATTTGTTATCATCAAATGTAAACAAGCTTTTCATATGTAATTGCACAAATCTTACAGAATCATACAAGTGTTGAGAGCTGAATGCTAGATGCTTTGAAGAAAACCGAAAACCATCATCTAAAAGACCTATAATAGAATTAATACTGCTTTTGAAGTGCCATGAGCATTTTTTATCTGTAGCAAGCTGGGTCATTCAGCTGAAAAAAACCCTCAGGCATTAAGTTAGTAACTAATACTATACTGGTCTGAGGTACTACGCATTGAAGGTATTGTCACTCAACAGACATGACTTAAATTCTTTTCCTTTTTTATTTTTCAAATGTGAAAACAGGAAGAAGATTAATGGAGCTGCAACAGCCATACTTTTCACTGCAACTACTTGCTGTAATGCTGTTTATGGTATAGGAGCAACATTATATTTCTAAAAACTGAAAAAAATTAAAAAAACCTTGCAACATAGATTTCCCAACCTGGTAAATCTTGTCTTCATATATGCAACTATCTGCAAGTTAAAGATACTTCGTATGTTTTAAGCATAATTTTAAAGATCCTTCCCTTTCCATTTTCCTCCATTTCAGTGAGAAGAGTACACACATTTTTTTTTAGCTATCCTAATAGCCTCTTCCATTTCAAAGACAGAAAATTTTAAAGAGTTCTTTTGAAAAAATGCACTTCCTGTAACTGCAGGTAATGAAAAGTCAAATATTGTGCAGAAATTGTGAATCTACATAACATCCATGATAAAAAAAAATATTCAAAAACATTCAAAGCAAGCTTACACCTTGATCTAACAATTTCAAAGTCCTCTTTTGGTTATATTTTATATACATACTTGTCTGGTTTCAAATCCCTGTGTACAATTCCATAATTGTGAAGGTATTCCAAGGCCAAAACTGTCTCTGCAAAGTACATCCTTGCCATGTCTACAGGTAAGGGACCCATATTCTTCATCAAAGTAGCACAGTCTCCACCTGTGGGAACAGGAGAAACGTTCCAGATGACACTATAAATTTTTAAGTATATCAGAACAATCCATATATGCTGCAGAAAGAGACACAAGCTGTAGTCATAAATGCCTGCTTTCCAGTCAGATGACTCAACTGGACATGTAACCACACCAATTACTGTACTGGAACACAACATGCAGCTGGGAGCAAGCAGTTCAAGGGTTTAGCTGGAAACAAATAAAGTCTGTGCTACTGCTTAAAAAAAAAAAAAAAAAAAAAAGGGGGTGGGGGTGGCTGGGGGCATGCAAAAAAAATGCCCACAAAACCAGAGTCTCAGTATTTTTTCTTGTACTGCCTCTGTTCGCTGTTCTCCTTCAGCATCAGCACCTTTTCAAATTGCTTCCTCTTCCCTCTTTCTCCATAAAAATAACTATTACAAATACCCCAACATGTGCTAACGAAAATTTGAATTCCAGAAAAGCAAACAGCATTTCTACATGAACTCTGAATCCCCATAGGACACTTATGATTACAGCCTATAAGGAACTCCTTCAAAGAGCAGTTATTTCCCATTATAGCTGGAACACAAGTGTTTTACAGGCTCTCACTAGGAGATAATGATTGGGGAAAAAAGCCACCTTGCTATTGGATTTAGATCCTTAATCTGTATTGCCGGAGTACAGAGGACACACAGGGGGCCCTTCTAATGCAAGTACCATATGGGTTATTTTTCTTTCTTGGTGTACAAAAACTCTCTTCTACCTCTATAAAACAGAACAGACACTTTACCTTCTACATATTCCATAACCATGCATAAATGACGTCTTGTTTCAAAGGAGCAATACATGCTGACAACAAACGGATTTTCTGCAAATGTCAGGATGTCACGCTCGACAAAGGCCTGTTGGATCTGGTTTCGAAGGATGAGATTCTGCTTATTAATTTTCTTCATGGCAAATCTTTGCCGGGTTTCTTTGTGTCTCACAAAATACACAGCACTAAAGTTCAAATGGGAGAGAAGAAGAAAAAAGTTCAAACTTAAAATTTAATTTTTTAACAAACAAATCATTTACAGAATACATATATTTTTTTTAAAAAAAGAGACTTGGGTTTGATTTAATGTAGTTAACCCACCTTCCATGTTAGAGAATTGGCTACAAACCTGATTTTCTTTAATAACTAGGATGAGTCTCGGTCAACAAAAATCAGTACACAAACTAAACCCAAACAGCTCTCCCCACTCCCACCCCTCAAAGCAAACAACAGATACAGCAAGTGCTCTCAGCTCAGGCAGACTTGGGGTGCTTCCATCAACAAAGGATTATATACAAAACCCAGCTATGTCACAGTGTTATATATCATTCCAACAAATGCTTATTCTTTAAGTATGCTGTGAGATAACTGTGACTCAGACTCCATCCAGGGGATCACAGGCTTCTCATGAAAGTTGCTCTGAAGTTGTTTGATGGGGTGGCTCCCTCATTGACAGGTACAACATTTTCTGTTGTTGTTCAGTCCCAAACATCAGCATTGATCCATATCAGGTGTAGGTCACCAGCAGGTAATCCAAAACAAGGATCACTGTGTTAACCACATACTAAGGTGGAATTAACATGTATCTTGACATGCAGAATTTCCACTGTAGCACTGGGTAGTACAAAGTTTCCTGTAAGCTTGGTTAGGTAAGGTCAAGGCAGTGAGGGAAGTGAAAAGAAACCACCACTCAAGTGGACAAGCCTTCTTTCTTTCTGGGCTCAGCAGGAAGAATCACCCTGCGTTGAAATGCTAACACAGGACATTACTGCTGCATTTCTCCAAATTCCTTGAGGAAAATCCTGAAAATGTCTGCCTTGTTTGAAATCCACTTCGTAGCATTTAATGCTTGTAGGGTCTCCAGTATATAATTACCACAGCAGTGAGTGTTTATGGAAAGGACGGACTAAAAGAAGAAAATAGTGGGGGGAAAAATGAGACTCCATTTTGTAGTTTTTAAATTCAATTTGTTGTCCCCATGAGGTCCAATTACCAGCGTACAGTTATTTAAACACAAAAAGCAATTCTTGCATTATTATTTCTATACACAGCTACTGAAGTTACAGGCACTGAAAAAATGAACATGGTTCTGCTTTCCTTTGTGGAGAAAAACTTCTAGACAAGGAAGTTTCTCTTACTGATTCCAAAAGGTTTCAGTAATCCCTTGTTCCTGTCTGAGCACTTGGCAGGTAAAAGACATTACACCATTATGAAAGTAGGGAAAAACCATCTTGAGCAAAACTCAAGACAAAACCAAACCCACCCTTCACACCTTCTACCAGGTCTCACTCCTCCTGCCCCAAGCTTGAAAGAAGTTCGAGTTATTCAGCTCCAGTACTCCTCCCTGCTGGCTTCAGGCCTCTTGTCCTCCTGCACGTCTTCCTACCACTCACCTCATACTCACTTCTCTCTCCACCCCCTTCATTACAACTCATTTCCTCCACTTTTCCTTCCGTTACATTCCTCTATCTTTTATTCCTAACTCCTGTCGGTCAACCTTAGCTTCTTAATCTGCTGTAATTTCATCTATTCTTTTCCCCATGTCAGCCCCCTTGTACAATCCTGGCATGTAAAAAAGGTGTCTGAAGCCACAATCCTTCAAAAACCCCCATGAAGTTATATGAATGAACTGAGGAATGCCTGAGAACTCAGCATGCAGATCTTTGTCAGAGCTTTACTTTGGGCAGTGTGCCAAGACAAACTCTTGAAAGTCACCTACTAACCAGAGCATGTAATTACAGCATCTTAATAAATCCTCTCTGCAGATCATACGGATCTATAGAACCATATTACCATATTTAAAGATGAAGAACCAGTAAGTTCTAAGGACTACCTAGACCAGTAAATATCTGGAACATGATGGCTATGTTTTCCCCAGGTCTCTAAATTGCATTCTCCAGTTTTAGTCACAGGCAGGTAATTGTAGATCTTTCCATTAGGATTCAGTTACCCACAATTCCTCAGAAAAAAATGGGTAGTTCAAGTGTCCCAGACTCACAAGAAAACCGCAACCCAATTGTCTCTCTCAGGTTTACACATGTATACACTGTTCATGCTATATAAAGTGCTTTTAAATGATCTATTATATCCCCTGATCACAGTAACCCCAGCAAACTGCATTTATGCTTTACAAAGAAACCCATACCCTAGTCAGCAGCGTGTTATTCCTACAGAAGCCCTCCTTTCTTCATCCAGGATGCTCCCAGTTCACAGCAGTGATACCATTTCCTCAACCTACCAGTACAGTAAACCAAGTACACTGCAACAACTGTGCCTGGGACTGCCTGTGACACCTGTATTCTCACACACAGTTCGTAAGGGTGTATTAGAATTTGCTGAAGTCAGTAAAATGTTACATTAAAAAATGAAATCTTCCTACAGAGAACAGTCAAATAAAGATGCATAAATTGCCTAGACATTAAAAAGAAAGAAAAGAAAAAGAAAAAAGCCACCCCTGAAATCTTCCATGTTTCTGCACATAAAGTGGGACTTCAACTTATAAATTAAAAGCTTGGAGTAAAGGAGTAAAGCATTCCTCTGCTGAGACATGACTGCGAACTTTTGAGGTAAAATGATGGGAACAGCCACAATGAGTTCTAGCACGTAACAACTTTGTCTTGGGTAATTTTGAACCCTGATCTACAACCCTTGAACCATGCTTCTGTTATTGTGTAACAACTTACTGCACAGATTGTGATCTCTTTCTGTTCACTCTCCCCAAAGCTGTCAACTTGTTACATTCTCCTCATCCTGGCACTGAACTTGCACCTTGTTTTATCCCCCCACAGGCCCGCCTTCCCACTTCTCTCCCTTTTGTTTTTCAGAATGCTACAGCTGGAGCACTAGGTGGAAGTTTTATCTTTGTTTTGTACGTGTTTTTTATAGAGTGCCCAATACCTCACTCCTGGTTTTGTGGCCTTGATCATTAAAGCTGCTCATGATTTTCAGTATAGCATAAAGACAATTGTAAATCTGAGGACTGCCACAAAAGCAATGTATTAAGAACATCCAGACTATCCAATTGCCCTGTTGATCCGTTCAAAGGCAGTGGTATGCCCCGTCTGCCTGCAAAGCCACGATCAGAGTGGCATTACTGCAACCTTCTTTGTTTTCAAATAAAGAATTTTCTTTCCTCCCTCCCTCGTTTCTGTTCTCATAACACGGCAACAAGAGATTTCCAAAACATCCTGTGTTTTCACTGTATGGATCGCAACAGGTACAAAAGTGTTCTGTATTTTACTGATGCTGTATTACAAAATATCAAGAAAAGTTTACTTTTCAGGAGAACTAAGAAAATTCATAAACTTTGGCACTGTCCAAACATTACCTTATTCCACTTCCAGCATAAATATCAGCTTGAAAAAGGGTATCTCTAAAATAAGAACTGTTCACATGTGTTAAGATGAACAAAAAAACAGTAAAACTTTGAACTGGGTTCCTGAATTGCTCCAACTTAAATATTATGCAATCTATCCCGCCAATCTTAGAACCAAGATTCTGTTTTTTCTCTAAAGTAGGTACAGGCTTCAGGCCTAGTTCACAGCTCTACAGTGACTTCAACTTTCAGAGCTATTTTACAATCTAGTCTACATTCAGCGCTTGAGGCTAATACAGCTGTCAGTTGCTTTGACTTGATTCTCTACAGTTTGTCACAGGACCTTGAACTACTTGTGGAAACACAGGTACTGTACTCGCTGCTTAAAAGTTACAGCTGCTTACCAGGAACCATGTTTCATTTTCACAAGCAATTTCCTGAGAAAAGACTGTTAAATTCTGTACTACCCTGGAATTATGTCTGACAATGCCTCCAGTGAAGAGGAGCCACTTGCAAGGCTGTGATTCACGTTAACAGCAATACAGTAAAGTTTACGTATAGTTATTTGAATCAGAATTTACAAGCAGCACTGCGCCACCTCCTAGTTAGGCAATGTCCATGACCTGATCAGATTTATTTGGGGGCATGGGGAAATGCTGCCTAAAGCACGGCAGCACTCCTAACACGAGCATCCAGTGTGGTGTTGGTCTTCTGGGACAACATACAAAGCTTCCCCTCGGCAGTATTTCAGACTTCTCCTAGTCTGCCTAGAAACAAATCAGAAACTGACCATCTGAACACCAGAGAACACAGTGACTCTGATCCTTCTCTCACAGCTGGTACTCATCTTCGTTGCTCAAATTATATCACAAATTTTGACTAATAAAAAAAAAACACCTCTCCATACCTAACAGTAGCAACACCTGCTATCTTTACAGTAGTAAACACATGCAAAATTATGAAGCTGTTGTCCGGATCTCCTATGGGTAATCTGTTCTGTATTTGCAAAAGAAACACTTCAGAAATTCAGTGCCTCATCAATTTGTAGCATGCTGCACATTCAGGAAGGACAGAATCTGAGACCTTCAACACGGTAACAACCACCCTTCGCTACCACCAAGGGGATTGCATCAGCTGCCAATATTCGATCCTCACAAATATATTACCCAGAGAAGAAAGATAATGCGCTTGTCCTGTGCTGTACTGGGAAGGAAGGCCCACTTGAGGGCAATAAAACACATGAGTTCAAGTTCATCATTTTGAGTAAGTCCACAAGGAATTATGAATATACAGGATCCCCAGCACAGAAACTGCCAGCCTCCACTTTCTAAACTGTTCTTTAATGCTATGGGCTCCTGGGCATCAAAGCCTCTTGGCTCCGCATAGTGCAGTCACCCACAGGAGTGAACAGAAAAGAAGGAAAGCCATACTGCTTTATCAGAGCTGCAGTCTGCTCAGAGCTGGTACTACTAAAGTGAACCTACACCACCACACTTTCCCCTACCCCCTCCCATTTCTGAACTGGCAGCTGCCAGGCTGATCATAAATTAACCTGACTGATGGGGTGTTTATTCTGTCTTATTCCCAATGCAAATACACATGAGCAAGTACTGTCAACTGAGTGGAGAAGGGACAGGAATGAGTACTCACAGGTTAGGGGCAGTAGCTGCTCAAGCCAATACTGAGTCAGAGTTCTTAGATTTACCAAGCAACACCATTAGCCAGTATGTCATGTGCATATTGACATTACCACCTTTGTGGAAGTAAAAGCATTCCAGGTAGGCACAAAACTGGTATCATGTGTATGCTTTAGGCAGGTAAGTGTTATACATTAGTGAAGAGCAACTGAATTAGTATCACTCACTTCCCTGAAACCAAATGTGATCTTTATTCTGTTGAGCTTGTTCAGGAAACCAGGCCAATGCCAACTTGAAGAGACGGCCTACTACTACCTGCTACCTCTTGCAAGCTGGAACGTGGAAAAAAAATGTTGCTGTGACTGCAGTAACAGTTCAAAATTTGGGAAGTATGGAAAGTTTTGGCTGGCTGAAAAAAGTCAGATAGACAGCTTGTGAAACCATTAATGACTTGGCCAGCATCCTACACGTTTACTGATTCACAGCTTGTTTAACTTCTTGTATATTCCTAGCCATTCCCAAAAGCCTGATACACCTCATCTACTATAGTCATTTAATTGCACTACAAATTAGTTTACCCAATCAATTAAAACCACAGAACTGCTAAGACATTTACTCAAACCTTCACAAAACCAATAGTTTATATTTAAACTCATCAAGTTTAACATATCTGACAAATCTCTGCTACAGCATGCCAAGACCAGCAATCACCCTGTCAAGCAGTCAAAGCTTTCCATTTCACTAATGAAGGCAAAAACACCACAGCAAAATCAGAAAGCAGAATGTATAGTTCTGTTTCAAAAAAACTGGTTCAGAATTAAAACCTCCATTATAGCCTCAAAATAAATAAAAAACAATAGCATACTGAATCTTTAATATGTCAGAGCATAAAATATGCCCAATGACATATTTTTGAGAATAAATCAATGAAGCAAAGGCAGAATTCACACATATTCGGGTTATTTAAAAAAATTAATGGCCTGAAAAACATGGAAGGGGGAAAAATATCCTTGTAGCACAACAGCAGTAACTTCTATTTCAGCTGCTTGTACTTGTAAATAAACTGCAATAAATACCTATGGGGCAGTTTACTGCTTTGTATTCACAGATGACACAAGTATTATTGCTTTATTCCACTCCATTTTGTGGATGGATTAAAAAAGCATTTAGGTTATCATGGTATCTTCCCCTTTAAACTTGACTTTAACTTTTGAGTAAGTTAACTATCAATCATGTTGGTGCCAACAGAAAAAACACACACAATAAAGATCAAAAAATTGTCTGTCAGTATTATGGTCCCACTTACCTGACATATCACAGGGGACATTTTCAAGCACAGACAGTTTTGAAAAAGCGATACCCTAGAGAATTTAGGAGCACAAGCCTCCTCAACTTGCAGTACTTGGGAAGACATGACTAGGTGGTAAAATCACTTCTAGGAGTGAGTAAATACCTGCAAAAGTTTATTGTTTCACAGTTCACTGACTGCACTCCTTTCCCTCTATACTAATTAGTAAGGGGCTGTACCTTTGTTTTTGATTTTTCTTCGAAGCAGTAACCATTTTGAACAAAAATCCAAACCAACAAAACCTACTTTGTTATTGTTTGCTAAGTATGGAAGTAATAGCACTCTACCAAACTGATGAGATTTTCCATTTCCACTTCTAATTATCCCACCAGCCTACCCCTGTTCTGACATTTGCTAAAGACAAAAATGATTCATGCAGAATCTGGATACACCCCAGTCTGTTCACTCTCTGTCAGCTCTCCTTTTCCTCACAAATTTATTGGAGTCGCATCCGATTTTGATGACATTTATATTGTCAATTTCACATATTATTGGCGTTAAAAAGGCATCTCATAAGTATTGATCTTCCACACCACCAACATGAAGGAAAAAAATCCCCGTTGCCTGTATTGTATGTGCCATAGAAAGTCATGGATTTTCACCCTTTCTTTTCCAGCTTTTCAGATCCTTACTTGCCTCTGGTTTCAAACGGTCAGTTGTCTACAACCTGTATTTCTTAATGGCTCATCAAGGCTCCTTCTGACTCTTAACAGCTATGGGGCAAGAGCCACAGGTCTACCGAGCCTCTGTAGGTAGCCAGCCTTGTGCTGCTGGTTGCAGCATGCCCTTCTGCAACTGCTCCCTCCTCTCCCCATACCTCAGCGTCCTAAAACTCCTGGAAAGCTGGGCAGGTCTAGTGACTCAGACGCCTCTTCCTCCAACAGGGACCCACCCCATACGGTTCTTCTTATCCTCCTCCAGTAAGACAAAGAGGAAATTAGGTAGGAATTGAAAGGAGGAATGGAGGGGACTAAGCATCTGCCAAGGGAAGCAGAAAGGGATACAGCCAGGGAGGGGAGCAGCAGCTGCTGCTAACTGCTGGAAGAAAGGCTTCTGAAATCCTGGGGTAATTGGCAGAAAATGGCATATGTTAAGTAATGAGTTTGCCTAGGGAGAAATTCTGAGAAAATGAATTGTGCAGAGGCTGACTAGTGAGAAGCTCTGTTTGGATGTTTACATAACTTTAATGCAAATTATGCTATTTCCTTCAGGCTTTTCACTGAGTTGTATAAGCAGGTCTGGACACAATAGCCTCCGCACAAGCTATCATGACCAGTAGTACTAGGCAGTACTACACGCCTTCTGTCCCAGAGCTCAGGGTTACCTCTAACTAAATATGATCAGAGTATTACTGTGCCCCTTAGCCTCAGGCCATCAAAACGGCATGCAAAACTCCAGGGGGCTGACTGCAAGTGCACTTGCTTCTGTGTCCAAGGTCTCATCAGAGTGCTCCACCCTATCAGGTCACCACTGCTTCCTAGCTCACACAGAGGTGTGCAGAGCACAGCCAGTCTGATGGGGTTTGTGCTGGACAGCAGCACACCTCTCTCAGCTGCCAGGCTGTGTGATATGGTCTCATTTGGCAATGGGCTCCTCATCTCAAGACAGAAACCCCTTTTCTGAACCAATACATCCCCTCCTGGTCCTGCAGGTTATGCAGAGTGACACATTTCTCGATACACTTCAGTGCAGAGGAGGAGCCAGTCAAGGGTCTGATAGTATCTGATCCAAAGAGGTGACTAAAGACAGACTTTTGCCTGCTGGTAGACGCAATCCCTGCAAGCACTCCCAGAAAACATTTCATGTTCATTTACAGCCCGGGCTAACATAATTTTCTCTTGATCTTCTACGATATCTCCAGTTGACTCATACCACTGGGTAGTGAGCTGAACACTTTCCAAGTACCCAGAAACTAATCAAGTAACAGTAATTCCTTAAAAGCTAACTGGTTAAAATTTGAGGACAGAAGAATGCCCATGGAGTAGAAAGAAAATAGTGCTACCCTACTTAAGGAAGTATGTTTCTACCTCCTCAGTATTTTCAGGTCAAGTAAGCACTAATTTTTAACAATCTGTCTCCCTGTAGATGCAGGTTTATCCTGTTTCACATCTGCATAAACACAGGCCATTTCCAGTATTATAAAAGTGGATTTAATGCCTTTTGATTTACTCCCGATTTCATCTTTGACATTACATGAATGTAAGCATTCTGAATTTCTGAAAAATCTTCGTGATGCAATATTCAGTATTATAATTTACTGCAGCAAAGAGTAACTCATTATTGCCTAGCAGCCTTTCCAGAAAGTTTTTTTGTGACTTTCAAATACTAGCAACAAAACAGGAAAGCAGAATGATAAAAGCAGCAGTGCAAACAAACTCCCTCACATAAACATCCCTGCAGTAAGAAATAATGGAAGTTAGAAAATATAATATGCAAAAGAGCTGTTCCACTCATGGATTACTCACCCATAAGCTCCATTACTAATCAGCTTAATTGTTTCAAAATCACTTTCCCGAGGTTTCCTCTGCAGCTTCAGTGAAGCATTAGAGCTCTTCGAAGAGGAGAAAGACCAAAGTTAATACAGCACTTTTTTCAAAATCAGGGAAAAATAAAAAAAACAATTATCACCAGGCTGTCACACCCTGATGAATGAGCTAAAAGCTCTGGTCAGTTAGCCACACAGCTAGCACGAAGACTAAAGGGACTCCTGAAGCAAAGCTGCTTCTTCATTGAAAGGTTATGTTACACCACAGCTATTTGTCCGCTTATGTGCACGTACAGGTTAACAGCAGACAGGCATGAAGCCAGCAATTCACATCCAGAGTTATGGACTTCTGTGAATCCCACCAGGCATTTATTGGCCACTGCCCTTCCCCATTTTAGTAAATCTGACTCTGGTAGTAACAAAATGTAGATGAGCACTCATCCATTCAAGTAAACTTTTGCATATTTTGAACTAATGTTAGGGTAGACCGTGATACAACAAGACAGACTGTGAAGACAGACAGAAAATCAAGGAGAAAAATATGGAAGATAAAAATGCAATAATTCTACCATTTCAGAGGTCACTTTCACCTACTTGTATGCCAGAACATTTTCTAAATGGAGCTGTCTCAAGTACTGCATAACCTTTTTTCCGGCTTTAATTTTTAATCAATCTTGAAGATAAGTGTGAACTAGAAGTGGGGTCCAGGGGGGATCATGAGGGCATGGAACTCCAAATTCACTATTCCAAACCCACAAGATCCTTTTCAAGATATTTTCCAAATCTGCAAGTTCTACAATCCCTATCCAGGCAGTCTGGTAATAGTTAAGGTTGAAAGCAGACCTGGTTGGAACATTTTCAGTTAAATGCTTGCTAAAGAAAATTCAGTGCAAGAAGATTAATAAATATGTTAATCTAATGAATTACACAGGAGCAGAGAACACTTATCAAATTGTTTAGTTCACTTGTCTGTCAGTATCGGATTCTTCCTAACTGCGTATTTATGATGATTTTGAGTGGTCCTGTGCTTGAAAGTAATGTTTCCTGTCAATTCCTATGTGTCTTCATTCCACAGCTACACTTCGAGAAGATGTTTCCAAATATTCACCCTACATTGTTCTTTTTTTTCCTTACTGTTCTTACTTTTTCATCACCTCCCCTACTTGTGTTTCTTTACTACACTGCATTATCCTTCCTGTATTTCTTCAGCATTTTCACAACACAAATAACTTTACAATTGTAATTTTTTAGCTACTGGTAAGCCAGTTTGCAGCTTAGATTCTCCTAAGCGCTTCTGTCAAGTCTTCTAGTTATTCTTTCCATCTTTTCTCCAGTTTGTCAGTATCCTTCCATTAACTACTTCTCAGTTCTAATACAGTATTTCAAATGCAGATGAACAAAAGCAGCAGTGTAATAAACACCCTTCATGTTCACAACTCTGGAAGTCTTTATAGATGGCATTTTGCCAGAAAGTCAAATTACCTCAGTGTGACATGTACCAGAGGATGTCTTTTCTGTAGTATATCGGAACTAGTTTAAGAGATGCCTGTATTTTAAACTCTACTAACATTTATAAATACCTGTAAAGTACCACTGAATTGCCTATGTATCCCCCAAAAACACATTAGCTTTTTCTACCCACTTGCACTGAAAAAATCCATGTTAAATTGTTAGAACTCCAATTATTCTGTTGACTGAAAACTAAGGTTTGAGAACCAACTTTTAAAAACAACAATTTAAACTGAAAGCACTTAAGCCCACAATACTCAGGGTTTGGAGGAGTTGGTTGGGCTTTTTCTTTTTGCCCACCTGAACAAGCATCTAACAAAATATTACTGTAAGATACCCATTATTATAGACAATTTTTTTCAAACATAGTTTCAGAAGTAGATCAAATGATCTTCCAGATTGCAAATTAACTTTCTGAATAGAGGCTATCCGCTAACTTGCTCATTTCTTCTTTGCCTCCTCAATGGATCTGTTCAGAGTCTCAATTTGATCATTAGCTGCCTTCATAAATGAACTATTTTTAAATCTGTTTAAAATATTTTTGATGAAATTGTTTAAGAGTCCTTCTAAAAGAAAAATCAGTACATTAATTAAACAGAAATAAAGGAAGCAGTAGCGAGGTTTTGTGGTAAAACAACCGCCACATGATGAACACTAATTTTGTGGAAGTGGAAGCTAAAGACACTGCAACATCTAGGAGAACAGGTAGAAAGTTTTGCTCTAATATTTTTTGTGAGTCTTCTGTCTGCTGAGCACCATGGTTAGTTGGAGGATCAACTACTTTTCTATTCAATCTGTTTACACATACCAGGAGAAAAAATGGGCCAGGGCCAGGGGAACCACAACATGTTTTGGTTTTTTTTCTGCTCAGATTCAGCAAAAACAGTAATAAAGAGGAAAACTTACATTTATTGATTCACCCACTTCCAGAGTTTCTGCTGTCCCACTGTCACAGCTAGCTAGCTGAGCAATTTCTGGAAACAAAGATTAGACATGTCATTGTAAACCGTAGCAAACACAAAACTAAATATAGTACAGAAAACCTGAGAAGTGACACTTTTCTGGAATACTTAATAAGCATGCTGTCATACCTGTATTACCTGCCAACTAACTTTTAGGGTACCTTCAAGTATATATAATAAAATCCCACCCAGAAAACTAAGACCTGCTATTCAAAGCCTATGTAATCTTCCACTGAAGAATTCGAACAGCCATGAAGCAATGAAAAGTGATACTGTTATCCCTGCTGAGACATGGGAATTCTGAGATTCGTGTGTGATCTGGGCATTAAGGGATTAACTGGGAAAAAAGGGAAAGACAGTACTGAGCTACTAAAACTCCTGAGGATCTTGGTCCCTGAGGGGTTAATAGTAGGACCCATCCTTGTTAGGCTCCTTCACAGTCAGAGGAAAAAGCTTCTCATTTAGACAGAGATGGACTCCAAATGTTTTGCATCTTCTACACAGAAATGCTCATGTGCCTAACAGAATAAGCTAAAAGCCATTTTCTTAGAAGCTTGTAATTTCTGGAGTCACTAGCACAGACTACTTTTCTGGGGCACTAAGATTTTGGGAGTCTACAACTTGACCTGGTTGTCCCTGCCAGGATCAACCTGTGCTGCAGAGCTCCTAAGCCTACCCTGTTCTCTTCAGGGGCCCAGTAACGAAGAATTCATCTGGGTAATGAAAGCTAAACAGGACAGCTGATGTCTAAAAAGACCCTGGGAAGCTTAGTATTACTTTAATCATATACATGGTTAATTATATACTCCACACAGCCAAAGATGCACATTTTATCATAATTACGTGCTGGCGATCATACAACCACCTGAATTTGTGAGATGCGTTTTTATCTCAGGACTGCTAACTGAATTTATGAACACAGAAAGTGATGGAAAATTTACACATAATATCTAAACTGGATTTTTCTATATAATGAGAAGTGACAATTAGAAATGAAATTCTGTACACTTACTGTAATCATTAAGAGCGCATTAACCACACAGATAATTTTCTGTTGGAACAGCTAAACATTTAAGGGAGTAACTCTCCTTTGTAATTACTATCCAAAAAACAATGTTTGTCAAGTGTAAGAATCAGGAATAACAAACATGTAATTTCAGAAAACAAACAAATATTTGAAGTGTTAACAGACGTTAAAAAAATTTAAAAATTCTGAATATGCAGTCAATAAACAGTGAAAAACATCTGAGAACAGATCTTAAAAAAAAAAACAAAACAACCAAAACAAAGAAAGCCAAAGCTAAAATTATATAGGCCAAACTCTAAAGTGGAGTGGATTTCCCTGGAAAAAGTCACAGGTTTGTGAACATGGGGTTTTTATAATAAAAGTGGTGATGAAACCTTTATTGCACAAGTGAGAACCAAGCAGCTAGAATAATGTATTTTGACAGCCTTCACAACTGAAATTATTTTCATAAATAGTAAATTAAAATGAGCTATTTTAAAACAGAACTTTTGCAAGATAACCATTATCTGAGAAATAAGTATTATTTGCAAGCAGTAGGTAATAATGGAATGGAAGCAAGAGTCAGCTTTCAAAACAGGGAGCTATGGAACCATTTTGTAATGCCTGAAGAGATTTTTAAAACTCATCTAAACACCATTAAACATCTGCCCTTTTTCTTTCATTGATTTAAACCATTTCTGAAGACTCATGATTCAAAAAGGTAAAGATGGCAATTTAAAAACCATGAAGAAAAATTTCTCCCTGGGGAACTCTTCAGAAATGCAGCTACCAGTCTCTGCTAAGTGATGAATCTGTTGTGGTATTGCTTTCAGTACAGTATAAATTTATCTAGCATTATCTCTGAGTAATGCATGCATCATTTCACTCAAAGAAAGGACACTACAGCTAAGGCAGCAAACAAAGAAGGCAAGTAAAGTAAGGTCTAAAGAAGTAGGTTGCTTTTCTCTGCAGAGGAAGTAAAATCCTTTGCATGACCATTTATGAACACTACAGACAATTTAGCAGCTTAGCTGAAAATACAATTTTATGTTTCAGGATAAGCGGTATTACAGAAGTGGGTTTTGTTTGTTTGCTTTGAAAGATTCAGTTCTTCTGCTATTTAAACATTTTCTATACCTGCATACTAGGGTTTTAAAGCTTTCTCAGGAGTTTTATGTTCGTAACAATCTTCATGTTATGCTTTTTATAGTAATGAATACAGGGTTTCCAAATAATTCTCTCTGTAAACAATTAACACCAGGGCATAAATCCATAGTACCATTCCTTTGGTTTTGCTTAGGAAAGGTCCCTGTAAATAGAGATGCCAATTTAAAACCAAACCCGGATCATTTAAGAAGTCAATGCACAGTGATTTATACTGCTTATGAATATCACTTTTTGTGAGGAGGCAGGTAAGCATTAATACAAATCAGATGGCCTGAATTATTTGATCACAGATCTACATACAAACTAACCTTTTAAATGATGCACAAAGTAACTCAAAAACATCCCAAACCTGTAGGCACTGAACAGTGAGTAACAGCTCAGCCCAGTTTCATTTATACCTATGTCTGGGTAACAGTTGCCATCAAATCATACCAGTAAATTTCAGCTAGAGCTGAATTAAGGAAGTTGCATTGCCAGGCTGGAAGAAGATTACAAGTATCATTGACACAGTGTATTTGTGAATGATATTCACAAAAGAAAAATATGAGATGGCCTTTTTTTTTAACGGCTTTGAATTTGTCAGAGTACAGTCAGGGTTAGTGAATGCTTGTTCTGCTACCATCTTTGCTTTGACCATTTTCAGGTGTACACAGATTATCAGAATGATTGAAAACATTAAGAAGGAAGCCTCTAGGAGCCTATAGCTGGACAAGGAGATGCACTTACCTTCCAGAGGATCTTTATTTAAGCCCAGCTGGCTAATAATGTATCGAGGGATGTCCGTTTTAATGCCTTGCCCCTCTTTAGCATGGTCTTCAGCTGCTTCCAGAAGATAGTAAAACTCTTCAGGATCAAATTCCTAGAAGAAAAATAGCCACCATCAATCTCTCTGTAGAGACTGAAGTCTTAAAGCCTAATATAAAAAACTTCCTTTGCTTCTTCTATTGCAAATATTTGACATTTCCCTTACTAAAAAAACATAACTCTATTCTACTACTAGTAGTCTTTTATTTTTTATTTACAATTTTATTTACAATTCTTATACAATGTAACATGCTGTACGCCATGAAATTTCACAACATTATTTCAGAGCACTACTTTATAAGAATAGTAAGTTCTTTGCATTCAAAACTTCCCATAATATTCAGAATGAAATGACCTATAACTAGCAGTGTTAAGATTTCACATACAGGAAACTTACCTTCCTGCAGCTACATAAAAATGTACTACTGAAATAAATAAACTATGTAAATACATTGCTCTTCACCTTTACATGAGATTTTGAAGTATTTTTAATTGCTAATATGCAGTATGTTTCATGGAAAATACAATTCAATAAAATCACTAACTTTAGAATTAAACTGAAAATTGTAAGTTGCTGAAAACAGTATTTGAACTTCATTGATCCGATTGTTCTGAATCTCCGAATGAAACATCCTCCTTTGGGAACCAACTATATTACAGCTATCATTTATACTGTGCCTAAAAGGCAAGCCTCAAAAACGAATAAAAACCCCAGAAACTCAACCCCTGCCTATCTCCCCCAGGTCCCTTGGAAATACATTTATTTTACTACCCTCATAGATGATAAAAATAGGAAAGTATTGAAAGCAACAAATTTAGGAAAGGAAGTTTATTAAAAGGTTTGGATTTTTTTTTTTTCTACCAGTATGAATTCATACCAAAACATCTCTCACACTGCTTTTACACTCTGCAAGATGTTCATGCCAGCCACAGATCACAACAGGTTAACAGAGTGACAGCCGGTCGGTCATGAAACATTGATGTAACAAAACAGACATTTGCTGGAGTCAGTCAGTTCTGTCAAAAATATCTGTGGAAGCCAGGCACACTGCTGAGCTAGTTAAGCTTCCCTGCTGGTTGTTCCATGGGCCTGCCATAACTCTGTTAAGCTTTAGCTTGTGTGCTGGGTCACAGGGCTCCTGCCCTAGCTCCTCAGGCTACCCAGGACTTGGGAACTCCATGTCCCAACCTGGAAGATAGCCTGAGAAATTAGGTATCGTGTTTCATTTTGGAAGCATTTAAACTGCTGCAGCTACCAGGAGTTGCAGTGTGTCTGAAATGAAATGTCTCTGGAATTTTCAGTCTTGTGGAAACAATCTTGTTATGAAACAATTTGTATCGTCCCTTGCTTACTCCAAAAGATTTCCCACAACTGAACTGCCCAAATTCTCTTATTCAGCTCAAAGTCTCAGGATGCTGCTAAACTGACTAAAAATCTGTAATTAAATGCTGTATTAGCCTTAGTCTCCTCATCTGACATGCTGTCCCCAACTGCATCTCTTACATGTTACTCCTTAGTACTGAAGAACACAATAATGTGCTAAGGTGTGCCAAGACTTCCTAACTACCTTCATCATGAAAACATCATCACCTGTTTACCTGCTGCAGTGGCAGATACACAGCTTCTCCTCCACTTGCTAGTAAGTCAATGCAATTTCAAAACATACTTTTAATCATATGAATACGTATGCGTATATACATACATCTCTCTAAATATACACAAACGTATTCACATGCACATATAATTAGAAGCAACAAACTTATTTTCTTATCTTTACTTCCATCTCTGTGTTCCATTTTCCATGTACAAATGGCGAATCATCTTTCAATATCTGGCCGTAGCTTTTGGCACATACAAAACTGCAAAAGCTTTATTCATATGATTACCAAGTGAATAAAAATAGGAATTCACATATCATGAACACTTGAGCCAAGATCACCATCCAAAAACTGACAGCATTACTGCATGGTACCTGAAACTTCTCATGACAAAAGTGCTGAATTTATTTCCTATTATGCTATGAACTTTCTTACAGAGGCTGAAGTTTCCTGTAATGAACAGCTATTTCAGACAGACAGTCTAAAACATCAGCCAGTATTATTAAAAAATTTCTAGAGGGATGTTCTGGAAAAACAACAGTATTGTTTCTGTAAGATTACATGATTCCAGTGACGTTTTTGGAGCAGGCTTAACAGCTTCTTGCATGAGAAATGTTTTGTGACAGTATGCCTACATTTATTCAAGCTACCTCCTTCTGTAGAAACATACTGTGCACAGTTGTTAAATCCCAGCTTAAATGTCCTAAAGATCCCATCTCAAGTAAGAACACTTTAAGGAAGCTATGCTGGCTTTCTCTGCAATGCTGCTCTGAAACTCTCAACTAAAAGCCCAGAAAAAGGAGGGACAGGATACACAACAGCTCTGCTTGAAGTGTGATAAGGCAGAGTGTGTAGCCTAGAATGAAATCCCAGGGGCAGAAAGTTGGACTAGTTAGCTGTAAAGCTTAGCATTTTGGGAGAATGAACTAATGGGCAAACAGGTTACCAGGAGAGAACCTGACTTAAAACGCTAAAAGACAATGATACTGCGGGCAGGTGTAGGTGAGAAAGAGGAACCAAGCACGGAAAGGAAGAACAAAGCGTCATAAAGAAGCCTCAAGTCTGTCGGCCCACAGAATCTGGCCATTTTTGGGTGCATACTGACAGAGAAGGATGCAGACTAGAGGGAAAAGATGACATCATACGAGAAATTGGGTGAAGACATGGGAAAAGATTATACGAACCCTGGAAATGGAGCAGGGATGATCACACTAGATATGGAATGAACACTTCAGGGTTAAGGGTAAAGGACTATTGCAAGTTTGGGTTCAATGGCAGAGGCAGGACATACTAAGGCATCCTCTTCTCTAAAGTCTGCCTTTTTTTTTAAACATCTCTCTCATGCTGATTCAGAGCACATACCTTATTTTAGATTCCTTCTGAACTGCAAGTGATGAATAAACGGCAACTGGGAACACTGAGACATGGTGTTTCCAAAACAAAACATTCAGCTCTCAAAATGCCCATGGTGAACAAGCCAGGCTATGGATTAACTGTGCCACAGACAAAGAGACACAGCACAGAGCCAACATCAAGTTTGAAGGACTTACTACCTCAGATTCAGTGCCACACAAATGCAGTTAGGACACTTTCAGGCACAACATGAGCCTAGCAGCAAGTTAATGGCTCTCACATAAGCCTCACTAGCCTCAAATAGCTGTCTGCAGCATCAACACTGTGATCCTGGTATTGGCAAGCTGAGTGGCTCAACAAAGTCATCTCGGGCTGCCTGCCAGGCCTGTTGGACTCAGGCTGGCTCTTACATGGTATTTGGGTGTCTATGCTGTCTTCCCGAGTACACTGTGTTCTCCAAGTGTTTATTACTCCCACTGAATAACTGAAGCACATTGGCTCTGTGCGTAGGAGCAACTTTTCGCACCTGAGCCATCCCAGCTCCCACAGCATGGGCAGGCAAAGCAGAAACATGCCCACACGGCCTTGCACCAGCCAGCCCAGCCTGGCAACATCAGTGCGATGCTCATGCAAAAATAAGTTAACTTTTCTGATCCTTCTGGTCCCCTCTGACTATCTTTATATCCAGATACCCCAATCCCTCTGCTGGTGTTCCCCACACACAAGGTACTGCAGAGCTGACTGCAAGCTGTTTATAGCTCTGGTAGCTGTTGGGTGAAACAAAATTATGAAACTTTAGAACAAAAACAAGTGGAAAAACACCAAGCAATTATGATTCAGTCTTCCCAAGAATAGCAAAGTCTAACAAAAAAACAGAAAAACCCTAGTGGTTTCAAACTGGAGCTTCCTCAGCTGATGAAAAGGATTCTGTAACATAGCATTTGCAACAGCAAGGAGCCAAACACAACTGCAGGAGGCCCCTGCCAGTTCCATGTTCCTAAAATAAAAGCAGAAAGGATCCCAACAACAATGAAGGCCCACCCCACTGCTTGGTGTGCTTCAAAAAATGATTGTAAAGGGCACTGAATATCAAGCCAGAAACCTTCCTACACCAACAAGTAAAAAACCTACTTATCGTAAGCCAATCTTACCAGGCATTCCAGTAAACGAGCAGGACGAGCAATAACTATCAGGATTTTTCGGACAAGTTGCTTAATAAATGCCATTTCTCCACTCTCTGATCGCTCTTGAGCCTAGAAGATAAAAATAAAGTGAAAATAATACAAATCATATTTGATGCACTACTCAGGAAAGTACATGAGGTATTTGGGACACCTTTGAGAGTTTGAAGCATGTATTTGAGTCAATTTCAAGATTCCAGCAGAAATAACAAGGATTTGAGCAAGACTAACTTAAATTGAAGTAATTCTATTTGTACAATTCTAACACTGTAACAGCAAAACAGAAGTGCCTGCAATGGACATGGTACTTACTATGTTTTTTTGCTTTTTTTTAAACCTACACAGTATTATTAACATCAGTTTTGCAAAATGGATTACATTTCAATACAACATTTCTCTACATTGTGTCTCAATTTGTTAGTAAGTTTAGGATTAAATGAAAACTGACCTAAGTATTAATAAACATAAGCAATATCCATGCCAAATTTATACTGACTTCTTATGGTCACGTCATACTAAAATGACAATGACATATGTATGGAAACTCTCTGCAAATAGAGTTTTGTATATAACAGTACAAGCAGAAAAGACAACAATGAAAAACTGAGTTCTACAAAGACTACAGCAATGGGGGAAACGCTATAAAAGAATACATACAGAAAAAATAGTTTTAGAAGGTTTGCTAATATTCTCACAAATCTCAACTACATTTCAAATTTCTTTCAAATGTTCCCCTCTAAGAACAAATTATATAATTTAAGGATGCTAATGAATGCAAAGAAACCGTTTCATTCTCCTTCTGATTATAATAAACTAATAGCCCTTCCCTCAAATATTAAAGCGTTTCTTTGTTCTGAATAATAGAAACTATAGACCTATGCTTTTCATCGTCTCTTGCTTATTCAAAATGACAAAGAAAATTATAAAACTAACATTTACAAAGCGATTAGCATGGACAAATACTTTTCATCTAATATGTATCTTCTGTTTTTTGAAGCTAAAGAAACACATGAAAATATGAAGTGACATATTGCTCTTAATATAAGCACTACAATTTTAAAACCCACCAAGTATCCCAGAAGAATTAATCTGTTAAGTTTAAAGAAGGAAAAAAGGCACAAACATCATCTAGCACTCTGCAACAAGTTTCAGAAGAACCTTAACTGGATACAAGCATTTGTGTTCTGCATGCTCTCAACCAAGTCCAAAGAAAACTCTTCTGTAAACTGAACACCTCCCTATTTTAATAACCAGCAAAATTTAAAGCAATTTTGTACAGTTTTGTGGACACTCAGGTGGGTATATGAAAAAAGACTCAATACATGTTACATTTAAAAGGGATGAAGCAGGGAAAGCATTCAGGTCCACTTGACCTTGACCTTAGAATTATAAGAATGCTGTGTGAACCAAGCTGCTGAAACCTCAAGGGAGTCCTTCCCTGGTTATGCAAAGTAATCACAACATGCCAAGTAGCAGTAGGAGATGTAGCTTTCCACTGAACATTGCAGCTGGGAATTGACAACAAACAAATCACAGCTGAATGCCCATAACCAAGTTGTGCAGAGAGAAAGTTTTCTTACTGTCATATTATGCTATTAACAGGTATTATGCAGTTGATTCAAAAATTAAATCTGAACATTTTAAGGTGTTATGTTTTTGCAGAATAGGAAATTTTTACATAATAAGGAATTAGCATCACAGAATGTGACAAAAAAAGGAGTGTTTTGATGTGTTTTTAATAATGCACTGCTCTATATGCAGATTGGAGAAGAACTTGCTAGCGTGTTGTTTTTTAATGGGTTTTGCAGAGGAAGCTGTTAAGCGAATGAGTGAACATGTACTCTAAACTCTACTGTGTAGCCATTTTAAGGAATATATTACTAACAGCAAACAACAGCATTAACAGTAAGTTCAGTAAATCTTAGCTTAGACATGTTTCCTTGTACTTTGACATTATATCACTAACATCACATAATTCAGTCAGGTATCTCCAGTCCACTGGGCAACTCTGCCTGCACTTTGGCATCATAAAAATGTGAGTATTTCACAAGAAGGTCACTAGTTCAAACTTCCTTTTGATTAGTAAGCAAGCTCTATGTATTTTCTCTGTTTAAAAAAAAAAAGGGTTTCAATAACTGAGAAACCTATCACTGATGCCTTAAGTTTTGCATTACTTTATGAAAACGTTCAAAATACAGCAGTTGCAGAAAAGCTATTTACTGAATAAAAGTTAACAAAAAAAGCAGCATAGGGGGGAAAAAAAATAATCAACCAAATCCTTTAGCAACTGCTCCTGCACACAAAAGAAAGCACAGACATAAACTGAGACAGGCATGGTACCTTAGCATCTCAGCTGGAAAATTTCAAGTCAGTATCGTATCTGCTGGTCTATCCCATTAACATTGGTTCATAAAGTGCTATCAAATTCCACACAAACAAATGATTGTATCACATGACGTACTTTTGTTTAAAAAATAATAAATTAATGAACTGCAGTGACTTATGTCATAGCGCATTTGTTCTGTTGAGCTCCAAGTTCTTAATTATTTAGCTGATTATTCTACAGAAGTTTCAATACTTAGAAACTACATTATTTCTGTTAATAAGCAGTTTAATTATGAAAAGAATATTATAAATATTTAAATAACCTCTAGCTAATGGAAAGCTAAGGGTTGCTGTCTGCTTTCTCAACACAGCAGGCAATTAGTTATGTTGATAAAGCGGAAAGGGTACATGTTTCCTCATTTATTCATAGTAAAAGGAATAGCAAGCCTCGTCATTTAGGCTTATGCACACAGTTCTGTAAGCGATTTATAACTTGCACTGAAAGACAAAATGCTGTTTCTGGAATCTTTACAACCCATCTATTCCAGGCAACTATACTAGGATCCCTTATAGCCTTTGTAGTGGTCATTATGTAGACTAAAACTGCTATGAACAACACTGACAAGTGAACAAACAGTCACGATTATTTCAAGTCAACAACTTACAGAGCAAACAGATTTAAACAAATTTTCAAGCGAACGTAACAGTAGTCTCATGGCTCATACCTCCTGTAGCAATTTGTCTAATTTCTGCTGTAATTCAAAGAAGTATCGTGATGTGATGAGGCCCTGGTGGGATTTATCCAGACAATCTCGAGCCAGTTCTGTGATCTGATGATGGGTAAAATTGAGCACTCCATCTGCCAGTGGAAGGACATTCTCTGGAGAATAATTTGTTATAATCTCCTGAAGCCTCTCTTCCATCTGAGCTGTGGCCTATAGACAAATAGATACACAAAACATTCACTCAGCTTTACACAAAATTTAACAGCCTCAAAGCTTCTTTCCAGTTTTGCAACATTTGTGTACTGCCTAAGAGGTTACTTAGCTGGAATCTGTGAAATAAGGGAAGCAAAAAAGCAAGCAAACAGAAAGGCAAAGTGACAGATGACATCTCCCCACATTACCAGTCAAGAAAAGCATCAACCTTACTGTTCTACTACACATATCCTCCCCTTTGTCTGCCCTGGTGATTATCTGTGCTCTAATCTTGTGACGAACACTGAACAGAACTGAAGGAACACCCATCACTGTACAACTTAAGTCCATGTCTAAATAACAATAAAAATAAAAAAAAAGACAACTCATGGGGGTCTACTTCATTTTCCTAAAATTGCAGACACTACAGACAGAATATCCTCCTTTCTTTCATACAGGTTATGTTTCTCTGGGCAGGGCATGAATGAACATTGACTGATTAAAAGCACCACAGGCTCACAGCTCCTGCCAGATGTGTCTGCAGGTTGCCAGATGCACCTGTTTTACAGAACCAACGATCTGGTTCTCACAAAACTGCAAATGCTTAGATGTTTTTATTTTTAAAAAGTAATCCCACATTTCTTAGTTCCTACTTCAAACACTGAAATGAGTGGGTCATTCCACACTTCCGATTGCTGCTCAATCACTCTGCAAATCCTAAAAATTCTCTCTCCATATTTCTAAGACATTTCTTCTAATTTTTATGCATTTATTCTGCAACAGTGTCAGCTTTACCTTATTTTATTTTCCAGGAGTCATCAAAATGCTAGGTGCAACCAAGAGCACAGTACTCTGAGCTCCACACCTGCACCTAGGAACTCATTCATGTCTTAAGCCTCTGGACATGACAGCAACGTGTCCTCATTTGGTATCTCACAGTCAAACCCCCAAAACGGTGTAATGACCTTCACAATTAAAGTAAGTATGTAACAAGTGTTTGGGAAATGGAATAAATGCCACTTAAGAAAGGAATTTTCAAGTATATCAGCAGAGGCTGCATGAGACTTAGTAACAGAAACTATTTCTGGTTTACTAGTGCAGTATACATTTACCCCAAGTACACCCCACCTACTGAAACTGAATGTACCATCAGTTTCCAATCAACAGAATAGATTACCAGCATGATTCATTTCAAAACCAGTTCAGCAGCTTTGCCAAATCAATGTCCAGTTCTCAGCAGAAATTTTCTTTATTGTGATTTTATCTTTGTAATAAGATCTCTGTAATGCTTTATGAAAGCCATTACAGGGTTGCATCATTAGTTCCCATAACAAAAACACCACTTACTTAAAACCTATGTAGCCTATCAATTTAGATACTGAGTATCTTAAATATAATTCATTACCTTTGGGAACCTTTCTTTGTAGACATGGTTCATCATAATTATTTCATTGTCACAGCAGGCAGGAGAACGACCAGGGCTGCAAGCAAAGCAAATTATCCCTTTAAACTTGTCTCAGCATGAACTACAATTATATATTTTTGTATAGTTTATTTGCAATAAAAAGTCAACATAGGCTTCAATGGAAAGATGCATTGTCTCATCAGTGGCACACTTGGTTCCTTTCTGCTATTTCTGACCAGGCCCTAAGGATTATTTAATGTGCCTACATCTAACAGCTATATTATCTTCTTAGTTTGTAACTGCACTTCAGGATACAAGCAGTTTTGCAACACTTGTGAGCATCACTTTTTCCTCAGAAGGGCAACAGAGGTATATTTAGCTATGGCTAAATATAATTATGGCTATACCTGCCCCTTTCTAGGTTACATACAACCAAAATAGCAAGGCCTGACCACGGAACTCCATTAGGTGCAAGTGAGAAAGTTGAAAAGAAGAGTGTGTTTTGATGGTTTTGGTTTTTTTGCTAGTTGTGAAATGATTTTTAAACTTTTCAATTCAACAATTAGTATATAATACTTCCTTTTTTTCCCCTTTCTGGTTCTTGAAGCCTATAAAATTCATCTGCATTTTCCAAACCTGAGCTGTTCTGACAGCTTAGAACTGATCTTGAATAAATCACTTCTTACACAAACAGCCACTACAAATGAAATGCAGAGGCCTAGTCTTCGGGAAACAAAAAAAATTAAGTTAATCTTGGTTAAAGAAAATAGATGACTGCATAATCCCCTGCCTGCCTATTTGTTCTTTGTCATATGTCTTTCCAGATAGTCCTAGGATATAGGACTAGGATATTTATAAAAAATATAAATATATTTTGAATTAGTTTTGCAAAGAAAGACTTTATTCCATGAAAAGTCTGAACTCCGGAAGAGAACCTGAGCTACAGTCAGATCAATAACGACTAGCTCATCAACACAGTTCATGCGGGTTAGCTGCCTTCGCTAAGGTCTAGCTTATAATATTAGCTACTGCAGTAAGCCATGATCAAAATCAGGAGCAAGAGTTTAAAAGGACTATTTGTAATTCGTCCTCAGACACATATTCTATTATGCTTCAGTGAATGCCTCCAATGTACAAAACCATGATGCTCTGGAATATGTGAATTTAGATCCAACACCCATCTCAAGACAGACAAACTCACCTGAGACTTCGGGATCGAGGGCGCATTGCAGTCGTCCTGCACCTGTTATCGCTGGCAATGCTTTCAGTGGTACAGAAATGTTTGGACAAAAAATGTAGTTCATCAGGTGTTGGCTGGTATGGTAACTGGTGTAGCTTCTCTTGGGATGAGCAAGATGACTACAAGACCAGAACAGAACACAAGCTTCTATTAGCAAAGAAACATTTTCAAAACTATATTCAGTGCTCATGAATAAAGCCATTTAATTTAAAAATTGTAGTTGCTGTTTCCCATGCCTGACTACCAACTGAAAGAAAAAAATAAATAATTAAGTCTCGACTCAATGAGCTAAACGTAAAGTATAAAAACCCCCTACTTCAGTCCCAGAAGAAAGAGCTGCTGCATTTTGAAAGTTCAAATTTCTTCTAAGACAAAGATTACATCTATTGTCAGTAACACACATCAATATGCAAGAACAGTTAAAACAGGGTCTGCTGAAAACTGAGGAGAGTGTAGCTACAATAACCAGATATAACTCATTGCCACGACACAAACTGTAAATCTACATAATTAAGGTACTTAATTGTCCATATTTAAGACATTATTGATGCTTTGTAAAAATAAAATATAATCTGAATTATTTCTGAAAAAAATTCATATACTATTTTCTTATAAAATTTTGTACATTCAAAATTAAGTAGAAGTATACATTTATCCAGATAGGTACTGTGGTTGACAAAAGTGAAAAGGATTACACTCAAACCACTCATATAGTATAAAACTGGGAGATACAGACAGGTATGAAACTGGAAGTGCTACTACAGTAACTAGCCTTGCAAAATTGCATGTAAAAAACCACACTACATAAAGAGTGCAGATGATCACACTATCATATTTTACTGTCTTTTATGCAGTGCCTCTAGCTGCCTGAGCCACACAAAATGTTTGGAAATCAATACATTTTTGTACAGAACAAACATTGCCCTACGCTGCTAGGATCTGCAGGTAGTATTCAGGCTGGTAAGCACAGACACTATACAATCTTCGTCATTTCCTAGCAAGTTGTGTGGTAAAGGCTGAATATATCCTAATTTCCTCAAGAAAAGATCACTGATCACAGTAGATCTAATGAAGTCATCTCTCTAAAGCAAAAAAAGAAGAAAACCCACTGCTGGGAAACATTAACTTGCACAGGACTGGTCTATGTGGAAAGGGTACATCACATCAGAAGTTAGCCAGCAAAACTGCACTGCCTTGCTTTGCTGCAGGCTAAAAAGCATGCACACCAAGAATTTACCACAATTCATATGATCGATAGTAACTTGTTGAGTCACAGTAACTAATTTATGAAATTCAGCCGTAGCACATTACAATGCATAATTCAGCATACAGAATTGGTTACGTTCTTTCTTATCTCACACTATGGCAGCTAGTTGCAGTCAACCTCGTGGCATATTTCCTACAGCTATGCTCCATAAGATAAAAGATACTCTAGCACAGGGAAATGTCCCAATACAAGTGATCAAACATGGCTGTCTATAAAATCAACTCTAATTCCTCATCTTTGGGATAGGATGGGAAGATGAGGAGGAAAATAACCTGTACCACACTCTTCCTCACATAAGATGTCACAGAGTATAGATCCAATGGGATTAAAGTGAGAATTCTCAGTTGTATTTGGACCATCACAGGCACAGAGTGCGTTTTCTTGGAGGTCTGAATTCTGATCTCTGTACAAATCCAAATTATCACAGCAAAAACCTTAAAAAAAATTAGCTCTCCTAGTATTCTAGAATAGCTGCTCCAGAAGTCACATAAGCTTTAACAAATTTTTTATACGCACAACCACAGTGCATCATGGCAACACAAATTGTTCTTCTGACACAAAATGGCAAATATGCAGCCACTACCAGCCAACCTAACCCCAAAGTCTCTTTCCTCATCTCCTTACCCTATTTCCCCACCCAAATAAGCTTCCAAGAATATAATCTACTGGCAAAACTATCCAACTGAGTATTTGCTCAGTTTATCATTTTTATAGGTTTGCTCTCCTAGAAGACACACAATCACCTCAACTGCACCTCATAACTGGCAAGATCTGACCCAGCTTTGCTAGAATATGATACAACAAGTTTCTTCTCTATCAATTGATCTTAGTAGGAGATAATTTCATTTAATTTCAACTTTGTTGTGAGAACTGATATATGTGGTATGCATGCCACTTCCAAATGCATGAGCTTCCATAAAATTGCTAATTCCATCAATCTCTGCACTTTCAGTACAAAAAAAAAGAATAAAAAAGAAAAAACAGGCTAATAAGAAATGGCAAACTACACTCACCTGAGCATAATCATGATTATCACAGACCCTTCAGTTCCTGCTCCGACTTTCAGTTGCTTGTAAAGATCAAAGCTGTGCTCTACTGTATTGCATAACATGTTTCTGGTCTCCAGTTGATACATCTCTGGATTAATGTGAACCTTACTATCCAGCACTGAAAGGGGAGTGTTCTAGAGGTACATTTAAGACTATTATGCGTGAATTGGTCTCTCACTGCCTCTAAGAATTTGTAAGAATGTGGAGGAGGAAGTTGCACAGTGCTACCTGTTTCAGATTCTGAAAAAGTACCTGAAACTAATTAGATAGGCACACTTCCAGCTTTTATTTTCAGACTCAGGTATATCATCCAATGGGTAAAAAAAAGAAAGTGAAAAGCACCTCCACTTAGAAGCTAAGAAACAGTGGCTAGATTTGAAATTCAGAGGTTGTCCCAGTGATTTTGCAGGGCTCAGCAGCAGTAAAGGATTCTTGGGTGGGTGGTGGTGTGTGTGTGATGAAAACTAACCGTAAGAAGTGTATGGCATGAATTCTGTACTGCTGATACCTTCAATAAAATTCAGACTTATTTATTGGAAAACCAGGTTTCTTTCCACAAATCAGAAACCATTTGTTCAATGCTGTGGAAGACATCTATTTCAGTATTTATAAGATGTCGTCTAATCAAAAAATAAAATATCAAGGGAGAACTCAACAGTCTATTACAGAAGATATCCAAGTCCACAAATGACAGCAGGGTTTTTTGCTGTTCCCCGCCCCCAAGAAATGCAAAAATTATGTAAAACTGCTCCACATTTCAGGATGCATACAGTAGTTAGAAAACTTAAGCAGGAAAGAAGTGTATGAACTAGAATTACCATTTTAAAATTTAAAATGTCAAAGAAAAATTGTGGACTGAAAACTAAAACTGTATTTTGATGTTTTTGACACAGCTTTTCATTTCCTTTCTAGCACAAGCCTGTTTCTTATAACAATTACAGGGTTGCTATAGCAATTACTTATTATCTACCGTAACCTCTTTACATCAATACATCTTAAGTGAAGAGCACAGCATATTTGATTTAGTTCCAATGAGAGGTGTACCTACATGCGCTATGGAAATTGGTAGGCAATTACCGTGAAACCAAGCAGTTTGCTTGGCAAAAGTAAGATCTGCACAGGAAGGAAAGCAGAGGTTGAAAATCAGTGCTGCTGAAGAACAGTTCTTAAGATGAAATCCCTCAATGTGGTTCAAAGTCAGAAAAAATTGACTTGACCTTCCAGAAGCCTTTTGGGCAAAAGTAAAATAAGAATTGATCCTAACATAAAACGGTCATGTTTCATAAGTGTGTCATCAGTTCCATCAGGAACTTAATTACTTCACAAAAGAAACAGAACACACCAAGGGGAAGAGAAAGCTTACTTAAATTGTAAAAGAAACATTTTTTAAACATCAAAATATCAGGTGTCCAGTAATAATGTATCATTCATAAAAGGTAAAAAACAAGGCTAAAAAGAAAGAGTAATTTTTGAAGCACCATAGTTGGATCTACAAGGACCAAGCCCTTTACTGCAGAACATGTAATGCAACTGTCAAAATGCCAACTATTTGCTATTTCCAAAGCAGCAGACTTCCTCCACAGTTCCATCTCCTCAGTCTCTCAGATGTGACTATCACAACAGACAGCTTAGTTCCAGGCTGTAACACGACCAAGTACTTCTTCTCCAGTACAGAGGTGTGCAAGAAGTGCAAAAGTACAGATTCACACTTCTCCCACTGTTTAGCTCCCAAGCATTGAAGCAGAACCCAAAGCACTGCCATGATTCACATCACGAGTCAGATGGTACATTCATGGCAGGGGGACTGATGTAAGATCACATCAAAAGGATTGCTCTAACAGGCAAAAACTACCAAACAACTTATATTTATCCTATTATGTATCCCAAAGGATTCTTCTATTCTAATTATGGCCATCTAAAACACTAAATATCTGACCTATTATCATGCACTAACACCTCACTACCGCTAAAGAAAAAAGACCAGACAAAAACATGATTCATCCCACCTTAAGACAGCTGTCTAACTTAGGATGGATGAATTATGTCATGGAGTGCCTTCTCTTTAACTATCAAGGCAGCACCTAAGACTCTATACCTAACTACCATATAGTTACAATAAGGCAGTATGTATGCCCTTCTACTGCCCCACAGATCAAAAGATGGCAGTTAAATACTACTTACTGCCAGGAAATACCTATAAGCGAAGCGCATATTGCCTAGTTTTCTTCTATTTCACTGAAGTAAAGCTGATTAATATCCCATATTATTTCAAAATTTATCAACAGTAACAAAAGCAACATTCATTGCCTTCTCCTGAGAGAAGACGGCTAAATTTGAGAAGATAGGGCAGCACAGCAAAGTGGATACTTACAGAAACAGTTGAGCTGGGTGTATTTGTACCATAGCCAGAAGAAGGTAGAGAAGCCAAAGACCAGCGGCGACCATCAGTCCTGTTGTGAAACCAAGGTTAGTCAAACGAACACTGCAGTATCCTAATACAGAAACATCTGTGAAAGTATTACTGCATAAAATTGCATTCCAAAAGCATGATACAAACAGAGTTTTTAGTAAAGAGTAAACTTTCACAGGGGATCACAATAAACAGCATTCACCAAGGACGACTTAGGCTTACAGATTATTTTTTTCTAGTGTGCTTTTCTAGTTAAGAATCTATGAAATGAAACAACCAGAAAGTGAATGAACAGCTCCACAGAACTGGTGTCTCACTAATACACACTAGAATACTAACACACTATAAACAGACCACAGGGACTCTTCACAACTCTCAGGCCCATCAGATGAAAATTCATGAGAAGCAAAATCAAAAACTTGCGAACAAATGCAAACCACAATGCTCTGAACCACAGAATAACCACCACAGTCTGCTTGAAACACAAGGGTAGAAGCACTTTAAGTGACATCAGTAGAAGATACCAGCAAACTAGCCAATGTCAAATAACAGCAAGAATGATTAGGTAAAAACAAACTTGTTAAATGTTAGATATGTAAATAGGAGGAAAAAAATTTGCAGTAAAAATCATGCTCATTCAGAATAATAAAAAAAATCATAACCAAAACCAATCTCTGCTCTTCATGGCTTGAGGTAAGCTACACACAGACAACATGGAACTGGAACATACAAAGTGACAAACCAAAAAACAACTATGGGAGCCGTGTTCGGATTTTTGAGGGGGTAACATTTACCTGTCATTTCGGTGCCCATGACTGGAATACAATTGTATCAAATATGTTAAAAACCCCAAAATAATAAATAAATAACAAAACAGAACAGGTTTTTATTAACAAACAGCATGAAAGCAGGGGAAAGGGAAAAGGAGAGTTGAAGCTCTGTTTTATAGCCAGTTTACAAAGACTATTTCTCAAGTCCACAAAGGACATAAAGGACAACTGAAATCATGCCAAATTAGCAACCTTAAACCTCTTGATGCAGCTTCTCTTCCTTTCAAACTAACTGTCTAAAAAAACCCCCTTGCTTCTCTCCATTCCAACACCTTATTTTCCACACCCATTTACCCATCCACAAGCTAAAACCCAGGTCTTTGGGACCTTGAATACATACAGTGAGAGAAAAGAAACTGCAGTACCTAATTAGCATTAAAGGATAAAGAAAACGTGGGCTAGAGGGACTGCTGACTGTATCAGACCGATCTCTACAAAAAACTTCCTCCTTCTTCACACTTTGTTTTTTTATTTCATTAATTCTCCTCCCTTCCCCTAGGTATGCATGAGCTACCTCCACATGAATGAACAATTCCAAAAGGAGTTTTTATTTTGGTTCAGCTGTGCAAGCCAAGTATGTTCACAGCTGAAGGAACAAGAACTTGGAAGGTATTTAAATATGGGCAAGACCTGTATATTCTGCAGCTGTTAAGACACAAAATACTTCTCTACTGCATAACTCATATTGAGCAGGGTTCTTACATCACACAGCAATTGTCATGCAGAAGGGCCATCAAGTGTGGGGATGGGAACCATGGGAAGTTACCTGGGAAGCAAAGGTGGGAGAACAGGAGGCATTCATAAGGGAAGAAGGAAAAAAAAAAAGTAGCAAGCTCCTACAGCATTTCCCCATGGGCTCTCATACACCACTTGTCCCTGCCTACCATGTGGTCCTACCCGCTTCCCAGCAGCTCTGGAAAGCAGGATCTGTCACCTACCTATGGGCTTCCAGATCCTGGACTTGTATGTACCAGCAGAAGAGGCCCAAGCAGTGGCTACCAGAGGCACAGGCACCAATCATCCCACCAGATGCAGGCAGAGGAAGGTGACTCTCCTACTTGTTGCCAAGGGGCCTGGGGAAGGCTGTCTCCAGCCTGGCACGCTGGCTTGGCAGTACGGCAGAGGGCCACCTTCCTCTTGCTGCTGCAAGGTGTGGCTACCAGCTGATGAGAACTGGCTATGCTGGGAAGCCCTCCTTTCCCACGGGAGGCTTCCAAACCATTTCCTTTGCCCTTCCCTCCCTTCCTCACATCTCCCAAGCTTTTTGGTATCCCCACTGACTTGGGGGCAGTGGGTGGAAAATGAATACATGTACACCTATACCACCTCACCTCTACTCCTTCAACCTTCCTGCCTTGTCCTTCCCTTCCTTTGTACGGCCATTAAATTTACAAAACAACAGAAAACACATGAAGTTCAGAAGTCTGAGAATGGCTCTCATTAACCACAGGCGATTTTACTACCAAAATGCATCCTATCACAGATTATATGAAGACAACCACAACACACATACCAAATGCACAAGAAAATTTTACATCACCACTCTTTTTCACTACAAACATAAACCAAAATCAGTTTCCATAGAAAACTCTCTAAATAAGTTTCCTGAATCCCACGGAAGTGGTAAAGTATTTTGAAATCACAGAAACTTCTTGTTCTAGCATTCTTTTAATTAAAGAATTTATTTACAAGTCCATTACAGGGCTCTAAAAATGGCCACAATTGAAAGGAAGCACTGGTAAACAAATTCACTTTTTCCTCCTGAATTTTAAGGTTTGCAAAAACATAATGATTTAAACTTTGTTGATTATGGGTGGGAAAATAAAACTACTTCCTGCCCGCTGTATTTCTAAGCAATGCTTGGTCTTTCACAGCTGCTTTTTCCATTACAAGCTATTTCTGGATTTAATGAATCTTTCTACAAATATGCTCACAAACAAACGTTATCTATGAAGAGATAGCTTTCCTTTTTTTAAAGATGCTATCAAGAGGAAGTAGATTCAAAAGAAATACTCAAATTTCTTAAGATGTTGGTTAAAAAAGCGAGAGCATATGCTATTAGACTGTCAAGATCTACTGTCACAGATGAATTAAGATTCAGATATAAGAAATACTCAAGTGAAGTCTTCTCCCCTTTGCAGCTTTTAGTAAGAGTTAAGCCATTTCTTTGCACTTACTTCTGAGAGCTTGTGTGTGCTACTTTATTGAACTGCCAAAATAAAGGAAGTAAAACTACAGTGGCAAGTACAAGAGTTACATGCCTGGCACTACTTGATGACAAAGAAAGCCACAGCATTTCAATTTCATTTTTTGTGTAGATACTCTTGGGTCAACATATAAACTCTGCCTACCCTCCCAGGCTTAGAGTTAATGAACATATTATACGAGGTAGGCTGACAAGGTGTTAAGTGCACGCTGGCACAAACAGGCAGTCTCCATGACATGCTATCAACTTTGGCTATGGTTCATTCACTTCAAATTCACTTTAGATCTTCAAAAATTCTACTAGCATTAACTAACACAACACTCCTATGACAGAGCTGGCTGTTTCAGTGGTACAGGTCGTACAACATGACAAGGTCAGGTATTAAAGCTATTGCAATGGTATTGCAGTTGCCAGTAAAATCAGGCCCTGAAATCAAGACCTCTCTAATAGTGCTCTTATAAGCAACGCACTTCTTCCATCATTAAGAAAAAAAATACAAAGAACCCTAGACATAGCTTAAAGTTTCCCCATATCTCAATAGATAAGAAGATAGTGTCTGAATTGGATCCACTACAATTAAGTCATTAAAAATATTTTTAATAATTTTTTTGAATTTAAAAATTTATGAATGCATTGTGTCAATCATCCAGTTCACCTTTGTTGCAACTGAGGTTTAGGAGAGTTTACATAACTAAGATAAAACTTGTCATTCTAAGTGACAGACTTGACAGATGTATTTGCAATCACCTTATTAATATACGGGTCCAAAAACATTTCCTCCATGCAAAATGCATGCTGCATGCTACGAACACTCTCTTACCTTCTTGCAAAAGAAAAGTGAGCTGAGGCACTGGGAGAGAAATTCCTAGGGCTATCTTGAGGACTGTTTCCTGTTTGGGGGATACATAGAAAAATTATTATTAGAGGTGGGGAAAAAAAAAACCAAAGAAACCACTAAATAACATTCAGACATACTAATCCAAGCATTCCGAGGCAGGTTAGAAACTAATTCCAGAATTTCTTCTCTCTCAGTCTCTGAGAAAATAAACTCAGAAATAGAAGCGTATTTCAACTCACATTTAATTTATATTTCGTTTAGTTATTGGACTTTATAACTCAGAAAAAAACCCTCTATTCAGCCCTTTGAGATTTAAAGTTTAAAAAAAACCCCGGTATATTAGTTTGAAAGAAACATTTTTAATGTCAGAAAGATTTTTCTTAAAAAAAATCACACAAAACATTTGAAAGCTAGAAATATAATTATTTAGCTCTTACACAAAATTTCTACAGCATTTCCACTGGAGCTTTATTGTGATTTTTTGTTTCTCTAACTCTAGAACAAATGAGCCAACCAACCACATTGAATGAAAACTTTTTCACATAGTTGTGTTAGACCAAGGCATGGAAAGGCAACCACCCTCTGCAATGAGAAGCAGCAACTGCACATTTTGAACAGGCTGTCACTTTAGGGTCTGTCACTTTTTCATATTAAAGCTCCCAACCTCCTGCTGACCAGCATGAGTGCAGAAAGGCAGCAGCAGCTCTCAGCAGGTGCTGCCACCTCTGCCCCATAGCACCAAAAACTATAGGAGACACAGTATCTGAAGAAGAAACAGGTGACCCCTGAAAAAAAACAAACAAGCAAAAATCCCCAAACCACACCAAAAGCTAAAACGATTCAATTTGAAGTAGCACTGGCATACATCTAAAAGTTGATCTTTCCTTAAATAGGGAACAGATTGCAAGAACAATATGTTGAAGAAAGGTAACGTATTTGTTGTAACATTTTATTTTTGGACATAAATGAGACTGCAACATTATGTGTCAGACTTAAAAAACCAAGCTCCTGTGTACCCAGTTAGAATAAACATTTATTTTTTGATGAGAAAATTACTACCTATATGTGAAAAAGCCAATACAATAGTCTTTAAAAGGATTTCAAGTGGCCTTGATTTCTACTCAAATTTTTGAATAAACTTTGCATTCATCACAGTGATGTCCTTAACAAAACCCATTAATTCTATACCAGAAGCGTAATCATGGAGCCATTAGACAGAAAATGTGGAGAACACACACCTCCAGCCCCCTTTTTTGGCTAGAAGCTGAAGCAAGATGGTTTTTGAGCTGTGCTTAAATCACATCTCCACAGCTGCTCTTCCCATGGCCCCAAGAGACAAGGATTCCACTCTTGCTGGCCAGTACCTCTATTTTTTTTTTCCTGTTTATCTATCACAGCTGAATTATGTCCTTCCAACATTCCCTCCTTCCCCTCAAGACCCAAGTTTCTTCATTACCCTTCAGACATTTCTGAGGGCCTCAATAATTTCAAAGTAGCAAGGACTTTTAAGGACTTTTGTTCCCTGAAGAGGGGGGAAGCAGAGGGAATCTGAAGCCACATGTGTGGCACAGATTTCAATCTTTATTTGGGGACCAACAGTTTATTCTTGTCCTGCATGAACTGCAAACAACAAATTACTGAGAACAATGGTTTGTTATAATTTAACAACTAACTGGATTTCTTTTTGCTGCTATCAGAGCTTATTTAATAAAGATAAGCTAAGTATGTATTTCAGCACTGTGCAGACAAAACATAGTCACAACCTTTAGCTACTGCTCTAGAATAAACTAGCCGTAATTTGGAGTGTGTCATGGACTTAAGTAAGAGGAAAAAAAGACAAAGAAGCTACCTCAAACTCTGGCAGAAAAGCAGACAATTAGGCTTCATGCAGTGAGGTGTAAATAGCTTTTGACAGGAAGTAATTTGACAAACCAGCACATGGGAGTTTGTAAACAAAATCCTTTCCTCTGATAGCTATTTTAAAGTTATATATGTATTTAATATGCATCAGGGACTTGCCTAACTGTCCATCAGTTACTCAGAACATATATGCAATCTTCATGTAGAAGCAAAAAACATAGTGGAAGAATGCAGTAATTTTATAGCTGTTGCATTGGATTTGAGGGGACACGATGCTGCAAACTACCTCACTAAAATCAACAAAGATCACTCCCTTACAGACAAAACTTGAATTACAACTCTTAGGAAGAGCATCATATCCTGTTATCAGGAAAATCAATTTGAAAGCACTACTTCCAACAGCAAACAAGCTTTTAAAATAACAAAACTGGTAAAGTCATATACCTGGATACTAAATACTGTGAGTTTATGTAGAAGTCTAACAACTCAGACAAGCCTGGAAACAGAGGATGAAAATCTAAACCCTAAATGACTGGAGAAACAGCTAGTGCTACTATGAGTTTAAGGTGTGGTGTTCCAGAACAGCAAGACAGGTTAGAAGCAGAGTCCTATACGTGACCTTCATCATCATGGCATTCATCCACCCATCTGTAAGCCAATACCTGGGAGACTGTCAAAGAAACACCAGTGCCAGTTAATTCTCTGTCCATATGTGCAGTACTTCCTTATTAGACAAATCCCGCTGTTCTTCAGGATCCTGCTGGCTGTTGTATGCTTTAGTCCTAGGGTATCTCTATGTTGCTGGGATTACTGTCTATGTTTCTGACCTGGTAAAGTAAACCTGACTGGTGGTCAGGCATTAGGTAAGGAATTAACTCCAGCATCACACAATGAGTAGGCAATCAACATACCAAAACAATACATGATGACAACACAAGGGTAGCTCATTTTGCAAGCAGCTATTGTTGAGAAAACTATATTGAGACTAATTAAGTTGTAATTGCTTTGTAAGTAGCTTCAAGAAGTCCTGTGTCTTTGCCACAGAGGGAAGAAGTTTTAAATCTTTTAATAAGCATATGTTACAGTCACTGTATATTAGTAATGTGTTTTTAATAGCTGTCTACTTACAAAATAAAAAGTTTCAGACACAAGGTCTTTGTGTTAGTACTGAGGGAATAACAGATTAATGATAACTGTTACCCCAAATTCCTGATGGATCAAAGACAAATCCAGCTTGAAGTCTTGATGTCGTCACTTTAAAAATAATCACAGTACACAGTACACCAGCACCACAATAATACAATATAACAATGGGTCATACATTCCTCTATGTCAGTTTACTTGGTGGTGAACACACAACTGCAAAGTGAACAATACAAAAGAAATCATCCAACAGTTGCAGGTCTGATTTTCATACCACAACAAATGGTGCCACTCAGCAGAACACACAGCTGGGCAGCAGAATAATTTTGAATACTTGTTCAGGTGAGGAGCTCAAGCTATTTCAACACCTGGACTAATTATGCTTCACACCAGTAAATGACCTTTCCCAGTAAGAGCAAGGAAGGTCTGCACACCCCTTAAACTTGTTTGCCAGGATCTTTGCATGTTCTGACCACTACCTAAAATACTGGCAGTGCTGTTTTAATGGGATTTAATTTAAATGTCAGTTGTATCTGCACGTATCTTACCATTTACACTTTCCTGTCCTGTCCCCAAACTACTGGAAGACGCTTTGTTAACAGTTTTACTTTACCCCAAAGCAAGACTAAAT
This sequence comes from Falco punctatus, assembly GCF_963210335.1. Taxonomy (NCBI): domain Eukaryota; kingdom Metazoa; phylum Chordata; class Aves; order Falconiformes; family Falconidae; genus Falco; species Falco punctatus. The sequence goes on along the minus strand of NC_137586.1, from coordinate 24,416,538 downwards.
AAAAAGTTTTAGCAAAAACAATTCTACCATTCTCCATGTGACAACAGTCAGAATAATTGAAATAACTGTATTATTTTCCTTTCTGTAAATATATTTTCTTTTTAAAAAGTTATATTCAGAAAGCAGCTTTAGTCTTTAGCTTTCAGCATTCCCATACTTCACCATGGAAACACACTAAGGCTTTATTCCTTTACAAACCTAGTCCTCCTTTCCCCAAAGTCCAGTCAACACAGGCTGCAGCTAAAGCAGAACAGCACAGAAGCTGTGTATGACAGATTCTTCTTCGCTTCAAATGCATTGTAGTAAACTAGCACTCATTATCACCTACCTCAGACAAAACTCACAAGATTAAAGCTAAAAATCCAGGGAAACTAACTCCAGACTTGATGCACACACATGAATGCCTCCAGCGCAATTCAAAGCCTAACACAACTAAAATATATGGTGCAAACAGCTTTGTTCATTACTGCACTTCAGTGTAGCTATCTAAAGTACATCTATCAAATGAAATTATTTATGTAAGCAGTAAGTCTTAATGTAGTGAGAACAAAACATTAGCAGTCAGCATTCTAAGTGTCTGCCTAGAAAGGTCTAGGGCAGACCTAAAAAATCCTAGGAAAAGGATTACAAAGTGGAAGTGAGATCTCCTTGGCCCTAAATTCTGCTTTAGGGAACCACATCATGTAATCCTATTCCTAAATTTATTGAAACCAACAGGAAAGGTCATGTTCTTCCCTGTCACACTTAGTGGACAATTCTTCAGGAAGTCTCCTGTTCTGTTATTTATGTCCAGCATGTATTTCTCTTCCCATTCTGTGACACCCCCCCCCCTCCCCTGATTTAGATGACAATACAGGCTTTCCAATCTTCCTGCTGCTAAAGGCAAGGAAGTAATAGTCTTTCAGTCTTACACAAAAAGCTCTCACATTCTGTCCTACCAGCTTTTCTCCCCATGTGATCCCCTCTGAACATGTATGACCATAAAGGCATGCAGTATTCCAGAAATCTAACCAGGATACCATTCAGTGGCACTAAATCTTCCCAAATTCAACTGAAAATTACTTCCTTTATACATCTTCCGAGATCTGACTTTCAAAGAAACACTAGACTGGTCCTTGCAAATATCATGCGATCCAGAAAATGCAATCAGTTCCTTCCCTAAATTCCTGATAACAGATGAGTCCACAGATTACAGTAGACATTTCTGTTACTGGTTGTCCAGTACAGAATGCTGCATGTTGCTATGTAATTTCATACTTTTTAATTCTAGTGCTCAAGATCAGTCACTTCAACACAGCTTCTCAATGCCATTTTACACTAGATGTCTTCTAAATTTACATCAGCTACAGTAATTTTATGCCAATACCACTTATGAGAAGATTAAAAAGGTCTGGCCACAAAACCAAAACCCAAGCGGACTCTACTGATAACCTCTGCTCCTACTGTATAGTATTTCTCACTTTAGCACAGCCCGGTCTTCTCCTCTTTAAACAATTTCCTAGTTATCTTGCAGTCCTTGTCCTAGTACTTGTCATCTTAGTGACACCCCATGAAAAATTTATTAAAATACAGGCAAGTAAGATTTACAGCATTGCTCTTAACAGCTAAATCTTGTTCCTAGAGCAGACACAATTAAACAGCACCACATGTGACTATTAATCATAAGGGGTTAGTAATCACCCACAGGAACAAGCTCCTGTGACTACTGAGGTGGGGACACCTGAATGCTCTGACTTGCTGAGATTATAATCATTCACTTCACAGGCTGGGTGGTGCAGATGACCTGCTTACACAGCAGCAGGCAGTCAGCTGGAAAAGTCCATTAATGACCAAGGCACCAGATGTTGTCCAAGCAGATGCTGCAACACTTCCCACAATTCTGAATGTACCCACAGTTCATGCAAAACCTAAAAGGATCTTTCAGCAGATTTAGTGGCTTCAAACCTTGTTACTAAAGACAAAGGATGTCCCAATAACTCACTGAAGACAGTTACTAATAATGACCAAGCTTTGAACCCAAAGAAATGACCTGGTATAAACTGTTCTCGATTTTCACAAGAAAAAGATTTTTACATAGTGAAACATGGTATGACTCTCTTGAAATCTTCTGTGATTTTTACACATAGGCATAAGGCATAGTGGGAGACTTCAGCTGCAAGTCAAAAACTGACTTTCCACCAACACAAATTATCTCTACAGGTAGGTACACGTCCTGTGTAGAGGAAAAGGGCGTTACATGTATTAGTAATTAATGTATATAACAGAGATATTATATATCTGCTGTACACATTGTCTTTTTCCTACCACCTTTTTAACCCTCAGGTCTCGGACCTTACAACTCTCTGTGCACTCCCAAGTGCTGGATTACCTACTGCTCCAGTAACTCTTCACTATAGCCCACAAGCCTTCATGGTCACTGTCGCTTACTAACGAACCTGCCCCTTCTTTGACAGGTGCTACTCATGCTTTATTTGTGCCCTGCACAACATACTTCATCAGTGTGGTGCTGTCTCACTAGCCTCTCCCTCCCATCCTACCACATCAATCTGAGAATGACTGAGATGGTAAGGCGAACGATGAAAAAACTTTTAAGTATTCAACGTTTGTCCAATTCAGCTTGCATCTGTAAAGATTAACAACAGACTCCTGTGTAGGAACAATCCTCTATTATCTCCACAGCAAACAACAAAAACCGGGGAGGGGGTGAGAAATTTACACAAGACCTCTGTATGACTTCGTCATATGGGGCAATTATCACCCTGAAACTTGGGCTACTCGTCCTCCTCAAATACAGTTCACATAAGTAGAGAACAGCTAGTGCCTTCAGTTCAGAGTCTGCATCAAGGAGAAAAACAGCACTACTAGGAAGAACATGGGTATAAAATGCACCTCAAAGAATTATGATTATGTTCAAGAAGCTTATTTCTAAAATATAGCAATACTGCTCCCATCCAGTGTTTTGGCTAACTCCAGTCCAGACTGTTACGGTCACCTAGTAGCAACCCGAGCTCTTCATGTTTGAAGTAATGGCATACCATTTCTGAAGGTGCAGCCAGACCTCTGTATGACTGCTCTGCAGATATCAAAGATGAAAACATTCTTGAGCAATGCCACAGATATTGGCAAGAGTGCTAATGCAGTGCACTTTTGACTAGAAAGCTCCACCTTGAGATTCATAACACGCCTTCACACAGCTTGCTTCAGTTTACACAAAGAATGCATAGTACAATTCTTTGCCCTCAGAGATGTGAGGTCTTGGGGGTGGGGGTGGGAACAGGTGGTTCAAATTAAACTCATCTCAGATATGAGATACAAGCAAAGGTAACCAAGTATGTATTTTGCCTGTTCTCCCAACAAGCAATGAATTCACACAGAAAGGAATTGGTTGGTTGTAGATCAAAGAGTGTCCTCCCTCACAACTTTTTTGTTTCAACAATTCTTTCAACAAAAAGCACTGAATTCCCAAGCAATGCCAACAATCTTATTAGGTCTATACAAGTGTCCAGAATAACACTGAAGATTATCATTATCAAGATTATTAATAGAAATTGATTCTGGGTGAATTTTGAAATGTCTGACAACCTTGACACCCTTCAGCTTGAACAGCTTATACTAAAGGGATAAGGACCTGCAGTAACAACTCTAATGGTACAAACATGAAGCCAAGAACCTATTCCACTTAAATAAGAGCATCTAACAGAACAATTTTCAGTAAGGGTTAACAGCAGGCTGAGATGGCTGTAGGGAGTACAGCAGTGGGATGCAGTACCCTGAGAGAAACAGATCTGGCAGAAAAGCAGGGAGAGCATGAAACCAGAAGCTAACATGGTTTTAAAAAGGCATGAGTAATCGGGGTCATGCATAATCTGTCCATCTTTCCATCTGAATTACTCAGACTACAGCAGGTTACGTCCCTCATCTTCCCATTTCACAGCATCAGGAAGGTGCCCAACCAAGAAACTCTGGGCACCTTCCTTTCCAAAACCAAAGCAAAGTCACATCAGAGTATACCCAGACTTTGAAGGTGGCCTCAGAAATATCCCTCCCAGTCTCTCACCTTGAAGCAAATGTGATTGTTTTAAAACAGCGTCAGAAAATAGGCCGTGGCAGGGCAATCTGATGCCAGCTTGACACATCAAGCCCAAGTACAGGTAACTTTCCAACACATAAAAAACAGCAAAATGTAATCTTGTAGCATACAGACAGAAACAATTGAAGATCATAATTTCTGGCCTAAAATGCTGTTAAGTATACATCACTATGTCCAAGCATGTTAATTAAGTCCCAAACCTGTGCTTCCAATCATATTCCAAAAAGAACCACAAGACAAGACTTCTACTTGAGCCATGATGCAGCTGGCTGACAGATGAACATGTCACACTTCAAAAAGCTCATCTTCCTACTGCAGTACCGCAAAGGACCTGTAAAACACTGCTACTCCTCACGCTAGAACCAGAAGCAAATTCTGTGTTTTCAACAGGTTCTCAAGGAACAGGGAAGGTAAAAGAAGGGACTAGAGCACAGTGAGGTGGAACTCTCAGAGGCTGTATCTTCACTAGTGAGTTCAATTTTTTTTGAAGGCTTATGTTTAAAAGTATCTTAGCTTTTTCTAAAAGGGAAAGCAAGGTAATGAAGGCAGACACCACAGAAACAAAGAAAGGTGTAAAGAGAACAGTTCTCAATCACGTATAAAGATGCTGAGAAGATGAAACAGGACTGAAGAAGCTAGGAAAGCTGACAGCCTGTGTTTGCTGCAACCACTTTCTCCTACAGTCGGAAGAACTGCTACACAGAACTGACTGAGAGAAGAATTACCCATCAAAAGGTTTTCAGGATCTCTCCAATGTCCTTCACATTCTGCACAATCTTACTAGGCCATATTTGCCAAAAATGCATGTTACTATCACGCCTCAGCCAAGGACAGCCTAATGAATAACAAATTTCAATGAATGCAAGAACTGATACTTTGCTACATATTTAGCTTGCTCCATCCCTCCTCTAGGGCTGGAAACTATTTTGTTTCCCTCTCCCTCTTCTACTTTTATTGTTTCCTCCTCCAAGAGCAAATACTAATAAGAAAGATGCAAAGGTGTTAAAGAGGGTCATCTCCAGTCCCTCTGAGACTTAAAGCTTGTAGTGCATGCTCCTGGCAGAAGTTCTGGGCTGCAACATAAACAGTTGTAATTTTGATAATTTTTCTAGTAGAATCTCACCATTCACAGCTACTTTCCAGGCACTGTCAAAAAAGACCCTAAAATCATCTAGTTGGACAGGAGATATACCAGGTTTTCTCAGTGGAGTCAAGCAGCCCTCTGACTTGGAATAAAGAGGAATAAACGCAGCACTACTGTAGAACAGATGCTGTTCTCTCGTCACAGCTCTCTACTGCACTTCACAAGAAACCAGGCCTCCAGTACAGGCTGCCACAGAGAGCTGGGAGGTGAGTTGATTGTGCAGATGACAGTGCAGGTAAGACCTGGTGGCTCTGACAACGCAAGAATGCAGCTTCATTAAAAATCCACAATGTCTCTTAAGGCCAAGGTTACCAAGGACTTACGTACATTAAACATGTGATGTGCTGAAATCCTACTGTATATGTAGATGAAAATTCTAAACTTCTCAAAATGTGTCTTTGTTGTGCTTTTACCCATGTAATTTGCATCTTTTTTTATTTGTGTTAATTAGGATGACATTCACAGTGATTCAAAGTACAAATTTAAAAAAATAATTAAAAATTTGCCTACAAAGTCAATTCCACATAGTATCTAATTGATCACTAGACAAAGCAGAAAACCTGTCAAGAGTGACTGAGCACACTTTAACTTCAAATTGCCCCTTCAGGGGACTAATCTAGGCATACTAGCCAGCTGCACTAGGAGCCAATAGTTGTTCAAATATTACTGTAATTAACTATACATAGAGGCAAGGTAATAACAGAACCAACCATACACATGCAAATTTTCGTCACATATATGAGATTTTTGCTGAAGAGCTCAGTGCACATACCTTGGGAGAACATACCAGCATTATGAGACTCAACTGCATCCTGGGTAACTGGAGAAGTTGCCAAATTTCCACAATAGGTTTTTGAATACACAATACATTCTGCTGAGTTTAAGGAAAATAACAGCTTACACTCAACCTGTCTTAATTCTGGCAGAATCAGTTTTCTACCTTCAGAGCAACTTGTCAACAGCTGTGACATCAGCAATTTTATTCCCCTTCCACGGTTTGAGAAATCAATTCAAAAAGAAGCAATTTGCCAAAAGCATGAGTCCACTGCCAGGCAGAAACTCTGTAGCATTTACTGAATTATTTTGTCTTTGGCATTACTGAATACACCACCTGTGATCAGGTCGCAGGTAATGCATGCTGGTCACTCCGTATTTTTGAAGCCTGTTAGGCATCATTGGTCTAAGCCACCAGTTTCCAAATGGATGGTATAGTCACTCATAGCAGTGGACATACACTAGTTTTTGCAGCAAGCACTGGTACTGTTTTCATCCAGTCAACACAGCACAACTAAAGCCTCTTTCTATGGTGACTGAAGATCCTCTGTTCCAAATGGCAATTTCTGCATTTGGGGGACACAGAGAGGAATCCCAAACATTCCAACATTTCATTTTTCAGTTTTAAAATAGTCTGCACCATGTTGTCCTTTGTTTGTATGTTTTAAACACTCTGCTGCCTTGAACTATTCACAAATCCTCATGTCTCAATTCATGGTTACAATAGCCTGCTGCTCAGAGAGGAAAAAACACCTTCATATTTTTTTCTAATAATGTTCCTTCCACAACAAAACTGGAGATGCCCTACTAAACTCATCATCCTCTTCCAAAATTCAACTGAAACACTGCATTGTCTCTTTTAGAACCCATCTGAGAGCAGTTCTTCAAAGCATTCAGTGTCATTTCCTACACAATGACTGGTGTGGGGCTTTCAATTTGCTGTGTAGTTAGTCAATGCCCCAAAAATATAAAGAGACAATAAAATTTTGAGGAAATGTGTTTTGATATGTTAAAAATGTTCCTTTTTAAAATGAAGACAATCATTATCAATAAAAGATTTATTTATGGACTTTCATTCAATCTTTAAGTGCTTCAGAAGCAACTCAAAATGATCATCAATTTATTGCCACATAAAGTGAAGCACAGAAATTTCCAGCAACATGCCTAACACCATAAATCCTAGGGAGGAAAAGCACTAGGAATAACGTGTAATACCCTACTTACCAATTCCATTACCTTCACCATGCGTGCAAGCTATTTTATACCTTTTTTACACAACTAGGCCCAGAAAGGGTGGTGGGGTGGCGGTCGGGGGAAGAAATCGCATCAGAATGTCAGAACACAAGATAGAGAAATAAAAATAGCTACATAGTCCATTCTTTGTACTTGTGGATTGCTTCTCACCATACGATAGAATTTATGGATCTCAACATAATAGAAATTTGGATGGAAAGGTACAGAAGTTTTTGCTATTGAAAATAGTGGAAAGAAAAGTAGTGGAACAGGGAATTTGTCTGTTTTGCTTTCCTCACATAGACATTTTAAGTATTTAATAACAGCAATAGTAGCATAGGTGTAAAATCACCTGCATGAGCTGAAAGTGGTGAATGGGGCCGAGGCAGAGCTGAAGACTGGCCATTGCCCATCAGACTCTTCCTGTTGCTTGTTCTACAGCTGTGGGCAAGAAGAGAGGAAAAAATACATTAGCCTTAGAAATACAGCATATACCGTATATGAACATTTGATATTCTGCTGCTTAGCTCCTTTACTTCCCTGTCTCCTATTAAAAATCAGAGCTATTGTTGGGTTTGTAGGCATGTCCAGGAAGTCTACGATCATGCTGGATAATGGCAAAGACAGCAGCCTCCAAAGAAAATGCACCATGGATACTTTTCAGGCTTGCACATTTGCTGTTCTGTGCAAAGACCAGGATTCCCCTGTAGAGTAATTCATTAAATGTTCTTCCCTGACTACAACTTGTTGCTCTGCCATACACTTTTTATGATTAAAAAAATACAAAAGTACAATGTGAAAAACAGTTTCAAGCTTAGAATCACCATTCAATGATTAAACCTGTCTCTGCTGCATGAACTGTAGTTCCAAATCACATGCCACAAAGAGCAATAATTTATCAATCTAAGAATGATACAATAATTATAAATCTAATTACTGAGATAAATTTCACATCTGTGCCTTTTGTCAATGGAACAGATGATGCCTAAGAAGATGAATGCATTTTTTCTTACTCATACATTTTTCATCTACAAAGCCACTAATTTCCCAAATTACAAGATCATTAGGCGAGATAAATAGTAAATTAACACATCTATTAAACTTGGGAAAGGAGATATTTTTCTGAAATACATATCATAGTTTTAAAATATTTATTGGCAGAAGTGTTTTTCTTTTTTCCTCTTTCTACCATAATGAATATTCTCACAAACACAAATCCCCAACACTGCAAACATTCATGCACAAGAAAAATAGTATCTTGAAGTCAAAGAGACTGCAACTGTGTATAAACTTAAGTGCATATGCTAACATTTATGGCACTGCAATCCGATTTTTTTTCTGTAAAGGTTTAGGAAAAACTCAAAACCACTAAAACAGGAAAAACTCACACATAAAACCATTTCATTAACACAGTAGGTTCCAACAGTAGCAGATTCAGATCATAGTTTTACATTTCTCCAAAGATGAGTTCTGTAACATTATGATCTCTATGTAACAGCCAGAAAGCAAGACTGATTAGTCTTGATACGGTGTGACATGAATAAAACACAAAATAAAGGATGGAGTTGAATAGCATGAAAGCCAAGTAAAATGAATTTAAAAGTATTCCAAAGTAATACTGGAAACAAGTAAAATAGAAAAACAAAGAAGAAATTTTGAGTATGAAAGCAGTACAGAAGACGCCTGGAATATGGAGGGGGAAAAAAACCCAACAAAACAAAGTGTCACACACTAAAACCAGTCTCCCCTTCAAAGATGTTTTATGAAGCAGCAAGACTGCCATTCTGTTGAATGGGTTAATGAAAAGTTCTTTTGCATGAATTGCACACTGAATTGCTGTATCACTTAAATATTACAATCAATTAAACAATGCATTCACTTTTGAGTGTATACTTATCATTACTGCAGACCTATGTAAGAAAAGAAAGCACAAAATGACTGCAAGATTCACATTCAGAGCACTGGAAAAGTCAAACTATTTAAGACATACATTGTAATTTCTAAGCTGAAAAATGAGGGAGAACTTTTAAAACGTGAAATTATACACACATGTTTTCAGGAACCTGGCTAGATTAAGCACAGCTTTATGTTTTCAGGAACCTGGCTAGATTAAGCACAGCTTTCTACAAGCATTTTTGACATATTCAGCACAATCTACTTCTTAAGTAATAGACCTTGAGCAAATATTCCATGTCTCATTAGACAACAATTTCAAAGTCATACTGTTCCCCACCCCCCATACTCCCCATCTCTAAATTTGCCCAGCTGAAGAGTCATAGTCAACTCTTCCGTGATAAGAATGGTCCAAATTTTTTTCTCCCGGCTTCATGCAATATCACTGTATTGTTGGTAACTTCTTGTATCATACTATGACAAACATCATTTTTTCATCCGTTATACTTGTTTTAAAAAGCTTGAATAACTTCCTTTGCAAATTTCCAATCTAAAACTGAATCCGGTGGAAACTTTTGGTATTCGTCAGGCACTCATTAAAGGACATACAGATTACATCTATCCACGATGGCATCACTACAGTGCCTGTGGTACAGGCTGGGGTTAAGAGACACCATTACATGACTTTAAAGGAGCTTTGTGTGGCTTAGTTTAGCGTCTACAGGATCACCACATGACCTGTCACAAGAAGGGAACACATTTTAAGCATCTAATCCATGGGTGTGTTCTCAGCAAAACATTTCAATGAATTCTAGACATCCTTCACTGATTTTGCTACAATTTGCCCTTGTCTGTAAAAATTCAGTTTTATCACTTTTGCCATAATTTCCTATGTTATCTTGTTTTTTGGGGGTGGGTGGGGGTATTTTTCAGAATTATTACTGGGGAGCATGATGGCATTACCTTCAGTATCAAGATCTTATGTAATGAGAAAACTTTCCCCCAACTGCCATTTCAAAAAATTTTTTGCTGTTTGTTCAGATGTGGCTGCAGCTGTATGAAGAACGTATCTTTTATCACACTCAAACAAAATGTTCTATTGAGAAACAGAAAATGAAAACATATGAAGTCTCCTCTATTTGTCTTAACGCATGAAAGGACAAGTCTCTCCCACAGCACTCTCTGTAAGCTTTTTTTTTTTAAACAGTTCTGTTTCAGGAAGATTTTGAAACTATGTTATCCATCCTGTATAATATATGAACTCCTTCCCCAGAATAATGGTATTATGAAGGAAGCTCTTTGTGGGTAAATAAAGAATTATCTTCAGGGAACCCTGACAGATGATCTGAACTGCTAGACCACCACAAATGGGAAGCAGGGTTGCACTAAGGAAATACCAAAGCATTGCTTTAGCCTTGAAACAGCCATCTCCCACATACAAAAGAATCTCAGAAGTTAAAGCCGTTCTGCAGACAAAATCCTTTTTCCTAGATCTCTGAATACATCAAGTAACTTTCCCCTTCTATTGTCTTTATAAAACTATTCTCCCATTCAAATGGGACAATATAAACCAACTGATAAGAGGTAGCCCTGAAAGAAAGCCTCTTTGTCTGCAGCAAAGTTACAGCAGTGCAGGAGGAACAGTCTACAGGGACTGTAACCTAGGGAAACAAACCTTGGGGTAAACCAGAGTGCTGCACCCTCAAAATGCAATTCTCCAAGCCTTGGATCTCATGTTTTGATCAGGCTGCACAGCACAGAGACCAGCAAGCCAGGCAGCATGCATGACATAGGGTTTAGAGCCATGAAATAAACAGAGCAAGAAACTGCATCTTTTTCCAAGGAGAACAAGAGACTGGGGGTTGGTGGGTGGGGCGATCAGTCATGTTCCACCATAACTAAACTTTGGGGTGCACACAAAACCTGAAGGAAATAGGAAATCTACAATTTTTGATCTGTTCTTCTCTGCCCCAGGAAGATCCTTCCTGGACTCTATAGTCTGCTGCCCACAACTTAGAGGAGGAGGATGTATTTGGAAGTAGTTGTCATTACACCATAGTAGCAGTGACCTGGATTACTGACACTTGCTTATCTTGGAATCCAATTCATAATTTCCTATTTGGTTTCCAAATCGCCCACAGACAGGTTCTGCCTTACCTCCTGCTCCCCACCACTGACGCTCCTTCCCACTCACACCTCTCATCTGTGTCTGACTTCTCAGCACGTCTCACTGCTGAGGAATTCCTCCTTCACACCAGCTCCAGTCTAAGCCCCAATGCACCAACCTCCAAGTCACTTGTCCTCCAGCTGCTACAGATGATCAACGCTTCCATGAGAAGTACTCATGATAAATAGAGAGAGGACTACAAAAAAAATGCTTTGTGCTCAACATTTTTAATCACAAAGCAAGGGTGAACTACAGCTGCTGAAAGATGCAATCCAAAAGCTTGACTACTTTGTTCCTTAAATAGCCATAATTCCTCCCGTATCAGGCAGAAACTGTTTGGGCAGAGATGATGAGAACCGCTAGATTGAAACTGGCAAAGCACAAGGCCCAAGTACTAGTACAGCCATTAAGATAGAGCTACACTCCACAAGCTGTTGGAAACACTAACAGAATAAAAACTTGAAGCAGAAATCCAGAGGTAGATTTAGATTAGATATTAGGATGAAATTCTTTACAGTTGAGACACTAGAACAGGTTTCCCAGGGAAGTTGTAACACTCCCTCTCTGGCTGTGTTCAAGGCCAGGCTGGATGTGGCTTTGAGCAACCTGGTTGAGTGAAAGGTGTCCCTGCCCGTGGGAGGGAGCTGGAACTAGATTAGCTTTAAGGTCCTTTCCAACCCAAACCATTCTATGATTCATCTAGGACAGGCAGTTCTTTATCCAGAGCAGAAACAGTAAATGCAGATTTCCTGATACAGTACTCAAGAAACGGCAAAAATTGTGAGAGGTATGCACTGAAATGGAATTTTCTTCCTCAGAACAAGGGCTAATATGTGAGCAAATTAATGGCAGTAAAGGTTGTTTTTATATCCCCCACCCCTGCAGGGAAAGAAGGCTATGTTGACAGGATTACCACTTGCCATGCTTTTCATGGCAAAATCGGCATCTGCTTTAATAATTTATAATTAATTCATTTCAACATCCCCAACTATTAGTACTTACATTCATAATAAAGATGGCTTTGGACTGTAAGCTATTATGACAGTTCACCACCTTTCATAGCCTATGCTGAGCACAGTACTACTCTACAACAACAGCTTCTTAATTTTATTATCAGTGTAATACAGTAGTTTAGCTGAAGGTAAAGATTTAAAGGGGACTCCCAATTTAAGAGAGGCTGCAAACAAAATGTTTTACTTACCAATACAAGTGGAGAGAAATTAACCTGTTGCCATATGCAGAATGCAAAGGCTGACCATGCATAAAAGAGACTAATAATGTAAGACCAGCAATCCCATAAAAGCTCTGCAGACAGAAAAGGTAGTTACAATTTCTAGGGTGTTAAAATTGCATAGCTGAAAACTGCCTCAGGAGGAACATGCTGTCCCTAGCAAGATGTGCAATGTGGCCACTTTGTTTATACAGGGAAGTTAAATTTAAGTTATATTTCAGTTATATTTAACATGCTCCAAAGCTAGCTAACCTACGACTTCATAGTTTTTTATTATCTTTATAAGCTGTAACACTTCGGAATCAACAGTGCACACAGCACTGCCTTAAAAATTAGAACATTTAGTCAGGAATTTAGCTTGTTTGGGTTTGATGTTTGTTTTTAAAGAAAAAGCCGCCTTTTGCATTAAAAATTTGTTTGGTATTTCCAAGCTCTCCAGAATCCAGGCGAGTTCTGTGGGACATTAACTCCAACCAAAGCAAAAAACAGCTGCCATGAAGAGATGACACACACTGATACTGCAGCAGCTTCCTTGTCAAAAGGAGCCGTTAAGCTTGTATTCGATGAAGCATCTCCTGATGCAGAAATGGCCTGCAGCTAATGGTAGTTTCACACCTAGATCGCTTTATGAAAGAAAATTAGTCAACCAAGAATGTTCCTCTCTGAATACTATGGAATTACAGTTACATGACAAAATCCACAGGCTCCATCTAGTGCTACTTGCTGCTGCCCTGTTCTATCCTATCGATAAGAGACTGAAAAGTAAGGAAGCAAGGTTTTACAATTCTGAAAGAGATTTTCCAGACTGAAGTAGGTAGATTCTCAAGGTGCTGCAATCCCTGACAGAAATGCACAAACTAGCCAAATGCAAGTAAAATAGACCACCAGTAATACCCAGAATTTTCTTTTCATTCTTTTCATGGTTTTCCACATTCCACACATACCCATTTATTATCACCTAGCATTATTTTCTGGTATATTTTTACCTCTATGTCTGCATATACGCTTTCCAAATTTGGTGCATGCATATACATTCATATGTACACGTGTAAAATATATATTTCCATAAATACATCCATATAAAATACTGTATTTAAAACATCAAGCATACAGTCAAACATTCCATTTATTATATATCCCACTCACTGCAAGTAATTAATCCATACTGGTCTTTAATGAACTGGAAAAAAAAAAAGGGCTTTGGGATTTTAACTCTTGTAAGCATTCAGGTTTTACTCTTTTGTATTTAAGCTTTAGTCAACTTAAATGAGGCCAGTTTTAGTCTGAAGAAATGAGGGTAGTGTCAAAACATAATTAACATAACACAACAAGATGAAACATGCAGCTGCTGGCAGCCTGTCCCAGCACTCTCCAAACTATCAAGCTGCAACAAGGTCTTTTACCATCTCATACCAGCATACTCTTCATACAGTCCCTCTGCTGCCTTCTCACCTCACCACCTCCAGGGCATGTGTTCTCTCTCCTCTTGCTTCTTCCTCCCTCCACTCCTTCCTCAGCGGCTCTCCCTTCACTGGCTCTCAACCCACTAACAGAACCAGCCGCAGCTGCACCTTACCTACATCGGCCAACCCGCTGCCCCTGAAGCCAACCACAGCTGTATGTTATCAATGCTAATTAACCCAGCCTCATTCTTCTACAGCAGCCCTGCTTTGGCAAAGTGTCCTTTGCAAGGCTAGTGTTTCAGCTTTGGCTACTGGCCAGGAGTGCATGGCCAGTAAAGGGTCCTCTCTAGGTACCCACACATTTGTGTGCAATGCTTTTTTCCCTGCCATTACTACCACTTTACCAACATGCCACCAGAAGGTCACCTTTCTTCAACCATACAAAAAAGGAGACCTCAAGTCTTTTTCTTTACCTTTCTTAAAAAAATCTACTGGTTAAATAAAACTTAAAATGCAATCCTCCAGACACATTATCACCCTCTGTATGGACTATATGAAGGCTTCAAATGCATGCAAAACAGTATCATTGCAAGAACAGCTGCCAAGAAAAATCACAGAATTGCAAATATTTGTCAAATCTCTGCTGTTCAGACTTGAGGAAGACTGTCACAAAGACAGACTTCTTAACACCTTGATCTCCATCCCTCCAGTGTCTTACAAAACAAATAAATAGATTCTTCGTTAAGCTTTCTCAACTGTACTTGCTAGTTAAGTGTTCTGTGTATTAACTCCAGTGACTGCTCTCACTTTTACTCTAAGCAATTCTGATCCGCAATTCTTATTCTTCTTCTAAGCAATTTTTCTTCTTCTTACAGAGGAAAATCAGTAGCCTCAAGAAATCTGAATTCCTTCTTCAGAACTAAAATGGTGTATTTCTACCTGTTCTGTTCCTTCCTAAAACAACTGATTCAGTTTTAACTTCTTATAAATATTTAATTATGTAACATTAAGGAAAAGATTATTTAGCCAACTATTAACTCCATAGTTCTACAATGTTCATAAAATAGCTGCATAAAAGATAACAGTGTAATACACACAAACTGGGCAGGCAGTGGAGAGCAGACAAAAAGAATGCTCAGGATCGTAAACCTGCCCACTGCACAGTTCTGCTTCATTATCCACAAAATGCAGCCTCTGCATCCTCATATCATACAACCTACTGAGAACACATGGATGAGAATTTAAATCCCACTGGTTCTTGAATTTATTGTATTTTTTTATTTGTGTCCTGGGAAGGAACATAAACCCAGTTGTTAGGTGGAACAGCACATCTGCCATCATACTGTATCTACATCATAACTATACTCGACACAAAAATGTTACTTCCAAAATAGAAAGGTAAATAGGAAACTAGTACCAGAAAGAGGAAAAATACAAAAGGCTGGCCTAAATCATTGCTACATACGATTATCTTTATTCTGCACAATCCAAGAGATGCAAAAAGCCCACAGAAACACCTCACTGGAAATAAATAATAATCAGGAGCCACACTGATGAGTTTATAATATTTAACAAGTGCTATCTTAAAATAGAAGTGTCATACATCAGAACTGTGAAGATCAAAGCTTCAATAGTTTGGAGGTAACCACATGCAGCGCCTTGACTTGCACAGTAGATAACACTGCAGAAATGATTTGCATTAGGCAGGAAATTCCCTGTTCACAGAGTGAACGCCTATCAAGGCTGCAGCACAGACAGGAGGTTTAAAACACAGGTCCCTCTGTGCTCTTGGCAATGCCCACCAGTTTCACATTAACCCAGATCAATCCAGACTTTGACTCTAGACTGCAAGCTCCAGTGCATCTCTTGGGATAAGAGGATGCAATCAGACATTTCATGTCGTGGTGGCCAGGCTGGGGGCAGGATGTTTCTCACTGCCTCCTTGCTCACTGTTAACAGCTTGGAAGAAACTGGGAGCGAGGGGAGCAGACGGAGGTGAGTCAGGGCTGTGGGATGCTATCCACTGCTGCTGCTCCCTCCAGAGCCTCCACTACTCCACCTCAGGCTGGAGTGCTGCCTGCTAGACCGTAGCACAGACACTGTCACAGGTGGTGCTTGCCACTGGCTCTGTCCCTACTTGGGAGCTGGGCTGGCGCCCCGTGGCTGCTTTCGAAGTGAGACTGAGGCAAGGAGGTAGTTGGGGGATCTCCTCCTCACCCTTCCACCCACAGCTGAAGTTGAGGTTTAAAGCAGAGCCTTTTCCACACTGCCACTGAACAGCACAGCCCACAGCCTACCGGCAATTTTTACCCAGTCTGGTCCTTCAAAAAAAACCCATAAACAAGTGGGTCCTGTTCCAGCCACATTTCCTTTGAATAACATCCATCCAGACTTGAGGACTAACCACAGCCAATTCCCCAGGCCATTTCAGTACTGCAAGGGAGCCAAGCACATACCCTGAATTTTCTGTAACTCTGGTTGAAACTGAGGCCAGCATAGTTCAGAATTAAGATAAAACATGGGAGTGGCTCCAAACTACAGGCAGAAGACCTGTTTACCCAGATACCTACCACAGTGAAACCCTGTCCCACCTTCTCCCCAGCCTTCTCATTCTGTTTTCCACTTAAACCTACCAGGTCATGGCTTTCTTTGCTTTTTCCTTGTCTTCTTCCTTGCTGGTGGTTCTTCACAACCACCACAGCTCTGAGCACCATTGTTCAAAACTCACCATATATCACGGAATTAGTGGGCCAGGACGGTAAGCCAGGCAGACCTCCCCACAGCGTTGAAAGCATTCCCCAAACAGCACAGAGAGTAGCTTTAGGAGTGCTTCTCTTGGCCAAAAGAGTGTGCATGGTGACAATACTCAATAAAGTCTCAAAGGGTTAAAGTCTGCCATGGTCTCAAATTATCAAGTGGTTATACATGTGCTCCAGCAGATGTCTAGGAGACACCACAGAAACGACCTACCCATTTTTTGTTGGGGAAAGGAAAGATGAAATTATTTAGTCTGCTCTGATTCTCCCTAGAGTTGTACTTCATCTTCCTTTCAACCTCCTCAATTTGTTTGTACTGTACCCATCAAAATAATTCATGTTGCCAAGGCTATTTCCACATAAAAAGATTCAGAGGCTTATTAAAACAAAAGCCTTTATCACATGAAAAACTGTCTGCTTTGCACTGCACTCCACAGACTCTCCCCATGAGAAAAGTCACTAGAAGACAAGCTCCTAGAAATATTTTTCCCTACATTATTTCATTATTTTTAGGACAATTTTGAGCTTTATTATTTTACCCCCTTGCCTTTTTCCTAATAATCACGAAAAAGTACAAATAAATTTATCATATCCTAAAATCCAAGGGTAGGAAATCAGGAGCCGCCAGAAGCAGAGAGATTTTATATGGCTTCACTTTCAAATCCAGTAGTTCTCTACTGATTTAACCCCTAAAATAATTTATATTTATACCCAACTCCTATCTCCTATAATTAAATATTAACAATTCATTTTTACTCAAAGGAGTAGTGAGCCCAAACAGGACTGCTTTTTTCCTTCCTTGCTAAAACTGGTAGCTCTCAACCTCTTTAAATGACGAGGGAGCACATGACTATTATGTGTTGTCTTTCAACCTTTAGCAAATACTACCAAAGATTCAAGGGATGAACAGGTAAGACAATACCAGAGCAATGCACTTGACTGAAGAAAAACTACATTCCCATAACAAACCTATAGGAGCCAAAGTGCCTGAATTTTTTTGTTCCTAATTGGACAGGATCCTAAAGCTAGAAGATACTTTTTCACATCAGTGTTTTATTTTCTGACTTAGAAGTGTAATACTTACAGACTAACTGTTAAATAACAGTTAGTTATTGCTAGGAAGTGTTTAAGACACTAAGAAAGTTGCAAAAAACTTCTACAAGCCTCCTGTGTCTTCATGCGATTTTAAAAATGCAATTGTACAAATTATAGCTTGTATTCCATCTTCAAATATTTTGATTCCTCCTAGCTCATTGTTGATGCATATTCCTGGGAGACTTCTGCCTTTTCTAGAGTTGTAAGCCTTCTGAAACTGGCAGATGTAACTTTTTATCTTTTATTTGGTGTGAGGTAACTAAAAAGACTATCACTTCTGTGTTAGTAATCACATCCAAAAAGCAAGCTGCATGTGTGGGGTGTGTGTGTGCCTGTACATATATGACTTTAACCTCCTGGCAGAAGGTGGTTTACAACAAAATAATGCCAAAAGACTTAAAAGAACACTGAACTAAATCCTTGAAAAATGTTGTATGACCCTCATTTAATTATTTAGTAATTCAATGCAACTTTTTACAGCACTACACAACCAGAAGTAAACAAAAAAAAAAGCAAAGTAAGAGTTTAATAGGACAAAAAACCCAGAAGAAGTGACATGGTATTAAAATAAAAGCCTGTAAACTCACTCAGAGAAAAAAAAAAAGAAAAAAAAAACACAACACAAAATGCAGCTTCTGCATCATCATATCCTAAACTTGTCTTCTGTCATAACCTGACCTAATCTTTTCATCTTACGAACGAGCTTAAGCAATTGATTCAACAACGGTTTGCTTCAAATTGTGTTACCCAGAGAAGGATCTTTGACTCAGACCTGAAAGATGTGCATGTCATTTGCACTAGTTTGACACTAGTCCTGCTCTCAAATGCCACTTTTCTGTTTGGAGATACTTGGTGACATCTCCACCCCAACTGGCAGACATGGCAGCCAATATATTAGAAAAGCCCTCTACTTCTCCTGCAAAAGTTGCCATAAGCGTACTGGGTACAACGTTATTTCCAGTGTCTTGGAGGAAGCAGACACATTCATCCACAGTTCCAGCCAAGTTGCCCGGGTCCTCACCACCCTTATGGAGTGGCAGGAAAGCTGTCTGCCAGGGAACTGCCACTGCTGCTCTACAGCGTGGGGGAACTGCTCGGCTCCATGTCACAGCTGGGCCTGAGGTGCCCCTGAGCTGGAAGGACTCAGCCTCCATCACCTGAAAAAATCTCTTGTGGAATAAGAAGGTCCACAGATACCTGACCAGCAAACATTGATGCCTCTTGCACCAAAACTCTCTTTTCTATAAACTTCACATCTTGAAGAGAAATGCATAGTTATCAACGGGGTAACAGCCTACACACATAGAATCGTAAGCAGGATCTACCTTTATTTCCCAAAATCACTGTTAATCACACCTAAATACATAAGGCTTACCACCACTCAAGAAGCAAATGCTTCACACAGTTCTGAAATAGAAGCAGGGAAAGTGCTGCCTAGGGAAGGGGCATCTTCAAGCCTCCCCCTCTCATGTACTCCTGCCCAACGGCGATGACCACACAATCTTTAAAAACAGCTGTAATGAGATGGTGAAATAGTACAGTTGCGTGAGCTACCTCCTTCTGCAACTTAATTCAGCAGAAAGTTTCTGAAAGTAGTTTCCAAAACAACAACAAAACCAGACTTCCTTTAGCTGCAGCCCAGAAGGAAGCTGGGTGTGTGTGTGTGTGTGTGTGTGTGTGTGTGAGCATTCAAGTATGTTAAGTCTCCAGCAGACACACTCTCCCAGTAAGAGCAGAAAGTCCTGAACCCTGCCGTTAGTTAACCTCCTGAGAACCAGAAGCGAGGATACATATCCACAGATTGGAAAGTACTGCAACGAGAAGCACAGCTGCCTACTGGGCATTTGACATGTGAGGGAAATGGGCTTTATCCCTTCTATGGCACTTTGGCATTAACCCTAGTGGTTTACCTGTCTCTCGTTCCTTTCCTCTTACATATATGAGAGTTGCCAAAAATTTGCAAAGAATGCCCGATTTTAAACTAAGCAATACTAGGTAAGTTTGCACTCTTTCTTTAAAGGAATTAATGCAAATAACAGGAAAATTATCCTGTTCCTTTTTATTTCTGAACTTCCGAAAAAGGCAAGAGGCAAAAGTATCACACCTTCCATTCTGCAATTCATGTTCTGTACTGTCTTTTGCTTGGACCTAAGTAGTCACTAATGCTTAAGCAGTTAATACATTGGAATTAAGGAAACAAAGAAAACAGTTTAAAGAAAACAAAACAAAAAAAAATCACTATTTAGGACAAAAATGTGTTTGAAAATTATGCCCTTTACTGATTAGGAGCCTGAATACAAACAATTAAGCAGGAAGCATTCAACCTGAAAACTACATCTGGTCTCATAAGACCTCCAGCAGTACCATCAGTGTCCCACATTTGAGCATGCACACACTGCAGTTCAGAAATTTAGTTTGCAAACAAAAGACCCCCTCTCTTTACTGAGACCCACAGGCTCCTTTCCTCCCATTGCCAGCTGACCAGAAGTTTTCTAATTAAATCATAATTAAGCATCTAGAAGTGTTATTTTCCAGGGGAGGAGGGCCAATCCTTTCATTGTGCCCATTCAGCTGTTAGCGTCTGTTGAGCCTGCCGAAAAGGGCATCAATTAATGCCAGCTATGGTGGCTTTCATGAACAGGCTGTTTGTTCAGTAGGAACCGGCTCTCTGCAGAGTCATGCTGAAATGTAAGCAACCAACCACTCCATGGTCACAACATTAAGACATCACTGGACACATACGTGCAGCCAGGAAGGTAGCATTCCCCATCAGTCAGATGGAGCTATAACAAATTAAGAGGGGTTTTGCCCTTGGAGTTCCCAAACACAGCTACATCCCTTTAATAGCAAAACAACAAATAACCATTATAAAAAAAAAACAACACTAAGTCCAGATGAAAACTGACCTTACGTAACTGACATTACTGTTGATTATTATTTTTTACTCAACAAAGCTTCATGAGAAATTCAACAGAAAAAAATCAAGTACCTGCCAGCACACAGAGCTGATGCAATTTATAAAACTACAGAAACTACCACATGAAATGTAGTTACTGTATATTTTTATTAGATATACAGTAACTACATTTCAGAGTTAGCTGCCTATCTGTACAGGTTTAGCTACATGACATGTACTCCCTTCTACAGACAAAGTTACATCACAGGGCACAAGTATTTTTACCAGTTCAGATATTCCCAGACAGAAATAAAAATGAACATGAGAATACAGTCTTTTTCAACTGTAACTGTGTACTAACAAAGCTACATCAGCAAAATTATTTTACTAGCTATAGCTCAAATAATTACTCCTATATAAAACCTAGTGTGTAGGCTATGTCTGGAATCAAACTTCAGCTCCATGTGGCAGTACACCTACCGAGGAAGGCAATCTATTACACATGCAGATCACACTGCTTTGCTGCAAAGTCACAGTGAGGTAACTGGAAACATCTGAATAATCCCCAGTGAAGCAATCCAAACATCGCCAAGCAGAGTCATCAGCAGGGATTGACAACATGAGGCTTCTGACATCCACTCACTCTGTTTTTGGGCTTTTTTTTGGGGGGGGTAATGCTTAGTCATCAAGCACCACACAAGCTAGTAAAGATCAGCCGATTTACATGTTTCACTTTGCTGCCACAGACCTGGAACTTACATACACATGCACTTTTATACTATTAAAAATAGTATGGTGCAGTACTATAAAAACTTTTCAGTGGCGTGTGTTTCAGGTGACTGGATCACTCAAACAGTGAGGTCAAAACCAAATTATCTAGGCTGTCCCAAGGAAGTATTGATAAAGCATTCATGTTATGCCACCAAATTCCCCTTCCCCCGACATGCTATGTCACTTTAATGATCCAAGTATCCAAATCTCTGTATCAGAAATATTGTACAACCTCAGAATCCCTTAAGCCTATTTAAGACAGGTTTTCTGGATAAAAAAACACAGTAGTGCTGGGTTGCAGCCTCTCATACAGGGTCTGAAAAGAGATGACACATTATCCAGGGAGAGGGGAATTTTTCTTCTCCGCAATGGTATACTTCAAGCTCCTTCCCACAACTGGTGGCCCAGCACAACTGTAACACAATCTGATCTTAAATTTATCCATGTGTTTTTTTCCAATGAAAATCTGCTGCGTGAAACTGGAAAATGAGCAGCAAAACCCCCAGTATTCATGCAAGACTACAAGTCTCCAAGTAGAGCTCTAATGAAATGAAATGTCCCTCCATGAATTAAAATGTACCTCCAGGACTTAAATCCACACAATGATACAGTATATCACAAGAATATCAAGAAAAGACTAAGTCCATCCTAAACACAGCACAGAGTATACCACCAATTTATGAAAACAAATTTTGCATATGCTTTGCCCTGTAGAAATATCCATACCAGGAAAGGAGTATTATACTACCACAGTAATGTACTAATTGCTCACAAATAGAAGTCAGTCACAGAGGATTCATGAAAGCAAATGCCAGTGACTCAGTGTAGAAGAAAGAAGGAATAAAACCAGTGCAGGGATGTGATTTATAATGTACAAATAACTATGAGCTAATATTGTGAAGAGGAACAATTTCACAAGGAAGATTTAATTCACCCTGCTGCTTCAAGAAAAAAGTATCATATGAAATGACTAGTAAAGCAACATCCACTGTACATACAAAAAAAGCATGCAGTGATAGTTAATATTTTCATTTTGAACACATCAGTTAACTTACTGTCCACAGCTACGAAAGCCTACAACCTACCCAACACAACAGCAGCAACAGCTTTAGGTGCCAGATCTAGCAGCGCTGCTGGCAGTAACGACAATCTGAGATGCTACAGGAAATACTGCTTGCCAAACAATGCAACACAGGATGGTATGTATCTGTATTTAAACTTAACTGTTTAAACTTTATCTGCTCCAATATAAGCAGGACTGCAAGCAAACTAAAGGAGAGGAAACCGAAGTGAGTGTGTTGTCAACTATTACAACTGTATGATGTAGTACATGCAGTTATTCTTCAAGTTCTAGGTTCTCGACTCATACAATGACTCAAGAACTCCAAATTTTTAATGTTTAAGGGTAGCATCTTGTTTGTTTGGTTTGGTTTTTTGCTTTGTGGTTTGACAATTTTCTTAGAAGTTCATGTTTCATGTTCATTTTGGCAATGGAGAGATTTAACATGACCCTTAAACATCTAAAACCAGGTGAAAATTAACTTCTGTCCATGAACATTTCCACATTAAAATAGAAAGCGCTAAAATCACTACAGCAGTAATGGATTCCAAATAGAACGGAACACTGGCTCGGACACACATTACAAAGCTGAATAGTGCAATTCAGTGTACAGTCTTTCTTCTTTACACATCAATCCCTGAAGAATTCTAGGAGTGCATGCTTAAAAAATCCCTCAAGACTACATAATCCTGCAAGAACAGATCTGCCTGGCTTTTTAACTTCAGTTAAAATTCCACCTTGGAGTAGCAATGTCTGGGATAGCAGAGACATGATGGTAGAAAGGGTAAATCTGGAAGGGAATTTGTGTCAAAGCTGTCAATGAGAACTGGAACTCTCCTACGAAAAATTATTTTAGAGAAGCCTTCACCGTTTATAAACTGCTAAATATACAAAACCTGTCATCTCAGACATAAGCAATATACTTACAAGAAAAAAAAAATTAAAATCTCAAGTTTTTTGCATCCATGAATGACAACCAATTTCAATTGGAATTGTGCCTATGACTTACACTGGATTTAGACCCAAGAAAAACATCATTATTAGAACAGTACAATGGAACCCATAATGAGCGAATTTCCTGCGTTCTTCAACTATGCCTTGAAGTACCACCACATCACATTATGTTCCTCAAATTCTCTAAGACATACTACTATACTAGCAATTAATTCTCATGTGGATAAGCTAAAACCATCACTTTCCACACATTTCTGTAAGCTGTACTGCCACGAGGTTACATATCCATCGTTACTATTCTGAGATCCACACCACTGATTCCACCACAGAAAATGGTCTTGAAGATGACCAGTCATTTTAAGCAGCATGGATGAAGAGAACGAAGTTGAATCTACAGTTTAGGATTAATTCAGTAGTTTTAATACAAGTACTCTGTTCCACTGAAAACTTGTCTTGGCACATCCATTTGATGTAATGGGGACAGGTTCAAGCGGAACTATGACAATGTAGCATTCTGCGATCTTCTAACTTTCTCAGTAGTGAACAAGAACACGTTCAAGAGTTTGACCATTAATCCTTCATTTCCTGGAATCTGCAAAATCGAGGCCTCAAAACTCTGATTTGGTTCAGTGGTTTAATCAAACATTAGATTTTGTATTAACATAAGTTCCATCACAGCTTTTCAGATAATCATTACAAATGACCTCACACTACGTTCAGCTTGAAAGCCACATGTAGACACACAACTGAAAGACAAAATAATGTCAGCAAAAGCCACTTCCCCAAATGTCTTGAATATAAAAGAATAGGGACATTCATTGGAACTACCCTTTTCCCAAATCATAACTGCAAAAATTACCACTACCCATATACGCAGATTTTACCTTTGAAGACATAAATTAAATGATAAAGCATTCACAGAAATCAATGTCACACATTCACATGCTTTTTAATAATCTTCCTTCTACAAATACGTAACTGAACATTAAATTAATATGATTTTTCAGATTTTCAAAACCTTGAGAAAGTTATGCAGGTAATGGTAGCACTCAATTTAGAAGGGCTGGACAAGTAGTTTGATGTACACATGGGTGTGTGACCAATTAAAAAGTGACTGATTGTGTTCTCAGCCTTGCTTAAATTGATTGCAGAGCTCTGACTTGTTTTTATGGGGAGGTATAACCTCTTGCCTCATTCTGAGTAGCATAACTTTAGCTGATACAGGAAAGTAACGACAATGACATTTTAAAAAGTGACCAATAAACCCCCCTCCCCCCGACTAACTGGTAAACTGGTGAATTCATATTTCCTCCTACAACTTTGTGAAATAGCAATGTAATCTGATCATCTCTTCCTTCCGAAGTGTTGCATGAGAATTCATGATTGTGGAGACTGTTTACTGATCAACACAGATTTCTTCGTATCCTTTAGAGAAATAGCATACCTTGCTCTCTTAATTTCTCTGGGTTTTTTTCCCCTCCAGTAAACAAACTCAAACGCAAGAATAGCAGCTTCACATCTATTTAACATAGGAAAGGTACAGTATCATTTTGCAAAAGACTGCTAAACTCCCAAGCTAGACTGGATGTTGTATTACTGATACATACTGATACTGATTGCCACTGAAGGATCACTTACTAAGAGCTCTAACAACAAGTTACGGTAATAATTCCAGAAATTAATATTCTGCTTTTACATTCTGACTATTCAGTATGTTCTACCAGCATATCTTTAAAGCAGATCATGTAGTCACTCTCTCTAAAGGACAAATTCTGGTCTTCCTATTCATTAATGTCTCCCAGCACTTTTTATCTTTATCTCTTTATCACTGTGGAAAAGTAGAAACATGTCATTCATTGGTGTTGGAGACAGAAATCATGCTGCAACATGATACAAAGCTACACGTCACATCATTTACAAGTCTAGTTTTAATAGTCCAAATGCCTGTAGCCGTATCACCCACCTTGTGCAGCGATTTTGTCACATCTTAGGCTACAGGCATTAAGCTAACTAGCTGCTCCAGGAAATGATGATGATCTCTGAGTCAGAGCTAAGCACACACCCCAGGTATGGTGCTGCAGGGCACCGTGCTGTTTTGCAGATGAATCTGGGCTGCCAACCACGTGAGATCGTTCAAGATTACTGCTTTTGGTTAAGTCAAGCACACACTTGTAAAAAAAACTACTGAACATTCAGAAACCCAGATCAACTGAGTGTGTTTTCTACAGTCCTGGGTTGCTCTTCAAGATCTCAACAAGCTAATTATAAAGAAAAAGTTTACTCATTTTGACAGCACATTTATGTTAAGCAACCCCCTGGTTACCTTATGCTTAATTTAAAATCAACATGTCTTTTGTCAGAATGAAGCTACTGAAAACTACCCAAACTAACAAGAATAGGTCTGTTACAGACTATGTAAACACAGTTCTATCATTCAAGCCAATTTATCATTCCTAACAATAAAGTGCAATGAGGATGTTTTGAGATTAAATTTAGCAATACACAAATATCCAGTTAATTCTTATCAAGTCACAGGCCAAGTATAAAAAGTAGGTAAATTATACTGATAACCCCTTCAGAAGGTTATCACCACTGAGTATACAAAGAGAAGCATGGAAGTTCATTGATTTTGTTGAGGCAAACAGACAGTGTGTGGCCACAGTACAAGTTAGAAGTCAGATTTTCATGTTCAAGCAACTAAATCGTACTCTCAGGATACTTACAAATATTTTCAATAGAAGAAGTACCCAGTATAGTTCAATGTTATAATTTTATAAATTCAGTATGCTGGGAGAAGGGAAGGAAAAAAATCCAATAAGCCTTAAGCAAAACTACTGCCTTAGAGCGTTACAGTAAGGTGCCTTCCAGCTAACTTAAAAAAAAAAAATCAATATAAATAAATCCTACATTATACATTAGGCACTTGCTTGAAAATCTTGGGAAATGCCAATTCACCAAGCACATTAACGCTGTTGCGTATTTTCTATTCCAATATTAAAATGCAGCAAGTATGAAAAAATAATCCACAGGTTTTGTTTTCTACGTATCATTTTTATTCTAGAAGGACATATGAAAACAGAAAATTGTAGGTACTGCTATGTATGTCCCTACAGCCATGTGGTATTCCTCCCAGCCAAAAAGAACAACTATGCCACTACAGGTAAATACAATGGTGCTTTTCAGTTGAAAAAGTCTTTGGAATAAATGATGATTTATTTTACATGTTCTTACTCTAGACTTTATTTAAAATTAACTAATGACTGGATTTTTTTGTTGCTGTTCAAAATTGTACAATAATTTCAGACTGTAACCCTCCTCCTTTAGGCTGCAATGGAGTCAATTTGCAGAAATTCTGGAAAACTGGAGTAGGTTAGCTTTGTTCCAAGACTTCTAAAGGAAAGCTATTTTGAAGGAAGATCCATCACAAATGAGAAAACTGTATTTTCTACTCTCAAGAACAAAACAACTTGGTCCAACACGCAAAAGAGCTCAGTGGTGAGAAGCATTACTCCTCACATATGCAACAGTGCTATGAGTCCCCATTGTTCTAGACATCATACAAACACAACAAATGACAGCCTCTGTTGGATAGAGCTTACACAGTCCAAAAAACCAGGCATAACACACAGATGAGACAAACATCTCCAACAGGTTAGAATAGGTTGTGGATGAAGTAATGTGACAGAAAAGGGTGTGCTACAATTTTTGGCCATCAGGAAGAGTAATCACCTCACTACTCATCCGGCCCATTAGCCCATTAGCTAATTTAAGGTTTCTATTTGCATCACAGCAGAAGTATGCCTGAAGAAGTGATGTGCAGAAAGGATAAAATCATCACCGTTTCTGCAGTCTTCACTTTTGTTTGGAAGATGTCTTATGCCCTGTGAACACCACTATCAAAGGATTTAAGAGAGAAGGGGGGGGGAAGGTGAAACTGGTCCAAAATTCACTTCAGTCCTGTCATAGACAAGTCACAAAGCCAGAAGCAAATTTACTTTCCACAGCAGTTCCCCTTGTTCTGTAAGATTTTTATGAGGGAACTATAGCCCTGACTTTTGACAGGATATGTAAGAATCTATTGCCTAATAAAAGCAGAAGTCAATAGATTAATGGGAATTGTTCTCATAAAATAATGATAATTAAAAAACAAATGCCTCAAACACAAAATCTGACACTGCATACTTCTAGGAACATAAAGCACCACATTCCTTCCAAATCATATTATAAAGAACTGTACTTTAACTACTTAAGACTTCTACTTGGATTTGAAGTGGAAGTTCTATACTTGCCTTCACTTACCTTGAACAGTTCTGCTGATAATATTTGCTGCCTTTGCCCTCAGGATGGCTATTGTCTAGTGGTAAGTGAAGTCATCCACTCATGGTTTGAGTTTTATGTTTACAGATCTTGGTATCTATCAGAAAGTGGTTTTGACAGTACAACCTGTTCAGGTGAAATACCTGTAAATGTATATGAAAGCTAGAATGAAAACTGTGTCTCCACCCTGGCTTTTGGTTGTGCAGCATTATGTGCAGGGCTACCGTGCCTCCAAAGAGGCCACTGTGTTAACACAAAACACCAAGCCAGTTATAAACCTCAAATCTCTCCTCTGGTATTAGCAATATCCATAACTACAGATTATTTTTTTTTCCTATGAGCTTTTTCCCATAACATAGGGTAATTATGCTGACTTTCATAATTTTGTATCTTTTTACATGCATAATTAATATGCATATTTTTATCAGAATAGCAACAACTTTGTATAAAAAAAAGAATAACGCTTAAAATGTAACTTCAATCAACTAAATCTTGGCAGATATTCTAATACTCTACACGCATACCTACCCCGTATTAAAACTATGTTCCAAAACGATGTAGAAAATGTCCGATTTCATTAGGGTGCTGGATTTCTACTATGCACTGGGTGATCCTGCCACATATGATGTTCTGGCTCCTGGACCCGAGTGTTCCGTTTGTCTGTACTGCAGGACAAATTCCTATACCATGATTTGGAATGATCCAACTATTTACCTACAGGATGAAGCCTGAGAACAGCTCTACGGATCACTTCTTAAGAGTCTACAATGGGTCACTTTTGCCTCCCACCGCACCACAGTCTTCCACCAGCACCACAGCAGGATGTGTTCCTTCATAAAATTCCCATATATTTCCACCTTTTCAGACAGTCTGGCCCACCCAAGAGAGAAAGGCAGCACAAAACTCCCCCATTCATGTGCTTACGCACACAGAGCCACCCAACGCTCTCACAGGGATCTGAGCCAATTGCTTCCATGGACAGAAGCCACACTGTGCTGCTGGCCCATAGGCCACCTTTCTGGGGCAGGTGCCTTTTAGAAAACAACTTACTGTTCCCTCTGTGTGACCTGAAGGGAAGATTCTTTTCTCCATGCAGACTGAAGCAGAAAATGCAGACAGTCCTTTGGACCTCTCTTCAGCCTGTTTCCCTCTACTAATGACCATCTGTTGACCCTTGGACTGGATTTAGGCAGTCACAGTCCCCAAGAACATACAGAACATTTTTATGGTTATAAAAAGACTGGCCCAATGTCTCTGAGGGCATTACTAAAGTTAGTGCAAAAGACAATAGCATCAGCAATAAATTAGTAGTGGTTAAACACAGCTCACTTAAGGAACAAGAAGAATCTAAAGAAAGTCGGCTAGAGCAGTGACAAACCTCTCAGATTTTCTCAGATTTGTCAATGATTAAACAAACACATTACCTTCACTGGGAAGGCCAAACTGCTAAATCGCTAACACTATTACTCTATGTCTTGGTGCCCGTGGACTGTCAAGAGTAGGTGATCCTACTGGTTTCTTCTTGCCTTATAATTTATGAATCAGAAGAAGGAAACACATGATGGTTGAAAGGTATTAATTTCTAGATAATGTTAAATGGTTAGGTCTGACCTACACAAACAATTTGCATATTTAATAAAATAACCTAGTAAATTCATATACTGTAGTATGTTTTGTATTTCCTTTGAAACATTTCCTGTGTGTGTGTGTGTGGGGGGGAAGTCTGCTGCTCTAAGATTTGAGGAACACACATTCGAAAAAAATGTGAAGAAAATTCTCAAATTTGAAAAACAAGAAGTAGTTTAATTTTTTGATTTTTTTTCCACCAATAGAAATCAGAGTCTTGCAAAAGATGATAATATTTTGATGTTTGGCAAGACAGACAAACACATACAAGACACAATCAAGCAGGAAGGAAGAAACTAGATTTAAGTATATTTCCCAATAGAACTCATGCTCTTTCATTAGTCATCAGTCACAGATGGGGAGCAGATGCCTCCAAACACAAGAGTTCAATCAACAAAACACAGCAGAAGGGCCAGGGAAGAAGCCAAATCACCAAGCCCCAGGTAAGGAAAAAAACCAAACACAAAAACAACAAAACAAAACAAAAAAACCACACAAAAAACCAAGCTGACTTACAAAATGTGTTACAGATTTTCTTTGTCCATTATATGGGCAAAGCAAAAGGTAGATGTTCTGGTAAGACTTGATGGTACAGTGAACTGACATAATCATCCTTTTGCACGGGGTGTTCATAGACAAGGTGAATAGACCATATTGGACTTGTCTGACTGCCTTTGCTTCTACTATTACAACACTTATGGAAATTCCCTTGACATACCCATGCGTAAGAACAAGCTAGACAGGTCCAGACTCACCGTAAAAGCAAATCTGTAAAACAAATGTACACAATCTACTTCTTACTGGTTAACTCCAAGACGGTTAACAGTATTATCACAAAGGATATTAGTTAATTATGACTTCTTACTGAACAGCACTGTCAGATGAATGAGTTAATATTCAAGCATCCTCCTTCCAGTTTCCATAAAAGGCAATAAAAAAAGCTGTGTTTTTATTTACAACATGAAAACGGTCCTGACAATGAATTCTGGTAAACACCAAGGCATTTGTTGTTAGAAACAGAAGTCTGATTTATTCCTATTGTCAGTAACTAGCTTCTGTTTCATCAAGGACTGCACTATTATGTTTATGTTTGAACTACATTAAATCTGTAAAGATATATTCATCAGCTAAAAGTTCTGATAAAGATTTTTGCCTTCTCTCAGTCAGCATAGACTGTAATCAACAGGAAACATCCATGACTGAAGGCACAATTTCACTCCAGATTGCTACACCCATTGATGTTAAATTAAATGACATATCTGGTTTTGGAATCTCCAACAAATAATTCTGTCAAGAAAAGAACCAGGGAAGCTCCGTTTTCTGTGTTTCCATGTCCTCCTACTAAGCACTACATCACAGCACTACAAACCTCCTGGCATAATGTTAATCTGTCATACTCCATTCGCTCTCCAAACCCCCTCTGGAGTCACTTTCCCTCACTTTTCTTTAGCTATCCAGAGTGCAAGAGATGCTTCTTGCAGCCACTGCAATGCCATCTTTGGGATATTTAGCAAGAATGCCACAATGTCTTGGCTGGAAGAAGGTCCTGCCTCCCAGTTAGAGAGTCCTCTGTGTGTCCATCAGGCACACAAAGTCCTCAAGTTCCATTAATAGTTTGGTTTGGACTTGAAGAGGAGAGATTTCAGAGTCAAAGTACATACATAGAAAATATGCTACTCTTAGAACTACTTTTCTTTTGTGTTCTACTTCTGAAGTTTCTGCGTACTTTTATGTAGGAATACCTTTCCAGAAAATTCCAGCAGCTCATCCAAGAAGTTGATAATACCAGTTGCCCAAAGATAATTTTAAGAATAAGAATTTAAATTAAAATCTGAGTATAGTGAGTAAGCTTCACCAAAGGAAACCCAGCTAGTTCAAACTACAGCACCCATCTTCCCTATAATAACTTTAGGACTTAAAACTGATGCATAAACCCATGATATTTAAATGTATTTAAAACAAAAATTAAAGGCTTCTTACAGAAATCCATCTCTGATGAAGAACTTCAGTAAGTAACTATTTATTTATCTGTATTTTATATATATACTTGTGTATGAAAGTTTATACAACTTCTTCTCAGGTACACATGAAAAAAGGCAAAGGGTCAATCAAAAAGGCACTGCAAGTGGTTCCACATGGGCAGGTTATCTTGTGTGAGAAATAGGATTCTGTTCAGAAGCCTGTGCCAAGTGTCATACAGGACAGGGGCCCAGCAGCCCAGAGAGGGAAGACTGACTACACAGTGTTGCTGAATGCATGCAGGAAAACAGCTGGGGAAAATAAAAGTCTATCCTCCACTACTGTTTCAGTTACGGATACCTTGAGGGCTACTTAAAAAAAAATTTACAGATAACAAGTACCAGCATTCAAACAAAGTAATTTTTAATTTATCAGCCCTCTCAAGCTGAGCTCTAGACAAAACTGACAACCACAGAATTACGTCCAAAATAAATAAATAAGAGGATTATTATAAAATGAATCCTTCCTCTATTTCTCAAGGGGGGATAAAGCGAGACAGAGTTCATGGGATTTCACAATGTAAATGCTATACTAGTTTGAATTAGTCATATGCAAAAAATCCAAAGAAATAAACCAGGTCTTTCCAGTGACAGAAGAGAGCTGAGATTTATTTTAAATAATAAAAAAATATTTAAAAAATTTAAATTAATCAATTTGGGAAGACAAGCCACATTTCCCAGAAATTACATTCTAAATGGCTGCACTTTGGGAATTTTTGAAAGCTGTAGTAGACATGCACAATATGAATGCCATAAATACCCTTGTAGATGGAAAAGCGTCTATCCTACTTATGCCTAGATATGCCTTTGATAAAGCACAAGTAAGAAAATTCAGTTTTTCTGATTGTTGAGCTGACCTCATAGTATCAATCTCACTCAGCTTCTCAAGTATTATTTTACAGCTACTGCTTGAGTATCAATGTACACAAATGCCTGTGCACCATTATGTGTGTGGATTTACTTACCTTCTGTAAAGGTGTATATATATGTACTGATACATATGAAAATAAACAAAAATATTGGTAACATTTCCTCTCCAACCTTGCATCAGGTAAGTTTACATTCATGCAAGTCCTCTGAAAATAAAAAATATGGATTTTATAAGACCCATAAAAGAATATTCAGACTGATGTATTCCCTCATTGACACATACAAAAGAAACACAGCTTGTTTTAAAATGATCTTACTGCCTTGAGAGAAATAATGTTTTTTTTAAACTCTGCAATAATATAATCAAGCACAAAGAGGAATGAGGTTATATACATCTTCATTGCACTAAATTATTTCAATGTGTGACACTTCACATTTATTTCAGCAAACTAGGCAGCATTAGGAATGGTATTTCTTCAATAATCAACATCCTTGACTTTACACAGGACTACCTTAGTCTACCCACCATTAACACAGACTTTTAAAACTGCTTGCATGTAAACACTTAAACTGATTTTTTTAATTTTTATTAATAAAACTGAGTATGTGTACCCTTTATTTCCCTGTAATTTATGACGTTCATAACTAGTGGATGGAAGTTTTAAACCAGTCTAGTTAGAAAACACAAGACACTGATCACATATAAACAGCAATTCTTCTACCAGTAAGCAGTGCCTCATTTGACATCATTTTTTTTTTTTTTTTTTTTTTTTTTGTGTCAGGGGCACAGCAGGGGTCTACTAGTGGATAATTTTTAAAGAATTTTTCTTTAATATACAATTGTAAATCTAGGTTAAAGCCAAATGATAGAGATCAAAAGCAGGCCATTACATGCTGGAACATCTATGTAACTTCTGCATATGCAGAAGAAGGAACGGGTAGGATAAGAAAATTGCAGCAGTTTTTACTTTCTAATCACCAATCCAAACATGGCAGTTATTTCATGGGAATAACAGATTCTACTTACAATAATAATTACAAACTTTCAAGAACAATAGAGCATGACGGTTTTCCTTATCCCTGAACAATTATTTAGGGAAGACCATTGCTAATTGAAAGAAAGGCTGTAAAAGTCAATATATTTATTCTGGCAAGACCCCAATATTTTTGTACTCATCTGTCAGTGGCAGGAATACCAGTAACATGCAGTTTGTGACTCTGAAGTCTCTCTGTTTGGTAGATCAATCTGGGAATTGTTCCAGTGTACAGTACTTCTGAGATACGTTTATATTTACTGGGAACTCTGCCAGTAGGATTTTCTTAGTTCACTACCATTCGATTTAGTTTGACCATTTTAAATAAAACCATAAAATTGACCTATCATGAGATTTTAAGGTTGTGCTAGAAGTGGTGTTTGTTTTGGTTTTTTTTTTAAATCTCAGTTTTATT
This sequence comes from Falco punctatus, assembly GCF_963210335.1. NCBI lineage: Eukaryota > Metazoa > Chordata > Aves > Falconiformes > Falconidae > Falco > Falco punctatus. The sequence continues at coordinate 24,382,791 of NC_137586.1, read as the reverse complement.
CAGGTGAAAGAATCTACTGAAGCCGATTTAACTAATACGTATCAAGTATACAGAATATGCACTGCTACAAAAAAGTACTGAAACATTACTGCTAAGTAGTATGTTGTCTTAGAAATGAATAGAAAAATGCCACAAAGTATATTAAGTGTGATTTCCTTAAACGTCTCTCCACTGTACATTTAAGTCACATGAAAAATTAAGTCAAGTAACCATGCACAGTGTTATGCAGTAGACTCCCACATGAGATGAAATTCAGAGTCCAATATAAGACACTTGCATATTATGCCTCGACACAATTTTATGTATTAATACTATATATTTTTGTGGGGGGCTTTAAAATTTAACAATTTTTGCAGTTACTAAACACAATTATTGCCGTTACTAAATCTGCAAAGGTTCAGAGACAAAAATCCTCTGAAATGTTCTCAAGAGAAAATCCAGGAGCCATCACTGAATGCAACATACCTGCTGAATAAGGCTGAATCAAAGATAAGTGAAATTTCTGTTTTTCCTCAGTTTGGGAAATACGAGTACAGCACATACGCATCTGTTCTGGTGCCAGTGCAGCATTCCTTCCAACAAATCTACCTCCTACTAAACCTTTTCTAACGACATGTAACATGACATTCTGATCCAGCTCCACAGCCTACAGATAATGTGGCAATATGCACAGAAGAACACACTGAACAGTTTTACACCATTATTAGTGTAACATGTTTAATGAGCTTTGTTAAAAATGTTCAACCTAAATCAGCTAGCAGTATCTTCATATTCTAAACACAGTGGCTCAGAATATTGAATTATTTCATTTCTCTAGCAATCATTACCACTGATAGTTTCCTACTTGGTAAGCCATGCACACTGATAGGCCTAACAAATTCACAGGGAACATACCCTGAAATCCATTTATCTGACCACCATTTTCAGCTTTGACAAAGAACTACCAGAGGCCCATCAATCAGTACGTGCAGCCACATAAGTAGGTGCATAGCTTAGTAGCTGCCAGAAGTCTGAAGCTCTCTGGCAGAAGGTGCAGCAGAAGAGGCAACTATTAACCACTGCATGAGTGAGCTCCTGTGTGCTTAAAAATTACATTTGAGAAGGACCAGCCCACTTTTAATACAGCAAGAACTGTAATAGCTCTGTAGAACATCAATAGCAGATGTAAGCCAAATTCAATGGACTACGAGGACTGAATCTGTGTAATGTGCCTCCATCATATGACGTGTCCCAACAACCACTGCTCGTGAAGGGACATCTGGACTACTGTCCTTTTGATTCCCTGAGTAAGGAAGACAAAGACTGTCTCCTACTGTGTAACATCAGACTAACCACAGTGGTTGGAAAAAATAAAAATAAAAAATTTACAGCTTCTTTCAGCACATTCCAGTGCTTTCCTACACTTTTTTATTTTTTCTCTTATTTCAGCTTTCCTCAAGTTTTCTACAGTAAGATCCTTTAGTCAAATCCTAAAGATCTCAACTTGATTTTAACAAAATGGGATTCTTTTCAGAGCAAGAACTAAGCAAAGAACAGGAATATGACCAGATGAATCCTCACCAGTCTGGCTGAAGCTACGAAACAATGATGGCTCATTGGAGAAAAACTGTTGTTGCCAACATTCAGATTGTGAGCAGAACTTGAAATACATTAACTGCTTGAACAAAAAGATTAGCCAAGTGAATCAACCAGCATAAAACCAGCACGTTCACTTTGACAGTGAGACTGCAAGACCATACCCCTAACACACAGCCCTCACTGTCAATAAAGGGAAATATAAGTATCAAGATATGTTAACACTTCACTATATAGCACAGAAAGCAGTAGTATCATTAGTCCAACAGATTAACTTCTAACAAACCATTCAATGACAATGTGTTCTGAAAGCAGAGATAGCCTACATGGATGTATTTCTTACTCCCCCCAGTTTTAGGGTAACAAACTTCTCTAAACTTACTCAACATCTATGAGGATAATAGCTCCCTCTTTCTTGCATGTACAAATTAAGATGAATGAAGACGGTTCAAAGTAAGGAAGCAAAGCTCTTCAAATCACCACACTCCAAAGCATATATTAACAACATAAATACAGCAAAAAGCAATCCTTTTTAAACTTTTAGCTGACATTTACTGCTACGTAACAAAAGTAAAATAACTCAAGTTGGAGCAGAGGCAGATTCAGCTGGCATCAACACGATTACACTTAATTTCTGTGGCTGCTTCTGTCTTAATAAGCATGCTTGGGTTTTCTTATGTCACCAACAGGACCGCTTTTAATGCAAATTATTAAATAACAATCCATTTATAGTATACTTACACATTTCTGTGTTGACAAAGGAAAAAAATATTATCAATACAAGAACCAACAGTGACAGTTTATATCATAACTTTAAAATCACTGCATTCACTCAAACTATCAGCTCAGGCAAGTTCAGAAAGACTGCTCAGTATTTTCCAGGAAGTATGCTGACCCGAAACTAGTAAAATACAACATAGTTTGACAACTCCATTATCTGAGCTTCCAGTAAAAGTTATAATTTTCCTTCTTTTTAACATTTCAGAAACGATTATGAACTGTTAAAATGTATGAAACTATTACTTGATGATTGATGAATATTTTGATCTCCCTATCAGGAAAGTCTCAATATCACTTCAGTGACTGTACACAAATAACATGAAGTTTCAATGCAAATCTAGGAGTCTGCTTTGGCTGAGAAGCAATTGGGCAAGCATTCACTAATTCTGTGCCTTCGGAAAAAAAAAGAAACCCAACCACTCTGACTCAAGGAAGAACAACTGTAGTAACACTGTTTCAGTGCAACTACCTCCAAGCCGCAAGAGAAAACCATCACCGCAGCCACCACCTCCCACCACCACTCATCCCTCCACCCCCTTCACCCCTCAAAAAAAGAATCGCTGGCTTGTTGGTTTTGTAAAAGATAAACAGAGAAGAACAGAGACAGGAAAGTGGCAGCAGGAAACTTAATACATAGCACAGAATGAAGCAGAAAGTACTTTGTGATTTTTCCATATGAAGAAAGTATGTGCACATCTATACATATGTAAATCTACACACCAAACTACATAAATACAGGTAGGCACAGAGACCCCATCTCACACACACACAGTTTTCTACTCCAGATGATGCCATTTTAGGCAGGAACCTACAAGTTGGTATTATGAAGGGTCCACACACCTACAGAATAGAAAAGGAAATTAACACATGGTGGTACAAGTTTTTTCTTTGTAAAAGGACATGGTGTAATACATGTCATTTACAGGCTCCGTGATTTGAATACCAAATGCCTCCAATTTATAGTTTAACAGAATTTTTCTACCCACCAGTCCTGAAAACCCACTCCATGACTTGAAAGTCAGGCTGGGATATTTCTTGTTCACATATCACTTTCAGAAAGAGCTGCTGCAATTGAAATTCTGCTAAAGACTACTGTCGGAAAACAGAAGTAAGAAAGCTGTAATGAAAGACCTCAGTCAGCAAGTAAGACCACAAACTAAATTTTAAGTCTTAGCTGCCAGGTTTAATGCTGCAACCTGAAGGAGAATAGACTACCTTTTCATTATTTCTGTTAGAGGTTCTTAGTAGTGAAAGAAATGCCTATATCAACTAAATCTGTACAAAGATAATTCTTTTTATTAGCAGACAATTCTCATTATCCCAAGTGTCAAGAAAACAGGATAGCACTCACAGGAAGGATAGGGCCTAGCAGGCCACAAGAAACCTGGTAGTATAGGTAGAAGCAATTGAACAGGCAAAAGGAACATACATAGGAGGCAAAAATGCATAACCAAAACATAAAATCAATGTCCTCACATTGGCAAGGAGTCCCAAATACAACTGTTGATACAACCAGAAAGAACAATGAACGTCCCTTGTAAACCTTTCACGAAGCACCAAGACTTGCCATTAGCTAGACAACCGTTTCATAGGCAGTGTTACTATTAAGAAAAAAAACCCTCTTGAATCCATGGATGCAAACTTTCACTTAAGCACAGCCAGGAAATTCGGATCACAGGAACTAGACTCCCTTTGATCCTACTCATAGCCTACCCTTTGGTCCTCTAAAATGCTGGAAAGCTATACAAAAAATCAATGGCTACCACTACCCACCAGCACTCTTTCTAGAAAAGACATCCTTCAGCTATCCTTCCAGTCTTTTTATGCAATAGTTGAGTCTACAGCTGACTGTGAGTCTGTGAAGCCAGTCCAGAGGACACAGAGCTCAGAATGTGCAGACCCAGCTGGTACCTTAATTAACCCAAGCCCATTTCTGCAGCAGATTGTTTTTATTTCCTCTTGACTGTTTCACCTCTAACAATATAGGGGTGCAAGGGACAGGTCCATTTTTAAGAAGAAAACTGAACAAATGGGTCAGCCAGCCTTCCCCTGGAGAGAGCAACACAGCAGATGCTGAGCTTCCCCAACCTGATGAGAGAACCAGCCTGAGAAGGGAGGGTATTCTAAGTCCGTTAAAGAGTAAGCGGCCTTGAAACTGCACTGCTGGCTTTTTAGTTTCACAGCGCTGCGACATACTGATTTTGCTACAGAGAAGGCACTAAATATTGAGTATCCCTGTAACAAATAAAATGTAACTGCATATACTATTCACTGATACACCATGTATGTGATATGCGGAGACAGTATTCAACACTGCTTTAAAAATTCTTTCAAATATTTCAAGAAAGGCAGTATTCAATGCATTTGAAAAGCAGGAAGGCATCCGAATACTAAAAAAAAAACCGCAAACAAAAAGTAGTATGCATGCTTCTTGTGAAGTCTACCAAGTCTCTCTCCTCAACCTGCCATGCAGCCATACACTTTATAAAAGGTGTTTCTAGGTCTTCACATAGGTGCAATCCTACTTGAATAAGAAAAATGAAGACTGTTTCAAAAAGCCTCAGCACATTCCCCCTCTTTAAACACAGATAAATTTGCAGCAGAAAAATACATATGGCCTATCTGGACACTCAGTTGATGCTACGCAAAAAAAATAATAATATATTTGCAAGAGAGGGATTATAATTATTTTAAATAACTCAGCACTTACTTACACCTACCCCAAGTGAGACACATAAAGAATCAATATACACTGAAAGAACAGTTTTGCATTGATGTGAAATAGGCCACTTGATTTTCCTATTTTAACGTGCTGCCATTCAGTAGACAGATATTTTTTCCTTTTGAAGAATACCAGTACGTAAATGCTTAAGGCTTAGGAAAGGCCCTAGGAGACCTGCTAAGCCTCTATCCTGCTTGCTTTGTGCCAGCTTTTCAGCCAGCAAAAGAAACATATCACACACATTCTCCGAAAATAATATGTAAGCTAATCCTCTAGGTACTCACTTTCACAGTCAGAAGTATATCATAATTTAACACCACAACTGGTACATCTCAAAATGGCATACGGGGTACTAGTGAACAAAGTTACAAACTTCTATAAACTTTTGCTACTCCTTGTGATAGAACTATATACTTTACTGCAAAGGACACCACAGCACTAAAAACAATCAAGATGTCAAGGCTTGTCAGACTATTGCCCACTGTTGGTTGTTTTTTTGGGTTTTGTTTTTGTTTTTTTTTTTTACTTTTACTCAGTATTTACTATTACCAAACCTTTTTTTTTCCTGCTGACAATAATGAAAACGCTACAGAAATACAAAGGGGGGTCGCTCCTATATTACCAGATGTCTGCGAGCCTGCCTGTGAGTAGTTATACAAACCTGTCTCTTTAAGAACGCTGAACAAAGCAGGCTATCTTAAGTTGTCCATATAAAGTATATCTGCTCCCGACAAAAGGTCAAATATTTGAGAGGAAGCTGTGTCTTAAAGTTAAAAAAAAAAAAAAAAAAAAAAAGAGGGGGTGGGGTGGGGGAGAAGAGGGCAGGAAAAAACCAAAACATCTCATGAAAGGCGGCAGAGCGACACGCAGTCCGGCGGGAGCGGCGCGGGGCCAGCAGCACCCCGGCGGCCTGGCAGGGGCAGCCGGCGGCCCCGCCGTTCAGCACCGGGAGAGACCAGAGGCCGCGTCCCGCCGCCCTTCCCGGCCGCGCCGCCGCCGCCGCCTCTGCCGCCCGCCCGGGGACCGGCCCCAGCCGGCGCCGCGCACCTGGCAGCCCGAGGGACCCCCCGCCCCCGCCCCCCGCCCTACCTCTGCGTCCGGCGGAGGCGGCTGCCGCCTCTCAGGTGGGGCAGCGTGAAGTTGGAAAGGACCGTCCAGAAATTTGGGTCCGACATATCCATTTCCCTGCGCGCCAGACCCTAAACGCGGAGTGCCATGGCGCGAGGCGGGCAGGGCAGCGTCCCCGGGCGCTCTGAGGCGGCCGAGCGCGGAGCGGCGCCGGCGGGCGGGCCCGCGGGGCGAGGCGGGGCAGGGCGGAGGCGGCGGCTCGGCCCCGCACCCGGACCCGCGGCAACTTTACCGTGCGGCTGCTCCGCAGGGCGCCGCCCCGCCCCGGCAGCGACCATTCGCGCCGCGCGGGGGTCGCACCGCGGGAGCCTCGGCCTCCCCCCGACCGGCGGCGGCCCCGCCCCCCCGCCCGGCGGCGCGCGAAGCGGGCGCCCCGGGAGCCGCGGCCTCCCCCCACCGGCGGCGCCAGGTGCGGGCCCGCAGGCCCAGCCCGCCCAGCCGCTGCGCCCGGCCCGCTGCAGGCCGGCGGCGAGCGGGGCAGTGCCGCGCCCGGAGGGAGGCAGAACTGCAAACCCGCCGCGCGGCCGCCGTGCCGGGACGGCCGGGAGGGACCATGGCGGTCTGCTTCGGTGCGCAGCGTCCGCATGGCACTGCCCTGACTTCGCGCTGTCCCGGGAGAACGGGCGGTGCAGGTACTTCGTTACTGCTGCTCACGTCGGCTACCTGCCGCTCACGTCGGCTACCTGCCGCTGCAGGCACCAGGCGGCTGCCGCAGGAAGCTGGGACACCTGCCTCCGTCACCAGCCCCCTCTGGAGAAAGCCACCACGGAACACGGGCGGGCTCAAGGATGGTAGAGAAGGGCTCCGGGTGCCTCTTCCACTCAAAACCGCGACCTAAACCCCCGCAGGTACCGACACATTTCCTCCTCCCAACTTTCCTCCTTTGCTTCTCTTCTCCATTGCCAGCTGCCAACCAGCTCAGCTGGTTTGCTTTCTTGACACCCCCACCCGCCATCGTTCCACCCTCACCTTACGTCTCCTTTCAGCCTCATGTGCGCTGACTGCAGCCCTCAGCCTTTCCACCTCTAAGGCCACCGCCACCCTCAAGCCCTCCTCTCCCCCTCCGCAGCTCTGCCTAGACCAGCGTTCTCCCTCACATCTCTGCAGCCCACAAACAAAAGTGTTTCTAAAATTACTACTGTACTGCATTGCCATTCGGTAATGCCTAACTCAAGCTGTCAGAAGCAGTGGTGCTCAGGTACAGAAAAGCAGTTACACCACGGCTTCAAAAAATCATGAGGTTGTCTGGCTTTTTTAAAAATACTTAAAATTTCCATTTGCCTTTTTGTTTCCCAGAGTCACATTTAAGGGACTTGGTCGCATTTACAGTTGAGGAAAGAAGGCTGCAAGTTTTATGCTGAAACTGTTTTGCATATTTTAGTGAAAGCAAGAATCCTGCATCATCTCAACATCGCAGGAGCTCTTAGATACACACTAACTACTGTGATAGCTGGCAGCACTGCACTGAGAGAAACCACGTAGTGCTGTGATTAAATCACCCAAGGCTGTCTGCAATAGTAGGAGGAAAAACATGGGAAATGCAGAAAACCCTGATGTAAAATACAGACCAGTCTATCACTTGGTTGAAAGAAAACTCATGGTGCAGAATGCCGCACAGCAGAGCTGGAAGGGCTCACACACCACTCGCGAAGAGACAGCTTTCAGGTTACCAGCTCAGCATGCAACACAGCATTGCAATGACAGCCCTCGTTCTGAAAGCTCTCCAGAAATACATATCACAAAGGCAGCACTAGTGCGCTCTAACAAACAAAAACATGTTTGGTGTTGGGGTGCAGAGGAACAATTTCTTGGGATAGTTTTACAAGTCACAAGTACAAACTTTATCTTATGCAGGAGGTGGGTTTAGACAATTCAATAAGGTGTTCACACAGCAATTACCACCAAAGCCCTTCGTACAAATCTCCAGCAAGACACCACGTGCTGACACGCCACACAGGACAATCATGTCAAACTTCTCTAAAGGTATCTCCATTTTAGAAGAGACCAGACCCACACAATGAGGGAAAACAGCCCCATCTAGGCCTCAGGTCAGGTTTTCTTGTTCAGGGTAAGGCTCAAGTAGCTGCAGAGGCTTGTTCTCAGGCCCGTGTCCACCTGTATCACTCACGAGGGCTCAGCCACAGGGTGCTTCCCCACCAGCCTGCATCCCTGCTCTTTTTATACCCCTCCATTACAACGGGGAAGTAGCATTCACATCTGCTGCAGCCAGCAACAGAAAACCTCTCGTCCATTTCTTTTCGCTTTGAGGCATGTTTGCCCATATTGAATGTGAAGTTTTAAGGGTTTGTGTGAAGGCAAGCATGGCTAGCAGCCCTCCTTTCTTAAAACATCCTAAGAAGGAAATTCCCAAATCTCCACATAAGCACTGAGAAACATCTCATCCTCCATGTACTCCACTATCTTCTCTTCTAGGTACACAAGTTTTTGCCTGTAATCAGCATGTTTGGAGAAAGGGCTGTACATAATCATGAAATCGAGGCATTTTACCTGTCTGATTTTGTGAACAGCACTGGCTAAAGAATAACAACAGTCTTCTACCTATCATGCAGGAAAAGTTTCAGTGTCCCTATTGCCTGCCAGCTCTTCCCTCTCCTCACCTTTCCTATAAGGCAGTTAAAGGAGTACCTTTCCCCTCTGAGTAACAAAAGCAGTTCAGTTTCCGTAACTCAGCCAAACACATCACGTGTGGGGTGATCATGCAACATGGAGGTCAAAACTGATTTCATAGACAAGGCCAAAAATTAGCAACCGCCCCTCCTGCAAGGCCAGGCTGTAATTCAATTCAATTTCTTTGTGAAAATCTCTACACCACTTTATCAACAGTGATGTGAAGCCTCCAGTTCCAAAAAATGAAGCAAAACTAGCCTATCATCTATAGGCAAAGACCTACCTGAAAAAAGATGATTGCTGCTTGCAAGTAAGACAAATGCTGATGGAAAAGAAGTTTAATCCTTCTGTGTACAACCAGAGAGATGATTATACCAAAAACCATTACAGAGCCCCCAATTATTGCAATATACATTTCACAATATGACAAGTTGGATTTTTACAAAAGCAGAAAGGACTGAAGACATTCTAGGTAAAAGTTTCTGTCCGTTTATCAGACGGTATCATCATCAAATGGGAGTGTCATTCTACATGCAATGCTGAACATCATCACTTCAAACTGTGGTTTCTCATGGTAAAACCCCTTGAATTCCATCTCAAAACCCTGCATAGACTACTCACAAGCAATAGCTCCCCAAGTTACATGACATGTGGATCCCAACACAGCTTCGCCTTCTGCACACAACTAGATGTACACACAGTCCTGCTATCTCATCAGGCTGTTTCTAACATGGGCTCAAAAGTAAGCAGACTTGATTTTTTTTTGTTTAATTTTGATTAATTATTTTTCTGAAGTACTTGGTGGACATATACATATTAACGCTCTACAGAGACTTTGACAAAGGTATGGAAATGAAGGGAGGAGTTGTGAGAAGTCCAGCACAGTCCCAAAACAACTTTATATGAATTAATGTGCTTCGTAAAGGGAAACATAGGCCTTATCCTTAAGAGCACAACATGTAAATGATGAAGACTTTGTAATGCCTGTCAATAAACAACATAGTTTCCAAAGCAGTGCCTGCAGTTTGTGACTTTCCATGACACAGAAATACCTGACTTCAAAGCAAACGTCTCAAGGGAGAGGGAGGTTTTGCAAACCAACCAAGTAGGTACTACGCAGCTGCAAAGGGGCCACCTTCTCTCCCAATTTAGTGAGCTGAACCAGCTTAAGTGCGGGACAGCCCAGGACCAGACCCAGTACTAGGGAAGCCGAGCAGCGTATGGTCAGGTGGAGAGGTAGGGGCAGCTGGACCACTTCCCTGGCAGCAGCTATCACTTAAAGGGGAGCCTCTTTCACTCTCAGTGCTGATAGTGCTACTTATCCTATACAAACACAGGCTCAATAGCCAGATTGTGTCTTGTACTTTAAGCACAATTTACTCACCTCTGCCATGCCAAACCTGACAAAAACCATTGAAAAATGCAGATGATACAGTGGTCCAAAATACGTAAATGCAAAATTCTTAGGAACAGGTCTATGGCATACTGATAAATGTATACTTGATAATCAGATATTATTTGCCTGCCACAAAATGTTACTGGTATGTTCAGGATCTGTAAATAACACTCCTTTAGATTCAACTAAAACCAATGAATTCTGTAGTTGCACAAAATAACTAAAATACAACAGCTAAGAACCTGCAAATGTTCCTTAACAGCATTTGTTGCTTAAGTTTTCAGCTATACAGCTACTCCCAGAAGAACAAGCAGCTCAGGCCACTTCATCACTTAAGAGATGCTTTACTATGTAACATGGATAATGAGTTTTATTTATCACAAAGGATTAAATATGGTGGCAGATAAGAAAACCAGTGATAAGGATCATTAAGTTTTCCCTTTTGTATTCATTTGAAGATAAAAACATCACTCAAGTCAGAAAAGGTGATTAATCCAACCCTTCCTTTGAAAAAATTACACTTCCGAAAGCAAAGGTAAAGGCATCCTTTAAAGAGTCTCATTCAATACATAAGCAAAAAAATATTTCATAATGTCAATATTTACTTGCAGTAATTAACAGCAATAAAAATTCTGCCCCAGAAACATATTAATTGTATAACACTGACTACTGATTTTAAGTACCACTGTGAAATACCTAGGAAGTTAACAAAGTGCATCTTTGAAGCCAAATGCAATACCGACACTAAATCAGTATTTTGCACATACTAGTCCAATGCAAAAGTTATCTAACCTACCTTATTCACACAATAACTACACTAATACACATTGGTATTTTTCAAAACTTAATGACGATGTTCTGGAGTCACTGCTCGAAAGCATTACAGACTCCTCAAGTCTATCAATTTTATAGCAAGATGTACACTGAATGGGGTTCACCAGCAACAGTACACATAATAGAGTGTTCCCTAAAAGATGCTAAGACTAGTAAAATCCTAATATCATAGGCCTTATACTGAATAAGGAGGGTAAATTTGTGAACCACGAAGAAGAAAAGGTTGCTTTAAAGCATCTTCTCTAATTTCATGGGAAAGGATGACTATTCACATCTTCTAACAAAAAAGAAATGCTTCTCATTCCATCAATGCCTTGGAAGGATGTCAGATTAGAACTAAGTTTGTGGATGGCTTGAAAGGAGTTTTTTTGGTTTAGTGGAGCCTTTTTACTCAGATGGTTACTATCCAATGAATAACAAAGGAACTGGCTAAGCTGCTTATTCAATTATTACTATTTTCAAAGTGTTTGGGGTACCTGGAATTTCTAAAACAGTGAAAATAAGCTGTCATGCCACAGCAATACTTTAAAAGGACAAACAGGATACCAGCTGCTGTCAGGATTGAATTCAGGTATGGCAAAACAGTGTCACTAAACACTGTTTTACACATCAAACAGTCTGCCCAAACAGATCATTTCAAATGAGGTTTCAGGTCTGGTAAATAAACATCTCAGCCAACAATATATTGAGACGTGTTACAAAATGTTTAACCTGTCTCCTCAGAATGTTCTAGTAACTAGCACAATACAAAAATTCATGCACAATACAGTAAACACAAAAACTCACCAACAGGTTTGAAAAAGTAACTGCACATTACATGTTTCTCATACAGGGTTACGTTCTTTGTTTAATATAATTCAATATAGATATCAATGATCTGGAAGAAAAATACGATAACCTTTCTACCCAACAACATGAAGGAGATAAATAACAACAGGAACGAGGTAGTTTATCATTGGATAAAGCAGCCTTGTTTGAACAACATGCATTCTAGTATTGCTAGCCATCAAGTCATAGCAAGGCACAAAAAAACCGCACAGCCATAATATATGGCAAGATTCTGGAAGGCAGAAACAATGCCAAGAATTTAGATACTACCACTGATGAACAGCTAAATAGGAGCACTTAATGTGATGGTATGGCTAAAAGAATAAATATCCCTCAGATCTACAAGCAGGAAAATCTCTCATGGGAGTAAGGAGATGATACAACTGAGCACTGAGGGGCTAGAAGTCAAGTTAGTTGTCACATTTCACAAAGGTTGCAGAAAATTCAGGAGTTCAAGGGGGAAAAAAATCTGAACTATAGTCTGCAGCTTGAAAAGCTTAACTTATTCCATTTATCCAAAGATAAAGGGGCACCTCGCTTGTTCAGTGTACGTATCCCCAGCAGGAAGAGATTTTTGGGAGAAGACAGGTTGTAAGAATACTGAACTCCATCCTGTCCCTCTCTGACACGTAGAAGAGTTATGGGTTCAAACTGAAGGAGTCGGATGAAAAAAGCAGTTTTAAATTCTGTCACCTTACTCATTGTAGCACAGTGTATGCCCCATTGCTCTGTCTTGTATGTCATATGCCTTTCTATCTAAGAAAATAATCACATTTCGAAAGCAGTTAAGAGGATAGATAAAACAGTAGACAAGGATCTACAGCATATTTTGTATAGAAAGTCAAACTAGAAGATCTTATTTGTCTGTTCAGTCCTTAAAACGTATTAATTAGAATGATTTTTAATGACTATTAACGACAATGATTGAAATCTTGCTCCCTCTAGCGGTTGATGCTGATGTGTATTACCTTCCCCTACTGACTTCACATGATTTTCACTGTGGGATGTACATTGTAAAAATAAGCTGAAGAAATCACCAGAAAGAAGTTTTTTGTGGGTGTACAATGCATATTTGCCAAATCTCTAAGTTTACTAAGAACTGTTTGTAGATACATGTAAACACTACTGCTCTAACTAGTTCTGAAGTAACGTGTAAAATTCAAATAAACCTCCCACTGCTCTAATTAATTATAGCTCATTTAATATAAACACATATAGGAAAAACAATGGTCCCAGCATCTCTTCCCATTTCTGAAAGGCTCTAAATAGATGCACAATATTAATTGGAAGTTAAATATATTGTGTAGCCCATCTGCATCAGGCATCGAAATTTGCATCAGGCCACACTATTTTTAACCCAACATTTTGCTGTATGTAGCGGAGTGAGCCAACGGTGCTGACAATTATGCTTCGTATTTGCTCTGGTTCCAGAGATTAGCTCTTCCTTCTGAGCTAATTTAGCAAACTGGCAGACTAATGAGAAAGTGTAAAACAGCTATTTCCCATTTTTATCCCTGAAATTACATTTATCTTGGCAAGTAAAGGAAGCATTACTACAGTTCAGAGGTGTTACTTTATGTGGTAAGCCAGTCCAGAAAGGAAGAAAAAACAGAAAACATCTGATCAAAATGTCATCATTTTCCAGACACCGGGGTGCTTGGACCTTGACTCCATTATCACAAATGCTAGAAGTATTAACCTACCCTGCTTTGGTTTTTTTCTTCAAGTGCCTATTTGCCAGAACTCGGCAGCATCCTCGGAGGATCACACCATTTTTTCAAATCACTAATTAACAATTTTTTTGGCGGCAGAACCACCAGTATAGATGTGAAGGTAGATGTGTTGTCCAACAGATATGTAAAGAGCAGTAACGGAAGTTTTCCATGGGTTTGGGCGTTCATGTGAAGTGATCATACATTTAAGAGACTTACTTCGTTGCACTGGCTCAGACCACTCCACAAACTTACACCTCCTTCTGACCTCACACATCCAGCCATATTTTACCATTCATCTTTTAAAATCAACAGCCACGGCCTATATGGCAAACGACATTATCGTTTCAGGGTCAAGGTGAAATTCTTAAATAACTTCTTAAGAAAATGTGGATACAATCATCCTCCTAAAACAGTATGTACTTTGCTGCTTTTATACATGCTGCTTCACAGCTGTAGTCAACTAAGCTGTATTTTTTGAGAAAAGAAATCTGAAATGTAGAAAAAGATTTTTTCTGTAGAGAAACAGAAGTTTTTTGAACTGTAAACTTAGAATTGTGTTCTTTAAAGTTTAAAACCAGGTAATTCTGGTAGACTGTATAAACATTACATCATACAGCACAATCTTTCTGCACCTTTTTAAGATTAAAATATTCATATCGGACTTTTTTACTAGGAGGAAATATGTTGTTTAAAATAGAGTTTGAAATACATCTGTAAAAAAGACTGTTCAGCATTTATAAGTTTTGTGTGATTTTGTTTTGTTTTAATGACTTGTTAACATATGGAAAAGAAAACCTAAAACCTCCTACCGGCAGGTAGAAAGGCAGTTAAGTGGAACATTTTGTCATGCCACCACAGCTTTCTGGTTTGGAGAATCCCAAACAACATACTCCTACAAGAGCAATACTGCTTCTTACGCAGAGTCATGGCCTCATGTCCAGCTCTGCCGCAGCCACCCACTGCAGTACTCACCAACCGAGGTAACAGATCTAAGGGATTCTCTATGCAAAACTCACACGAACTCGAGGAAGAAATTCAAGCTCAATTCCTGTTCAACAGCATTCAACCCTGACAGGTTTGGGAAAGCTGTCATCCTGAGTTGTAACTTTTCTCATTTTTGAAATGCCTTTTGTGGTGGGGAGGAGGTTAAATGGAGATCAGCACAGGGAAGCACTTGCCTGTCAATCAATGTCTGACTAAACCAATTCTGGTGATACTGAACTTAAAAGCAGTTACTCAGTAAAAATGCTGTCTTCAGTGAGACAGAAAACTTCATCAGCTGTAATATTTACACACTGAGTGTCCTAAATTAATGACCTGATCAGCACAAGACTGATGGCTACAGATCCATTACAAGTTTCTGTCACAGCAAGGAAATTAAATGCTCCTCCCCAACACTGGCAAGTACTGTGTTTATTTCAGCTATTTTAAACACACGATTTATTTTCAAATCCTGATTTAAATCTCAGTGAATAAAAATCAAGTGCTAAGAACTCAGAGCTTTGCAGTATACATACACCCAAGTAGTTGCATTTCCTGAGCTCTTCCCTGCACTCATCTGGCTTCATACTTCACCTTATCTGTGTGATGGATCTTTTGTCAGCAAAACGGTGTGAGATGGAACACCCCATGCAGTGCAAGCCGGCAAATTGGAACTCAGGGACATAGAAAGTTAAAAGGGGAAATATTATGCTTAAAAGAAAGTTATGTGGACTGCTCATTAAGGTTACCGTTGAGATTTCAAACAATGAGCTAAGCACACAGTCGTGCAAGCTGATAACATCCTTCAATTGCTTTCCACTCACCCTTAATGCTCTCCTGTTCAAAAGGCTAAACAGAAATTAATAATAATTCTGTTTCAGCTCACACCCCATAGTTGAAATCTGAATTTCTGAATAATCCTAATTAGACTTGGCTCATACTCTTATGTCTGTGGGTTTTCTGAACAGTTAACTACCCTGTCCCTCAGATGGTCCTGCAGCTGAATAATCCGAACTGTACACACAGATGACAGTTGCCAAACAGACCATCAATAGAAGCAGTAAAACTAACTGCACAGAAAGAAGGTAATTTTACGGAAACAAAATGGAAACCAAGTATCTAGAAGTACAAGAGTGGTAAAGACTATCTCAGTTAGTCATGCTTGTCAAAACATGAGAGAAAACCCTCAAAATAAAGGACAAAATACCAAAACTTATATCATGGCTGAGGTGCTTCAGGGTCTAAGACCTAGTGTTATCTAATCACTTAATCTGTTTGTGCTTCAGTTCTCCACCAGTACAGCAAAGATAATAATGCCCTACTACTTCTTGGGAGTACAGTGAAGATAACTCCAGAAACATTTCCTCAGATACTAAAAAAGTAGGAAAGAAAAGGAGAAGACAACAGCAGGGAGATCTTGAGGCTGACCACTCCACAGATTCAGAGGTACTGAATGATTTCTACAATCCCCACCTCCCCACCCCAGGCAAAGACCACACAAACAGAAGTTGAGAGGGACTCAGATGAGTTAAGAAACAGTCTTAAATCTCTCTCACACACACCAGACAGAATGACAAGAATCACAGAGCATTATGGTACGACAAGTCACAGACTTCCACCTTGCAACCCCAATGACAGGCCAACACATTCCCTTTTAGCTTTCCAGAGCTGAGAGTGCACATCAGCATTCTGTAAAACACAAGCTACAGCTGGCACCTCGATCGTCATCAAAACTCTGTGAAAACCACATAAAACAAGGAGTGCAGGATCAGCACAACCTGTACTAGCTGTTCTTACCTCCAGCATCCTGGAAAACTATCAGTCATAGTGGAAATGAGGGAATTAACTGCTCAGCTTTCAAACAGCAGTTCAAACCACTGAGAGTCCCAATTTCACACAACTGTCCTAATAATATCAGATGACCTGATTACTCCATTCCTGTATGTGCAGAGGATGTCAGTTTATGGAAATACCAATATCCTGGTACAAAAGGAACTTAAACCCCACACAACTACAAATATACATTCTTCATATGCCAGCAATAAAAAAACCCCAAACCAACAAACAAACAAGAAAAACCTGCAGCAACAACAAAAAAACCCAACAATCAAACCCACCAATCTCAAAACCCCTTCACCTCTTCTTCAAGTTTTTGAATCATTGAAGGTGATTCAATTCAATCAGCCTCTCCTTTGACCATCTCCCGTCATGCCTGGACAAGGCTTACCATGAATTTTAATGAGCCAAACTATGTGTGTAAAATTACGTTTGTTTCTCTCAAATCAAGCATACTCCTTGATGTTGGTATTTTCAATTTTTTTTTAGAGGGATTGGTTCTTTCAAAAATGATGTGACACATCAATTCTGCAAAATTTACAAGAAACCACACTTAATATTGACAAAGGATTACCCCAACAAACCCACCAATGGTATAGCCTATTTTCTATCCTGCTCTTTGTCAACACCCACACTTGCACACTTTGGCACAGGCACAAGAGGAGATTTCATCAGTCCAGTGGCAGACAGCATGTGCATCTTCTCATGGCACAGAAACTGCAGTATGGAGGCGAAGGAGAAACTTAACAGACCACTTATAATGAGAAAGACTGGCTTCAGTTCATACATACCTACACCAGCACTTGTCATGATCCCCTCCACTCAGGTACTACAGCAATTTTTAGAGGTATTCCCAGGTTTTATCAGCCTGGGAGGTCACAGAGCATTAGCAGCCTTCCCAGTGTATTTGTCAACAGAAATAACATCAGACTACAACCTCTAAAACATGACAAGCTCCTTCCAGACTGCTGTGGCTGTACTTTGGGGTCCCACAGACATGTCTTCTACAGTCCTTTTGTTGTGTGAAAATTTTAGGCCCATTTCTGGTCACTGTTTACCTCTCTATCAAATTGCATATCTGTGTTCCTGGCCAAGCAGCATCATGTCATCTCCCATCCAAGAAGCCCTCTTGGAGAAATCCCCCTCTCATATCCTTCAAGGTCCATGTTTTGTCTGTAAGACACACTAACTTAGCCCTGAGGCTCTAAAACTCCCATTGACTTTGCTCTGCTGCAGTGTTACGGTGCTCGAGCCACTAACTGCAAACCACCTCCTTTCTAGACCAAAGAGGACCTTGCTGACTCTCCTAGCAGCAGTTTCTGAAAAGCAGAAAAAGCAGCCTCCATCACTTCTGGCTTAAGGAGAAGACGAGACATGCTTTTGCTCTACGACAGTGGCTTTCTTACTGCTGGGAAAGAATTTTGCAGTTTGGGTCATTTCCTCCCACGGTCTGCAAAGCTAACTACCAGTCTGCTGCAGAGTGCCCCATGGATTTGAGCACCTGACTGCTCCAGCACAAGCTCTGAAAGTCATACTGTTCGTCAAAGCCGTACAGCACAACATGCACCCAAGACAACGCAGGATCACATGAATACTGACTTTTTTGTCATGCACACAGAGAATGGTTACCACATATTGACAAACACACCAGTTTGAAAGTAGGGTTACTAGGAGAGGGAGACAAGGACACATTCGAGTTGGTGTCACTCCAGCATCAGGCTCTTCAACATCTCCTGCTTCCCAGCACTATGCTCTAGCCCAGGAATAGTTTTCCCAGACCTTCTAAGAATGCTGGTGCACCCAGCACCAAGTAGAATCGCCTCCTCAGAGCTGCTCAGGACTATATTCACTACATTGGCTCCGGGACCATGCTGCACATTTACAACAGGCCAGCTGCATCTTATCTTACAGCAGATGGAGTCACTGGGAGAGCTGATGAGTTTGTGCCCAAATCATGCTGTCATACACCAGCTGTCCTCCCCTCCCAACTTGCAGGGGAACTGTTTTCCTGTTTCAAAGCCAAGAGACTATTTTGCTGAATAGCTCTTCGGATCAGGAGCACTGGTCATCCCTGCTCTAACCACTAACACAACTTCTGGATCAACGTGACAAACTAGCCAAAACTGGCACCAGGGAAAGGACTGTTAAGTCTCCAATATAGCAGTTTGGTGACATTCTTCAGTTTTGTGAAGTTGCTGCAAGGCACTGCTTCCAGGAACCTACATGAAATGGTTACTGGCAAGCAAAAGGAGCAACAAGATATCTGACAAATAAAAGGACTGAGAAGATGGTACTTGTGAGGAGCTGGGCCTCATGCTTCTTCATTCCTACTCGCAACTTCATTTCGAAAATATTTATTTTTCAAGGTTTTTTAGAACTTGCAGCTATGAAGTTATCACTTTAATAGCATTCAAGAATACGCTGATGCCAAAGCAAGATACTTTCTTCTAAGGGATCACCAACTTTCATTGAAAAGCAATTCAACCTGCACAGCAGTGAAACCAAGTTGTGTTGTGTACAGCAGAAATAATGAAGCCCTCAAAAAAATAGGCTGCTGCAGGGACAGCACTGCCTTTCAGATACATACTTTCTTCTGCATTCCTCACTAAAAGCTTTCAGAGTCTCAAAGGATTTCTTCTGCTGGAATTGGTGTTGTAGGGAAGGTTGATGCATGCAGCACTGATTTCTGTTCTGCATCTACTTTTATTAAGGTGTGATAAAATGATGCAGATGCAACATAATGCTGCAGCGTTGGCACAGAGCAGCAAGGTTGAGAGTTTCCATCTCAAGAATTTATCTGCAGGATTGTTTCTCTGGCAACTCATCCAAGGACCAGATGAAATTTGTCACTGTACTGCACAAAGACTGCAGAATTTCTGAACTTGGGATAACAGGAGTGGAATTAGCTCAGCAAATACCTCTCCTGGAAGAAAGAAGTGAGCTGCTGACGTTCCTACCAGACCAAACTTTCAAAGAAAAGGACAACTGGAAGGTAACCTAGCAGTTTCTCCGTATCTGCAAGAACTGATTGGCAACAGACTACAGACAGTAGTCACATTTTTGACAACAAATGGACCTTGAATTCAAGGTGTTTTAAATGCTTTTCAATTAAATCACATGAAGCCATTCTGAAGCCATACTACTGAAGTCTGAATTTTACATGTAGGTTGAGACAACTGAGCCTCTGGAGATCTACAGTCATTACTAACAGATACGTCACTGTCTGACCAGCAAAGCCTCTAGGTCAACAGGTACAGTCACCGCAGTGACTAGTGATTGCTGTTAGCAGGTAGTTTGCATGCAAGTGAAACTGGTATGACAACACAGGAAGAGACCAGACTGTCCATTTTCAAGTTTATTTCAAGATCTGTCTAGAGTTATTTTCACATATACCATGTGGATCAGCAAATTTTAACCACCTCCTTGGCTTGGAGTGATTTCTGAACACCACACATGCAGTACTCAACTCACCTAGTCTCTACGTGGCCCCAAACAGAGCCCCATGATGTCTTCTCTCCCTTCCTCCAACTTCTGATTTATGTATGGCATATTTTTTGCAAATATTACAAACTTTCACTTGTTTTGGATTTGTGGGGCTTTTTTTAAACTGAGAACATGAAAAAAAAAATTGACAGAGCTCCACCCTCCATTTCCTGCTTTTATTTCACTCTTTCATCTTTCAAACAAGACATAAGGAACGTGATGAAAAGCTTGGACCAGCTCTTTATTATGGTATCATCTGTAACAGTTAAAACAAACCAAAATTTGCCTCAAAGGTAAATAAAAATCTGCCCCAAAAGTAATGCCAGGTTTTGGTTACAAAAGGTCATTTGTCTTTAAGAGCTGTATGGCAAAAATGTTCACAGATTTACCAGTGATCACTTCATCATTTTAGGCTTCAAAACTAAGTAATGGGAGCAGCACATCAAATTATGGTAAAAATGTCCGTATGAGGGTGTATCTCAGTGGAAAATACTTCTGGAAGACTTTCATCCTCTGCTTTAGAAAGTAGTAACGCAGTTCAAGAAATCTCCATTCAGGTCATTCCTATGACTATGCAGCCTTCAAGGATGTAAAACAGTCTTTCAAACAGTATTTTGAATAAAAAATAGAAAGTCCTTACTGTCTCCAGACCCACTGTTCCCACGCTACAGCACCACGACACAATTACTGGAATTCACAAACTTAATTTCATATTACCTCCCCAGAACGCTTAGAAAGCCTAACCTACTAACTTCAAAAAAAATTCAACAGTACATCCAAAACACAACTCAAAAGGCCGAAAGATTAATAAAACTAGCACACAACTACTTTGGGAGGATATGAGAGTTCAGGGATAGGATATCAACAAATTGGCATTTAAAATTATTCAGATGAGCTCTCTGTCTGTACTTTTCAGACTACCACAAAAACAGCTGTCAGAAGAACTTTGATTTCCTAAGATGGCACCTTACACAAAGAAAAACAAAAAAAGAAAAACACAGCACTACAGCAAAGAACTATGTTTCTTTTTGCACTACAGCAAAGAACTATTCAGAACTAAAATTCTGTTATATATACCTCTAAGTTGGAATATGCTGTAGGGAGAAGGGGCTGTTGTTCTTGCTTTCATTGATCTAAAAATACATATATAAGAGATCTTTCTTCTGAGTAACATCAAGCAGCACAAGCCACAAATCAAATTGCCTCACTCCGCATAACTTTTTCTAAGACTACACAAGCTTTTAAAATGCACTTAAAACCAAATCTTTACATATCAGCAAATTAAGTTTTACAGCTACTCCAGAAGCTGTACAAAACACCACTGTAACAACGCAGGCTTAGCCGCCCTGACTCCATGCCAGTGTGCAGCACATAAAGCTGTACTTTCTTTATTGCCAGCCCCCAAAAAACACATGGGATCAGAAATTTGTATCCCTGTATCCCTCTTGGGTGGCAAACCAACAGTAAAGATCCTGCAGGGAACCCACTCTCAGAGGATGGCTGTGCAGCTCCTGCCGTGCCCGTCTGGACCCTCATTTACACCTGTGCAACCCCATTAAGACACTAATAGGCTTTTACAGATGTTCCTCAATAAAATAGTGATGATTCACGGGCAAAAACAGAAACAGTATGTTCTCCCTTGCTGTGATGCTACAGGGCTCAGTAAACTTAAAAGCCTTTGAAGTAATTCAAAAGCTGAAGCTGGTGTAGCGTGTTTAAGTATACCGCATATCAGACCTGCTGAGTAAGGGGCTGCTTTTCCTTAGTAGCTCCTGATAATTCAGTTCTATACCTCAAAAATCTTAATTCATGCAAAAAACTGTGTGTCATTCTCCATTTTCTGAAGTCCCAGGGCAAACAGCTCTCCCTTTGACCTGTCACAAGTCTTAATATGGCCAAGTATGGGAAACAGCTGAGGAAAATGTGTTTTGTATGGTTAAATAAGTGCTCCCAGAAGGAATTCAAACAGCAGAGACGTAACTTTGGAGGAGACAAACTGCCTTTGGAAGAGAAAGACAAAGATTAATTTATTTCACCTTGAGGAACTGACGCTTTATGGTAGGCGTTCATGAATGCTAATCAGATAATTCTGAGATGAAACAGCAGGTTTCCCCTGTTTTAAACAAAAATGAATAATTTTGGAAAGAAACGGAGTCAAGTGATTCCTTACCTCATCCACATCAGCCCTTCTCATGACCTTCCTGTTCCAGGGTAACAAATAAACAACTTCATCTTTCAGGACAACCTTAACAGCAATGTACTTTGTACCGACCTCAGACAGCAAAGGTGGGAATAAATTTTAAAGAAAAACGTTTGCTTGAGCATCCCTGGGTATGTCAGCTGTGGCACTGAGACACGGGGAAAGGAGGCGTCCTCTGACGTATGCTCCTCCTATGCCTTTTATAAAACCTTATGAATTCAAGCACTAGCAGTTCTACAGTAGATCACACAAAAGTAAAGAAAGTACCATGAGACCAGAAAGGTCCAAATTTAGTTGCTAACTCCTCTACAGGAATTTTGCTCTACCTTGAGAGGACTATGTCACACTTCTGCACAAGCCACTCCCCATCACGGAGGGAATACTAATACTTCCTTTTCTCCAGTATTGACTGTCTGACGTATCTAAATTATATGCTTACACTAACCAGTACGTACAACAGCTGTCACCTTAGCTGTTACTCAGGTCTGAGCCAGGAGCTTTCAGAGCTCCAGCGCAGCGCTGTCAAAGGAGATGCCCTCGTGCTGGTGGAGTGCCAGCCCAAGCAGCACTGCTGCTGCCCCCCGTGAGGCTGAAAACTGCCCCCTTGCTTCCTCCCCACTCCCCTCCTGGGACAGTCCTGTTCTCTCTCACTGTGAATATTCAGGGTAGGAACACAGTCGTGGCGACAGGGGTGAGGACAGGACTGGTAACAGGTTTCAGCCATCAGTTCAGCTGTGCAAGTCTCCAGAGGCAATTTTCCCATAAGCAGCTGCCCCAAGTGCCCCAGCCCAGCTATCCTGCACCACGCGGCAGAACAAATAAAGACGGACCACACCACTTCGCTCCCCACTGAAACGCAAGAATATTGCTAAGTTTACAAATGATACTACTGCCTTCCATAATGCAAAAGCTGAACAGCAAACTGAATTCCCACTGTCCCCTGTATTTTTCTGATGGGTGCATAAGCTCACGTGGGCACACAGCATCATACAAAGCTAGAAAACATTTAAAAGCTCTTTAAACAGGCTCACTTTCAGAGCAACAACAAATTGCTAGAAACTTTCCTGCTCATTCTTTTGTAAGATTCATCCATTTCACCAAGGGTTTCATGACAGAGACCAATACAGTTATTAGAAAGTAGCTATTTCAAGCTTTCTGTCTTTATCCCATTCAGTGAAGCAGGAAGGGGGGGGGGGGGGGGGGGGGGGGGGGGGCAGGCAAGGGGGAAAATATACAGGCAGAGAAAGGGGAAGAACAGGAAAACACTGACTAGGTTTTGATTTCTGTATTCAACAATTTGCCAAATAAATTTAAACAACTTAAATATAGCTTCAGGTAAAATTAAGTAATTTTTATTTTGACAAAATTATAAAAAAAATCTGATCATTCTTCCTTTGGCTTGTAATTGTTATTCATTCATATTATATATTCTGGTTACATTTAATGAAAATATAACTGACAACATTTTTTCACAATTTCCAGATATAAAAACCTAATACTGAATACCAGAAAGTGGCTAAGAGCTCCAAGCTATTGGTGACACTAACTTCCCCCTCGGCTTCAATTTAGTGCCATAGGGTAAGGTTTAATCCATGATAGCCATACTTCTAGCTGCTGCTCCTAGAAACACATATGTAATCAGCTGACAACTTGACCACATATAAAATGCACTGTTTAACGTGGCACCCTCACAAGCTTTCCAAAAGAACAGACTACATTACCAAAAGGTGTAGTTAATAATCCTCAATTACCATCCTGCCAGCTCACAGTTTTAAACACTGTAAACTGCATGGGATTTTCCTAAAGAAAAAGGACTGTCACAACAAAAAAAATTAAACCCATAAAAAAATAAAAGCATGAGCTTGGGCTCCTTTTACTTGCCAACCTCTTTTCTGAGGTTTCGGAATTAATCCTTTCAATCCCCTCACCAGGCTGAGAAGGTCAGTAACACTTGTGTCTGCACGGCACCTGACACTCATGCAATCCTCACACTCCTCAGTCCAGGCCCTCTGGAAATTTCACCACAGTCTTTATTTTTATTTTTTTGCTTTTAGAAACTAAAAACTTCTGCCTGAGAATGAGGATAATCATTATGAGCTCACTGTATGAAGGGCTTTTTTCCTATCTTGCCTGCAAGCATTAAATTCCTTTACATTTCTGTAAACATCCCAAAGCGGGAAAAGTCACAAACTAAACCAACATACCACACACAACTTAAGCAGAGCGGAAACATCAGCCTGCACCTGTCCTATATGGCTCATGAAGAACTAGAGCACTCAAAGGTAACAAATGAACATTCTCCCCTGGTACCTATGTTCCACGTAGACAGCAGCAGAAACTGCTATCATTATTATGTTTTCAAGTCTTACAGACTATTTCCACCACCCCACCTCACCCCATCCCCACCCCCCAGTCTGGTATCTGTGGCATCAGTAAAGAAAAAGGTAGAGCAAAAAATTTCTTATGTTGACAATCACCATCCCTACTTACCAAGCTCAAGTGCATGCTGTTGTACTTTTTTTTTTCTTTTGTATTTCCACTTCCTTTATCCTTGTTATTAGAAGCTACTCCAACTTCTCACACTTCACGTTTCCTTCTGGTCTCCTTCCAATACTTTTACCACACAATTCTCCATTACCATCACAAAAGACACCAAATTATTCAGAGCGAAGAGAAACACACTCTAAATTTATGTTAGAAGCATGGGCATCTTCAGTCTCTTAGTAGCTGTGATCAGCTGTTTACATTATCCTCACCTACCCTCTCTCCTTGCAAATTTGCTGCTTATATTAATTAGTTCTAAAATAGTACATAGTCCCCGCCCCCACCCCCGCAGAAGTTGAATGTCTTCACATGACCCAAACAGCAGATACAAAATCGATGGGAAATGTGTGCCTAGCTGACTGAAACAGAAAAACCTCTCTGTCCCCCAACCTCTCTGAGAACCATCAATAAAACTGGACAGCTTCATGCTGTACCAACAGACCCTTGTTACCACAGGTACTTCTATTCACAGGAAGGCACTGTTTAATTTGAAAACACCATCATCATCCAGCTGGCAAAAGGTTCCCTTTAAACTACTACCGTATACTACAGTAGTATGTGACAACTGCTATAAGCAGAACTTCAACAGAAACAACCGCCTAAGGAGCAGCTGCGCAAGTTAAAGGCCACGAGGGAGATGAGCCAGCACGTTAGAGCTAGGCAATTACCACAGGAAAATACTATCCATTCGCTCTGATAAGGCTCTCATCTTGCTAATACTTCTGAATATGAGCAGAAGTAGTCACGCTAAAGTAATTCCTCTCCTCCCACACACAGGAGTACTCTGAGCTAACGGAAGTGCTAATTACGATAGACCCTAAAAGCCAACACATGTGTTCTTCCCTGTTAAGCCAGGCCAAGCTTCAGCAGTAACTAATAACTAAAACATTTGCTGTTCAATACACCAGCAGTCCTCTACAGCTATACCTACATACAGCACCAAGATCCACAATGGATCAAACTTCTAAAATTGCTGTTCCAGGAAAAAAGCAACCATTCTGTCAGAGCTTTAAATACATTTCAGAACAAAACAACCCAAGCAAAATCCTTAGGAACTCTGACATTTTTCAGCAAAATCTGTGGAGGAGGCTTTACATTGAACAGTATCAATAATTTCCGCTCTGTTTCTTCGAAAAGCATCTGAAAAGTCTGCTCTCAGTGTCCTCCATCATAGCATGGAAAGCTCAAACTCAACATTGTGCTATGGCAAGGGGAAACAAAAGCCTTGAGGGTCCTGGTTCCAAAGACCTTAAAAACACTGAGGGCTGCGTCCATAGCACAGTTTGCATGGCAGGACATCCATGCATCTGGAGATGCAGTGCAGCACGTTATGCAAATTAAGAAATTTGTGCAGAGCTATTTGATTCCACAGAACTGACATTCCGAAAAAGAGCACTTCCACCCCTGCAAAGGAAAGGTATTTCTTCTGGATTTATAAAATAAAGACCCAATTAGAAAACGCTAGTTCTAACAAGTATTCCCTACCAACCAGATAAACCCCACAGAATATATAATTTTGCTGATAATTCATTGAACAAACATCACATACATTTTCAATGAGAAAAAAAAAAGTATGTTTACTTAAATCATACTGAAAAATGCATAAATGAGGGATTCTCATCTCATGTCTTCCCTAACAAGTTTACATAAAAAAACCCTACAATATTTCTTCAGAAACACCCAGCAAGTCACAAAGATACTGCTCCATTTTTCAGTGCCACATGAAGCTTTAATAGAAGGACTCTTAAGTATCAGTTTTTCACTTTAAAGTATACTGAAGCAGATCAACACATCCAAGCCCCTCTCTCCTCTGCCATGCTACATTCAAAAGGTGGTACCAAATAGGCACAAATGAATCTCATGTCATTTAATAAGGTGGTAGTTCTCCAAGAATCCTTCATCCTCACAGTATCAAGTGAGACCTTTGATCGAAAGTGGGTTTTTTAATCCACAAGACATCAATAACTCATTAGTAACTCAGGTTAAAAACTACTTTTTCGCTGTGGAGCAGAACCTCAGTAACGCACACCTATGAGATCCCTGGTTTGCAATTTAATTTTCTGCATTAAAAGAAAATAAAAAAGGCATAAAACCACTTTCCTGTATCAGAAACTTCCTTCAATTTTATTTATTATGATAATTTTACCATAATAGCAATTGTTACCTAGTATTTTTTAATCAATTAATGATTTTCTGATCTCAATAACTACCTTTCTGACAACTATCAAAAAAGTGATTCTTCCAAATGAACTTGGGAGTAGGAGGAAGAAGAGAGTGAGAAGGATGTTGTATGTGGCTGCTCAGGGCTCATCTAAAACATTACTGTATCACAAGTAAGTCTTAAAACCCTCCTAGCCCTGAAGAAGAAACAGTCCTACCAATAGAGTATACATGACTTCATGTTCTTCTAAACATATGTGCATCTTGGAAACTCAACTCACTAAGCACACTACTGCCTCTCAGGTATGCAAAAAATAACCATGTCTTTCATGAATCACCCTCATTTCTGAACTCACCTGAAACTTTTGACATAGCAGAATGCAGTATGAGGTATGATGACAGGAAGCAAACTATAGAATTTCAATAGCAGATATGTTCCTAAGCAAGCAGTCAGAGCAATGCAGAATTATGCATCAGCGTCTTGAATCTCTTTACTAAGCCTCAAAATATGAATTACCTTATACTTTTTTCCCATAAAATACTTAGCTTCAGAACAACAGCTGGTCAAGCAACACATATTTAATTTTCTTCAGTTTTCCCTCTGAAATATGTTTTCATTGTCAGGTTTTGGATGCAGAAGAAAACATCAACAATGGAAGTTTACTGGCTTACCTCCAAAAATGAAAAGCGAACAGAGGACTGCATGGGCTGCAGGGGCTTGTTGGGGTTGGGCTCAGGCTCCTTGGGGTGAGACTGCAAGTTAAAATAATGTCATCTCTAGTGAACAGAAGGTTTAGCAAGTCGCATGTGCGTAGGAGCTATGAAAGGAGTTTCGGTTAGAACCAAAACATTACCATCGTCCTGAATGAAGTGACTGACAGTAGCCACACAGTTTTTGACTTCAGATGAAATTGATTCAAATAAAAACAAGTATGAAATCTGGTGTTGGTGCATATGATTGACTATGTTAGACTCCCTCTGGGAACCACTTGTGTACAAAGTCCCCAGAGGGGGGAAATAATGGTAACTTGTTTGAAACTGTTAAGCATTCTGTATGAAACAGGATATGTAACTGGGACATTTTTTTTAAAAAAAAAATATCTCAGGGTTTTTAAAAAGTTTTTGATATGAAAGCCTGATTTATTAAAAACAAAAGGAATACTAAAATTGATGATGAACTTTCATCAGCAATAAGAAAATCGTAATAAAGATCTCCAATTTCAGAGCCTAAAATTTGTGCGCTTAGTAAAAATTAAAAGCGCTCTAGCTAGGTAGCATCAATTTCCATTGACTTCACTATGAGATGCTCCCTCACAAATACCAAGTCTTTTATCCAGGTAATCAAGTATGGATATAAACAGCCTCTCCAAAGTAAACCCACACTTGAGCATCTGGCTTCAAAGGTGCCCTCAAGAAGCTGCCTCAAGCGCACCTACATTCAAAAGGTCTTTCAATAGAACAGTAGGCCACTGACAGGTTTCACTGATGTTCTTTTAAAATATACTCATGCGGTCACATGCACTTGTGCCCATAATACTTGCAAGAAAGCTTTTTTTTTAAAAAAAAACAAAAAAAAAAAAAAAAAAAAACCATGTTTACTAGCATGCCTCTTGTTGCAATTAGCTGAAGTTATCTGTCAAAGAAACAGAGCTCTGCCTTCAGAGCAGACTGAGTGAAGGCAGAAGCTTACAGGGAACTTTTTCCAGATCACCTTCACAAAGATTTGCTCTGATGCATACCAGACCATTGCAGCCAGCCAACACTAGCACTCTGTCCTGATCCCAGTGGAGACACAGATGGACAATATGCTTAGCACAGCTAGCTCCAACTCTAACCCCTTGTCTTCAGCTGCATGACATGCCAGATTTTAGAACAATCCCATCAAGGTGTTCAGTTTTTTTCTGAACATTTCAGCATGAATAGCACTACTGCTTCTAAAACAGATTAGGGATGACATTTTTTTGACATTGTACATTCTTTGCTTCTTGAGATGCTTTGGAGAGGACACGAAGTTTGGCAGAGACCTGCACTGAGTCAAAGGCGGGCCTGCTGTTAGCTTTCTGACAAGGCTGCTGCGTTAGGGCAAGTTCAGCAGCTCTGGCTGCCGGCTGTGCCTGCATAATCCCTGAACTAGGTGCACAGGGGCGCACGCTGCCAGCACAGCCCAGCAGCTGGATATAAACTAGTTTGATTTCAGCTGCAGACTAGCTGCACTAGCACAACAGTATGTCTGAGCTAAGAAGCTCCACTAAGAGCCGACTGCTCAATACATCACTGTGAAAACGGCTAAGCAGAACCCAGGCTCACATCAGTCAACCTGTGCAGGCCTGCAGACAAAGGTGTGGATTAACAGACTCAGATTTCTGTTGTTTCACTGGGGCACTCTGTTTGCCCTGCACTGGCCTGCCACAACACGCACTGGAAAGGCCTTTGTTTGCATATAAACAGCACAGGCTTGTAAAAAGTTTTTTTTGTACTTCTAAAGTGTATCTGCGTTGTCTCTTAATCTCCACTGCAGGTCTGCTGCAGCAGAGCTGGCGGTTTGTCCCTGTTCATTCGCTTGTGCATCCCCCTTTCGTTTGTCCGTCGGTGCGGCACTCACTGACTATGGGCCAGGAAAGGCTCCTGTGCTGTACCACCAGTGCTCACACTGCTGTCCCCGGGAACAGGGGCACAGCAAGGGATGAGACAAAGGCAGGAGATGCAGACAGCCACCACTCACCAATCCCCAGCAGGATCAGAGGCAGGGAGGGGAGAATCCAGGTGGACGGAGAACTGGCACCAGCTGGCCAAAAGGCACTGGGCTGTGGCAGGGGGAGAGCGTGGGGACAGCTAGGGGCAAGGAATGTCATAAAACCAGAACAGTGAAAAGGAGAGGAGAAAAAAAAAAACAGGTCTGGCACTGAATTAGAAGAAGATACTAACTTCAGACCCCAGAATGAGATTCTTAAGTCACCCTGCTGTCAACAAATCCCAGTGACATCCAGCGGCAAAGCACATCTCGCTCCCTCTAGCGGATCGCAGACACACAGCAGGCGGCAGCCCTACGCCTGCTGGAAGTTGCTTGGATTCGCCCTCATTTTCATTACTGTATCACATCGGTCTCAGTTGGGGGGTCGACTCTCAGGACATTCAGTATCAGTTGCGCTCGTACTACGGATCTAAAAATTCCCACTGACTGACGACACTGGAGTGTCAATCCAGTTCCTCTACAGGACTTGATGTTCAGCTTTGCTTTTTTAAGACCTACAGATTACATGCAAAAACCTATTAAATTATCACAGTGCATATGCACAAGGCTGACAGGCAGCCTTAATTCTTACATTTACTAAATTTGGAATGCTTCATTTTGGAACCTTAATATTCTTTGAAAGAGCTTTCTGCAAGTAATGAATATAAATGTAGACATGAATATAAAGTAGATAGACTGTACTACTTTTTTCAAAAAGACAACGCAATTCTAGTCCCAATATTTAAACTTTATTGAAATAAAATTCATGAGAATCAGTGTGCAAAGAATATTTCTAGGAATAAGTTGGATTTCCCCCCCTCAGACATGTTCTTTTATAGATGACTGAAAATAAGAATTTGGGAGACATGACTTAAATCTGCATTGACTCAACCCTGACGAATCATGAGAGAACAACTCTGTGGGAATCATTAAGTGCCTGCAACCAAAATATGATACTTTACAAGTTTAGAAAGTAGCAAGTGTGATGACGAAAGAAAGTCTAATATATGAAAAAAAATAAATATATCCAGAAAATGTTTTAGCAAAAACAATGATCAATGCTGAATTTAAAATACAATTAATTTTATCTATATTAAATACTGTCAAAATAGGGCAAAGCAAGTGTCATTATTTCAGGTTACCATGAAAGAGGAGGAAGCAGTAAACAATTACCTCATATTACAAAACCATGCACCTATGTTGAAAAAACAGTAATATGAATCATTTTTCATCCTTTGCAGTTAGTGATCTTATTCTCATATGATAATTACATAATTTGGTGAAGACTGATTTAAAAATATTTAAATTGCCACATCTCAAAAGGAGTTGGACACCATTTTTATGAGGTTCCTGATAAGACCCCTCCTCCAAAACTCCTGAGAAATTAATAATGCTACTTTTGTTCAGAAATATATCTAGAGCTTAGACCGCTCACAGCTAACACATTGCTCTCAGCATAACATGCCAGACTGAAATGCAGAATTTCTCTCTGACATTTCAGAAACGTAGTTCTGGGGAACCCAATATAACATCTACACTTGTTCCCTGGAATAAAGTGCTCTGTCACCTTCCTGTGATTATTACAATAAATTATTTGCTACACTGCAGACCTACCTATAGTCCTCTCTTTAATACATGGCACATGTCAGAGAGAATACCTTTCATAGCTAAATAACTTTACTGCAGGCATCTGCAGCATTCAGGTGTTTTTTTTTTTTCTCCAGCAAGAATGGGAAGTCCCAGGGAATACTAAAGGATCTGACGTAACCGTATCTATTTACCCAGATAAAATTAGCAAGTTCTCATGGTGACTATAACATGCATACATACATGCCTGACATGTCAATGTAGACTGTAGGCATGTACGTACAGAAATAATTATTCGGCTTTGACTAACAAATCTCGGGTAAACATATGCTGGCATTTATGAATAAAAGACTGTACTTACTATCACTATACATTAAAATTACGTATTTTCATATAGTTACTCCCTAAATAGCTGAAAGCACACAAATGAGTTAATCAGTTTTAAGTGCGTACCAAGTAAACATACTGCTAAATTAGGTAAACATACTTACTGCAGAGACTATCAGGAATCCTCCAGAATGTCAATGCAGTTCATTAGTGTAGTTACATATGTAAAATACGTCGCATTCCTGATGGATTTTCAGGAACAGCATTTCTGTAACGCTTTAATCTCTTGCAGTATGCTCTATTATTCAGCAGAGATAAGAGGCCCTTCTAAAAGGCAGCACTGGGATAAACAAACAGTAACAGAGGGCTGGGAGAGCAGGGGAGAAAGACAAGACACCAGGGCCTACTGACAGATTCCTTCCCTACGAGCTGACTGGATGCTCCATGCACTGAGATTCGGTAACTTTAAATATGCAGAAATGCTTTCTTTCCGAATGCACTGCAATATCCCGGCTCCGGGCTCACACATTTGCTGAAATCAACCGCAATGCATTTAAAATGTGTTCCTTTAACCTGGAGCTGCAGTGCTCCCAGACTGTCAGCACAAACGTACGTTAAACAGCTCCTGGTTGCACGAGAGCCAGCATCATGCAGAAACCATTAAAATATTAAAGACAGACAATACTTACTCCAAGGTCAGCCCTGGAATTTGTAGCCGTTCCCGCTGGGCTTTCATTGCTGTTATGTGTTACCACACTCTATTGTAACCATGACACACATTCACTGGCAGCATTCTGGCGATGACAAGAGAGCCAAAATGAACCACTATAAAGGAACGGACTAACGATCTCTTGGGGGCGGGGGGAGGACCGCAAGTTTGGGTCCTTCCACCCCTAGCTGTCACAAAGAGCTGCCGGCTGCCTCCCTCAGGTTAGCGGCAGCGCACACGGCGCCGATGATTTTATGAAGCGAACGGCACCTCCAGTTCTGCATGCCAAGTAACTCACCGCCGGAATCCTGCAGCACCAGCCACCGCGTCAACACACACACGCGCACACACTGCACCTTGGGGGAAGGAGAGGTCCCCCTCGCTACGCCAGCCCACAGCACAAAAAAATGCCTCTTCACTTGAAACAGTTTCTCTCATCAAATGTCAAACATTCGCCACCCCCTCTGATCCTGCTGAATAGGATTTAGCCATCTTGTTTAAGTCACATTATCCCTTTCCTTGGTAAACAGACAGGCAGTTTCTGCAGTAATAGAACAGCAAAGCGCTGAATGAAGGAAAAGGCTCTTCCCTGTTAATTGCCAAAGCATCTGAAGAACAAACATACTCTTGTAACACTGAGGTTAATACAAAAGGAAACGCTATCATCCTGGTTCTCTCATGGCTGCACTTGAATTTTCGAAGGGAAATAATCTAGAAATGTTAAGAGTGAAAGACAGACCTAGAAATTGCAGAAAAGTGTATCAATTTCAGGTTTAATGGTAGCTTCACTTAAGACTAAACCAGTATACAACAGTTTACAAAGACAGTTTTAGATAGAAGGCACTGTGTAGGATTCTGGTTTTAACATAATTCGATCTTTTTTTTTTTTTTTTTTTTTAAATGTACTCTCCATTAGTCTGAGGTTATTCTTCTTCTAATAAAAAATACTGTGAATTGTTCTGTGAGGACTAGTGTCCTTTGTAGTGCTATATAAAACACCATGAAAAGCGAAGGCACTGTGCAAGTACTTACTTTTAGTAAATTAAGAGCTGGAATATTTTAGTTTACCTGCATAGTTCTCCTGTGCAATTTGCAATCTGTACATCTTCCACAATGTCAATCACTTGATCTTATTTTTTGCCAGAGCTCTGGCCCTGCTCTGGACATGAACAACTTCCACAGACTAGTCAAAGCAAAGAATGAAATGAAGCTGCTGATTTTGGGGTCCCTGGCTCATTTTTGGAAGAAATTATTGAATTCATGGGTACAGAGCTGTGGGTTTCAGAGACACAGAGAAATCTGCTAGTTACGGAAACTGCTGAACTGGATTTGGTAAACTAGATTGCTCTTTCAACCACACAGTAGAAAACAACCATTAAATTATATAAATGTAATTATTTTAAATTACTAGTAAATATCTCTTTTCCTCCTTCTACATATTTCTACCAGCAAGTATTTTAAATCTGTATTAGCCTTCATTTACAGATATTGAAAACAAAATTGAAGGATACACAGAACTATGCATTTCAATTTCTATAACGTAACAGACATCTGGGTTCTGATTACTAAGCTGAGGCCCCAGCAAGCATTACTAAGCCAAGCATCCTAAGAAGTTCTACCCACCTCCCAGAAGAAAAATAAAAGATCCATGGGGTTAAATTCATGATCACAAATGGCGATGGGTGATTTCCCAGACTCGCAAAGGCACACAGACCGGTTAGCTGCACAATCCTAGTACTTTCAAAACACATTCTTCAAATCTTACTCAGAACACAGCAAGACATCATTTTTTTAAAAAACATTCTCCAACATGAAAAAATAGGACAAGAATCAACTATCTGAACAGCATCAACACTGAAACTATCAGGTGAAGCCGTTCATGCCTACAGGTTCTTCCATGACCTGACTATGGAGACAGCCATTTAGGAACAGAAATTTAACAAGTCAGAATCAGACTGTGAGCTATGACTACCGAGATTCCTGGCGCTCCCCTAGCTGCCAAGAACAGGCAGTCCCTATTGCCTTTACTCAGCACCTCTCAAACCAAGCGCTGTTCCCTTAAAAATTCTTCTGGTAAAATCTCTGTTGTACATAATAAGATTTCTTCAGTCGCTGAAATGTCCTGTTTCTGACAGAGACAGAAAATTTCAATAGGTAAACTGTGACTGTTTACACACCACACACACACATTTATGTAAGCCTTATGTAATGTTCAAAGGACTTAACTTTGTGCATACCAACGTTTATAGCAAGGTACTTCCCCCCTGTTACTTTTGTGCATATTTGCACAAACAAGTAACACCAGAGTACTTAATTGCTGTTGTATAAAGCTGTTAAATTTTCACTGAAGGCACAAGGAGCAGGAGACAGTGTAAAACCCTAGGAAGACAGGCAGCTCCACTGAATCAGGAAGTACCACGATTATTTCTGTACACAAACCACCAAAAGGACTAGCTTGGAAGGAGAAGGTATGCTTCCTTCAAAAGCACAATACAAAAATTGCACATATTACTCCCAACGGCCAATTTTAATACCGAGCTGGACGGAAAAGACAAATTCATAATCAAGGTGGGTTTTTTTCCACATGCAAAAGAATAGTCTGTCACTAAACACTGCTTTACTGTGAAACAATTAGGCAGCAGGCACATTTTACCTGCAGGAAGACAAGACTGCCAGCTTGTCTTCTCTAACGAAGAATGAGCTGTCCTGGCAACTCGGCAGAGCAGCTTAAACATGCGCAACTGCATGCACAGTCTACTTTGAGACCATGATAATTCAACCTCTTTCCAGAGCTCATTTATGCAGGCAATTCACATTACATTAATGGTAATATTCTATGATAAGACTGAGCTACAGGTTTAGTTTGAAAATTATTCTCTTATGCATTTTGCCTGATCCACACAGAAGTTTGGAAAAATCATGATTTACTGAAAATGAGAGATGAATACATAAGCAGGAGATCAAATTCTGCCCACCGTTACAGTCTTAGGGTTTTTGCAGCAGGAGTAAATGATAACTGCTTCACATATCCAGGGGCAAAAAAGAGCAGCAATTTAACTAGATGAAGCCTTGCAAGTGAAAGCTGACCTCAGTTTTATCAGAACAATTGTTTGCTCTTCATCTCAGGTATTATCACACCAACACATACCTGAGGAAGCAAGTGGAAGTTAAAAAGGAGGCTCATTGTACCACAAAAGTAAATCTCATTCATTCACATAAAGCAACTGTAGTTTATTCCTAGGATAAATAATATTCATTATACTTGCAAAGATTACAGTAAGGTCATTGTCTCAAAGGTAGTGATTTAAGCATTTTCTTCATCTTTGTCATAAAATAGGCATCATGAGAGCTACTTTGTTGATAAAAGCAATTCCATCATTTTAACACAGCATTATTACTATAAAAGATTAAATTACCACAAATACTGCCTATCTGTGGCAATTAAAAAGTTTAATTTACCACGTATGAGATTTCAAGTTGAAATCTGCAGCACCTGCAAGTTAAAATGCTTGAATATTCACCTTAGGGCTTCTATTGTATTGTGACTACTGGAAGGAATTCTGCTCTTTTCTGTTAGAATGTACATTTGTTTCAGCAGAAGGATACTACCTCTACTAGCAATATGACAGAGACCAGAAACATTCTCTCTTGGTACTAAATAGAAGTCTTTGGTACCTAAAACAAAACAAAACAGGTAACAAAAAAAACCCTGTCGCGACGGAGGGAAGACACAGTCACTCAATATGAGTGATCAGCAGGCTTCGTTTATTGTGCCTTACAGTCACCTTTTATACCTTGTTATAATTAGCTCATACATATTACAAAAGTTAAGCTCATTATTGGTTAGTTGCCTAAATACCAAGCCCGCCCCTAGTTTCTCTTCTGTAGCTATCTGTTCCCACCTGCAACATTCTTTTCCCACCGAAATCTTCCTGTTACCGTGTAACAAGAACAGCCAAGGACAGTGTATTTTTGCTTTACTTCAGGTAAGCTGAGAGCCATGTGCATTTTTGTCCAGCCAGCTGGACTATGTCTATGTGACCTTTTTCAGCTAGCCAGTTATCCACAAAACCCCAAACCACAAACAAAAAAACCCACAGCAGCTATTTCAGATTTATACAGCACATTCTTCTAACACTATGAGGTACGTAAGTATCAGACAAAGCAAAGAATAAGTAATGCTATACACAGCTGAGGAAGATGACAAAACAAGGAAAATGTTATTCCATGAGAAAAAACTAGTTAAACAGAACCAAATTCCTGAAGAACTCCCACGAACATCATCTGTTTTTTCCCCACCACCACCCTCTAAACATGCCAATCCCCACAGCAGCACCAAATATCCTCTGTTGTCATTTATGCCCCCTTTACCACCACACACACTCATTTGCAATTTAGTGTTCTTTTTATCTAGATTAACCTCAACATACTAACAAATTTTGCCTATATTGACATGACTTTTACAGAGAAAATTTCTCACGTGGAAAGAATCTCAAAGAGTCACAAACACCACTGAAGACTTTAATAATTGTACTCCTTTGCAAATGTAAACCCTCGTCTCCCCTTAGATAGTTCTAGAGACGAAAGCCAAATTTAAAAAGTGAAATATAAGACTATATGGCTCAAGTTAGTAATTTAAATCTTTACTGAAGTTATTGCTGGTTTAGTAATCTCAAATATCTGGTTAAAACCAAGCAAAACCAGCAAAGCACAACGGAATATTTCATTTCCTTGGAACACAAATCTGAAAGACCCTTCTTCCATACCACAGGTAAGCAGTTTAATATTCTATGCTTTCAAGACCCTCCTCTTCCACAGCTGTCAACTATGCTTGTTTTTTCCCTTAAATGATGGTTACACACAGCAATACCATTAACACTACAGGTGCCTCTGGCTTTCATTAGTCTTTAACATTTAACAGCAGTTACACTGAGGCAACAACCACACCAGTGCATCCTTTGGCTCTGCATGCACTCTTGTCTAAGATTTTTCCAAAGGTACTCAAGAGTTAGCAATCAAGTCCCAAAGAACAATGACAATGGACACCTCCTTTCTGTGACAGTCCTTAAGCCAAAGATGACCTAATCTGAATTTCTGTCACCTAACTGCTTAGCACCAGTTCAGATGTTTATGTATTTCCAGCAAACACAGTCTGTTTAGCAATGCTTACATAGACATACAGCATTCATTTCTACCCTTTCAAACAGGAATTGTATTGAAATTGTAACATAAAAAAAAAATGCCTTGCTTTAAAGATAGTCATTATAATCCAGTGAATACAAGACTAAAGAATATTAAAACTGTAATACCAGCATAAAGTACTTTATGATTTTTCCCTGATTTTCTGCTGGTTAACCTGCAAGTTAAGATAGGGTAGGTGTTGTCCTTATGGGGATGTTATGAGATTTAGATGTATGCCATGCTTTGGAGATAACATAAGCAATGAAAAGGCCTGAATTCAGTAATACTTTTTTTATCAGATTTCAGATTTTAGCATGGGCTAAACAATTTCAGAATGAAAATGTATTTAGTATATTTTATCTTGACTTATTTTTCCAATTATTAGATTGGAATACTCTTACATCACAGTTTTGAAAATGGAAATCACGGTGCCTTTATTATCCTGGCACTCACAGTTACTACTTGGTCTCTAGTCCCTTCTTCCTCATGAGGAGAAAAACAAGTACACCTTAGAGACAGAACTGACTGCAGTCTGTAATTCCACGGGCGATTAAGCGGCCTAAAAACACCTTCAAAAAGTCACAATGACAGAAATAAATGCTTTTGTCCACATTTGCTATGTAAGCCAAGTTGCTGTTTTCTTATGCTTAAAAAGAAAAGCTGAAACTTCTGTTTGCCAGTTTTCAAGAGCGTGCTGAATTCCATCCCTGTGACAATCTACCCAGTGTGCGTCCTCCCAGAGGATCTATCAGACAAGCACTTGTGATTAGTAGTTCTGCAATCATCGTCCCAATGAAGTAACCTTTAAGTGAAACACACTTGTGTCACGATTACCACCAGCACTCGTCTGTGTAACTCAGTTGCACGCAGTAAATGACTAGACATTCAAGTCCTGCACCACAGTTACAGATTTATTACAGAGTTGTTACTTAGGGACAACTTTTTTCCTCGGTTTACTGTTGTTCTGTACAACCTGTAAAGGGTAAGGTAACATTACCAATGTAGGTGTACATATACACATGCATACACATGCATACATATAACATGCATCTATGTGTGTGTATATATATATATATACATTTAGCAGCACTGTCTCCAGCATGTGATAACTTTGCATCGTCTCATGTCAGTGGGAAAATTTAAGATCTCAGGATTTGCTGTTAAGTCAGATCGATCAACACAGAAGCTCTCTCTCAATGGATCAGCCTCTAGTAATCCTCCTTGTTCAACTTTCTGCTGCCTTCTTCTGCTATAATCAAAACCTAACTTTGTGAAAATCTCTCAGATGAGCAGGTAAGTAATTTTACCATCAGACTGAATATTCAAACCTGAGACACTGCAGAATTATCCAACAGGTGGAAAGTAAAGTTATAAACCTGAGAACATTCAAGATCCTAACAGCTTCTTCATTGGTAACAGTGCAGTTTCTAAAGATGTTCTGGCAGGAATGATGCAGATAACAGTACAACACTGCTTCCTGCAATGACTGAAAAGAAAAACACAGCACTACAGAAAAAGGGTGAAAAAACAAGCCCAACCTCTTTTTTGCATTCTTGCCAACACAGCATGTCTGGGCACATTATTAAGTAGCCACAAAAGTAGTCAGAAATATGAGTCTACCAGTTTGTTACCTCTGGCTGAAGTCAGAAAGACCAACCCCATGTGTGTAAAACAAATCTCATGCTTCAGGTATCTGCCAGAAAAAGTCAAGAAGTATTCTCAACACGTGTAACTGGCTACTATATTTGGGTTGTTTTGTAATTTACCGCATCTTTTCTCCAGAAATATCCGAGATAGACAACAGCTAAGGAAGCAATACCAGATGGTTAAAAGAATCTTTTTTTCTTTTATATTTCACTTACATGTTCAGACTCAAAGTAATTGCCCAATTTACAATGCCAAGGAATTTTTCATCTGCATCAGATACTATGAGGAAAAGGAGGGGGCTGTCTGCAGTTTGTTTCCCTGGGGAAGGGAGAAGTGGGTGAGGATGATAGAAGGTGTTTCCATTTGCCGGTACCCAGTGCGTGCCAAAATGAATTCCTCGTCACTGCAGAGCAGAGGTTAGACTCTGGTAGAACCTGCATGTTCCTGTTATCTGTGTTCAATACATGGCAGCCAATAGCACTATAAACTCAAAGGGCAGGGCAATGACTGGTACCCTGCGGCTGAAAGACATACTAGATAACCTGTTCCATTAAGTTCTGTAAGTCTCAACATCATGGATCTATTAACAGGCATACCCATAAATCTGACACCAGTAAGCAATATACAATAATGCATTTTATAAATGTGCCACTGGAGTACACAGTAAAAGTTCAGGTGGTCTTACAAAACATTTTGCCAGAGCCTATTTAAAGCTGTAATTCTTATTATTCTCCAAGGGATTTGTTTCTAAATTATAGTTTTTAAAAAGCACTCTATTCAATTAAAGTGTACTTTTAATAACTTTTTATACACAAGTTGCATATTCTGCTGATAGTTCTATAGTATTGTTTATATTACTAAACAAAGGAATAGATCAAAAGAATGTGTTTATTAGCTATGTTAATTAGCCATTAAAAATAACAAAGCTGCTGTGTAGACCTCTGGTTATGTTAACCCAGCAACTGGTTGTCATAGTAAACATCTTAACTAAAAACACTGATCCTAAAACTCCGCAGACAAAAGGAATCAATAATGTGCACCAGCCAAGATCTGGTAAAATCTCTCCATAGCTTCACCCACTCCCACTCCTCCACGGTGAGTTTCAACAGATAGTTCTGAAATTTTCCCTGCAGCTAGAATAGCCTCCTTATACGCAGGAGGTGACAATTATAATTTAGCAAGTCTGTTGCTGACTGGTCCTGCAACACTGAGTGCAGTAGGTAAGAATAATGAAGGTATCTGGCTGAAAAGTGAGAGAGAAGCTTTCTATCCTTTGTCTAAATATCATTCAGATAATTATTACAGATGACAGCAAAAAAGCTGGAAGAGGTACCATCTAATGCAATGCATTTATGTAGCCTTCCTCGTATTCCATCAGTCTCCCATCTCGCTTTATTAGACAGCATCATTTTTGTACCTGCCTCCTCCTGTACCTGTACCTTCAAAATAACATTCCACACAAAATCAAAAGCTCAATCAATACAACCAACGGCACACCTTTTGTCAAAGCTTTTTCTTCTGCAAAACTCCCAGAGTTCCTATTTCAGATTTAGACAACCTCCTACAATATCTCACATACTATAACAACAACAAAGAAATCCTAAACTGAAATCAGACAGCAATAAAGATAGCTCAACTAATAAAGTCTTCTCCTGAGAAATCATGCTTTAATAATAATTATGGTCTCAATCTGTGCTGTCTTTGAATATGAAAGAAATGGCATTAAAAAAATCAAGAGCCAAAACCAGATCTACTTCTTGAAGAGTTTTGCATTACATAGGGTTTACACAGTTTTGAGTTTTGGTTTGGTTTTTTTTGTTTTGTTTTGTTTTAAATTCAAGAGCCTTGGTATGCAGGGATGACCCAAACCCATGCTCTTAATGAGCATTTCTTTAACTGGTCTATCTTTAAGTTACATTTCAGTGCTAACTGATACCATTTAACTTTCCTGTATTTATTTTTGCATCAAAAGAAACACACTGAAAACAAAAAAGAAATATCTTCTATTGAACAGTTTTTTAAGATCCTGATGGTATGTGACTCTTCTTCAAAAAGCTGAAGCACAGATAACAAATGTCATGATTCTATAATGCAGTCTGCAGCCCTTCTTCCAACACCCTACACCTGTCTATCAACAACTAATATATACCTAGAACATTACTAAGGTCTTTCTTGGCTGATTGATAACATGATTCCTTATCAAGGTCCCATCATGCACACAAATACATGTATGCCTGCAGATGCTTCTTCCCAACAGCTTTGTAAGGACACATGTTTGCCTGAATTTCTTTTTACAATACACCTCCTGGTTCTCTCTGGATAGTCGTTAGACAAATGGGTAGGCAAGCGCTCCGAACAGAGGTGAGCAGCAGAAATAGAGCAGTCAGGCTTTCACAACAAAACCTCAGAAAGACTGAAGTTTGTTGTCTTTTTTTCATCTGTCTTATGCTTATGTAAAGCGCTATACACATTTCCACAAGGAATCCTGTCATAACAGACAAGCACAAATGAATAATGCTGTTTATTAGAAGACAATTCCATGAAAGACGACACTTAAAACACAGTATCAAGCTTCAGCAGAAATTTTTGGCAACTAATCATTAAAGTAATAATACATTATAAAGAAAGGCAGAAGGAGTTCAAGAGATCACCTTCTTCCCTAAGAGAGGTCGATTATACCTGTATTTCCCCTATCACTCCAGCCAGCTGTTTGCCTCATCTGATAGTGATTCCACAATACTCCCAGGTACTTCACTCCGCTGGTTCACTATTCAGAGACGGTGAAGGTTTCAACGGTATCTAAGCCGAATCCCCCTTGTTGCAATTGAAAAACATTATGTTTTGCTTGACACCTCAAAAACATAGAAAACACTTTTGTTTCCTACTCATGGCAGATGTTCCACACACTTGGAAGGCTTTCACAATCGCCCCTCAGCCTTCCCTTGAGTAAATAACCCAAATTTGGTAAATATTTTTCCACAGATCATGTCAAGTTTTCAAAGCAGCTGACTCGTCATTTGTTCTCCAGATGACCCAACTCAATGCATAGCAGTCATACCTAAATGCAGCACTGCAGCACAAGGCCTTGCAAGTTGTATGTAAGGTAGAAAAATCCTGCATGCCTTGCAGCTCAAAACATCAGCTTCCCAGCATGATGTACCCTCTTCATCCACCCTTTTTTCCCCACAGCATCACACTGCAGAACCATTACACCTCTCAGATCCTATTCTGCAAACTGATGCTTATCCAACTATCTTGTATCTGAACAGGTGAGTATTTTCTGCTGAAGAAATCTCCAGCTTATCTGTTTCACTTGGTGTATTTTCTCCAGGTTGTCAGAATGATTTTGAAATTCCATGCTGTTCTTCAGTATATTTGCATTCTTCCCATCTTGTTGTCTGCTGTGAACTTAAAAAATACCACCTATTCCATCACTTATGTCACTTATGGAAAATAATGACTAAAGCCAGTCATCCAGGTCTAATTTCCTGCTTAGTTTTTCTACCCTACAGGCAATATAGCAAAATTGACAATATCCCCAACCTCATACCCTCTACCCCCAGTTTACTTACCAATAAGCCATACCAGCAAATCTGACAGATTTGCTGGTACGGCTTATTGGTAAATCTTGACTAAAAAATCTGAAACAAAGTTCAAATTTATGGAGCAGTCATCTAAAAGCTTTCCGGATTTAGATTTACACAAGAAATATTCTTGGTACTTCTGACAGTCTCACTTCAGCCACATAAAACCTGCATTTTAAGCGTGTCCCAGCAGAACCTAGGGGAGAAGCACCCACAAAGTATGACAACACTCTATAAAAACTCACCTTCAGCAGTATCTCAGCAATACTATAAAGAATCACAGTTCGGGTTGGATCTTAAGGCCATACCCACACACGTATGTAGAACATGTGTGGTTCAATCCCATTTCCATCACATGTTGCATTGAAGTGGGATGTGTATTTAGTCATCTGACTGCAAAATAATACTGCGTAGCAGAGGAGGGAAAAAACCATTTCCATTGTCTGTGTTCCCTGCTAGAGGCACAGCAGAGCTTTTCCACTCAGGCTAAACAGCAAGAACTTGCTTGTTTTCAGCAGTATGCTCAGCCCCATGTTAGGGACTTCTCGTGCAGCATGTTTGTCTCAAATGCTACAGTTGCCTTCACTGCCCAGGGGCATGACCACACTAAACATCTGTAAGTGAAGCCACTGAGATATGAAGAAATGCGATTATATGCAACTGCACTGCCTTCTGCACTGTGGCAACCAACACACAATGAATATAAAGAGACTCCCAAAACCTGTGTCAGCCTTTTAGACCATCACTCATTCCTCTTGTGGCAGTTAGCAGCAATCTCTTTCAGGCAATAAAAAACCCACTTACCCCCGGTACTCTTCCTGACTTTTTTCACTTGCCTGTGAAAGCTGTCACAACACATCTCATTAAATCTCACAGGTCTAAGCCTGACTGGCTTGCTAAGAAAAAAACATGTCAGTGAAGTGGACACACTGCAACATTTGGGAGAAAGGCCACGAGGACAGAGATAGCAAAGAAAAGCTGTGCACGGATGGCAGCGAAGTATGCTAATGCCAGGTTAGCTGCTGCCATGGTTCAGGGAGCAAAGGCTTCTTAGAAGACTGAAGAGGCAGAACTGGCTGATTAGCCCTTGCTGAACAGAACGGTATGCTGCCTTGGCATTTTCCTTCTGCAAACCTACAAGCGCAAAGCTGTGTCCTGCTGCCATCCATCCCCACCTCCCTCTTCAGCCCACACCAGAAGCCACACACCTTCCTGCTGCCCATGCTTTTGGCTGAAGTAACCTATTCCATTTCTGCAGCCTCCAGTCTCAGTGAGCCATCAACCTCCCTGCAAGTACTGCTCATGCTCTCTGCCCCTCATTTTAGAACCAGAAGCCATCACCCATCTTCCCATACACAAAGCACCTGGCAACCAGGTTCTCGGCATGCCTATCCCCATATGAAAACTATGTTCACAGAGTGAGTCCTGCAAGCCTAAGCCTGGCTTGGCATCCCTGCCCCAGCTCTCCTCTGCTCTATCCCAGAGAACATATCTGCAAGGAAGGCACTCTGCTTTAGG
Organism: Falco punctatus; assembly: GCF_963210335.1. NCBI lineage: Eukaryota > Metazoa > Chordata > Aves > Falconiformes > Falconidae > Falco > Falco punctatus. Next base: position 24,338,697 of record NC_137586.1, on the reverse strand, counting down.
CAAAGACTGAAAATACAAATGGATGGAAAACCTCTGGTAAAACAGAAGTGTCCCAAGAACGGCACTCAGTCAACTGATCTTTTTAAAAGTGCAAACATAACCCATAACTCCCATGGGGAGAGGGAGGCAGATACTACAATGGAGGAAATTCAACAGGGCCCAGAAGTTTTAGGCAGATACAGAAGTGCTGGTAGAGGCAAAAATGGCCAGGGCCACAAATATAATGCAGTATATTCACAAGCGACTAACAAGCAAGAAACAGCCAATGTGGCCAAACTATAGAGAAGGCACCACCACCACCAGCCATGAATGAATGGGGCCCCTGACAGCACAGGGTACCTCCTGCTGCCATACTCTACTCTGACTGCTTTACAACTTGCAAGCCTGTCTACTGACTCCCCAAGTTCAAACCAGCCTTCCTCCAGCTGTCTCACCCACTGCTGCCCAGGACTATAGAGTAAAGCCTTCAGAGCAAGATGCATCAGGATTTTTAGCATCTCCCAGTTCATTCAAGATCTCTGCCAGTGAGGACATGCCTGCGCTGCAGCTCCTCTGAGATCCAGCTATTGTCCCTGGTACTCCAGAAGAAGAGTTCATCTTCTGAAATTTTATGACTGACGGTCCCTCTCACATTCAGCAGCAACCTCCTGATGCTGACACTGACATAGCTTTTACTCTTCTCGTGGCACAGGTTCACAAGCAGAATCCATTCCCCAGGGCCCCAGGCTGTCATCTTTAGGAGGGCAAATGATCGCTGGAAGGACAGTTGTAAAAAGAAAAGGGGAAAGAGAGACACATGAAGAGCCAAAAAGTTCAGAAAGGGGCCCATCATGGGGAGACCGACGCAGAAGGTAGATTGGATATAAAAAACCCCTAGCAGATATGAAAGCTCAGTGAAGGAGGAAGGTGAGAGCCAAGAAGGACTGTGGGACATGGATGACAGGCAATATGAAGGCACAGATGCCATCCAGCTGTTGATACAGCAAAGGAAGCATGTGAGGACATTCCACAAACTCAGTGGTCCAAGAGCATTTTCCTAGTACACACGTGCTCTGTACACAGGCATTTGGTCCCTTACTTCACCACTAGGGATAGGTACATCAGATTAACAGCCTGCAGAGGACCTTCCCATTTGGCTTCACCCAAAACGTATCTCCAGGGTGCATATAACAGAACAGCAATGTACACAAAAATGTATTAGTACACTACTGCAAACTAAGAGGCTAATATTAGAAAGTATCTACACTATTTTTCCGGTGGTCTTTCCAATATTTTTATCCCCAGCTAGGCAGCAACTAGGATGAAGATCTTGAATTGGAGTTCTGGAGAAAACCAGAACATGGCAGCAGGTTTCTTTTGCTCCTCAGAAGATACTGAAGCATTCTGCATGAACAGGAGTTTCCCAAACGCTTTAGGCCAAGGCATATAACATTGTGGTAGCCAGCTGAATGATAGAGATACTGCAGATAACAAATAAACAAATATCCTTTGTGATAAGCAACAGTACTGATCTAGAATACTCACTAATATAAAGAATGTCTGAATTTGCATTTCACAGGAAATAGGGAGGCAAAAAAACCTTTCGTCCTCCAAGACAAAACAGAAGTGGCTCATTGGGATTTCATGATCCTGACATCTCTAGAAAGTCAGCCTAGACTTTACGTAATGGTATGGCTATAATACCGAAAATTTCGGGGGGGGGGGGGGGGGCAGGGGGTGGTGGTAATCTGCAATGCCAGAAGACACAGAGCAGGAAGATCCCTGATGTACAGCAACTGCCTGTTTTAGCTGACAGCAGATATTTAGAATGCAGATATTATTGCTACCAGAGGAACAGAAATGTTATACAGAAACCTGAGTGCTTCTTTCATTAAAATAAATCCAAACATTTATTTGTAGGTTAGACTTCACCTTTAATCTCCACCACAAAAAAATACCAAAAAAACCCTCTATCATTAGCTTTTTAAGCAGAGTATAGGTTCATCAAACAATCCCATAATCTCCCCAGAGCCCCAACATGACCCCAATCCTACAGAGGCTAAATGTGTGCTAGCTAGAAATTGCACAGCCTCAGAAAGCTCTCTCTCTAGATTAAGATATTATTCAAATCTTTGTAGCATCAGTGAATAAAAAAAGACCAATTTATTAATACAGGATAGGGCAGCCTAGATCGTGCAACTCATGAGGACATTACAACTCATTTATGGCAAACAATTCTTTTTGACAAACTTCTAATTTTCCTTAACTGAAGAGAAATGGACTTCCAAAAATCAATGTCACTGGGGAAAAAACAAGCAATGAACAAGAAGCTGTTCCAGTGTGTCAGATTTTTGAGGTTTAGTATTTGAAATTCAAGTTGTGCTGACTAGCAGTGACTACCCACATAATGTTTTTCTGCCAGTTTTCTCACTGGGTAAGTACTTTCTCAGGCAGTAGAATAAAACAGGTTGTTACACAGTCATTTGTTCTTTTTCTGTACGTCATACAATTTTGAAGTTTTACTAGAACGAACGTCAAATAATTTTATTTGCTCACAATGCAACTTCTTTTCACAGAATAAATGAGAGGACACAGGCAATGCTAATTTAAAAATACTTACAGCAAGTATTTTTGATTTATTTAATTTCTTATAAATTTTACTTAATCTGATAAGTAACTATTTAATTAATAATTCTGGACTATATATTTCAGAAATTTTTGTTATTCAACATGCATCTATCACATCTGCCACTGAAAGTCAGAATTTTATCACATAATTATTGCACTCAAACTAAGCTACCTCTAGACCCCAACCTGCTGCTCAGAGATCACTATTCCCTTGCATCACTTTTTTGTTTCACGTCCCTTACATTTCCCTGTTTCACATTACATTCCCCTAGCTTTTTCCCCTCGGCTCTTGCTATATGCTTTGCTGCTATGCACACAGTAACAGTGCAAAGACCACAAACTGCTGGTTCAACAGGCAATGCAGGGTACAAGCGCAGAACCTGCAGAAACAGAACAGTTCAGTGAAAAAGGCCACAAGCTGAAGAAAAGGCTGCTCAGGCAAGCAGAACGTCGCATCGGAAGAGCAAGAACAGTGGGTTAGCCAGTTTGTCAGACCTCCATCGTATTAACTCTTTTTTGCCTCACTTTGTCAGGTTCACTATTCAAGTTACAGTAGTGAACTGATGAGGTCTTTTCTAATGCTATTTCTTTGTAGAGATTCAATTGCTTTAGCACCTCGGCACCTACCTTTACACTGCCAGCAATCCACTGGCAATGAGATCTCGCCCTCAAATACCTAGGTTGAACCTCATGCGCTATAAAAAAAAAAATATTTGCATGTATACATATATTTTAAGTATTTAAAATTTCATATAAACTACTCTACTGTGAAAACATTTTTTAATTTAGGTATAGCATAGAGGCACCCAGATAATTGATTTTCTTTGTTCTCTCCAAGAATCATGCAATTCCCCCACCCCAAAGTTCTGCAACATGCCTAGAGGACCATGACCCTAAAGACTGATTTAATTTTGCTCTTTTCCCTATGGCTTAATCTGATCACAATTTTGATAAGAAATTACTTAAGATTATTTTTCATTCTTGACCCAGTCCTGTCCTTGCTTAAGTAGCTGAAAACAAAATTCCAGAAGGGCATAGCACACCCAGAGCACTGTGGAGAAACAAGGTACCTGGTCAAGCACAGGTCAGGTGATAACTTACTTTACTCAGACAACACAGCACTCACAGAACAACAACAGTTAAATATTATGTTACACAATTAAGCTTTAAAACCTGAATAGCTCATTTTCTGGACATCAATCCTCCAGGTAGCCATGTTATGTCAATAACTTTTGTGATGTTCTGGGCCTTCTAAACCTATCTGTAATGCTGCAGGAACATATGTCCCATTAATACAACAAAAAATAGTCTTAAAGCACACAAAGAAGTCATCACTACTTGACTTTTTTTGCCTGCATACATAAAGAATATGGGCACGCACACACACACAAACATATGAGCATGAATTTACTGGTAACAAGGTTTCACACAGCTTTAAAATATCCTCAAGCTGCATATACATCTTTCACTGAAAAGGGACACGATGGGACATTAAAACAAATAGCTCCTTTCTCTAACATGTGATGTAATAAATCATAAAAAGAGGACATAACTGTGTAAAACCCACACATACACTAGTAAAATGTGAGTCAAGAGACAACATGCAGAGATATGTAATAATATTAATATTGATAACAAGGGAGCAGGGTGCAAATGCGTGTATGAAAGCATCAAAAGAAACCAGGGAGTACAATTAAACAGAATGGCCTACACTGACAGCCAAGGACACAACTAACAGCCATAAAATACCAAGGGATATGTTGTTTACATCAAAATCATTCCTGTACTCTTCACAGCACAAAGGACTTGTCCACAGAAGATGCTGTGCTGGCAACAGGAAGATGGCAACAAGGCTACACAGCACACTGCACGTGCCATTACACCTCCCGTCAGCCCAACACAACTTTAACACAAGGAAACACAGACAATGGGCAGTAGAGTTGCACATAATTTATGAAGGCTAAAGTACGCAACACTGTGAGGGAAAAAGATCATGCTACAGTAACTGTTGGCTCCTAAAGCATACAAAACACATGTCCAAAACAAAGTTTTTCATTGTCAATCACAAGGAACCCCAGAGATATGATGAAGATTCAAAAGCTGGTGGCCCTTGACCCCATGTCATATACAAATGACCTGCCCAGACACATGAGACTCTGTGAAGTATTTTAAGTCCTTGCTCAGTTTGCATAAAAAAATTCTCAATAAATTATAGATTAAATAGATCCAGCGTCCACTAACAGATCTCAAAAAAAAAACCCCAACAAACCAGTGGATGAATCTCCTCTGCACAAAGGAGTGGTTTTGGTGGGTTTTTTTTATGAGTTCATAGAATTTTATCAGCTGGGTTGATGCTATTCAGCATCTCCATCAGTGATAAGGAAATTAATTTAAAACCACTGATGAAAGTTCAAAGGTGAAACATTGAAGAAATGATAAATACTGAGGATGACAAGACTGTCGCATATGAAGCGATCTGGATCTCTTGGCAGTCTGTGCTCCTTTACATAAAGATGCATTTTAATCACAAATACAATGCTAAGCAACTTAAGAGAGTGTCTGCTGCACTTAGGAAACCACCACTAAGAAAAATAACGTAGGAGTGCTTAGAAGACATTGTTCTCCCAGTGTGTTGCTAACGACAAAAGGTGCCTGTAGAAACACCAGCACAGAACCATAAAAGGGAGATAGGACTTTTAGATCTACTCGTAGCATAAGCAAAACATCACAAAATCAGACTTGCAGGGTCAGGGGGCAGGAATCCCCTCAATGACAGCAGTAGAAACCCCCTCAAAGTTAAGGACTTGAATCTACTAGTGTCAGAGAGACAGAAATGTGGTTATTGAGCACTATACAGTACACCTACTATAGCATACTGCCATCAGGGAGAAAACCAGCTAAACGAGCATGTTCTCGTTTAACACAGAAGTGGACACAGAAAGAGTGCTAACAACCCTTAATGCTAAACCATGCACGTCTTAAGAATCAAATGTGGGCTGGGGAGAGCATCTATCTGAGCACAATCCATTCATATTAAAATTAAGAGATGCATTACCTGGCAATAAGAATTAATCCACTCCAATTTCCAAATTAAGATAATGGTAATCTCCAAAATAACGTAAGATGAAAAAGTGACTAGTTTTAACAATTAATGCTTTGTTGTTTATTTCAAAGGTACAAGATCAAGGTATTGGGCCTAATCATTTGAAAGTCCAAAATGGAGTTTTAGCTTACTTTAAGCTCAGATGAAGCTGAAGAAAATGAGTGATGAAATGGGAATGAAAATTAAATGGAAGAAAAGAATAGCTGGTTCCGTTTTCAGGGCTCTAAAGCTAAGACCTTCTCAACTCTACCCACAGCTTCCACCTTAGAAAAGCCCTTTGTCTTTATCATACAATTTAACAGTACTATGTTGTCTCCTAATATACAAAACAGCTGTGACACCATCAAAGGTAATTTATTATTTTTTGCTACTATGCCTGCAAAACCCTAAATATGGATGCAACTAACCCAACAGAAGAAAGTTACTCTTTTTTGAGATATATTTTACATCAGCAAACTAAGTCTATTGCTCTAACACACAGGCAAAAAGTGGTAAAAGCATCTGATGCTTATGTAATGGAAGTAGAACTTTATGAATAGGTGGATTCACAGCTAATGTGGATACACATAAGCTGTACCCACAGTACAGACTGCACTACCCAACTATCCAAGCCAGGAGACAAAAAGGGCTAGCTCCTGCCAGTCCTGGCTCACATGCCTTCTTGCTTAGGTACTCTGCACTGCCCACTGCCTGCCAAACGTCACCACGCTGCAGAGACATGCAACGAGTCCTTTCCTGGGTGCCACCTTGCCCCACATCCCTTGTCCAGGCACATCGAATTCCTTAAACTGCCATCAGATGGAGTCTATGAACACACACACTAATTTGCAGTAAAAATTCCTGCCAACAGAAGACATGTGAGCCGCAGCCACAGAGGCAGACACTCTGAAGAACAAACTGATCTAAATCTCTATACTTTCAGCGTTACAATGGCATTTATCAAAACACTCACCTCAGGTCAACACATTTACTTCATCCCTACACAAATACAAACAACAATAGCAGCAAAATATACACAGAAGAGAGCTACAGCAATACATATTTCCAGTTCAACACTGTTTTACAGCGTGAGGAACTCATTGCTCACGTTTAGGTGTAACTGTTGATACGTGTATTGCAGAAAGTTCTAAGTATTAGTTTTTCTCCTGTAATAATTCTGATGGAATACTGCATGTTATTGCAACTTAAGGCACTCAACTTCATTCAATGAAGAGCAGATTGTAGAGGCTGTATACTTTCAAACAAAAAAATCGAAACAATTCCTAAAACTTCCATAAACAGAGAAATAGAGAGGTTTTATTTTAATTAGGAATACAAATTTTCAGTAACTTGAGTATCTCAAGACCGCATTTTCAATAGTTTTTATAATTATAATGGAATATATTTTATTTCTCAAAGATTTTGTATTATTTATAGTGATCTGTCTAAAATAATTTAGATTTTTTCCAAAACTAATTTCTATTTTCCAGAACTGAAATGAAGTTTCTGTCTTCAGAGATAATGAAACAAATTTTAATTTCTGATGTACCATGACACGAGCACTTTCAGAATAGTGCCCTTCTGCAAAAAGATATTAAATGAAAATAGCTAAAAAGCTGCATGCATAAGCAAACACACACGCCCTGAAACATACATATATAAGACAAAGGAAGTAGCAATCTTTCTTACATTTTTTGAGGTGCTTTGAGGCTTTTGTGTTATTTTTCAATTTTTCACAGTTACTCAAAATCAATTTCCTTGACTGTCTTTGACAGCTGTGTCTTTTGAACCACAGTGAAGTCTACGGAACTAGGGAGACAAAACTCAAACTCAGAGGTGGCTGCTGGGAGTGTTAGGCTTGTACAATCAAGGTATTTCACTTTTGAGGTTTCCCCTAGGTGCTCTGATGTCCTATCCAAACACTTTTCCACATCACAGGTCCCCTATAAACAGACAAGTTTTTTGTAGCTGTATCTATCCATAAGCATACATACAGATGTGCACAAAGACACTGTCAATTGAATTCCAGTGTTCTCCACCTACCTGACAGTGGCCTCAGATCTCTTTTTTTTTTTTTTTTAAAGTATGGTTGGCATGATTTCATAGTTCCATTCCACTCAATTTCTCATTCCCACTTCTCTGAGGTTAACTGATAGCCCATATTTGTCATCGATAAAAAGTTTCCTACAAACCTGTTATTAACATTCTCAAAACTTATTTAATTAAGCTCCAAAGCAAGCAATAGTTTTAACAAGTTTCTCTTGAATTCTTGGCTGGACACACTCTTATGTTGCTGTTATCCAAGGGTATCAGCTGCTTCACTTTAATGTATAAATTTATTTTATGAAAATTCTGTGACCAACTGACATTCCACAGATGCAAGTAGATTATATAGTTGCTTGCAGGAGCGGGCTGCAAACTAGGACCATGCGTGGCAATCAGTTAGCTGAGGGGAATTTGCTCGAGCTTGTCTAGACAACAATTAACAAGATGAGGCATGTTTGCGGAGCACAGGGGAGTGGGAGACGGATGGCGCCAAGGAAAGGTAACACCTTGCTGTTAATTGATGGTAGTTAACCACCAATCGGGGATTGCCTAGTATGCAAGGCTTAGCTTCAAGAACCAATCTGTTTAAAACGCGCAGCTTCTGAAAGTGTATATAAACTCGTGCTTCTGTACAATAAATCGACATTTGCTTGCATCAAGCTGCGTCCCGTCTCTTCATTCGCCGCAGTTGCTGCTACTAAACTGGAGTCCATATTTTATAATTACTGAAATTAGTTACTGATATGTCAAGGGAAGGACAGATGCAGCAAAAATAAATACATAAAAGTTATCCAGCTCTAAATCAAACTGAAATTGACAAATTAAAGAAAAGAAAAAGGAAAGACAATTGATTTAGTCTGGAAAAGTCAGGTATTTTACTTCCAGGGCAGGCGCTTTAACCACTGAAGCTCTACAGAAAGTGGGAACCTCTATCTACCCACTTACTTCTTTTTAAGTGTTACTGTTTCCAAAGGCTCCTCTCCACCTCACAGAAGCCTGTTGTTAATTCATTTTTAGAAGGGCATTTTAAACCAGAATGTACCCACTTAAAGCTGAGGCTAATTTTTGTGCCATAACCTTTGACTTCATGTCCTGTCTCTGTAGTTCTCATTTTGCTGCACTCTGTAGGTATGGGAAGGAAATAAAAAGAGGATAAAAACATCAATGCCTTAAGTTCAGTGACAGAAACTCACCCAGCTAACATGCAACATAGAGATCTCCTCTGGCTACCTACTCCAGCTAGATACACTCTGAATGTGTAAAGGATAGGGACTTTTAGATGCAATCAGGCATTCTCTGGTTCATCAGAGGATCTGCATGCTTTATACACAGACATTAACAACACTCTGACTATATTTCTAGATCTGGTTTAATATTAAGCACAAATGTCTCCCCTGATGTTAGGAAGTTTGGTGAAAATAAACTTATTATTAAAAAAATATTGTAACAACATATAGATAATCTATCCCTGTAGTGGCAGTATGCAGAAATATACTTGGATGCAACTCTATTCGAAAACTGTAAAGTGGGATAGTAACAGCCATGCAGGTTTGTAATCATGATAAGCTTGTATGAAGTCTGTTTTGGTGCTGGAGACAGCCCTACAGAACGCTCCTAGCCATTCATTCTGCCTCCACACCACCACACCTGGTTGCCAGCAAGGCCGCTGTGCAGCTGGACAGTAACACATGCTGAAGAACCTGCATGAAGCTAGCTGCAACCCAGATCAGTTCTGCCTATGTCCAACAAGCACTTGTGGCAGCACAGCCAGCCGGTGCTCTGAGGATGGAAAAGCTCACTTCTTTCTCTACCAACACCTTTATCTCAGAGTTTATACCAACTATGCTAAAATTAACTTTAATGTGGTTTTGTTTCCAATCCTTTCTTCAGGGGTTCCTGGATAACAAATATGTAAAAATAAAATTGGGTTTAATTGTAGGAAGCCCACAGAAAGCTTAACTTACCTCATGAGGTCCAAATGGGGCCCCACAGGCAGACAATCTGGGGAAGAGTGGAAGAGTTCAGCTCCTTGTTTTTCCAAGTTTCCTCCACTTTGTGTCCTCAATTACCTTTCACAGGTATTTTTTTTTTTTTACCCTATAAAACACATTACACCCCCCATGCCTTCTTTTCCAACCCCTACAGATTCTTTCTTGACTTCTGCCACCGCCATGTCCTTGACACTTAGTCGAGTTTCACTCTACCCTGTCCTTGCATTCACTGAATCTTGTGTAACAGAGCAGGTAAGCTGTCGGTTTCCAGGGAAGTCTCCATATTTTGACTGAGCAATGATAACATAAACAGGTCAGTGAAAACAGATGGCACCTTGGTCCCAGCTGGCTAGTAAATTGACAGCCACGGAGCTAGATCAAAAGGCCAGCTACTACGTGGAGTAACTGCACACATGGTAAGAACATATGTGTCCAATGGCACCATCGGGATACCCCTGGCAGATGAATGGCAAATGAGGTTCAACAAGTAAGCAAGAGTTGCTGACTTGCAGCAGGTAACACAATGTGTTGAAATAGCTGCTACAGCTAATTAATTTGGAATAACAACTACTGCACAGGTAGACTCCTTTGCTTATGGTTTTGCCGGCAGTAAGTCAGCATCACACTCTTTCACTGCGTATGTGATCAACTTAATAAAAAGAAACCCAAACACCACTTCCAGCGCCAAGTTGAGCACATAGTTAAGTAAGTACAAGAGCTCTGGTTGGCTCAGCAGAATATGCAGGGAAAGGCCGGTACTATGTATCAGTCACACATCACTTCAAATGATGTTACTCAGTGTGCCTCCTGCTAAATACTCACCTTTCTGTATTACCATATTATATATACGCCATATCCCTTAAAATCAGCAGTCTCCTTTATGTTGTCATAGAAAATTTATTTAAAATTTTTCTGTATATTTACAGAAAACAACTTTGTATGGGCTGGCTGGCATCAGTCTAAAATAAGTATAAAAAAATACACAACAAATATAAAACAAAGATTAAATATTTTGCACACTAGCTCTTTGAAACATACACATAGTGAACCATAAGCAAGACACAGTTCCTCATGCATCACTCTTTCCTTTCATCCTCTGATTGTACCATATAAGAGAGTAAGAGACCACTTCAAAGGTGGGGGGTAGACGGGTGGAAGGTGAGTATCAATACCAGTCATTCATCAACTCAAACCTCGCCTTCCAAGCTTCTCTGCATAATTACCCCTGAACCAGCTCCTCCTGTCCTGCTTAAAGCTGCATCCTCAGCAGGCCATTGGCTCTGAAGCTCCAGAAGACAAAGTGATATGCTTACCTGGAGCCATTTGGGACCTCTAGGTGTTTATAGCAATAAAAACATAGGACCTCTCAACATTTTGAAATTGCCTTCATATCAACATGCATGTAACACACAAATAGAGCAGCCAACATGGCCTACACACACAACCCCGGATGCTACAGCCCTTGCTAACCTTAGCACTATAAGCCCTGTTAACTAAGACAGTAGTATTAAAATTTAAAGTACCACCACAGAATCCTAAGCACTTTTAGAAATAGATATGATCATACTTGATCTTTACTAGAAGTCTCTAGATCTTTACTATGAAGTCTCAGCAACATTACAGAATGAGCACTTACATCCCGGTGATCAGCCATAAAAATACATACATGAACACAACCGAGGCAACTGCCCTGCAGCCACTTTTCAAACTCTGAGAAAAACATCTAACAGTATTCTATGTCAAAAATCATAGCAAGAGTAAGCAAGGTCGTGGCTACAGATAAAAAAAGGAGCCTCAAGAGCCACTTTCTGCTCTGGCTGAAGTCAACAGTAATTTAGCCATAACTTCAACACAGAAAGTCTTTGGCTCTCACAACAGTTTCAGGTTAATATAAAGCACCAACGCACCAAAAATATTTTTGTTAACTCTTTTTCTATCATTGCAATAATCTTAATGTGGAATTCATTTTATATTTTCTTGACTTTCTTAAATAATGGCCTGGCTTACTATTAAGTTTAAGACTTTTCATGTGTCAGAACCAAAAACAAGGAAGTCTTTTCCAAGTCAACAGATGTCCTGTGAAGTACAGGCTTTAGTATGCCATTTAAGTCAGAACAACGTAGCAGTTCACTTTCCCAGCAATTACAGTTTCAGTTATTCACATAATTAACCTATCACTAAAAAAAGCTACACAGCACTATCAAGTTGAAGACAACTACGGAAAAATAAAATCAAATAACTGGCCTTTTGTGCAAGGGCTTAGGGTTCTATTCAGGTGTTGTCACACTAACACAAGCTTATTCAAGTACAGTGATACCCTTATAGTCCTAAGGTATTTTTTTGAAAGAAGGTAGCAAGAGAACAGAGTTTGTCAAGACATTTTGCTATGTTCTTATCCCAATACTATCTCAATAAATTACTAATGAAGAACAAAAAATAAACCAGATACAAATAAAAATACAAGCTTTCAAACCAAACAGTTCAAAAACCCTAGAAAAATAATTCCCAGGCACAGAAATCTGACCACAGCACAGCTAAAACACAGTATCTGAGTTCATGTTATTGTAACTCAGTAATAATTTGTATGGAACATATAGTCTTTACTTCCACTGACCAAAGCATAGCTTAACAACCCTGTATGTTCAGTAGAACTCATCTATTCTTTGTTTCTACCTTTTCAACCATAGGTATGACTACAGAATTTTGTAAGGAAACAGTTTTACTTACCTGTCAAGTTTCATTTATATCATTCACAAAAAAACCCCAAATTTCTTCCTTGATATTTAACAACACAAAACGTCAATACAAAAGAAGAGCTTCAAGAACTTCTTGTCACTCTGGAAATCCCCCACAAATGCTCCTCTAGAAGAGGAGGATGGGCATAAAAAAAGGTCAATGCACAACCCACAGGTTTTCATTTACAATCTTAATTTCTTTGTATGTATTTTAAGGCAGATCAACTGCCACATTTAACTCTCATTTTAAGTGCCCTGAGAAGAAGACTAACCTAGTCAAAACCTGTCAAAACTACATACTGTACTGTGAGCACAATAGAAAATATTTCATATACTCACAAACTTCCTCTTCTTGGAAGGCTCAACTCCTTCTGCAACAGAAAAAAGATACACTGTATTAGCAATAAAGCATTTCAATTCCAAGTGGCCTTTTTAAGACAAGTACTGTAATCCTTCCACCACAATACTAATAGACAGACTGAAGTGGTGTATTTGTACTACAAAAGATGATACAGATTTTATATGCCCCACCTTTTACTTTTTGCCTTCCATTCTTATTTGAAATATTAAGATTAGCAAAGTGAAAATTCTACACCTTTTTATAGCAGCCATGTTAAAACGCTTCAAACAATAAGATGGAAGTCACACAAAAAAACCTTACAGTCAGAGCTATGAGGCTTTGGTAACTGCACTAAAATTTGCAAGAGTCAGTGACAAAGATATACAAAGTTCTTAGCAGTATCCATCATTCGCAAAAGTTACCAACAGGATCAACACCTAAATAGGTGACCATTGCCACCAGACTTTCTACACTATGTTTTTTAACCCAAAAATCATTAAGTACACAACAGTTGGCCAATTATAAATCATTATTATTTATTACAATCTTCTGCAAAGTACTAGCATAACATCAGCACTGCTGTTGTATAAACATTTGCACAACTTTTGCTTAGAAGAGTTAAAATACTGATTACAGGACTGACCAGATAGCCTGCTAATAAATTGCAGACAAACAGTTTATTAGCATTTTAGTGTAGAAGAAAGCCACAAGATCCATAAAGTTTTGCCCATCTAAAATAAGCATTATATATATACACCCACAAGTAGATTATCTTGTATTGTACAAATCACAGAATAGCTGAGGCTGGAAAGGACCTCTGGAGATCATCGGGTCAGACCTGCTCAAAGCAGGGCTGATTGCAACAGGTTATTCAAGATCACATCTAGTTCAGTTTTGAACATCTGCTAAGAAAGAGACTGTACAACCTCTCTGGGCCACCTGTTCCAGTGTTCCAACTACCCTCACTTTTTCCCATGTCTCACATGAACTTGTATTCTGACTGTTGTCTTTGCAGTCATGTCCAGCAGGGAGTACAGCCTGCATTTAAATAAAGGGACAACTTGTCTCGCTTGGATACACAGATACATTTAAAGGTGAAGAGCATCACAGAAGACAAGGCTGCATGTGAGAGTGATTCAAGTTATGTGTACGCATGTCTTTAGTCACTCAACCGCAATATTTTATCTTTACTTTCAATATCCTCACAGAAGGTTGTTTTCAAGTATGAAACAGTTTCCAATCTGAAAGCTAAAGGGAATAATCACAGAATTCTCTTTCAATGAGAGTATGCATATATATGTATGCTGTGTACGTGCACACATATATGTTTATTTCTCACAGCACAAAATTATAGGCATTGACCAGAAAAGGCACATGAAAATACAGCTGGATAGATAAAAATACTTCAGCTGGGTACCTTAGAAAAGACCATAAGGGAATTAATAATTATGTATTCTTCACAGGCCTTTAAATGGTGTGCAGTAAATAAGGCCCAGGCTGCTAAGTGAATGATAAGGATTAAAATATCAAGTAGCTGCTCAATTCCTGAGCACCACCCATCCTGTTCACTGAATGAGGCAGGAAAAAATAGTGTGAAACAATGTAATTAGAGATCATAACGCAAAAGCATAGGAGAGCAGACTTAGGGGCCTTGGTAACAAATTCTGGCACTTCCTAGGAAGTTCCAGCAACTGTTCAGAATCTGTAGTTTAGAATAAGACCTTTTAGCATAACGTGCTTACATACAAAAGAACAGTTACACCTGCATACAATATTGCATTATGAAGGTGAGTAATTCCCCTAAATTTAAAATGTCACATTCATCATGAACAAAATGTAACTGCAATTTAGAACCCACGTACTTCCCTTTGTATGTTTTTTTCTTTAATATTTACAATGCCATTGTGTTCTATTTCTAACGTAAAACTTTACTTCCAATGCTAGGCACTATAATACTGTAACAGGCAATGCTTGTAGAAAAACTGCCAAAATGTATGAACAAGAATCACATCCCATTTAACAGAGCTGCAAAGTATACTTCAAATTTGTTTCTTATGATTCAGGTGCGGTTTTGTTTGGGTTTTTTTATTTGGTTGTGTTTTTTTTTTTTAAAATCAAAGAATGTTTGGGTTATAGTTTACCATTATAACAACACAGCAAATGACACACTGGAGACACTTGAAGTCACAGTAATCTCTTGGCCCATTTTCATGAACAATGTCCTGAAGCACTACTTTGGACTACAGAATGAGGTTCCATAAGAGGTAACTCGCTGTAATGACTTGATGATAAAGATGTTAAGAACTGCCGAGATCTCTCCATACAAAGTAAAAAATGAAACAAAACCTTGATCATGTAATTCATACAAGAACACTTACAAAACATTACAAACAAAGCATTTGTAAGGCTAGATTTTAAAACAGTATACACATAAACAAAACAAGGAATAAAATAAAACAAATATCCTTCCTCGATAATGTCTATACTCTCATATTTCCTATCTATCACAGAATTAATACACTGAAACTTGTTCTTCTGTCTCAGATGAGGCTGAATTTTTACAGCTTTTACATGATTTTTTCAGTGTCACTTAGAACTCACCTGACACAAAAGATTTTTGCACAGCCTGAAAAAATTACAGTATCATCAGCTGTGTCAGTACAGACTTTCTTATTCCACACAAGGCTCAACGTTGTGCTACCTTTGTAATAGTATAACAGAGCTCCACAGCTGGGTCTACACAAAGCAGGTGGGAAAAGTGTAAACATGCTCTACATGGGGCTAGCCTATAGCTTAGATTAATAATTTATTTTCTAGGTACATAATAAACATCCGTACCATTCAAAAACTAAAGCTGCCATTTTTACTCCTCTACTCCCAGCTGTTTTACTCTCAGCCACGGAAAACAGGAAAGCACTGAACGGTACCATACTGAAAATCACTTAGTTCTTCAGGCTCGCAGTGCTCCAGCTCTATCTCAGTTACGCTGCAAAAGACCTGCAATGACTTCAGAGTTTTCTGGCATTACACCGTTTCCTGTCTGAAAGTCTCAATAAGACTCAAAAGACCAGCTGTTCTAGTTCTGCTGCACAGCATCCAAAACATACAGACTGCTGAAGGTAAAAATGTAGTGGTGTCAAGACCTTCAGATCACATACTTAGCAGGCAAGTCCCTGGAGAACTAAAAAGAGAAAAAGATGCCTTCACTACACCCTGCATGGTTCTCAGGCAGCAGTTCTGCCCCAGAGGGCATCACTATGCTCTTCTGCTCTTGCCTTGCATGGAATCCTCCTCTGGCTGCTTGACTTGGGCTAGTTTTAGGGCTCTTTCATGACAGTGCAATAACACAAAGCAGACTGAATGAACCAGAGACTCCTGCCCTTGAGGATCTTTGTGTCTCAAAAACTGGTCAGAAAACATAGTAAACCTTGACTCAGGTTTAAAGGATCTGTGCACGTTGTGCCATACTGCTCTGATGTTGTATTAAGACCCATGTATATTGAATTTAATTGCAGCTATCGTTAAACTCCACACTCTGATTTTACTATCAGTATCATGGTTTTACAAGTACAGATACTTTTGGATTATTCCAATAACTATGATTCTTCCTCTGATCCTACACATGTGTAAGTATGGACAAGTTCAGTCAATGCACCAGAAAACAGACATCCAGCCTTATTAAAAAAAAACCAACCAACTAACTGAATAAAGGATATTGAACTTCATTCTGGGTCGAACTTTTCACCCTACTAACTGGAAATACGGTTGAAATAATAGACCTATATAAAAAGGTTTAAACAACAGATGTGACTTAGACTAACTAACCTCATCTCATTTCTTGTAAATATTACCAGCAAATTACAGAAAAATTAAAGTATTGAGTTTCCTCCCCTATATGGGAAGAAGATGTCATTAATTCATTGCTTGTTGAGGGTTCAATTTTAAAAAAAAATCAATAAAAAGTAGACACATTCATAAGCTGTTAAAGACACAGCTGAAGTTGTCAATACAGGTTGATTTTAGAACCACAGTAGATTCGCTTCATCTTCCAACAACTGCAACATTCAAATATTCAAAATTTTTTACTTCTCAGAATTTTCATTTGTCCAGTGAAGCAGTCTGAAATAATGTACCTTTTCAAGATAAATTCCAGTAATGCATTCATCAGCTGGGGAGGTGTTAAGTGTGTTAAAATTAGTATGAGACATTTTTTACATTGTTGCTCTACCCATCATCATAGTCTGTGAGCATCTGAGGGCTTTCTGGTAAAATGTTAGATCTTAATACACCGCATTAAGAATAGGTTAACACTGTAACATTAACACTGCATTAATAACAGTAGAAGAAAAAAATCAGCAATAGCACACAATTCACCTTCTTATCATAAGCACTGACAGCAAGTGTTACTGCTTTGAGGGATGCATGTGAAGGATTTTTTTTTTTAAGCAATTACTATGTTTTTGCTGAAGAGAAGTTGGGGAATGACAGCAGATTTAGCATTTGGATGTGGAAATAAGGAAAAAAAGCAGAGCAAGTAACATAGCACAGAATTGTACTGATCCATCAGGGAAAGGGCGTGCGCTGTGCAAGCTAATCTTTATCTCTTTATAAGATTAATATATCAAGGCATTGTATTAATTCATCGTAAATATCTTCTAAGCAAGGCAGTAGCAGGTTATGCTTTTTATTTGATTGCTTCTACCTTTGCCAACATTCAGTTCTTCAGATTCACAGAGCATACTATCAAGGGGCTCAGCGTGGAGACAGACCAACCACCCCATCAGCAGAGCCTCAGCACTGCACACCAGATGTGTCTCTCCTGCTGCACTTCCGTTTCTCCATCAAAGCTGTCCTTGTTCTCATGACAACTTACAATGTTTCTGGTTCCAAGAACAGTAATCCCCTGCCTCAGAAACAGTTGACTATGAACCCTAGGGTTGAATTTTACAAATTCGCCAGTTCAAGAGAGGATTAGCAGATTTTCAAAAAGATGCAGAAAGGTGTTCAGCTCTTTCTTTCTCAAGGTGTTCTCACTTGGACCTGATTTCTTACAAAATGGGTGTAACTACAGAACTGTTCTCCCTTCCAGATGACCCAAGTGAGTTGTTTGGATCACCTCTTTCTCAAAAATCCTGGCTTGTCCCAGATTCAATTCTGTATTTACTTTTTTCAGGAGAACTGTACTGATCACCTCCTTCACTGGTTACAGAAGCCCCCAGTCAAGTTCATCGTCTTTCCCTTTCCGCAGTAGCTGCCAAGGAGCTAGGCATTATTAATGCCTGATGGTAAAGCCTGACATTCTGTCTTTCAGCTGAGGGCTTCCATATTCTTTCCAGTCATCCAGATGCAGCCAGCAGTTTACCAGAGTTTTTGTTTAGTGTGTGCCCTCACCAATTAAATCAAATGTCATCTCTTCACCAGCATTTTCATGAATGAAAGCTGCCACTTCTGCATTGACAGGCTCTGGAAGGTAGTTACTGCTGTTCAGACAAGACTCTTCTGAGCTCTCCCATGTCACCTGCAGAACACTCCTTGGCACAGAACACAAGGCTTCTTTTAAATATTTTTAACTGTGCCTTCCAACATACAGGGATGTTATTCTGCATGGTAACTTATGCCCTCACATACCCAAACACTAAAAAAATCCTCATAAATAATGAATTTGAAGTCATAAATTAGCAACAACTACTGCAGATTTTAACAAGGGATATACTGTAAAAGTAAAGAGGCACTTAAGCTCAGATTTACCAGAAAAGGTCACATTATTTTTGCCTAATTCAATGTTCTGTGTTCTATACAATTCATTTTTATCTCTTCCGTTGATTTCCCTGCTTTTGTTACAGGCACTTCTGACTTCATCTTTCCAAGTAGAAACATACCTGTGCATCAGCTATATGGGTTCTGAGTTGATGTAAAAGGAAGACCCAGGTGCCTACTTCAAGCTAGGCATTATCAATTTAAATGTACATTACCTGGATCAAAAAGAATGTCGAACAGGCCACATATAAAAAACATACAATAAAAACAAATCAATTGCTTTATCATGTACAACGCAGAAGCAATTTAAACAATCTATTTGTATTTTCCTATAGATGAACGACATACAACATTTAGATTTGTAACAAACTAGATGCAACTATGTAAACAGCAGATAAATCAGGTTTTGCTTTGTCTAGCATTCTACAAATTTTCTTATAGCATTAAAGAACCACTGATTCCTATGGAAGAAGGTGAAACATTTCAGAATTATTTCATGTGTTAACAAGGATTTTCCTATGAACTACACTATAGTCTGAAGTTTTTCCAATTATGGGATTGGTAGTAACATTTAGCAACCAAAAGAACTTGCTCAGAAAGAATTACATTGTTTAAGAGATACAATACAAATGACACACAACTAAATTTTGAAATAAATTAACAGAAAGCAAAGAACACTCCTACACCAGAATGCACAGGCTGTAACTGTCTGCTGGGGGGAAAAGAAAGCTAAACTACAACTGTTTCTTCAGACACTAGCAAGCATCTGAATGAATGCCTTGTAGTCACAGCCATTCTCTGAAAAGAGAGAACACTACAGGAGTCAGTCACTGGAAGAAGTTGTGAGCATAATCTCTTTATTTACCTTGCAAAGAGGAAAAAATAATTAAATTGACTTGGCCAGAAAAAGATAAAGAAAAAAAAAATCGAAATTGCTACCAAACATACCCTTTTATAGGAATAAAACTCATCAACTCAGAAAAAAGTGCTTATTGGTATGCTTAATTTACACCAACTGAATCCGTTAATACTCAACACTTCAGAGACATACCAAATCAACCAAACAGAACCCCAAACACTGCAGCAGTAACCTACCCATCAAATGAGAAATAGTAATGCAATTAAGAATTATTCAGGCTATGCTTGATAACATTATCTCAGTTATATCTCAACTTTTCAACCAAAAGCAGAAGTGGTAGAACATGTCAATTCTACTTTCTTACAAAAATAATGCAGTGTAGCTTATTTGGAGAATTATTTACTACTGTCATTAGTGAAAGGTGAAAATTCCCTTTCACGGGAAGCACAAACAGAGCAATTTGACTATTGCCAACATTAACTCAGTAAATCTTTGTATTAATTTTCTAGTGGTCTGACCTTTACTTCTTTCAAATACCTCCTAGTAAAATATAATAGAAAACCATTACTTCAGGTTTCGTTGCCTACCATATTGCACTCTTAGCTCAACTTTTTAAAAATAAATAAATAACCGTGTTTCTTCAATGAAAAAGCATGAAAATCCTGAATGAACTTTCCACCTTAAAGTACACAAAACCATTTCATCTAACACTGCGTTAGAAAATCCATGTTCCATTCTGACCTGCTGTCATACAGTCTATTTCACCCATCGGCAAAGCACCACATCACCACATTACTAATGGATAAAACTGTCAAGTGTTTGAAACACCAGCACTAAATGTATTCCAGCTGCCAAGTTCACACGACTATTGTCAACTTTAGAATTTAAGAGTGGTTTCATATATTTGGGGGAGGCATATGGGAAAATCACACAAGACATAAATGCCACTTACTGGTACAACTGTTCAGCTGAACAAATATGAAAAATGATACAGTATATCAGAATTGGAAAATCCTGAATGCCTTTTGACTAAAGCCAAGGACTTCTCCAGGTTCTGTTTGATTGTCTAGGTTATTTCATCCAACTGAAAGCAGTGGTTTAAATCAGGCATACCTACACAGGACTGTGCCTATTATTAAAAAGCAAAAGGAAAAAGCAACACCACAGCACGCAGTGGCCAACTTCAGCACTTCTTGACAATGCAGTTGCTGGAGACAATTACGCTCACAGGAATCTAGTTGCCTTCCTTTTCCTAGCTGCGGATCGTGTTTTGTTTTATACAATGTTTGGTATTACACAATGAGTATGTTTAGCAGCTGCTGCTGAACTTTGTTGAAATCAGTAACTAGACAATAAAATGATTAAGCTTGCCTTTAGTATGAAAGAGATTTGCCTACATTAGACTTTGATCACAACAGTTTTTCTTAAGTCATTTCACACAGGATAGAAGGGGCTAAAAAAAGTCCAAACACATTTATTCCTTTTTCTAGGACTGCGACCACTAACAAAACACAGGCCTTGCTCTACCTAGACACATGCACAACCATCAGCTGGAAGGGACCATGTATGCTGGAAGGGAAAGTACACTTGAACTAAGTTCTAAGCCACGTTCATCAGAGGAACTGAGTCACAAGAGCCTTTCCAAGGGGGTTCTTGTGCCCATAGTGTCCGCTCTAGGACCCATAGAGCTAAGTTCTGCATCTGATCTTCATGCAAGGGTAAAGAGAAGATTTTGGGCAGACCAGGAACAAAGGACAAAAATCTGTTTGTTATACTTTCCCCACCTCAAAATCACATGGAACAGCAGTGGCAAACCACTAAATATTCATTTTCAGCAGAAAACAGAAATATATCTTCTGCAGAAAAAGGTTAATTTATGTTTTCTCTGTTCATCATCCCAGATCTTCTGCCCCTTAAGCAATTAAAGGTCTCAAAATTAGGCATTTTGATTAATGTTGACATTTAAAGCAGTATTTATAAATTCAAATTTGATTGGTTCAGCTGACCCCACAGCTTACTGGTAATATACTCCACTGATGTGGAAGAATAGTTCAAGTTTGAGGGCAAGGGACACACTGGAAAAATTGAGACTGTCTGGAGACCAGAAATGTAAGTATCAATCCCATTTGTGAAAACAACTTAGTCTAAATGAACGCTTGATGTTTTCCCTTAAAACCTGTAGTCACATGTTTCTCTCAACAAGCTGAAATTTGATTATTTCCTACAGATCTTTAAATGCCCCAAAATACCTGAAAGATCCATACTAGTGTCTGCCACTCCCAACCAAGAGACATTCTTGCTTAAGAAGCCACATTCTCATGACCTTTCATCTTTGCCACTATTATAAACATTAACATTGCTCTTCATGGGCCTTCTCAACATGTCTCCTACTTTATCTTCTGCTTGTTTGCCACACTTGGTGCTGACCTGCAGACATTATTACTGCCAATACTGCTCTTCCTGTATGGTAAGCAAGAGGCACCCCCACCAGCAGCTGCTGCACAAATCTTCAATTACTAGTCAACACTGCAAAGCAATAAAATCGATTTCAACCTCTCTAAAGACAATATGGCAAAAATATCCTCAATTCTTATTGATACTACACCGCTTTCCCTGCTGACATTACCCAGGTTAGCTGTGATCTCAATTTTGAGTATCCACTGCAAGGAAGACAAGAAGAAGAGAGGTAATTTTTCTTTGGGGATCTGAATGCTCTCTTTAAGCATTCCTTTCCTTATCAGAGAAGGGTTCATAATACAAACATTAGCAGTCTGCTATTTCTGGTTTTATTCACAAGTCTCAAAATGTGTACAGATATACCTGCTGCATCAATCACTGACCTAAAAACTCTGACACAGGCAGGAAGCTGATGTCTAGCAAAGACCACCTTGAGGCACAAACCCAGCTTCTTAATACTGACAATTTCACTGGAAAAATCCTTGAAAAAACAATACAAAATACTAGACCAGTGCTTGAGCACTGTATTAGAATTTGTGAACTCCTGACATTAAATAAATCACTGTTTCAGTCTATGCAAGTTTTTCACCTAAAAAACACAGTGGACAGACAATCCTTCTCAGCTACAGAAAGCAAAATTGTAACAGTGATAAATCCTTTTCTGTAATTTATATCATCACTTGGTCTCTCTGTATCTGCTAGCAATAAAGTCAGGTATATTTTATAGTTTTTGTTTGCACTACTACAATTCTAGGTAAATTGAGATTAGGGCCTAGATAATATTTCAGTTTATTGCCATTTAATAGCCAATTTCATCCCACTCCCTTGTCTAACATGGCAGATGGATTGTTCTAAGTCGAACTACAGTAAATCACATCAGCAACTGTATTAAGTTTGTGCAAACATTACATTTTTTAAATTCCCTTTTACCTTTGACTGATAATCCTATTTATACTGTCTTAATAAGGTCTAACAGTATACGTGAAGGTTACTTGAATTTATACCTCTCTCTAGTATGTTAGTCTGCTAGTTTCTGTTGTGAAATATCTACTAATTAATTGGAAGAACCTTCAAATGCCACAGAAATTTCTTGTGTGACAAGTCTCAAAGACCCTCAAAAAAAAAAAAAAGATTTTTAGGACAAATACCTTCAGTTAGGCTTAGGCATCTATTCAACATGGAAAGTTAAAGACTGCAAACCACAGCTTCTTCTCTACACTTTCTAGCTGTTTTAAAGCCCACAGGAGGCAACCCAATCCTAAACAGACTTCTGCCATAGGGAATAGCATAACAAATCCCTCCTAGTCCCTGTACTGATTTATATGAGTCATCTGGCAGGCTAAGTCCAGCAGCTTTCACCTTTCCTGCAGTCATGCCACCAATATATCTGAGTAAAGTAAAGCACTTGTGTATTTCCCATGGTAATTTAATTACTGAAGACAAGTACATGCACAATAAAGTAGGTCTCTGGGGGAGAAAAAAACCCTGTATTTTTGACAACACAAATCTTATCTCAGTACGGTTGAAATACCTCCCAACACTGGTGGCCTCATCCCCCTGTCATCATCCTACTTCTTGGTAAACATTTCAAATTCTAGCCCACAGTTCAGTCCCACTCCACCCCCCCCCCCCCCTTTTTTTTTTATGTCCACACTATGGAGACATCCCACACCTAAATGAGGATGTATGTCCACTAATGTAATCATATCTTAAGACTACACTTCTGTAATATTCTTTTGCGTACATACTAGCCTTTATGCCAGCCAAACAATTTGCACCACAGCTATTTCTATTTTTAATCAACTGGGAAGCATGCAAGCACCACTGAGATAGAGGCCACACATATGAAGCAACAGCTGAAAACATCTAATTATAACTTGGCACTACCTTCTACAAAACTGAAGTTTTACTGAGGAGAAAAAGGAATACTGTGGATTAATTTTGTTTCCATTTTGTGGTAGAAGGTTGTAAAATCTATCCAGTAAAATGAATATTATATTACTGACAGACTGACTTGCTCAGACTAATTTTATAAGGAAGGCAACCTTAAATTGCCAAAGAGAGGATCCACTTGTAATATCTGACTGCAAGCTATCTTCTGCTTCTATATTTATACCTCTGCCAGACTCTCTAATGCTTGATAAACATAACTTTCTAGCAATCAATTGACCATCAAATCAAACCTCTATCAGCTGTTGCCAGAGAGGAGCGCTAGGGAATAGTACTTTCTCTGCACTCCCCTGCCTACTGGATGATTTATTTTTTAAAAGAGCAGATCCTGTGATTAATAAGTTACAGTAATACCTTATTCTTGGAGCAGACTCTTCAATTTGTGAATTTACAGCAAATTGAATTAAATACATGCTGAAATTTACAGCAAAAAGCAGTAAAGTTCTAAGAATGCATGTGGGTTTAAAATTTACTTAAGATGTAGTCTAGCAAGATATACAATAGCATCTGATCCATCTAGCCACTTATTACTGATAGTCATAAGTAAATAATTCTTTTCACTGAGGCTTCCCACCTATTTAAGACCTTCAGTCTAGGTTTAGCAGATGGAGACATGGTTCTCAACAGCAAACTATTTCTTTACAACTTCAAGTCACGAGACACTGAGGTAGGTAGAGAAGAACACAGTTCTAGAAAAATTTTATCAGCTTAAGAGTTACAGTATGTGCAACAGTGACGACTGCAATTCCAGAAGAGACCTCATAAGCAATAAAGAATGCTTTAAATAACCTTTATTTACAGATGCTGCAAAAATTTTTCAGTATGAGTTAAAATTACCATGCTCTGTAACCAGTTGATAAGGTACTCACACCAGAAACACTTGGAAACAAACAATCTCTGCTGAAACGTCCTCTCTCTTCATAACCAGCTTGCAGTTTTTAATCTGATTCATTCTACTGTCATTCTACTATTTCCAAGCTAACAAAATTCAAAATAATCTTCATAACTGCTATCTACAAGCATTCCAAATGTATACTGGCAGTCTATATGGAATACAGATTTATTCTGTATTCTGTATTCTGTATTCAAACACAAGAGTTTGAAAATAGTCTGAATGCTTTCCCTTATAACTCCTTCACAACTTCCATGCTCCCATATCAAATTGATTTTTGGCTGTTACCTTTCCCAGCTTTATTTTAGATCATTACTCCTGCAGCACTTTTAACATTGTCTTCCTGTGTTTGTATTTGTTACCCAAAAAGAAGTTCTAGGAAACAAAATATTCAGCAATCCTTTATATTAAGCTTCCATTTCATGGCACCACCAAATAATGTAATATATATGGCAAAAGATATGTAAAGACTACATCCACACTAGGTTTTTTTTATGTATGTCTGAGAACACACCCTGCACTGTGGGTCACAGCAGACTAGTTAGAACCCACAGTGTTTCAGCATCTTTGATACGGTCTATACTGCTTATCAGCTAAAAGATGCCACGCTGAAAAGGCCACTTGAGAGCTCTGCATCACCACAGAGCAGGCAGAGGCTAGCGTGCGGTGAGTACCACACCCCTCGATCAGACAGTCGGTCACACTGGAAAGGACCTCTGGAGGCCATCTGGTCCTGTTCTCCCTTCAGAGCAGAGCTAACTTCCAAGTGAGAGCAGGCTGCTCCAGGCCTTTGCCACTCAAGTTTTGAATACCTTCAAAGGTAGAGCCCTCTGGGTAACTCATTCCAATGCTTAAACACCTCAATTAAGAAAAATTTATTCTGCCTATTCAGATTTTCCCTTCTGGCAACCCGTTAGTGTTTCCTCTCATGTTTTTGCGCTGCACCTCCATGAGCGTATCCATCTATTACGTGGTGAAAGACAGCCATTAAATCCCATCTTGGCCTTTGCAACGCTGAACAAACCTAGCTCCTCAGCCCTTCCCTGTACAAAATGAAGTCCAGCACCTTTCTTCTACCAGGGGCTCAAGTTTGGATGCAGTTATTTCAGATGCATCTCTTAAGTGTCAGTTAGAGGGGAATAATCGCCTCCCTCGACCTATCAGCTATGCCCTTTCATTTTACCTACTTTCTGCACACCCTGTAATTGCACAATATACATATTTGTAATCACAAATATATAAAGGTACTGTTCATACCTTCAGCAGCTGTTTAGCACTGGTTAGATAAGCTAAATACTCCTGCCACTGCCTGTTGTTGCTCATTCTGCTGTCAAATGGTCACTTTCACACCCAGCACATGATATGAGGCAACTCAATACTGCATGGACGGAGGAAGTACCTCCTCCAGTACCTAGAGAGAAGAGTCCTCTGAAAACATTTTTATTACTTCTCTCTCACATGCAGGTCAGTCTCAACCACTTCCAGGCCTGACCCAAAAAAGACCGAAGACACAAGGTTGTACAGACAGGACTAACCTAGGAACCTGGAACCGCCACCAGCTGTAGGCCCTAAGATCGAGATCCAAAGAGAAATCTGTAGAGAAGAGGCTCATCACTGTTTGAAGCCCAGCCTTCCCCGACTTGCATCAAATCAATCAATCAATCAAAGGCTGGACACAAGCTCATAGCTGGCCAAGTTCACAACACCGTATCTTTACAACTCTACTAGCTTTTGCCAGGACAGGCCAAGATGCTTTCCACTCAGTAAGGATCAGTCTCCACACTGGAAATTCACAGAGCATGTCCCTTGCTTGTGAGTCACCCAAATCACTATGCCACAAATGCACTTCGTCTGGGTTCAGGACGATCTGCAAAATGCATGCTGACATGCAGGGAAATCACCTATAGTCTGCTGACCATAGACAGAGGATCTTCTGGGCAAGTTGTACCTCAGCATCCTCTGAATCAACACTGCTGCTTTCATGAGATACACCGTCTTGCTTCCAAGTCTCCCAAATATAGTTGTTCTCTCACACCCATGAGGTTAGGAGACAGATGAAGGAAACCCAGGGACCAGACACGTAGAACAAAACACCCCTACAAGCCCCCCAGGATGTATTCCTAGGCACAAGAACAGTATTCCCTCACCAGTCTGATGGTCTTCCCCCGCCCCCAGTGTCCCTGATACAGGCAACAGTCTTAGTAAGCTGTGCAGGCTGGGCTTCCATAACATCCTGCCACCTGGGCAAACAGCTGCTGCACAGGAAGGCAAAAGGACTAAAAGGGGTTCCATCAGTCTTTATGGAGCCAAGAGACAACATACCATTTCAAACTAACAATTTTGCTGGGTTTGGGGGGGGGGGGGGGGGAGGGCGCGGGGCTGTTTGAATTTTTTTGTTTTTTTGTTTTTTAAACTAGAAAGTGCTGAATCAACAGGCTTAATGAAAGACGTGTTAGTTTTGTGGATGGCAATTTGCCATCTCCAGCCTAAAAGCAGCTGGCAAAGTAGCTGTTGCTTTAGGATGGCAACAAGACATGAGAATGGTGGCTTCTGTACACCTACCTACCCCTACCACCAGGAACAAATGGCAGCTCATCCTGAGGCAATAAATAGGGACCAAGGAGAGTGATAAAACAAGCTGTTGGAGAAACTTCTGCCAATGGGAAGCAGTGAATGAATCCCTTGTTTTGTTTTGCTGGCATAGGCAGCTTTTGCTTTACCTCTTGGCCTACAAGTTTTCTCACTTTTACACTCTATTCTCTTCCTGATCCCACCAGGGGGGAAGGGGGAGTAATCGAGCAGCTGTGTGGGTCCTAGTTGTCAGCTGGGGTTAAAGCATGACAGTACAGTAGGGCATTGGAGTATGGTGGAAAACTGCTGAAAAACTAGGTAAGAAGAGGAACCAAAAGCTAACACAGCTTATGTCCACAGAACTGCACTTTGGTTTATTTTTCTTTGACTTTCCACATTGAGGGAATTACCTGGAAAGATTCTAATATTACTGCGCACAGAAAGCAGCTAGTCAAGAGAATGGGCTCCTTATGAGACAGTACAGACTCACTCAAAATTATTTTCCACTCTTACTTAAAAAATAATAATAATAATAATAATAAACAACCCCACCACCACCAAAACATACTTAATTCGGTTTTACATCTCTAACCCCCAAAATGCCCTTCCCCTAGACCCCCAAAACAACAGCTTAGTAATGACAATGATGTTTTTACAGGCTAAAAGGAATAACTAATACAAGTTGGGAACAGTAGCAGTCAACACAACTAATAATTAGTAAGAAAGAACTGGGCTAACAATGGTGATTGAAGTCATAATTTAGAATGCAAGACAATGTCTGTCCATTTTTCTTTCTTTCATAAAACCAAGGCTTTTCTTTCAAGACCAGGACTACTGCCACTTGAACATCTACTTGAACCTGTATCAAGACTGTATGTAAATAATTTGATGAATTCTGCAAGTTCATAAATCTAAACAAAAGTGGAGAACAGGATTTCTGGAAGTGGTAGTAACAGATACACAGTTTCATTTTGATGCTCTAAAATACCTGTTACTTTTTATTAGCCTAGAGAATAGAAGTTCCATAATAACATCATGCTCTCTGAGTATCTCAAGTTTTTTCATACATTGTTAACAGAAAGCATATCTCAAAAAGGTGAAACCACCTTACAAACTAACCAGTACTGCTATTACATCTTGTAATATCATCTTTTGATGCCGTCTTTTTTTCACTCTGAAACACCATATCACAGCTTGATAATAGACTATTTGATTATTTTCCATATCCTTGCCAATTTTGTAATTTAATGAAAGCCTTTTAAGAATGACAGAAGCGAACTGCACATGTGTTTAAGAAAACTGTCATCACGCAAAGAAAACCAAAGTAAAACACTTCATGCAGGTTCTACTTCACTTTGCAGATACAAAATACCTCCCCCCAACTTTTTAAAGTACAACAGCCGCATTTGAATATGAAACTCTCCAGTGCTGAAGTTCACTTTTACAGACAGTGATTGTATCACTTGCAGATAAGTAAAAATAACTAAATCTCCCACCAAGCACATAGAAGAGCTGCTCTCTAGTAACAATACTCTGCTGACACAACATTCCTTTGTGAAAATGGTCCCTCAATAAAGGCACTCACTTTTGTAGCTGTTGGTTCCACTAGCCTCTGACGGTGGCGTGCTGAGTTGAAATGACTCTTCTGAGGTGCCCCTTCCTGACAGTGAATGGAGAAAGGGGAGGAAGAAAAACAGAGAAACGGGGGAAAATGGATCATGGAGGGGACGGAATGGAGGATGTTGGAGAAGGGAGAGTATTTAACTCAACTGCATTTTCACTAACTTTGTAAAAGCTTTATTACATCAATTTCAATAATACCACTGTATAAATATCACAAAGAAATGACATTTTTGCTAGAAGTAGCTTCATGAAGCTTTTATATTTTGTTATTCATATGCATTTAATGATGCCGTCTACTTTAAATAGACATATATGCACACATGTACACATGACTACTTCATTTCTAGATACACACATTAAAGTTTAAAAACCCACCCATTTCACTCTTCTCAAGTATATACATCATCTTACGTTTTCTGTATCAATTTAAGAAGTTACATACAAAAGAACCCAACCCACTAGCCATCCCACCCAAATGGATTCACACTCTAACCTAAAGACCAGCATCTCCTCTAATAAAATAAAGACTTTTCAGATTCACATTCTCCACCCAGACCTTCAACAGACTAACATAGTTCAGGTATTTTTACCTAGCAGAGGTTAGTACCTTTTCCTGAGAAAACCTGAGAAATAGCAGGCTCACAAATGTAAAAAGATGAGCATTTTCTCTTAGGAAAAGAAATTTGAAAGAGCATTCCACTGAAAAGATGGAAGCACAACAGTCTTCATCACATGTGCAAAACTCTTCAGGATAATACCTTACTGCAGCCACTCTTAAAATTACTTGGATTTTTGCAGCTGCAAATAAAGGACTGCCTCCTAGGCTTTCAACAGTCCACCGCTCTGTTGTCTGTTCTTGCTGTTTCTTGTGGTTTACTCCTACTGATTAAAATCTGTACCGAACAATCTCTAGAACAGGGACCAGTCTGTCCCTAACTTTTTCCTACATGGATGGAGCTATTCACCTTTCAAGAAAAAAAAATTTTGAAAAATGACATCCACATACCACAAACTGCCTAAGTACCAAAAAAATTTGGAACTAGAAAAATAATTTAAGCAAAAATACATACTTTGAGTAACTGTACTGTACAGTGTGAGATTTTACAATGGGGAAAACTTAGCATTTGTATCTCCTTTTCCTCCAATGAAGGGAAATAATACTACAGATTTCTATTTCTTATGCTGGTGTTACTACCTCTCAGGCTTTAGCAGATCAGATTATTGGAGAAGTTTTAGTTCTCTTTCACACTGACACTTCCCCTTTTACTGAAATTGTCTTGAAACTCTTCAGACACCTTAAAGCCACACTGAAGAGGCGCGACTCTAGTACATCTAAAAAATATCCTCAATTAAGGTATTAGGATGAACAGCTTCTCTGGAAACTGATTCAATTTCTTCCTTAGTTCTAGACAGCCTGCATTCAATTTAACAGCCTTGCAACGTTTTAACCACCTGAAACAACAGCGCTTGCTCTGTTTGCATTCAAAATTAAGAAAATTTCTAAGTTAATTTGTTGCGTGACTTCTACCAAATACAGCATCTGAACTTTCAGGAGATAATTTAAGCTGTCAAAAACAGGGCTCAAGATTAAGTATCTTTAGGCAGATTGTTAGAAGTCTTGGAAGGAAGGGAGAACAGACATAATAACTAATACTAAAATATGTCAAGAGCAAAGAACAAAACACACCAGAAAAAAAAAACACCTCCAATTCTTCCATCAGTGCCATAAGATCTTGAGAAATTAAGATTATTAAGAAATACTTACACTTTCACAGATGATAACCAAATAAACAGGAACACTTCTACATAACACTGCTTCTGCTAGAATTCAATGAGAGCATTTTTTACTGACATACATGCACAAAAAACAAGGTAGTGCAGGAAGAACTCTCAAAACACCAAGTTGTGCCAACCAGCCAAAACCGAAGCAAATCTTGGGTTTGCCTGTAACTGCATTTTTTAAAGGCTAGTTTTAAAATACAGTGCTGTTTCTGGCCAAAGCACTTGAATTAATCTGGTTTCTTTTTTGCTTTGCACTCTCCAGCACTTTTAAGTACATACTGAGGAATGCAAGGGTTTATTTTCATTGATATGGAACATGAGCACTATTACTGAAATCAGGAAAAGACGACAAGAGGTTATTTATCCAATGCTGTCCATATCCCACACAGCACAACAGTTAAAAGATTCTTCCAGGATATGAGAGATACTAGTTCAAAATCCTCTACCTGCTGAATATTCAGAAGACAGAAAACCTATATTTAGTTTCTTCTCCAAGATACTATAAATACTCTGTCTCTATCTCTCCACAAACTTTCCAGTTAGACAGCCTCTCATTGCTGTAATGAGTATGAACTCTACAGTCTGCTACTTCAGGTATTTATCTGATGGGGAGGAAATGTGGGTCAAGAGTCTGCTCCAAATGACAGGAAGCAGAGGATGAAAATTCATGAGACCATTTCCCTTTCTTTATCACTTTCAGAACCAGTACACAATTCCTTCTAGGAGTCTTCTCTTAAAAAACAAAAAAACAAAAACACAACACACCACCAAAACCAAAAAAAGTTGCATTTGTAAAATGCAAGATAGATCCGCTCATATTTCTGAAAAGATATTCACAGGGTTCTTCAACTGAAAATACATTTCTACTCAATTTGGCAAACATTTCTCGTGATCTCGAGACTCTGCTTTTCCAAAAGTAGTTTTTACCACTCCTTAACAAAAAGGCTTCCACTCTCAGCAAGACACCATGCAAATCCAGCTCTGTAACTCAAAAGTATCTAGTGGAAATAATCAAAGATGATAGCCAGCTTGGGAAGGTTACATCATATTCAGCAAATTAAAGACAGCTGGAAGAGTGGAAACTAACACTAATTAATAGAATCAGCATTACAGAAAAATTAGTTGTCTAACACTTGCACAAACATTTGGTGACAATTGCAGAAGGCTTTTCTACTGATGGCACTGTCTTTTGACAACACTCCATTAAATTACTGGTGTAACTGACTAAAATTAGCAGGAAGTACTAGGGCTAGGTGACCTTCTCTCTTCTCATTTTGGGAGACACTCTTGAAACCTTTAATCATTTCTTTCTAAATTCCTCAATGCCTTTTCCCATTATCATCTGACATTAAAGTTTAATGTAGTTAAAAACCAGATGCTTGAAAAGGGTCTCCTTTCTACCACAGCTTGGATCCAATGGTAGGGTCCACTTAATCCTCACATTAACCAGCAAGAGTGCTGGTCTTCAGAGGCTCTACCTTCTCTCTTATTAAGGTTATTAACCCCTGGTACAGGATCTCCTGTTACAAACTGAGAAGCTGGGAATTCTTCTCTGTTACGGGGCAAGGTTTTTTTCCATCTTGTCTCCCCTTTAGAATGCATTTCAGCAGCAATTAAGAGCTGCAACAAACAGTTTACACCTGAAAAATCCCAATACAGCACAGATACCATTTCAGAAGCACAAAAGTATACCTAAACTGGTGCGATTATTCCTGTGACAATGGAAAGAGTCTTCAGGCTATTAAAATGCTTATGTGGGCTGTGCCTCCAATGACACCAGCCAAGTTGGTACACCAGTACAGCATCCTTAATTAAACGTATCAACAGTCAATTTTGTTAGCACAAAATCATCAGATGGGTAGACTTGGTGCAATACTGTCTTTTAGCAGGATTAACATCAGCAGATCCATGATATACTGCTGCAGAGAATCCATAGTAGTTTTGATACTAACAGACAGTAAAACTCAAGACAGCTACCAGATTCACTATCCTCTGTGTTAACAACAAAGGAAATTTCAGTTCTATTTTTAATCATAAATGTATTCCTCTCACTTTTGTGCTGCTAGTCACTCGGTACCAAAAGCTTCCCATCCTTGGTTGGACACTGGATGTGAGCCATGCCACAGCTTCCCACGATGAAGACTTCAGCAGCAACCAGATTCAGGAGCTCCTTTCCCCAGCTCTTCCACCAGCTCATTCCTGCTCTAAAGCCGGAGCTCACTACTCCACCTACAGTACCTGTACAGTTGTGTGTGGTTCTAGTCTGTAAAGCCCCACACTGAAACAATTCAGGCCAAACATAGCTGCTGTGGGAGCAGGGAGGGTCACAGCCAGTCTGGTGAACTGAGACCTGGGCTGCTATGAAATGGATCACCGAAGTAAACAGCCAGACTGGAAACTCCATATGCCACTCTGCTACTAAAGCTCTTTATGACGGAACTGCCAGCAAAGCCTAGCAGGCAAATCCAGGCAGGGAAGAAAGTTTATCATCAAGAAATGTTATCACATGAAAAGAGCTACCTTGTAGGTGCAACTGAGATCAGCAAGAGATTAACAAAAGCTGGTGGGACAGCACATGTGAAAAACATAACCGGAATTAGAGATCACAATAAAGATGAGAGTAAAGACAAGCCTGTTCTTTCACAATGGAAAAATTCAATATAAAGTATCTGAAGTATGCAGAGACATTAGACCGTATGCATACAGGTTTTTCATTACATGATAACCTTATGCCCCTTAGTATTGCATTCCAGCTGATAAAAGAAACCCACAACCTTCTGCAAACATCAGCCACATGTACTGCTCCAGATAGCACTGTCTAATAAGGGCAGAGAAGCCACAGGAAAGAAAAGGCTAGGATCAAGGTCAGTGTCTCAGAATCACAGCGATCCTTCATTTAAGAAGGAAAGGAAAAAAAAATAATCTGCACATTGAAAAGGCTATGCATTCAGAGAAACTGCGGTTATTACCAGCAAAGCACATGTGGATGCATGATACCCTCACAGGGTGAATGTCCTTTCCAGAGAAACAGGTCAGTTGCAATTATCAGTTGACATAATAAAATGGCAAAAAACTAGCTCCTTACAAAGGGCAATATGATTCACATCAACAAGGAGAGCTGAAGGAAACACGGAAGAATCCTACAATTCTCAAACATAGCAAAGTATTTTACATAGATGGAATGCAGAAAACTGGCCAGGAACCAGAAAGATTCAGAGATTTATTTAATTTAACAGCTGAGTATCTGAGAAACACCCTTGTGGAAAAGTGTCACCTGTAAAGAAAAGAAGAAAAAAAAAAAGAAAGAAAAAGAAGAAAAAAACACCAAAACCCCCACAAGAGTATAAGGAGCATCAAGTATTGAACATGCTAGACAGCTTATTTCTAAAGGCACAGAAGCCTGAAAGGAGTTGTGAGGAGAGGAAGTCTTGGCTGCATACACTGGTAGCTAATTCAACAATGTACATGCTTTAATACTGATACCAAAAAAAAAAAAAAACCAACCCAAAAAACAAAAGCACTTTCCATAAAACAAGTTATCATTAACAGCATAGCTGTTCTCATGAAAATAATATCAAGAGACAATGAAGCGAGAACATCAAGGGACACAAGCACACACTCTTATCTGAAGAGATTTCTACCTAGAGATCGAAGCAGTCACCATACTTCTCTTTTTTCCTCTCCATTTTTACTAGCTGCCAGACCAAGATCAGAAGCAACAATGGCAGTAATTTCATACAGATGAGATGAAATCACCAACAGACACCACAGCTGGTGCCTGACAGATTTACAAGTATTTAGCTTTTAGAATTAAAAAAAAAAAAAAATCACAGCAACAACATCCACTCAAATTTGCTCAAACTGCCTGGCAGTTTTATGGCACTTCCCCCTAACTGCATCCTGTCGAACACTGACAATCATTACAGTATTTGAACAAAGAGTGCTGGTCCATTTTGATGGAGAAAAAGGCAAGAATTAATAACTGACAGGATTTTCAGTGATTACTGCATTTCCTCAGTGATACTAGAGAGAACACACATGAAAAACAGGTGCTTTAAATATGATCTGTTCTCTAGAATAGCTCATTTGCAGATCTCATTAATTGAAAAGTGTCTGAATCATCTCCCTGCCATCTCCTTAGAGCCTGAAGACAGGAACACACACTTCACATACCTACAAGCCTAACCAGCTTTATTGTGTTTGGCATCGGAAAATCTTAGTATTGATTTGTCATATAGACTCCACAACAGTCAGTAATGTTACTGAAATAATTTAAGGTGTCTTTAGGGTGAAATGGGCAATCAAAAAGCATACAGTACTATGTTTTGCAGCAGTGCTAAACAACTAACTGGAATATTCCATGCTTAAAGCAAGGGGCGTAAGGTGCTACAAAAACCATTAAGACGACATCAGTCCTAAACACAAACAAATAAAATACATAGGAACTGAAGGGGAGAAAATAAAATGTACACACTAAAAAGGTGGTGGTTTTGTCATAATTCTATTTCGAAACCCCAAAACACCCTATAAAATAAGACAAGATCAGTTCTGCCAGAATCTTGTCACAGATGCTCAAAAATGAGCAAGCCCTCAGCTGCCATCTCAATCAGAAAAGAATAGGGTTTTACTGTGAGCTTAAAGATGACATAAGAAAGTCAAGAAACAGCACAAAACCAAAGTTGGCATTACTGGCAGAGCAAATAGCAAGCAACATAAAGCAAAATCCAAACACTCATGGCAGAAATTTATGCTGAAAGATGAAGATCTACACAGAGTCCTAAGAGCATAGACAAGAAAGTAAACCAAGCGCTATTTGAGAAATGAAATTGAACTAACTCAAGAGTCAATGAAGATGTTACACCAGTTTAGCTGGCACATTCTCAGAACTAAGACAGAGACTGCTGTCTTCAGAAGATCAGGGACAAACACAACAAGGTCTCTGCAGCCATCTCACACAAACACCTTTTAATAAAGTCAGAATCACTTACCACTACTGCAAAGCATACAAATACAGTAACATCCCCTACCTAATGATATACATGACTTGCTTTACGTTAGATCTTCTCCTCTGCTGCCAACCAACGCAAGAAAATTGTAGATTTTGGCCACCTTGCCCTAAGAACAATTTTGAACTGAAGCTTATAGACAACAGCAAATATTCAGAGCATAAGGGGAAAAATAAGAAAACGCTATTCAGCTTCATGCTTCAATGTTAAAATTGCTATTTATCCTTGTCAAACAGTCACAGACTCAGTCTAATAATACAACATATTTGGTCGCTACTCCACTTACAGCTAATAAACTACAATAATCTTTTATGCTTAAACAGAAACACACCAGTACATCTTGAAGAACTGCAAAAGGAAACAGCACACAAACTAATAAAGACTCGGAGTACCATAAAACATAGCTTTTAGCCTGGTCATAAATATTAGCTCTTCCTAATTTTTCATCTGTATTACTCCTTCCTTTCTTGCACTTCTCTACATTTACTAAAATCTTGAAGAACTTGAAGTAATTTAAAACTAGGAAACTCTGTTCACAAGGGGCACTGGAGTCCTAAAATCAATTTTCCACCCATAACCTAAACTTTCCAGCTGTGTCCGTGAGTGTTGTATTCAAAAAACGTAAAACAGTAGGGATTATTTTCAGGTTCTGCACACAAATTCTGGCTGCTAAATTCCCTAATGTACCTGCAGAACTTATGTACAACCAAACCTTTTTAACGCAACTGAAATGGAATCCTTCTTCTTGTAGCATAATTTAAAAGCAAAAAGATAAAATACATTAGAACACTTTGCAGATCAAAAGAACTCAAAACAGAAGTTAATACAAGCACACACACCATACACTTTTTAGCACATCTACATTGCTTTTCACATAGGAAGAGAAAGTTGCACTGTGGGACAGGAGAATAATCTGCATTAGCTGAAAGGCATCTTCAGATATATTTATGTGATATAGCATCATTTATCTGTAGAGAACACCAAGAATATTCAAATACACAAAACAAATATGCAAAAAACATATATGCTTTCTAGGTAATTTAAGTTCTGAAATTCTAGCTTTCTAGGGCTAAAATACTAGAAGAAGAATCATAACGTGACACTTAAGACAACACATTAATGCCCTTCAGTGCACTGTACAAGCTAGGTATTCTAAAAACTACCGGGTTCCCAACAGCTGAAGAAATTCAGGAAAACATGAGCTGCTTGGTAACAGGAACTACTAGTTACAAGCTGCATCTTTTAACTAAGGAC
The DNA here is from genome assembly GCF_963210335.1 of Falco punctatus. Taxonomy (NCBI): domain Eukaryota; kingdom Metazoa; phylum Chordata; class Aves; order Falconiformes; family Falconidae; genus Falco; species Falco punctatus. The sequence continues at coordinate 24,301,745 of NC_137586.1, read as the reverse complement.
AACCTTCCAGTTTCTTTAAGATTGTGGTTTTAAAAACTTAAAAACATTTTTGTGACATTTGATCACTTGGAAATTTTTTCTTTTACAGCACCTGCATAAGGATAACATTTTTGGTACAGCACTGCTAAACTGGATCTCCTGTATCTGACAGCAAAGGTTAAAACCCACCATCCTTTAATACTTTTCAATGCAACTGTTTCCTTGTTTTGACACAGTGTCTTGGCTAGGGAGGACACCCAAGTGTCATACCAAGTGCTGTCTGATATCCCTATGAAGCTAAGCCAACTATATATATAAAACTAAGGAATTTCAAAAAGGACAGAGTACTCCAAACATAACATGCTCTGTAGAAACTCAGTTTACATCTAAAGTCTCTGAAGAGTTTGCTTTCCCTCAAGGGTACAGACATTGAGTGCAATTATCCTTTCTATCACTAATCCCAGTTGCTGCATGCCACTGAGGAGTGCTCAACTTGAGAACTGAAGTCAAGGCGGACTTGAACAAAGAGGCAGGGGAGAATCCAAGAGGAACACGAGATCAGAAACTGAGCCCAAGTAACTGAGTAACATTACAGAGGACATGAGTTGTTCACAAATTATGAAATTGCAGTTTTGAATGTTTTCCTCTGTGATCATAACAATAATTCACAGATTTTTATGCAACTTTAATGTTCAGATGGATAACTGGCACTGCTGTAAGCAAAGAAGTTTATTGCTTCAACCTAACAGCAAAAAGGAATTAATAGCATCTCAAAGGCTGTGGGCAATTTTGATGAAACCCATAACTTAAGAAATGGAAAACTTAAGACTTAAATCAAACAGTAGTGATATGGAGAAATAGTGTGAAATGGGGACAATGGACATCGATTGTGATTGTATATGTCTACCCAGGAATGTGGGTATGGTGACTGGTCATGGGTGCGATGTCTGGTCACATAGGCACACAGCTTTGAGGAGACGCCTACAGTTTTGAGGAGACGCCTGCCCCTCTTCCTCTAACAAAGGGGCTATTTAAAAAAGAATGAGAAAAGGATGAGAGATATTCCAATGCTATCTAGAGGGAGGGAGTGCTAAGTCTCCTTGCTGGAGAAGATCGGATGGGCACAAGGACATGAATCACCTACAAACCTGCAAGACCACCACATTGCAGGCAAAGGACTGATACGCTAATTAACATACGAAGCGAGAGTAAGCGGGTTTAGGTAACAAATATGAATATTCAATTAACGCCTATACATTTGTTTTATTGTATAGATGTGAGATGGTTCGTCACTTTGGGCATGCACGCTTGTGGAGGAGCGATCCCCCGTGCATCTGCACGCAATAAACATACCTACTTTATAACTTTCGAGTTTAGAGTCTAATTCCGCACGTCAGTAGTAGTGTATCAGTTGGTGAAAACAAATCTCAAATCATTATGTTAAACATGACACATGAAGCAGCACCACAGTCAAAATTGCATCACACTTGCATGAAGCACCTTACAAAAATTTCAAGAAGAAAACATGGAAAAGTACTAGTTTCATTAGTTGTGACAAAGTGAGTAAAAGCCAACGATAACAAAACCATCTGTCAAACCAAGAACTACCCACAGAATTGAAAAAAAAAAAAAAAAACCACAAAAATTTCAATCAGAAGTTACTATCTTTCGTGCAGCTTTTATTCCTACTATTACTAAGCAGGCAAAAAAAAAAAAAAAAAAAAAAAAAGAAAAAAAAGAAAGAAAAAATACAAGCAGATTTTGGGGATAAGCCAAGTGACTCTGAAACAGGAGCTAAGGAGCACACAGAGGACTCCAAAGCTGGTTTTCTTTATGCCTCTTACAACACAATCAAGCTCAGTTCAAATCAGATTCCACTGCTGAGCTCACCAAAGGCCTTGACATGAAGGAATGTTAAGTTTATGCTTTGCCTTCCAAACCTAATATAAAAGACAGTCAGCTTTGTGACATACTGTGGACATTATCAAGAAACATTACTGCAGTTACCAGAAGGCATTAGTAAGAAGTGTTACATGGGCTACAGACACCAAGTTTGGCCCCTTGCCAAAGATTTTAAGTTTGAAAGCAGCAGGGGTTTGGGGTTTTTTGGTGGCTTTGGATTGGTTTTGTTTAACTTTATACCCTAAAAAAAGTGACCACACCACCAAGAGAAGCAAAAACAGAAGAGAAGGTAAACTCTCTCAGAAAGCTTTCACAGCTCAAATAACAAAATATATGTCTGACACAAAGCCTTTTAGAGGACCTGGCAAATACCTAACAAAGCATGAACACTTGGAAAATAGAAGTGAATTAACTGATCAAGAGATTGTACACTCTATTAGGCCTGCCAAAGTGACAGCAAATGAGGAGAGGGGAAGTGTTCTTTGTATCAGTGTCTCTTCTCTCAGAAGACTGGTCCTTCACTTTCTAAAGGCAGCTATCACTGCCCATCACTATGTAAGCAAAAATCTATTCTGACCTTCACATCCCTCCCCCTGCAATAAAAATAGGTTTAAAATGCCCTGTCTCCTATAGCAGCGCCTACAAATGCCCTAATTTACCAAGCCTATACAAAATTTGGGGGGTTTTTTTACATTTTACTTCTATGCATGCTGCCTATGTAAACACCTTGTAAAATGAAAGCGTGTCATACTTTAAGTAGTTCTGAGCATCACTTTGCAGATGCAGCCCCTGAAGAAATAAAGTATTAGACAACTACTAAGCAGAAGACGAACGCAGCGTGCAGCCATGCAGCTATTCCCACACAACACCAGAAGATATACATACCAAGTTCTTCTCAAATGATTAATCCGGAAACCGCAAATTGTAAAGTTGGGGTTTTGGTTGTTGGGTTTTTTTTCAATCTTTCTCTGGTTCCATGCCCTCCACAGACTTTATCTTCCACACACTCATCAAGAGGCAGAGACATGTAGCAGACCTGATTCACACCTACACAAGTCCTCTTTCATACTGTAAATTCCATTGCCACCAGTACAGAAACACCAGCAGAGAAAATGGATCACATCCCTCTTGCCTAGTGGGAGGGAGAACACTGTTGTATGTAGCATTCAAATCCATGAAAATTAAGAACCCTTCCAGAACCTCATCTCTAAGACTGACTTTTCCACCCTTTCTCTTCAGTTTGCAACAGAGGCCAAAATCTAATTAATATTCTCCAGCTTTTATCATCCTTTTTTCTGTAGCAGACCACTCCAGAAACAGACTCCCAAGCATGAACTACATCCACAAAAGAGACAGTTACTCTCTATAGTTTCCATATTTTCCTTCCTCTCCTAATAGACTCCGTATTTCCTTTGCTCTCCTACTGAGTGTGGCTTCCCAACTGACCCTTCTACTTCACATGTCAATTTTCAGTATTTCAGAAAGTATTACTTTCATGAAGCCTCCTACTCCAGAGAAATAATACAGGAGCCACAAATATGGCCATTTTTTCACAGAAGTTACTTCCTTTCTGTCTGATTTCTCAGAATGCATTTTTAGGTATGCCAATATGCAAGGACTTGGAAAATCTGTAAGGTTTGTTGTTTTTTTTTTTTTTGCGAAGGCCTGGACACTTCATGTACCATGTACCAAATTTCAAAATGTTTGCCTACAAAAGCCAATGATTTTCCTGTACTGGATGTGGAGGAAAGGGGTAGTCAAAGTGTCCTGGTCATGCTGAGTATATAAACTGGGGGAAGGTGGTGGCAGGGGGGGACATTTGGCATTATGGCGTTTGTCTCCCCGAGTAACCGTTACGCGTGTCGGAGCCCGGCTTCCCTGGGGATGGCCGAACCCCTGCCTGCCCGTGGGGAGTGGTGAATGGATCCCTGGCTTTGCTTTGCTTGCGTGCATGGCTTTTGCTTTACCCTTTTTTCCCCCCCTTTCTATTTTGCTGTTATTGTTAGTGTAATTGTTGTTATTGTTGTTCTTACCTCTTTATTCTGTTTAAAATATTAAATTGTTCTTATCTCAACCCTTGACTTTTACATTCCTTTTCCAATTCTCCTCCCCATTCCTCTGAGTGAGGGGGAGTGAGCAACTGGCTGCATGGTGTTTGGCTGCCAGCTGGAGTTAAACCACAACACAAGGCTACATGATTGTGCCCCTTGCCATCCTTTCTAGAAACATGGAATTAGTATAAACAGACTCCTCAGTTCCGCCAAAATAGCAACACTCCATTTACACCACATTTTCATTTACACTGCCTGTTTTCATTTCTACAGCAGTGAATCTTAATTTTGCAACTGAATTCTTTTTACCTCACCACCACCACCACCCCCCAAATCAATGCATGAAGTACAGTATTAGAAGATTTTTAATTGGAATTTTCCATGTTGGCTATAACCATATCTTGCAAACTCAATGCAGTGCAGCCGTCCTGAATTTAAAGAAGCCTTAGATCCCTGTGAAAATTTTCTAGCACTTAAATGTATATATCTATACATACCTAGAAACAACAAAACAAATAAACGCAGCATTTTCTTCAACATTTGGGAATTTTCACTTATAGCTGATTTCTCTGCTGTTGGTCAATTCCTCTGCAAGTCTAATTAAAAAAAGCTCATGTAATTACCCCAAGATTTACAAGACATTGCTTAGCAGCCACTCAGAGGCAGAGCTGAAATTAGCAAAAGGAAAAGGGAAGGCCCAAAGCATCTGTTCGACAAAGAGAAAGCTTCATCAGCTCTGGAAGCGTGACTGAAGCTGGCTGCATCTGGCAGTAAGATTTCTCCCACATTCCCACATCCTTCTTACAGACTGAGGAAAATGTGTGTTACCTATACCCACCACAACGTGGGTTTGGAGTCTTTGGTTTGAGGCAGTATAAAACACACTGCTCAGACAAACGCCTACTAGATAAATCTGTGAAAGAAAGATGAAACATAGGCTGTTCGCAGAATGCAATCAAGAACCACGAGGAAGAATATGCAAGAAGTAGTTAGCCATCTTCATTTTTTTAGAACTTACTTTCAATACATACTAAATTATACTTACTATTTTTAGAAGTTGAAAGAAATAGTCAACTTTCTCCTGATGTTTCTTACAAATAAAATGTGTTCTTTGTAATTAAAGCTTCAGAATCTGCTCACCAAAAAGTAGCACACAATACAGATTCAGAACCTTTTATTTTCCTGTGAATACAACCCATGTAAGCAACCGGACATAAAGGAAGAGTCTGTAGTAAGGTGACAGGTGTATGTATTCAGGATGCAACAAATTAAAGGCTCTGTTCCTCTATCAGAAAGCCTGAGCACCGATCACATACCAACCCAAAACAAGATTTATCCAAGTCTACATATTTACTTAAGGCTTATATTTTGAGGTTCAATTCAAGCTGCTTCCTGGCTTTTTTTTAAGCGCAGCATGATGGTGCATGGAATTAAACACAACTACATCAGGTTCCCATCTCAAAAGGAAATGGTTTGTGTGTCCTGTATATCAAGCTTTGAAGCAAATGGTGTACAAATAGAAAAAAAACAGCAGCTGCACCAACCCAGCTTTTTAATTTAAGCATGCGCTGCTTCCTATTGTATGACTGGTTTAATTTAAACACACCTTCACCTAAGCAAGCACACAGCTTTTAAGCAGATTTACCTGCTTTTATAATTTCTGCTTCTAACAAAAGAACTGATGAAGGCACATGAAGTTAACTGACCTTTCACTGTAGATCACAGGTATTTCAGAACAGTCCTAACCCAGAACCTTTCTTTTTTCCTTTGGTTTTTTTCCTTTTTTTTATTTGTTTTATTAAATCCCTTTCAGAGTATTCTCAATAGCCTTTAAAAGGAAGTACCACTAACACGTGAGAAATAAAGAGGGGAAAAAAAAGATACATGGATTAGTCCCACAGAACAACAAAAGGGCAGAAGAGTTATTTGGGTTTTTTTAATGGTAAGAACATAGACTGCTACTATAAAATAACCAACTTGTTACTTTGGGATGTACTATAAAAAGCAGGTATCAGCCAAGCAGGCAACTCAGAGACTGCATCTAACCAGTATTTACTGACAAAATTAAACAGGGGCTACACTCCTTGTCACATGTCATACCATCTGCCTTCCAGCTCACAAATTCATCATGCTAGTCTATAGGCTACCTGCATGGCCAACAAATGAAGATAAAAACACACAAGAATGTAAGGAAATTATGAAGACAGGATTCAGTTGTGGGTCTATTGAATACAACTTGAGTGTAAATAGAACTCCTCCCCTTCCAGCCTTCTCTAAATGGCAGCAGGTGAGCTTGAATGCTTTGCACCATCAGCTGTTCTTCTCTACTGTAGGACCAGATTCTGAAATAGTCATGAGGTGTGCTGCTTTAAAAATAATTTATTACTGTGTGCCCTTCAAGCGTGAATTGGTCTTTCTTTCTGGTACCGGATTATTCACCATATAGCTTTCATTCCTCTTAAGTGGCTATGTTAGCATATGCAGGAGTAAGCAAGTGTTCTGTAAATGACTACTGGTATTAATTCAAAATTACTTTGTTAAATGTTACAGAAGACCAAAAAACCCAACCAACAAAGCAAATACAACTCAAAAATAACATCTGCAGAACTCAACAATATGCTGTCACATTACAGTTTAAGTTACCCCTTAATCAGAACAGACTGCTGTTCACTTCTTGTCAAAAAGCAGAAATCCAGTTTACACTGGCTCAATGGATTGGTTGAGCAGCAGAAAATCACATTCTGCTGTGACTATCTACCTCTTGAAACTTTTAAATCCTCTCCCTTAAAAGCTGTCATCTGCAGTACCAACCTGCAGCAGAGACTCTCTTTCCTGCTTTACAACCAATTAACAGAAAAGATTTAGGATTTAAGGACCAAATAAAACCTCAGTATCTTGTTATGAAAATTATTCACTTCCCACAGGCAAATGCTATCACACACAAAGTTAAAGAAAAGCTAATGGATTCTTAGAAGACGAAGAGGCCCCAGAGAGTTTTAGGACTTCTCTGTGCTACATAAAAACACAGGCTACAGATTTTACTTGTCTTCAGTCATCTAACAGAAATTGTCACACTTGATCGGCAGCACCAAGCTGAAAGCAGTGATCTGAAAGAGCATCTTTCTGAGAGGCTGAGAACTGTGCAAGTCCAGTGCATTTTAAGCATTACAAGCAGTTTCACATTACTTAAGAATAACGATCCCAAATGTAAGGAGGCTTTCCTCTTCACCCTCCTCCTATTGAAACACTGCGGATGTAAAGGAAAACAAAAGAAAGGAAGTACATTCATCGCTGGGAGCGACTTGAGCGAAGGGGCTCGCTGAACAATGGGCCAGAATGATGTAGTTTGAGGTGGCGCTCCATTTTGGTGAAATAGTAACAAAGTAACTACACCCTGCACTCGATCCCTGTCACATGCGCTTGACTAACGCGCTCTCCGCCAAGGAAAAAGAGAAAATATAAAATTGAGCGTTTAATGCGTTATCCAAAAAAGTATGGGGCTCGACCCTCGGGTTCTGCCAGCATACGGTACCCGCATTTTCCCACAGCGCGCACTCCACCTGGGACACATCATTTTCTGGAGTTTACGAACGCCAGCGCCGAAGTCAGCCCAGAGCCGGCTGCGAACGGCAGCGCTCCGCCTCGCCGCCGTGCCAAGCGCGCCGCAAGCGCCCAGGACGCCGCAAGCGGGAGAAACTTTCACCCCCGGGCAGCGGCCGCCGCTCCCCGCCCGCAGGCGCGCCCCCCGCCCGCCCGCAGGCGCGCCCCCCGCCGCCGGGCCCGCCGGCACGCCTCTGCGCCTCACGGCAGGTGAGGGCAACTTCGCCGCTCAGGTCGGGCGCGGGCCGCGGCGGTACCGCCCGCCCGCCCGCCCGCCCTACCTGCAGCCTCCGTCTCCGCACGATGCTGGGCTCGTCCATGGCGCCGCCCTGCCGCCTCACGCCGCGCGGCGCCTGGCCACGCCGGACTGCCCGGACCCCGCGCGCCGCTCCGCATCCCCGCAGTGCCGACCGCTGACATCACGGCTGCGCCGATTGGCGCCGCCGCGTCACGTTACCGGGCGAGTTCTACACCCCGGCAACTTCGGCGCGCGCCGACGGGGCAGCCCCGCGCACGGCGCCCGGCCGGGGCGGGGGGAGCGCTGCGCGACACCACCGGCTCGGCCCCGCTGCGCCGCCACCGCGCCCGGCACCGTGCGCCTCGACAGGGCGAGGTGCCCCAGCCCCACCTCGGCCCGGGGGGGGGCCGGGTCCCGCCCGTTCCCCCCGAGGAGGCCAGCGCCCCGCCCGGCTATGGCCCGGCCCGGGGCCCGGCGGCTCCCACGGCGCTGCGAGCGCCGGGTCAAAACACGCCGCGCAGGGATCGCTTCAGGCAGTCGGCAGGCGGGGTGTTCGCCCGCGGCACCCAGACGAGGGGCCGGGGAACGGCACCCCCGGCAGTCTGATTCTGCCGGTTCACACTGCTCCGTCTCGCTCCCTTTCCATTCAAGGCGGGCGAGAGACGAATAGTAAGTTTGCGAGTACTTGCACAACGCAGCAGTAGTAAGGTGCTATCAGCACCTCGCACGAACCGCCCCGGCCGGGCTTCCCCCCGCGGCGGGCGCAGCTGCCGGTCCCCAACCCAGGCCGTGACCTTGGGCTGCCCGCGCCGCCCCGCTCACCTGGCCCGAGCAAGGACAACCCCCCTCCGGCAACGACTCGGCGCTGCATCGGGAAAGGTTAAATCTGAAAACACCGATTTCAAGGCGGAAAAGGGTATTGAACTCTTCTTTATCAGCTAAGCTGCTGGTTAAAGAAATCATTGATTTCCCAGCCCCCCCCCCCCCCCCCCAAAAAAAAATAAAAAAAAAAAGCTGTCATCACACTTAGCTATTCCATTAACACCATTAGCACCGCCATTAACAGTCTAGGACGAGGATCATGACAATTACACCCTCAAATGCAGTATGAAAAAAAATATTGATTTCCTGCCAGATTGCATCATTTTGAGAAGTGGTCCATGTACATTCCATAGCTGTAAAACGTGCTGGGGGCAAAAGCATTTAGAACAAAAAATTGAAGGACTGCTGAAAGGGTAACACTGAGCAGTAACAGCTTATCTGATGTGAAGAACAGTGAAAGAATAGGCACTGCTTTTCCCCAGCACTGGTGAAAAAAGAAGGGTCTCATTGTATTTTTTTCCACTGAGAAGCTACTCAAGTGACTGTTGGTAGAAAAACTGGAGTATTTTAAAGTGCCATGTTTTCAGAAGTCCAGGGAAGTGGAGACACTGTAACTACAGACACCTGTTTCTGCAAGTACAGGAATGGAAAAACATGGATGTGTTTAACACCAATTCCTATGCAGCCTTTGAGCACATCAGAGAAGAGAAACAAGAGCATACCAGAGTACGCCCTGTCAGATGTTGTAGTTAGGATTTTGAAACACTCATGCAAACACTGCTTTTGCATGTGTGCAAATGGCAAGCAGAAGCAGCATAAACTTGCCAACCACATGTATGTGCATGCAGCACACACACAATTATGCACCAAACCAGACCTAACTTCTGTAGCCAAGTTAAAGATCTCCATCCACATCTTTTCCATGCATTGTCTTCACATCACTGCAAGTCAATATACAATTACTATTTTATCATTCTAACCATTCAAGTTAAGCTTTAAGAACCAGTTTCCAATTTCTATAGGTGTCCTGCCAGCAGAACTGTGGCAACACATGACGCTGGATAAGGCTAATACATGACAAATAGAAAAAAAGAGGTATCGGAGATAGTTTTTTTAAAAAAAGTTACTACTGCAGCACAGCACTGAAGAAAGGCAGGATAAAAACAAACAAACAAACAAACAAAGTGGTTCTTCACCCTCACCACCCATCCCCACCAAAAAAAATGTGAAACCAAAACACCTGACAATATTGAAGAAGAGACCAATTCAGAATAAAGAAATTTATATTCCTTGCAACTAGTATCCTGCCACCTCCTAGGCAGCAAACAATTACCAACACATACTTTTTTGTTGGTTTACTTTTTGCCAACCCTTTACTGGGTGTTAAGGGTTACTGTCCTAGAAGGCTCAATTGCAGTTTACTTAAACTACTATTTCTCTCAGCAACACTACACAGTCCTATCTTATTCTTGCTTCAGATTTCAAAGCTTTCACACCTTTTAGGACAGCTTTGGATTCTAGAACAAAAAAGCTTAAGTAAGATGATTTTTGTAACTCAGGAATGCTTCTTAAACATCTGCTTTGCATACATTTCCATACTTCCCTTTTTCAAGTTTCTCAGTGCAACAAGCTTAACCTAATCAGTCAAAGTACTAGAAGGTTAAAAGAAGTTGCAAAGGAAAACTACAAGGCTAGCTACGGAATTTAACAAAACAAAAACTGAAACATCAGAGTATGAACCATGCTGGCATACGGCAAAAAGGCTTATTTTAAACTGACAGCCCAAGGCCACATATCAAGTTCAAGTCTACCTACTACCTAGAGCCTTCAAGTTCAATGAGCTTGCCGTCTTAGTGAAAGACTTTTAACCTGATCTCAGAGTGAAGCACAAACCTCCTAGCAGATTCTTAATGCCGTTTGTACAATGCATAGCAATGATGAACCATTCCAAATACAGTGTTCCTGTCTCACCACAAATGCAAAGGCTCACATAAAAGTAGCAGAGCTTCCTGATATCCAAGCTTCAGTAGCCTAACTGGTTGTCTTCCTCACTACACATAGGAATAACTGAATCTGTTCTACAGGGGTATTTGGTGCTGAAAGTAGTGGTTCAGACTGTAGCCCCCATTCAGTAGTACTCTTATTACCTGCTCACCATACAAATAAATAGTGTATCTTTCTCCTTGCAATCTAAAGGCAAATGTTAGGTTTAAAACAAAACAGAAAACACACAGACATACAGACATCTCATCTCAAAAAAATTTGTCACATGTATGTTCTGCATCACGAAGATCTGTTTCACCCATGCTGCCAAAGAGACTTGCAAACCCATTCTTCTGCAAGCCTCCTGTGCATATATATCCACACCAAACTGTCCATACTGTCACTCCACAATGCTACGGGACAAAGCGATTTCATTAGAAATAATAATTGATATGAGCTTATCATCAAGTTACGTGACAGAGACATGAAAGCCAAAGGCATGTATGATACTGGGAGCTGGAGGATGTACGCATATTTCTTATATCAGTTTGAAAAATCGTTATGGCAATGAATCAAAATGAAGATGATCTTTAAAAAGTTTTACACAGTTCAACACCTATCCATCTTACATAAATCAGCAACTTCTAGTATCACTACCCACTGTTACACTCCCCAAGAGTTTTCTTTAATCCTATGCTAATAATGTTTTCTGAGGGGAAAAAAGGCTATGGAAACACATTATCCATCTGCCTCTTGTTCCTTCAAGTTCCAAAAGCTCTGTTGCTCTGTGAAGTGTCACTGAAATCCGCTACAGTATTGGAGTGAGACAGCTGATCAAAATTAGCAGCCAAAAGTGACAGACCCACAGTTACATTGTCACTGAGGTAAAGGCAGCTGTAATCCACCTGAAGAAGCAGATACCTTTTTAGTCTGTATACACAACCTAACAGACGCAACCACAGGAACACTTGTTCATTTCAATATTAACAGGGAAGCATATTTAAGATGTTCAGTCATTGAGGGAATATAGGCCAGACAAACTATCTGAATGGGGTAATGAAAATCCACCACTTTGTTTTCATGATTTATTTTCCAAGACCTCATTTACCCACAGAAGCTATGCATATGAACTTGCACATTACTTTAGGAAACAGGGAAAGCAATTCTCCCATTTTAGAGTGTTAGGAGCTAAAGGTGCCTTGTTTTAAATGATGACATTAATAAAGACAATGCATTAATAATTACTAACATATATTACAATTCTGAGAAACTAATTCGTCTAACAGAATCAAGTAGCATACATAACATCATCATTAACTACTGATAAGGCATATCAATTCACACATAATTTTAGACACTGTAAACAATACCCATTTTAATATTCAAAGTGTAGAACTTACAGTATTTCATCCACATAGCCATTTATGCCCCTGTATACATTTGTCTAATGTCCCTTTCAAAGGCTTAGAAAAAGCATGGAATAAATGTTCCATGTGAAATCAACAGCGCCCTTTCAGGGCTCAACATAACCAGTACCACCCAGGAAAAGAGAACAGACATGCTTCACCAGCCAAATGTTTTCAAGGTACTACTTCTGATGAGACCCCAACTACAGCACTACTCTGATCTCAGCTGCAATAGTGTTAATTTTCTTTCTGTGTTTTGGATTTAGCATGAGAACAATGTTGACAGCACGCTGATGTTTTAGTTGTCAGTAACTAGTGCTTACTCTAAATCAAGGACTTTCCAGTTTGCCATGCTCTGCCAGTGAGCAGGTACACCAGAAGCCAGCAGAAAGCAGAGCCAGGACAGCTCACTCAAACTACCCACAGGGATATTCTATCCCACACAACACCATGCTCAGTACATAAACTGGTGGCGTTGTCTGGAGGGCGTGGATTGCTGCTTGGGGACTGGCTGGGCATCAGCCAGCAGGTGGTGAGCCATTGTGCACTGCTTGCCTTTCTCAGGATTTATTCCCCTATTATCTTCCCTATAATCTTAGTATTATTATTATATTTGACTATTTCAATCAGTAAACTGTTCTTACCTTAACCCAGGGGTTTTACCTTTTCCCAATTCTCCTCCCCATCCCACTGAGAGGGAAGGGGAAGCAAGCAAGCTGCCACACAGTACTTAGTTGCAGACTGAAATTAAAACCACAAGCAGCACTAAGAAGGCACTGCTGCCCTGACAACAAAATCATGAGCTCTTAGCAGTATTTTTCTTGTATCCCCCTTCAGTATTACAATCCTATGCCTACTAACAGAGCAAAGCACATTGCTCCTTTTACATCTATTTTGTATTTCCAAAGTAAAGATTTTCAGGCAATATACACTGCATGGATTGCTACAGTGCTATTCTATTTGTGTTTCCATTCACCATGCTACACAAAAACAAGTTCACATAAGCCAGGCTGGTTTGCTGTGTACCCAAGAGAGCACTCCAGCTACTAGGTCCAGCAATGTGTTAAGAGAGATTTTACTATTTTTCTGAGCCGCTGTATATTACTCAAATACCCATCACCAGCAGGGAGAAATTCAAGGTTCCTTAGTTAGCAAAACTAGTTCTCTTCTTCTAGGGCTGACCAATTTACAGAAGTAGTAAGGCATAGGTCAGTGTAGGGGTGCAACAATTTTTTACACATAAAGAAGCACAGTTGACGGTGGCTGTTTCTTATGAGAGAAAATATTGGTTTTCTGATTATATCTTAAGGTTCTTGAAAATAAACTGCTTTTTCAAGGTACCTTGCCTACAGTCTCAGTTATACACGTAAGAAGAGCAGCCATGAGAGAACGATGCACATTCCATGGACAGCGTAGGTACACACTGGGTTTTCACGCCACCTGCCGGACAAAATCCTGCTTGCAACAACCAATTTCTGGTTTAGCCATTCAGGGGGCTTAGAAAGGTAATAAAATCGATTATGAAAATACCAGAAGAATTATTTTTTTCTTTTTTGCAGAAGCAGAATTCATTTTTAAGTAATGAAATTCCCTTTCAATGACATAACATACAGAAGTACATTGGTTACAACAGACATTTCAACTTCAGTGATTTTGCCTTTGCATCAAATATTGTTTGTCATTGCAAAAAGCATAGATGAATCACCAATCCAACCAAGACAGGAAGCCCTTCGATTTTCCAGGTTTTCTGTAATTATACAACAGCATAAAAGAAATTTATTTCTGAGAGCACAGGCACATCAAGAGTACAGTCCATTTCTCTCACAGATCTCTTTTCAAGAAGAACTGAGAAATTACATATATACCCAAATGTTCTTCCTTTTTAGAAAAGTTTCTGAACTAGTCTCAGTATTTTTCTGATGAATGCCACACATTCACGTTTAAAATGGCATAACTCCTGTAAGTTTGCAGTTCCATATATCTAGCTGTGTTTTCAGTGAACAAATAAAAAGAATCCTCCGAGTTGAGCCATTTTCAAACAATGAGCTCAACAGAGTATTTCAGATTCTGTATATGGAAAAGGAAGCAAATTCTTAAAAAATACTCATGGCAAAACAATAACCACAGCAATTACATTCTGAATAATCCCTTCCTAGATACTTAGAAGTTTGGTTCTTATGTGAAAACAGTCATAGGCAAGCCATATTCCAACCACAATTATTAAACTTTGGAGGGTTTAAGTTGATGTTTAACGTTAAATCACTCTGAACATAATGCATCTAGTCTCCTTCATTTTGATGCCCCATTTTCATTTTTAGAAGCACTTAATCTCAACACTTGCAATAATGCGTTATTTTCTCAATGAGATAGCATGCTAACATACTTTCCCTTAAAGAGATGTAATTTTTCTTAATGTGTTTTGGCTAATCTTTCCACTACAAGATTCAGTACTTCCCACTACATGTCCATCATTCTTCGCAAGAGCTCCATCCTTCATCAGAGAACAGTAAAGTATTTCAACATTCAAATTAATCCAGAAGGTAGTTCACTGTGCCAAAGTCCTGACTCCCCATGAACCTAAGATCCATTACAAACGAGACAAACTACAGAAGTTTGGAACAAAAGGGAATGCTCTCCAACTGATCAATAGTGTCCTATATTTGGTAACCGCAGCACATATAACAAGCATACCAAAAACCATTTATTCACAGTTACAGGTTTCTGGAAAAGCAGCATCATGCTAGCAGGTTTGTTCAGGATATGCTTTTAGTGGCCCCAAAATTAATGAAATACACTGAGATCCAACTCACTTTTGTTGTAGGTCAGTTTTCTTAGTTAGCCTGAGCTCTTTCCTCTCTTATTTACACTAGAGAATCTCACACTTCAACTGTTGCCTAGTACTAACTTCCAACCCTTTTCAAATAGATAACCTAACACAGAAAGAGTCAGGAATCCATGATCAGCCAAGTGTGTATTATTATCAAGGTAAAAGAATATCAAAGTCCACATTGCCAACTGCTCCCAAAGGACAGAAGCGCAATTTAGAGAAAGACATTTGATTCCACATCAATGTAGAAGCAAGTCTGACTAAAACCAGAGGTACACTCAGCAGCATGTGCCTAGGCCAAACTGTGGCAGTCAATCCACTTATATTTTTCAGTCAGTAAAACTGCACCTGGTTTTAGATCTAGAAACATAAGAAATCAGAGGTAGCAGTTCCATCATCCAACACAAAAGTAGGCTCTGTGATAGAATTCTCAAATTGGAAAATGCCTGCAGAAAAATCCTTGCTATACACCTTTGCTTGTTTGGAGCTAAAAAAAATCTTCCCAGATAACAAGAGACAGGACAAGAGGAAACTGCCTCAAGTTGAGCCAGGGGAGGTTTAGATTGGATATTATGAAAAATTTCTTCACTGAAAGGGTTGTCAAGCATTGGAACAGGCTGCCCTGGGAAGAGGCTGAGTCACCATCCCTGACGGTATTTAAAAGACGTGTAAATGTGGCATTTAGGGTCATGGTTAAGTGGTGGACTTGGCAATGTCGGGTTAACAGTTTGACTCGATATTAGTCTTTTCCAATCTAAATGACTCTATGAAAATCAGAAAGGAGGAACTTCCATTCCTACCAGAGATCTAGATAAACTACTTTTACCCTCCCTCCTCCAGTGCCTGTAAATTAGCAGCGTCACTCAACTCAATCGGAGTTTGTTTTGAGAGATATAGCCATCATCAGAACCACGGCTGCGCTCCAGCTCGAGGGATGAGTTATTGTTCCCACACTGTCTGCTTTCATCCTCTGCTACATTACAATCACTTTGCAAGTATCATATGCATGAGACCGTGTTGACATACAGAGAAGAAAATAAAAACGTTACTTCAATTTAAAAATGTTCTCTGTCTAGTTATCCCTTAATATAAGGATACTGCCCCAGAGTAAAAAAAACTGAGCAGAAAGGAATATCCCTCATCAGTTTCCAAACAAAGTCCACCATTTTTGGCCAAACTTCACTAGGAAGTTCAACGAGTGTCAGTATTTGCATTTCTGTTAACTGAAACTGACACAGCAGAAATCAGGTTTTCTACAGTAATAATTACTCTCAAACAGTACCAGGAAAAAAATTTACACAGTGCTCAAGCTTCTTGACAATATATAGTATCACTATTGAAATTCAGATTATGGAGCAGTACCTTACTCTACTACAAAAATACTCTACAGTTGTGTGTGTGTTTTTATATAATCACCCTGTCATAATTATGCATAGGTACCTCTATCTCTTAAGATCTCTAAGACTGCTAAGAACAGTCAGAGAGGTTGTACATGCCCCGTAAGAACTCCCAACGATGCCCTAACCTACTGCTACCCACCTAGGCAGCACAAGGAGCACTCCGAGGTTATCAGCACCTCTTGCTATGCCTTCAGTTCCCAAATGCAGAGAAATAGACAAGGATTTTCCTACACTTAAAATGGTATTCTCCCACGCCTACTTTATCTCATTTATTTTAAAGTCAGAGCTGTGAGTGACATTAGTTTAGAATTTTATCACACATTTCCAAAAGTGGAAATCAGACCATCAACAGCAGATTTGTACATCAGCACACACTCCTCAAGCAAAGGAGAACCTTCCTGCAACTTTTTATTAAATATTTTCTCATTCAATTAAATCACAGTAGTCGTTTTTTCTGCTTTTTTTGATGAGGCCCAGGAGACAGCATTATAGCTGTCCTAAATCCATCCCTGTGTGAGCCATTTTTCCAGTCTCTTCCTGTCCTCCATGTCCCTTTTACATCCCGCCCATTTCCACCCTTATAAATTCTTTAACAGATTGCAGAAGCTTTTGATCTAAGGCCTGAAAAGTCCATCACTATATTCCTGAATCTTATTCCTTGTTAATCACAAATAATAACATTTTATTCTGTTATCCTCTAAGCAAAGTCCAACAGCAAGCTGTGAAAGCTTCTATTCCCAGAAAGGCATCTAAACTTCAAACACTATAATTGATGACACATCAATTTCTTCTGGTTATACACTTCATTGCCAAACCACCATTACTCCCTTGTTTCTCATGTGGCTAATTTTACAAGCATTAAGTTGATGGCCCCACTTCCATAACACTTTCCACTTTCTTCTTTTTAAGACACACCGGCAACAAAATTCTAGATGACACTAAGATAACCATCACTAACACCACACAGAGAACTCAAATATCACAGCAGGCAATCAGAATAAGCCCTTATTCAGAGTCAATACTAACACACAGTCAGAAGCTTTACTTCTAGGAATGAAGCACTACATTCAACCTAGCTTACTGATCTTGACTCTGCAGGTCCTGTGGACCAGATGAAAATCTGAAAGAATAAGGCATGCACAAGTGACAACACAGGCTAAGGAAGATACTTTTAACACCCCTGGTTTCTTCATTATCTAGAAGTAAAAATTGCTCCTAGTCTGCCTTTTCACTGTTTGGGGAAAGTCTCTCATGAAGGAAGATCGTTAATGGGATGCCTGGAAAATAGAAGCATGGTGTTCATGTGCAAAATAAGGATGTATTGCTAGCTCCTACACACATTTGATCTGTACTGGTTTTGCACTGTTAATAGGATAGGTAAGAGGATTATACCTACATTCAGCTCTAACAAACTGTACGAAGTACAAAGAATAATGTCTCCTTTCACTTCTAGAAGATGCTCAAATACATTCTGTCAGCTGGAAGCTAACAGGCTGATGGGAGGAAACCTACTGCACCGCAAAATACATACGCTTGGAAGATATGTTTGATGTGCTTGCAAGACCTCTTAACCTAGGTCAGTCTTCCAAGAGAGATTATTAGTATTTTACTTACTTTTCCCGTTATTCTGTAACTAATGACATATTGCAGCATGAGATGTGTTCTCAATTCTGAGAAATCGAAAGCTCTCTATGACAAGAGGGTTGACCCTGGCTAGCACCACTTCTGTATTTCATTCACCAAGAATGAGCAAGAAAAGCATCATAACTAACAAAGACACTAGTTTTAATCAGACAATTTAGGAAAGGAGTCAAACATCTAGAACTCTGTTAAGCAACTGAATCTACAAATGCGTTTTAAACCCAGATGTGCAGTGACTATTTTAACAATGATATAGACAAATAGAGGTATCTCTGTATTTGTGAAACAGAGCGCCCAGACATCAACTTCTTGCATCAGTTTATCAGAAGGTATTAGTTTCATGGCTCTGGATCAGATCTTCTCCAGCCTTTTGCTGTGTAGAAATATTGTGTATAAAGGAGGCCTTATGAAGATGGATGCTCATTTCCCTCTACTACTAAATTAGAGCTACATACTGAATTAGAACTGCAATTAATAATTTGTTAGAAGGTAAATACAAAGAAATATGAATGCAAATACAAATTCATGGGCAAGGAGTTACTGAAATAAAGTACGCACATGAGAACAGCTCTCTGGTCTTCAAAGCTAGAAGTAACTGAAGCATGGAAAACCTGCTACCATTACTTGGCAATTTTAGCATTTCATAGGAATAAATACCTTCTATTTTACAAAGATTCTCAGTGATTAGTCTTAGAACTTGAGCTGGTTTTAAGTCAAACAGGAATATGGCATTCAAAGCTATACATAGGCTTAGAATTCAAGTAACTCCTCAGTTCAAACTCTGTATTTCTGAAATCCACGTAACTGTTTTGGGAACATCTTAGAGACAGATTAGCTACTTAGGCCATTACTATTATATCTTCCTCATGTTTCTTGCAAGTGCCATCCCTGTACACGCTCATTAACTTGCAGAGTATTAAATAGCTGTTCATAGAGACAACCAACAATCTCAGGCATTAAAGACCTGAATTCCTGGACAGAAAGAGCTAAAATTTAAAGCAACTCAAGTTTCAGATGCAGGTCCCTCTTGCTCTCTAGTAAGTTTATTTAAAAATAAATTCAGTGACGCCTGATAGCTATTAGATAAAACCAAATACAGACAATTAATGATTTGAAATGTTCCCTACAATTCTAAGCCAAAACATTTAAATAAAGGCCTTTTCTAAATACATCATTTGCCCAAGCACAACTGATACCATCATTTACTTATCTAACCAATTAGTGTCTCTAAAGTATGCACTGTATTTGTTTGCAATCATTTATTATCTAACCTATAATTTTGCAGCTTCTCAGGCAACAAACTGCTATCTTGCATCTGGGGAATAAAATGCACAAAAGGGTGCTGGTGTGCTGTTTGAACACATGCAATTACTGGCAGTTACATTCTAATTAGCATAATTAGTTTTGAAACAGTTCTTATAATAACTGTCAACATTATGTCAATTTAGCTGAAGTTAATGGCATATTTAACAAAGACACACTCATTTTCAGTATTTAAAAGAATGGAAGAAGGAAAGTCCTTTCTGAAAAACTGCTTTTCAGACACTGAACATTTCTTACTTTGTTTCAGCAATTCATCTTCTAAAAAGAGCACTTTATATAATTATCACCCTCCAGCTTCTGGAAGACCATCCTTACAAATTAACACTGATAAAGTGGCAATAAAAAGCAAGTACAACAAAGTACAGATGCTTGCCAATTCAGTCTTCTGTTGTTTTGGGGAAGGCAACAGTGGGGGGGGGGGGAAGCGTGGAAGTTGGAAAAAATTCTAGAGGTAAATCTTGGAAAAACTAGAAGAGGTAAATAGTGTGCTAATGTGCTAAGAAGTATCAAATGCTTCTAGTCATACTTAGACAAAACATCCCTTTACTGCTTACTAGGAAAGGGCATAAGCCATTCATAAAGGCCAGTTTTTAACCCTTTTTCCAGTTTTGGTAAGTTACTAGATACTATTTACAAGTAGCCAAAGATGTTGCATCATTAAATCAAGTAAATATTTAGTCATTTCACTGACTCTTTTGAGTTTCCAAGAAGAAACAACATGTCTTTCAGGTAAATATTCATCTTCTGCAACAGAAGGAACAGCCCAGCGTATGCTTAGTACTTGCCATAAAGCTGAAGTTACACAACCAGTCTTGACTGAATTTAAAAGCCAGGTGTATTACAGTGTACATGTTTCATTTAAGAATCTTGTTCATAGTGGGGTTTTATTACGTGGATATTTCAAAGAGCAAGTTACTTTTCAGTAGTCATGAAATATGCTGTCTTAAAAAAACACCTCTCAACTGTGAGAAATCTTTGCTGGTTTGGGGTTTTTTAACTTATATGAAACACAAACGAAATGAAAGACTTCATGCTCCTTAAAGTAGATTTTTTTGGAGGGTTTGTTTTAGTTTTTTTTAAATAAAAAAAGTAAACAAAACAGGAGTTTGATATTAAACCATGGTGAAGACAAAGAAAATCCATGGAACTTTTACCCAATTAATTTGGACACATTCTTTCCCTTTCAGATGCACATTTATCATCATGTATCATAAAGGCATCTTACGTTCACGTTTCTACTGGGTTTATGTATGCAGCTATCCAGAAAAACTTAAAATCAGTTAAAACTTGATTCAATCCATGCCACTCAGAAGAAGTATTTTTCTGCCTATAAAATGGTAACTGCTCAGTTTCAGACTCATTATTAAATTTTAAGCACATCAGCTTATTATAATGAAGTATTACCAAATTTACTTTATTTCGATTTATTTAGAACTATTTCCCAAAAGTTCTGCTAGCAGTAATAAAAACAGACAAGTCAAAACAGTAAGTATTAATGGCATTTGTAAACACTTGTAGAGCAGCAGGGGAGCTGGGAGAGAACAGGAGAATTGCTCCCACACGTTGGACGTTGGATGAGGCAGTGACATTAAATTAATTCCCAAACCACTTCAACAGAAAAGCAGCACTTTCAGGAGCCAATTCATTCAACCCTGAAATAGGTGCCTAAAATCAGGCAAGCCGTCAGCCTATAGGGCAAGCAAGGAAAGTCAGCTAAGCTAGCTCTGTCACTGTTTCCCTACATTAGCGCAGAACTCCGCACTGAGACACACACTGAATTGCCTTCCAGGAGCATGTATTATTCTCCACTGACTATGGTGAGGAAGAGACTGACTAGACCAACATTTGACCTTTGAGAACATCCTAAAGGAGAATTGCTCTATACCCCAGCTTCACCTTTCTATTTAGTGTCAAAGACATCCTGTATCATTTTCTTAGAGTTTCTAAGTCCACGTTAATACCCCCTGATGACTCCCATCCTCTGCGTGACCACCACAGAATCTGTCTTGTTACGGACAGCTCAACATGCTCCTGCCAGAAGCAGAACAGTAACAAGACAATCACTTAGCTATCTCTGAATTAAGAGCCCCCAGCAAATCTAATACACTGACAATTCATCTGAAAATCTGCCTTCCCCGTACACATTTTTAACCCACTTATATGGTTTCATACAGAAACTGTATTTTTAATATACAGTCCAACTGCCTATATTACAGGAGTGAAACATGCATAGCTACTAAACTCTAAAGAAAAAAACCTATAGCCCATTTCAAATCAGTATTACATAACTTACTTAAAAATCTGTAATTCACCATAGAAAGGATTTACACTGTGACACGGTAGGTGACCTAGGAAAGTTTTTTGTCTTTTGTACCCCACCTGCAAAGCCACTAAACAGTAGTATGCATCTTTGAGCTGCTTGCTTGTTATTCTTGTCTGTATTGACACATAATCACTACTCACCATCAGGTCCACATCAGCTGGGTATCAACCCCAGCAAGAATGATCCATCCCAGTAGAAGAACTAGTAACAGGCTGATAATTGTTCAGATGTGCAAGACGCTACATTTAAAATCATTTCAACTCAGACTGTGAACATCTAAATGGAAATTCTTCATACAAGTCTCTTCTACATAAAGTCAAACTCTTTCCTACATATAATTAAAAGCTCCCATTACTAGAATGTAACAATAGGCCTCCCCAACTCAACTCTTTCAAAGCACAGAACAAAAACCAAATAAAAAAGTGGAGGAGAGGGAGCGATCCCTAACTTTTGGGCCCTTTTAAGCAAAGGCAAGAGTCTTTCAGAAGCCTAACAGCAAAGTATTTGTCACAGGAAGTTTGAGAAGAGATTTGCCTGTGTGACCATGCAACATTAAATCCCTTAGGAGACAAGTCTGATTGGCAGTTCCAGATAAGAAATAAATACATCCACCCCACGCACAATCTGCTCAGATCTGCGTAGCAGGCCCTCTCCTGTTTTTGCACCAGCATGGAAAGAGTTGAAGTGAGGCACAGAGAAAAGATGTAGAGATACATGAAGGAAGAAGCCTGTGGAAGACAAATATGCCCTAAAACTCAGTAAGTGATGAGTAAAAGGCCCTTAAGGAAGCACAGCTCACGGAATTTTTCGTAGGTCTGTTATTTTATGACCATTTAAAACAATTTCTTAACAAAGCTGATGAATCTTTCTCTTCCTATAGTTTAACCATTACACTAAAACATGAGCACAATGTTGCTAGTGGCATAACACATAACTGTTGTGTGCAGAGACAGAGGACCAAATAGCAACAAGGCGTACTTAATTTAGATCAGAAGAAATTATTCTTTTAATCCCCAGCTACAGAAATACACTTCCTTCACCATTAACTGTTTCTCCTAACAAAGTAGAAATCAAAAATACATAGGTTGATACTTAGTTCCCTGGAAAATACTAGGGCTCAAAGCATAGAATTTCCAATAGAATCAAGCATTTGTAATAAGCATGGAGTCCAATAAACCACATCTGCCCCAAAGAACCACAACCACCACTAAGCAGAAACTATGATAACATTGGTAAGTGTAGATTTGTTGCCCGTAAGTGAAATGCTATTTCAGATAGACTTGTGGAGAAACCAGCCATCTACATACCAGTATGATATGAAAAACTAGCATGGTGGTATCTGTTTAGCATTATCTGATCACAGCTTCTTTAATCTGAAGATTATGCAAAAAAAAGAGGTGAATTCCACCCCAAAACAGACATGGATCAGTGAAGTTTTAATAATCAGCCAAAAGGCAGAAGAGAGCCGGGGCAACATTAATAAAAATGCCCAGCGTTTTTATACAACATGCCATACATATATTAATTATCTGAATAAAAGTATAGGCTAGTGTACATGGTACTGCATTAGGGTGTTCTGGTTTGGGCCCCTCACTACAAAAAAAAGAGTGCTGGAGCATGCCCAGGGAAGGGCAATGAGGCTGGTGAAGGGTCGGGAGCACAAGTCTTATGAGGGGCAGCTGAGGGAACTGGGGTGGTTTATTCTGGAGAGGAGGAGGCTCAGGCTGGAACCTTATTACTCCCTACAATTGCCTGGAGGGAGGCTGTAGGCAGGCAGGGGTCGGTCTCTTACCCCAAGTAACAAGCGACAGGACAAGAGGCAATGGCTTCAAGTTGTGCCAGGGGAGGTTTAGATTGGATATTATGAAAATTTTCTTCAGTGAAAGGGTGTTTTGCACATTTGAAGCACTGGCACAGGCCACCCAGGGATGTGGTGGAATCACCATCCCTGGAGGTGTTCAAAAAACATGTAGATGTGGTGCTTATGGACATGGTTTAGTGATGGACTTGGCAGTCCTGGGTTAGCGGCTGGACTTGATGATCTCAAAGGTCTTTCCTACCTAAACGGTTCTGTGATTAAATTTCAACACATCTTAAGATCTTAATATACAGAAGAACAAAGCAGCATAATGGATGCCTGAAAACAGAAAGCTGAAAGTTCAAGTGTATGATGCATCTCAGCCCTTATCATTTTATCCAAAAGACTTAAGCTCACGCTTCATACACCCGTGTTCTGAGGACAGTCCTGCAGAAAGTGGAAACAAAGACATTGATAGAAAAGAATGCTCAGAGGAAAGGACAGTTATCTTCTATTGCTGTCTTAGAAAGCATGCCTTTTTTTCTTTAAGGAAAGAAACCATTTAAATACAAACAGCTATATTAATGCAAAATTCAGCTCAGACTTTACACAAAATCCAGTAACCCAAATCAAGATTTACTGCTACCATATATGTTATTCAGTTGCATACTACATTAAATGAAGTTGTATGTAGAAATGCACTAGGTACTTTAAAAACACAACTTAAAGAGCAGAGTTTGATCTGGAAATAAACACTAGTTTGACCCCCATTGCCCCACCAATAAATACAGAAATGCAACAGATTATTTTTTTTGTACACTCCTAGCTGAGAAATACATTACTCACCACAGTGTCAATAAGTGTAGGTGCTGACTGCCCAAGTGCTTGGTAGTGTATGCGAACAAGATTAGAGGTTTCTGAAGGTCTCCACAGCTGCTGCCCAGTTGCATTAGGAAGTAGGTACTTGCCTGTCAAGTTAAGAAAGACTGTGTTAAAATACTAGATGCTGCAGGTGAGGCAAGGCAATGGACTGAGTTTACTGTAAGATAACACTCTTAACATTCAAAAACATTTGTTTTTTTCACTATAGCCCTGACCAGAGGGGATTCCACTAAAACAGAATTCCTGCTACTCACTTGCTAGTCCTTCACATCACCCTTCCACAAGCTACACTTCACTTAGGCAAATTCATTCTTTCCGCATTCAATTTCAATATACAACTGTACTTCTTTCCTACCTAGAAACACAATGCAACAACAGATAGAAACATCCAGAATGGTGAGTCTGAACCAAAGAAACTTAAATTCTGAAGGCCAGCTAAAAATAATTTAAAAAATAATTTAAAAATAAGAAATAAAAATATTCTACTATATACGCCTTGAAGAATAAGGTTCCAAGCCTGAGGTACAAGACCAGGTTTGTTGGAATAAGGCACTTACTACGTAGATAACAATTACACCGCCCTGTGAGTGGGGACTACTCTGTTTCTATTCCAGAATTCCTTATAATCTACCTAGTAGTAATCACTCAATTCCCGAGAAAGTATCTGTACCCAGTGACCCAGGTAAGAGGAAATCCCTGAGGCACAGACCAGCCAAACCGCAGGAGCACTGGCATCAGGCTCTGAGGGAGCAGCTGGCAGACCCCTCCTCGGTGGTTGCATGCTGACCACCTAGCAGCATCACTTCATTGTGGCCAGACCAGCTCGGGCCCAGTGCCAGAGAAGGTCAGATCCCCAGCCAAAGCTCTGCCACTCAGTCTGGCACATGTCCCCACAAGTACTAGTTAGGTAGAAAGCACCTCTGGCTCAGGAAGCCCCTGAGCTGTAAACCAGCAGTAGGGAGAATACTCAGGTAACTAAAAGGACAAGTATGTAGTGATACTGTTCCTTTTTGCTTACTGTCAGCCACTGTCAAGGAACAGAACAAGAGGCTATATACTGCTCGTATCACATACGTCCACCTTCAGTTTGCGACAATAACACTACTAAAGCAACTGACTTATCTTAGAAGACAAGCTGATGCAAAGTGACAATTGAAAAGATTATTATTATTTTTTAAATCAAATCTAGGTTCAAAACCACAATGAACAGTTCAAATGAAAACCACCTTCAAATGAAACATTCTAAACTTTTGTTTCCTGAAATTACTAATTCCCACCTCATTAATCTTGTCACCTCAGAGAACTACAGAGTGGGTATGTGTATGACCATTGACACGGGATTTGCCATGAAATCAAAGGCCTCAGCTTCATAACTTTATTTTTAACAGCAGATCCACTGGTCTCTGTAAACTGACTGTCTCAGAGAGTTGCCAAGAAGCAGCACAGGACAGTCTTTTTAATGCTTCCCAATTAATCTTCAAGATGTGCTACTGTTCTTTATTACACTGGTAAAGCAAAATCCACAGACATTTTTCACCCAATTTCCTAACAGCTTGCCCAAGACTAGAAGAAAATGTGTAACAAAGCTGTGGTTTCTTGCCCAATTATCCAGGATAACATTTTCCAGAACTGGAAAGACTGAATTAATTTACCATCTGCTCTCTTTGCCTGTTTATATCAAATTCTGGTTAACTTTTTACGTAGTCTCTCACCATCCCCAACTACAAGGATGCTATAAAAGCTTAAGGCATTGATTCCAACGTCCACATGTCTGATATTCCATTGAAGTCAATCCTGCAATACACCAGTGACTTATGCAGTCAATTACAGCTTATATCTATCACCTCAAAAGGTTAATTCCTTCTCATCCAGGCACGAGAAAGAGAACTGAAAAGTGAGTGGGGAAAAAAAAAGCTATATATACCTCGCGCTTAAACAGGTATGTTTTATTTCTTTAATGCTTTCCACATCAAAAGAGGTCTATGCATTTCCTTTACTTGCTTTTTGACTCTACTCCTTCAAGTCAATGGTAAGATGAGGTTCTCTGGGTGAAACCACGTATTTCCTCATGCTGGCTCCCCTCATTACAAAAATCTCTCGAGCTAGAATGCACCCTACAAACACTGTAATGAAACTCTGCAAGAAGGCTCCTAAAATTCCAGCAAAGTCAAGCCAGCTCCAAATATTGTATCACTCTTGGTAACACCAGTAAAATGCTTTGGCAACACCTGTTTTGTCAAGTAGGCATATATTACACAAGTCACTCAGAAACTCTGTATTAACCCACCCTAGAAGCCACAGGAAAATTACATTAAACAATTTGCAAGTTGATCACTGTTAGCATACTCTTAGTGCATTTTATCATCATAGGAATCAATACTTGAAAACAATAGAGTTGTCCTCTGATCTTTAGGGAAAAAAAGAATGCAAGTAAGAAAAAGGCCTTGTTTATTAAAGCTTGTTCTAAAACCGGGGAAGAGCATCACTCTTTGGTTAACCAATACACTTTCTAGTCAGGGTTTGAAAATAGTCTCAAAATCCATTGTCAGACATTAGGCTTTTCCCAGAGTACACTGATTCTCATTTCAGATAAACCCGCTGAGCGTCCCATGGGAAAAAAACAAAATGGAAGGCCATCATTTGTATTTTGTCCATAAATTAATCTGGTTTTGTTTAGGTTTGGATCCCAAGCCAGAAAGGTTTATTATTAATGTTTGTCCTTACTTTTTGCTTTAAATGCGAGCCAGACCCAAAATATGGCAAACCAATATTGTGATTCCTATTCACGTCAGTCACCCAGCAGAGCACAGCGCTCTGTACCTTACCATGGGCAGGGCTATGCTGACACAGAACATCTCCAATGGACACCATTATTCTTTGTCCTTTATAGGCATCTCTGTTTTACTCAGTTTTTATCTTGCTCAAATGTCTGAAAGAAAGTCTAAGATATTTTAGTACAGAGGCAAGATGGGAGGCAAACCTACTCTTTACAACAAGAAGATCTTACACTAAGCCTTCCCTTAAACTGTAAGATTTTGCCTGACTGACAAGAAACCAGAGTAGATTAACTCAGCATCACAGGGCCAGTGTCTGCACTGTAAGAATTCACTTAATGCTCCATTATTTCTCTTTCATTATTAACCTCTAGAAATATTTAAAATAACTTTGGATAGCCTGTGGAGTACCTAATTAGGCAGTCAACACTAGCAAAACTGCCAATGAAAATGTAAGCTGGAATGACCTGTCCTCCCATCCTTACCCCAAACAGGAGCCTTGAGGGCACTGGAGATTTCACAACATACTGAAATCAAGGTAAGCGTAGCATACTGTCTGCAAATTCCAGTTCTTATCATAGTGCATCCAAATGTGCTTTTAAACACAAAAATAGCATATAATAAACACGCTTTCTATAGAAGCAGAAAAAGCCATGGCTTGTACAAAAAGATGGTAACAGATAAATCTCTTATCTGGGAATACCATTAACCTTTATGCAGAGAGATATTACCAGGAGATAAGCAGTTACCAACAAGAACACCAACTGCAACAAAATATCTTTAAATAACAGCTGTACTTTCAATCCTGTGCTGCTTAAAATAAGAAAAGTTGCATATACTTTACAGGAATGAAATGAGTTTTTTCTATTTCCAAAGGCAAATGGAACATCAACATTTCTTACAGAAAAAAAAAATAATCTGCCAACTCAGTCCACTTTCTTTGAGGGATTACAGTGCCACTATGTTGAACCACCATTTAACAAAACAGTCCCTCACCACTAGTTGGTCAGCAACTCTCCCTGGATTCCTCCCTTAAAAAAAAAGAAAAAAGAAAAAAAAAACCCTCGGACTATCCACTCCTTTTTCTTGCTGCTGTAGAACTCCCACATTTTCTCCTGTTACAGTTTCACTCATTATTGCATGTATTTTCCCCCTTTCACATTTTCTTTAAGAACCTCTTGAGTTTACACATAACCACACTTTTTACGTAACAGTTTGGTTGGGAAGGAACCTTAGAAATCACCTAGTTCCAGCCCCCCTGCCATGGGCAGAGACACCTTCCACTAGACCAGAGTGCTCAAAAGTCACATCCAGCCTGGCCTTGGTTTAAGCACTGGTATTACACATAAAGCTTAAGCTGAAATGCGTTATTACTTTTTACACTGCATTCATTTCTGCCTCCGAGTTTAATGCTGCAAGCAACTACCCTCCTTTTTGAGCGAACTGACTCACTGGGGGACAGAGAAGAAGAATTCACCTCAACTCCACCTGATCCCTTCCATCTTAATTTGGCATTTTTGGCCCACATACAGCACATAAATACTGCCAGTGTCCAGGCCAATCTCCATCTAACAACAGACCATTGCCACACCAGTAGTAATTTTCTTATTACTTTCATCAGCTACTGATGCAGACAAGTCAACTACTGATACACGTCCCCTGCTGCTGTCCCATTCGATCCTAAGATGGCCTCTGAGCGCCTCCCAGGCCTTCCACAGTGGCTTTGCTGGCACCTCTGCTACCACCTCTGCTACCCTTCCTGAAACTATCAAGAGAGCCCAAAGTCACAACACTGTAACCAATGGCGTCTCCTCCCACACCTGAATGCAGCCCTCATCAGTCCAGCACATTTATCAAAACACATGTCAATGAAAGGTGTCTTAAGTTGATTACATAATGGCAGTAACTTAATACTCATTGGTAGACACAGGGAATACAACACTGGAGTTCACCGTTATCTCCCTCTGCCTCTCACACGCCCAACTTCCTTTTATAATGCGCATCTGTAGAAAGCCCTAACGGAATCTTTGTTACTTACTTCCGTCATCCAGCATGCACATATTTGTTGTATGCCTTACTGCGTAAGGCCGAAAGAGACTAAAAAACCACACATGCTTCCTCAAAGATCAGTCTCAGAAGATGGGCTTTGCTTTACCTTAATTAGAAAAATCTTCCCTACAGCTAAAGTAGTCTTCTTCCCCTCTCCCTCTCACATCCATACCACCGTGGGATGGCTGAGAATTACTAAATGAGCTTAAACTTAATACCTATACATCTTCCATCTTCAGTTATAATTTAGAAATGACTTGTCTCAAATCTTCAGCAGTCTCATGTTCAAAAAGTACATTAAACTGGACTATGTTTAAGTGATGATGAGAAAGCTGTATTGCTCCTTCTGATATGTGATTTTGCAAAAAGAAGAATCCTGCACACCGAAAGCTCAGAGATAGCTCTTACTTGCAACTCTAAATATTGGCAGACTTGCAACAACCAGGTTATGCATAGCATACACATGCTCTAACTTTAAGAACATCAGAAAACTCACCATTGCTCAGTTCAACCACGATGTGAACAGCTACTTCAGCCTGCTGCCAGTATTCTTGGCTGCCAGCTCTCTACCACCTCAACATTTATCTTTTTGCTACCTGCTTCAAAGAAATTATGATAAGATATGAAATAACTATCGTCCACTGCACTGTGAAGAAAATGCCCAACAACCCTATTAGGAATGACAAGTGTGAAGTGATGTGTCAACACACTGCTTTCTCTACAGTCCCTACCTACTACGATCCCTATTTTTGCTTCATATATACCTTCCTAGGCCACATGATTAAAGAAATTATTTGTAACTATATGTTTACAGTATTTTTTCAACAGATGAAGTTTCCCAATAGAACAGCTTGCCCTCATTTTCACAGGAAAATATCTATAGACTTTTCCATTCAAGTCCTCAACCTTCAACCTAAGGACTAAGCATAAGAAGTACTTTCCCCTCTTCTCAAGCGTTTCTCAAGCTGTACATTCAACTGATGTTAAAGCGTATGTCTTGGAGCAAGCAGGTGCAACTTCCCTCCACATGTGGTCAGACCACGGGCTTCACAACATCCATTCAACAGAGTCCACCAGTGAAAGAGGAAGATGTAAGCCTCTAGGAGTACAGATAATGTAGTCTTGATGTGCAATTATAATGTATTTATAAACACAGCGCAGAGACAGTTTTGCACTAACAAGCTGAGTTGCTAGCAACAACAGGACTGCAGCCTCACAGAGCTCTAATTTAGGTATTCAGCTGATTAAACTCAAGCATTTAATTAAGTCCAGGCAAGTTCTTTCATGTGTGCTTCTCCAGGTACTTTGCTGAATATACTTCAGCCAGCTAATTCAACAGCTCTTGGGGTACTTTTTAAGGAGCTACAATGCAAACTTCAGAAATTTAATATGCATGTTCATTTTCTCCACATTTTATTTTTCTACTATTCAAGATGACTTATCAACTTCCAAGCTGCTCTTATAAGTATCCCAGAGAAGTTTAAACTCCACTTCTCCACCCCTCAAAACAGCCAACTTGCAAATGCATCTGCTAAGCGGGCACTCTACTGCTACAGTTTACTTTGATCTCAACATCAACTTCACATGTTCCGATGACACAAGCAAAATTAAGCAGCAATCAAGGAGTTAAAGATAAAATAATGAGACAGGAATACAGTATCTTCTGTTCTCAAGGTACACTATTACAAGGTGCAGAGTTCAGACATGAAAGAATATGGAAATTATCTTGCTAGGCACACAGGGAAGTAAAAACGCAACTCTGCAGGCTGATCGAAGCCTTAGACCAGGGGTCCTCAAACTACAGCCCACAGGCCGGCTACGGCCCCCCAGGGTCCTCAATCCGGCCCCTGGTATTTACAGACCCCCCCGCCCCCCCTGCTGGGGGTTGTGGGGGGAAACCAAGCAGCCGCAGATGACTGCCTGCCACTGCATCCGCGCGCCGCCCCCCTGGTTAAACAGTTTGAGGACCCCTGCCTTAGATGATGAAGGTAACTGACAGTGACAAACATAAGCTAGTGTCATCTCAACCACCAGTGCACCAAGAACCATTTAGAAATGTGTATTTCACAGCACAATATATTTACCTCATCTGTAAAAGACAGCTTTATACTGCATGCTTGGGAAAAAACTCAACATTTTCTCAGGTGTGTAATTACAGAATAGCTTGCACCTATCTCTTTCCACTAATTCTGGATGAAGTTTAACATGTGGTACAGTGCTTTAAGGAAGCCTTTGAGGAAGGCAGTGAAAAGACTCCAGCACATGTTCTGGGTAGGCAATGCTACTGAATGAAGAGTGTTGTGCCTGTTGTCATGCACACCTGGCTGTTGAACCTTCTGTACCCAAGACAGAGGGGTGTTAGCGCTGGTGCTGGGCTGCCACCCTCTCTCCACTACTGTCGGGGAGAGCCCTCAGGCAGCTGCAGCTGAAAAAAAGACATTCTAAACAGAGTACATCCAGTCCTGTCATGCATCACAAACATGAAAGCAATTTTGAAACTCATTTCTGCTCTGATATCTGAGGGGAAGAAAACGCAGGAAGTAAAATTTCTACAAAAAGGCACGTCTGAGAGCTTTGGCACTGGCAGCCATCCTTCCTCTGCATCCCACAGCACCCTGGCTTCTGGAGCCTGAGACAGGCCAATAAAGCCCACCAAGCTGTATCCCCAGACACAGCCATGAAATCACAGGAGTTTTTATGGAATTGTGCATGCATAATTAATAAGTCCCATAATTGGAAGTCAGTAAATTATTTTGACATTATACAGAGGAAATAGGGAACACTTCCCCCTTATCTACACCAGCTGGACATCATTAATAATCTTTTTAAAATGTTGCCACTAAAATAGTGACATTACAGTTATGACAAGCATTGTACAGAATGGGAAGTTACCATTTCCAAAGAGGTTTCAAGATACAAGTCCCATGATTGTATGCCCAGCTCTCCTCATCCACCAAGCTGAATCAAGTATTTGACACTGTAAGATTTCATGAGCTAATCTGCATTTTCAGCAATATTAATAAGAAAAAGATACACAGCATAATGTTTGTGAAAACCCTGGATTTCTACCACTGCCAGTTGGTCCCCTATATGACTTCCCTTCAAAGTCCTGCCAGCACATGCCAACCCACGGATGAGAGAATAGCTTATTCTTCATGGCCCATAAAGCTGTTACCTTTCTGCCAGTTAGTGTTTGTAAAGCAACGAATCTCTCATGCAAAGAAAACAAAGAATCCCCAGATTCATTTCAAATCAACCACAGATTAGTTATAAGGGAACAGCAGTAACTGCCGAGTATATCTGGATGACTGATGACTCAGAGGTGGAAAGCTGATCAAAGCAGGAATATTAAAGAAAAAAATATACACATCCCAAGATTTCTTAATTTTCAGCTCTTCACTAGATCATGAGGTAACTTCATTAATGTAAGTGCTTTCAAATCTTTGGATTAAAATTCTATAAAATTAAATCTGTATGTGTTATGTCACCAGTATTTCTGTAAGATCAATTTAAGGTTAGCAAGATAACAGCCGTACCACAATTAGAGACAATTAGCCCAGCAGGAAGCCTGTTTCCAGGCAGTTATTGATGAGATAACAGGAGGCAAGATAAGAAGTTGATGCTACAGGTAACAAAGTGTATTTTTTTTCCTTTATATCTCACTGCAGAGCTTATTGGTACAGCAGAGAGACAACTGAGCTAGCTGCAGCACTCTGCAGACTACAAACTCTTCCCAACAATATGCTCTCACACCTTTCAGAAGTAGAAAGGCAGACATCAATCTCCAAATGCTGCACCAGGGCAGCTGAGAAGACGGAACAGACCTGCACCGCACACTGCAGTACAGATGAGCAGCAATGAGACATGAAAGCAAGGCCAATTTGATTTGCTTGTCCAAGTGATTTGCCAGGTTAACCCCCTCTGCAGTAAGAGCTTATTTAATTTCTCAGCCTTTCACATTACTTTCTGCCATGAATTCTATTTAAGCATCTCTGAACACAGCAAACTAAAATCTGTAGACAATTTAAGCCAAAAACCCTCTGACTGTAGACAGTCCTTTGAAGTCTGTGGAGATCAAGAAAACCAGCCACCACAGAAAAGCAGCTTTTTAATTAAACATCTTTTCTCCTGATTAGAAACAAGTTTAAAGCCCCACTCTGTGCACTGTTAGGAATCCTTAAGAAGGCCATCTAAGGCTAGAGCGAGAAGCATTTAAATACATATTGTACACACCAAAGTCTATTGTCCCAAGAAGCACAGAGCTGACCTGACCTGACCTGACTGTGCTTTGCTTTCAGTCTGCCCAGCACTCCTCCAACACCCCTGCACACCCAGCGGGCACGAGCATCCTTCTGAAGCAATGATCCTTTCCCTCTCTACTTGACTTTGGGCTACTAAACGAGTAGCTACAGCTCAGCTTTGTGACAGGACTTACTCCACAGCTGAACAAACTGTGCAAGGACTGTGTTTACAGCACCTGTGGCAGAACTTTCAAAGCTCCAGTTTACTCCCCAGGTAAAGGATGTCGCAAGTGCTGTTACAGGAATGGGTGAACACAGGGAAGGGTGAACTGGAGCAGGAAAGGAGTTATGATGCAAAGGCAGAGAAAGGCAAACGCTAATTACTGTGTAAGTGGTTTTGCTACCCAAAACTTTATAACCCTTTGGAAACATGACATTTTAAACTAAAAGAGGTACTGGTCATAAATTACTTTCAAATACTTTCACTCTGAAGCTGTTTTATCTCAGATGATGCTTATGTTTAGCAACCCCCATTATCAAACACTATTTTTCATCCTTTCTTTCTATTAAGCAATACTATTAACACTTCACAACAAGCAGTATTAAAGTAGATTTGCTGGACTAATAGCAGACTACATCCAATACAGTCATTTCATTCCAAATTCAGCCTCTCTCCAGAAGTCGTCTTCCTCCCTCTCTTGGGGATGAAGATTAAGAGAAGCAATAATGTTGCAACAATTAGGCTGAAGTGACTTCTCCAAAATATAATAGCATTGTGTCTCCAGGAAGCAGTATTTATTTCTTTTATTGGCTGAACTTTATTTAATATCAGTGGTTCCCTAACAATTTTCAACAGGAAGCAAAAGTAGATTTATTTGAAAGACATTGACTGAATTTTTCTCAACTCCTAAGAGCATTCTTTGTCACTGAAAACGTGTGGTTGCCAGATTGCTTAAAACAAGGCAATTCAGGAAAAAAAAAAACAAACCTGGGTTCCAGTTTCCCTGAAGCTGTGTAGAATGTAAGTTTAGTTTCCATCTCACCTCTCCAAGTTTCCAAACCTCCCCTCCCTTGTGTTGATTTCCCACTGGAAAGAGCTTGCACATCATTCTCAATTTTTCTCAAATTCCTATACAAAGAATTTTGCAATTTACTTCAGCCAATTTAGAGTAGTAGGTTCTCAGTAACTGTAAACCTTCAGGTTTTTTAAGTCTCATTCAACATAGTGCAATAATACAGATTTTATTTCTTCTCATTTGTCATGCACAACATTATTCCCTGTTGTAAAGTCCAATAAACTCATTTATTTGGGATCTATTCCCAGAGATAAAACCCCTATCTATTTACCTCTCCTAGTATTCAGCCCTGCAGGAGCTGAACTATTCTGTTTTATATAAACAAATTACATTTTTATTTTTGTTTTCTGTTATTAATACTACTTACACTTTATGGCTCAATAATGTTGTGGTTCTAACAGCAACACAAAAGAAAGTATCACAAAAAGCACAATTAACTTATTTTCTAACATTTAGAGTGAGCAACAAGCATCAGCATAGGAATACTCTGCAGATTTGTAAGCTAGAAGTCATCTCTCAACTCCCACTCAATTTCCAGGAGTTTAGCAAAGGTAATATTTTTGAACAACAGGAGGTAGGGATTGTACCTTAAGCAACTTCAAAAATATCCTCATGAACTGTTTTCCAATGGACTGATCCCCATTAAGCGAGCATTTAAGTTAAGAGTATCAAAAGCAACAAAACAGAATTAAAAATAAAGGAAAACAGCAATCAGTGTAAAGTAATATTAAAGATCAAGTACTTTTCCAAATTACAGGTCTCCAAACATTTTTGCCCCCTCACAGGCCATGAGTATCTCTTCAGAAACATGAAGACTCAAGCTCAAATTAGGGAAGGGAGGTGTGAGCATAGAAGTAAACTGAAAACAAGGACTTACAGCTTATTCATTTTTAACTGAAGGCCTTCTCATCCCCTCTTATTTTTTTAAGCGGTACTGTGATTCTTTCAGTTTCAAACCAGAACAGTGAGCCACTCTTAACCATTACAGAAACTTAAAAAACCCCACAAACTTAAGCATGTAAAAAATCATGTAAATCAAGTCCAAGGTAACAAGGTAACACTGAAATCATTAACTTCATGTTATTGATCATTTGAAACAATTTCAGGAAATAGTTCTCTATCTGCAGAGCTTTCTTTAAAATGGATTTTATTTAAAAATCCCAAAAGAATACTAAGAACCTTCTGTCATCAGAATTACTTTGATTAACTTAATCAGTATCATGAAAGCTATTAAGATATTTAAACTATTTTAGGAGACCAAAGCCTCAGGGTATTCACGTTCATTTAAAGTGCATTAGTAATAAAGCAGTTTAGCATCACTGCACACTTTATTCCCAAATCCTGACATGAAACCCTGCACAACATATTGCAAGCAGACAAAAAGCATATCCATTTCCCTTCATAAAGGCCCCAAGCAGTAATTCAAGCATAGAGATAAAGACCAGAGACTACAGCAGCAGTGCACATTTGCTTCATTTGTTTTCGATTAGACTGCCTTCTCCTATCTGGAGGGCTTACATGGAAAAGTTCCATTTTTAAAGACCACCACCCTATTTAAAAGTTAAACAAAACAAAAAAAAAATTAAAACCCCACACCAACTTCTGCTGAAATAATATGTAGTGTGCTGGCAATTTTTAGTTTCAGTAAAACATCAGTTTGGTCTACACTTCAATTTTTTAGAGTAGTAACACTCCAAAGAAGCCAGAGCTCACCATTAGCAAAGCTGGTATTTCAGATTGCTTTAAAGCACTACTTTCATGAAAGCCCATGCAGACCACAAACACTCTTACATTGTTTCTGAAATCTTCATAATACAAATCTTGAAGTCACAAGGGAAACTGTAAAACTTACCCCCTGACACTAAACATCACAGCAACTGTTACGTGCTGATGTGACAGAGTTCCTGTGGTACTATCTGTCTTTCCTTCTCATGAAGTATGAGACAATTTGTTACTTAGGTGAAAAAACAAAAAAATACTGCCACTCATAGGAAGCATTATGATTCTAAGCTACTGATTACAGACAAAGTGCAATAATGCAATAGTTTCTTGGAGCTTCTTCCAGCATAAGGACAGGGAAAGGGGTGGGAAGGAAGTCAGAAAAGCGAATACTTTAAAAGCACTTCCCAGACACTTATGGCAGAGGAGTCACCTCTGTTCACCATGGCACCATTTTTCATCCCTAATCAAAAACATCTCTGAGCAATGTAGAGCACTGAGACACAGAAGACAGTCACAGCTCAAGTAAACGCCATTTCAACTTCCTCTAACCTGAATTTCACCTGTTTGATTTTGCTACCAATCAACATCACTTGAACAGATAAAATAAGATGTTGAGTTTCAAATTTATCCCTTCCACAAAAGTCTCTGAACCCTATTATCCCTCTCACCAAGTACTTAATACCCTGTTCTTCACAACAAATTCTTCAAACTGTTAGAAATAGTGCACTTCAGGAACATATTTAATTGCCAAATTCTAGTTAATTTAAAAATTATTTTTCTTGAAATACACAAAGCAAGTGCCAGTTAACCTGTCATTGGGACAGGTTTTCACATTCCTTTCATTCCACACTCAGGAATCACCACTCTTTGGTGAGCACCCAGCCACACTCCTCCCAGGATACAATCATAGTTTCAGCATCAGACACTACCAGGACAGGAAGGGCTTGGGGCCCTCCTCAAGCATCCTGCTGCTTCTGCATGGCTCCACAGAGAAGTTGCAGCCCACAGCCAGTGGCTAGCTAGTAATGGCCCTCCACCACTGTGAGGACTCCAGATAAATGAGGCCAAACTGCTTTTTTTTTTTTAATGAAATTAAGTCTAAAGGGACCATCTGTGCACTTCAGCTCCCTAAGGAAACAAGATCACGTGAACGAACAAACGCATGCAAGCATGTCTCACACAACCTTTAAGCCACCAAACTAAGTCAGCAAGATAAATGCCATATTCCTGAAAACTTCAAGAAGTGTGTCATCTTCAGGCTGTCCATAGCCACCTATCAGCACCCCATCAAGACAGAGCCTCAAACGTGAGCTCACTCGACTGACAACTGGGGAGCCCACATGGAAGACACTTTATGGAAACTCCGGGTGGAACTCATACCTTGCCCAAAGAGTTCAGCCACAAGGCAAATGCCAGGGGCAAGGTATCATCAGCTCCACAGCTGCTACACCTCCAGGTGACATTACATACACCCCAAACTCACCAGTCAAAGCTCCTCCAAGGCTTCCTCTTCTGAACTGTCTGCCATCTTCACTCAACTGCCTCTTAAACTTAGGGACACAAATGACTTCAGGACTGCTGCATTTTCGAGAAGACATAGGCTGGGGGAATAGGTAACCAAGCTGCAAAGAAACAGAGTTTAAAAAATAAAATAAATATGTATATATAGTTTATATGCTTACCTTCACTGAAAAAAACCCAAAACCTAACTTACCTTTACATAAAGGTTATGACAGCATGGGGCAGGGAGGAGGGGGAAGTGTTTACAAAGATTTAAAGGTAATTAAATTACTAAATGAAACAAAAAATTTCACAAGTGCCAGATTTGTGGCTGGCTGTGTAAGAAAGCCACCTTCCTCTAGTACAGCTCATACCACCTCCAACCACACTCTCACACAAGGAGTATTTTCGCAGTGGTCCTGTCTCAAAGTATGCGGGATCAGACTTCAGCTTATTTAACCTTCCATAAAGTAGTCTTTTTGCAGCTGTGAGCGATCTGACTTTGCAACCCATGAGATACCTGCTCTTGCCAACATCTTTCCTTACCAATTTCTCCCTGCCTTCACGTGAGCTGTCACTAGATGGCACTGTGCCATCAACAAAATGCAATCCACTGCCCAGTGTAGGGAAACGCTGACAAATGGATTTATCAACCCCAGTACAAAAAGAAATAATTTATACTGTTCATAAAACAGGCATTCATTTACACTGACTTTGAAATAAGCATAAATACAGATCCTCAAATTCTGTTGCTGTCACTATTCCTACACAAGATGTTAACCCTCTGGTTTTGACAATACATTTGATATCTCTGCATTTGATAAAATTCGCCAAAAAAAAAAAAAAAAAAAAGAAACCAAAAGAAAAAATAATTGAGCAAATACAGACAAAGAAAGAAAAAGCAGGGATGCAAGTAAGCAAAGCAGAAAATTTTACAAGCATCCTTCACCTTAAACTTGTGCAGTCAGGTGGTGTCACTATTTTACAAAGCACTCAAATGTTATTCTGTAGCATTTAAACCCTGATTCTCAACACCCTTATTTTAGGAAACCAAGTACAAAGTCTTTTAAGATTTCTGCAGTTCATGTACTGAGACTTATCAGCCAAAAAGTCTATGTATCACCTGCATACCTGACTGCTTCATCCTCTCTGTCCACTCGAAGGGAAGGAGTCACCATAGTCACCAATGAAGATGCACAGTGAAGCCCATTTTTGCTTACCACTAATCCCACAGCAAAGTACTGTATTCCCTACAAAGTATTTCACATCCCGTGTTTAGAGTTTCTTTTGAATTTAGTATTTCAGGTAAGTTAGTGGTTTGGGGTTCGGTTTTGTTTGGGGTTTTTTTATCAAATCTGCAGCTTATTTGAATCATTTGCAGATACACATTTCTAAAGCATCAAGGAACATGTTCGTTTCTGAATCTGCTTCTTCAGGATATTAGGACTCATTCATGTTCATGACAGGCACTGAACTAACTTATGAACTCACAGTCCATGCCTTCAGCAATTTCCTAAACTGGAAGGCTTGGGGTCACAAAGACTATTTAATTAACCATTGTTATCATTTATCTTTCACAAACCCCTGTATATCACAAATATTTCTATTTCCAAGTGCTAAGATACCTCACAAGCTGAATTTACAAATCAGTTAAAAAGGGAATGACTGACAACAGCTGGCTTCTAAGGAACATTATTTTGGGACTCTCACATGTCTGTAAGCTAATACTGATGACTGACGGACAGCAATGACTGCTCAAGGCTGCACTCAAGAATGACTCTGGTTTAGGTGAGTTATTGGCAAAAATTCATGTACTTTCTTAAACCGCACTTCAAAGTAATCAACCACATTTGAAAACTTTTTCCTGGCATAAGGTTCATAAAAAGCTTTAAACAACAAGAAGGGGGAAAAAAAGAAAAAATATTCAACAAATGCATTAAGCTCCCTGAACACTGTCACTTAAGTTACAAAACAGAATTACTGCATTCCACCTTGTCACCTTTTCCTCATATAATCAGTTATGCTTCACAGCTGCTAAAGTCACTCCCACAATAAACACACTTGGGCATTCTGTGACACGCAGTCTGATCACAAAATCCAGAATTCCAATTAAGTTGTGCCCCTTTTCCACAGCTTTCAGGGTTTCAGAAGAAACTTTAAGATGGAGCTATAGCATAGCACAGCACAGTACCATCGAGGTCCTCAATTCATATCTAAGATGTTTTTCCAATGTCCCAACTATCAGCTTCAGAAAGTATGGTGCTTAAAAGCTAAGACAGTTTAAACATCAGCCCCCATTAGCTTATCATTTTAACAGCAATGCCCTGACAGCACTCTCTTGCAATGGTACCTCCTTGCTGCTAGGTGACTCTGCCCCAACTACAATTTGATACAATTCCAGCACCAACTTCAGGCACGCAAGTTCTCAACAATACAAGCTTCTTCAAGGATTTCACAGAAACAGAGAAGACAGACCCATGCAGTCAGGGACTGGGTCTCAGCCACGGGACAGAAGCTACCAGCCAGGAGGATGACATTGTGACCCCATGTGAAATGGCCATGCCTGAGGTCCTACATGTGCAGGTTCTTGGGAAACAGGACCGGGGAGGAAAGAAAGGGAATGGGAAGGGGAGAGATTCTTCCCACCAACACTTTTCAACATGATGTCCTCAGCTTGAAACTCAATATGCAATTCTCTGACATGAGAAACAGGAGAATGAAAGGCAATTTCTGAAGTTTTGCATTTTTAAACACAAAAAGGTGAAATTCAGATTCTGTTGGAAGAAGAACACGATTCTATTACTTGGAGACAACAAAAAAGGCATTCTTGCATATGCCTAAAGACCAAAATATCACAATAATATCAGGTTTCACTAAATGTTTCTTGGGGGCAGAAGTTCTATTTAATATGGGAACAGTCAAATTCAATATAGTAGACAACACACAGATCTGTCGGCTGTGTTTCAGCTGGATTTAGACAACCACATCTCATCACCTGAAGGAACTATACCAAAATACATTATATCATCTAGCAATGCAAAGAAACAATATGGAAATAGGAGATTTAACATTTTCATATTGATGGCCAGCTCCTTTGATATGTGTATCATATCAACAAAGCATTTCTGGAAGCTATCCAAAGGCTTACTTTTGCTTCCAAAGGGCAAAATAACATCTGCAGTACATACAGTGTGTATTTGAAAGCCGTCTGTACATTGTAACTGCTGTTGTAGTAGGCTAAGTCGACAAGGATATACCCTGTAACAGCCTTAACATAACAACTCGGGATGCTGGGGAAACATGAGGGAAATGGACTGCAGAAAGCAGTCAGGCTTGCAAGCTCCTCTTGAATAAACTCTTGTGCTGCTCTCAAATAATGAACAGCTAGATGACCCAGAGGGTCTCTCTAGTCCCCATTCAGGCCTTACACTTCAAGCACTATGCAGTTGATGAAAAGCCTTTGTGTCCTCAACAGAGCAGCCTTCCCCTCCTGCCAGGCTCAGTATTCAAGTCCAAGTAAGTGAAACCAATAGAGAACATTTTATTAGGTCCTATTCCTTGGAATACACAGCTGATTCTGAAGAGGTAAAACATGGCACATATTCAAGTAACACAGTGGTTAATTCAGCCAAAATGACACTACAATCATTCAATAAGAAGTTTATGACAAGTTTAAATAAGTAATAGCAAGACCTATTCAATCTTGTTAATGGTTATTTGAAAAACCTCCTGGAAACCCAAATGCTATGAAAGTTCAGGTGGTATGTCGTATCGGGTACAGACTGGACACTGCTGTCCACAAGACAACATCAAAGCAGTATCTTTAGGAATGAGGGTTGTTGAAACTCTACCAGAGATATTTTAAATAATTTTACTCAAGCTGTTTCTACTCGGCACATCAAACAGTTTTGCCCAGCCACAGTCATCACTAATGATATTTACTCCATGCTTACCGGCTATATGGACATGTGTTGATGTTGGATTATATACAAGCACAACAGAAGAACCAGGGTTCAGTTGGTTGGGTTTTTGTTTTGTTGTTTTTTTGGTTTGGGTTTTTATTTTTTTTAATATATTTTTATTTTATGGTGAAACTTGCTTGACAACACGGTTTAAAAAATACAATAGCTGTATACCTGCAGACACTTTCCAACAGACATTCACGTTATACTTTGAGGTTTTGGCTATCACATGCTCTGCCCACAGTCTTATTACTGTACTTGGGCTGCAAACATACACTTTTCTCCACACCCTTTTTAAAGAAATGTTAGTGACTTAAGGAGCACTGGGATAACAGAGGGCAGTCTTCCCCATTGCCTATGGCATTGCAGAGCAGGGCAATGAAAGATTTTGAGAAGTTACTTCAGAAAGGCGCTACTTCAAAGACGCATAACAGCTAAGACAAAGCATATGAAAACTAGTACATTTGATTGCCCAGTATCTATAGTACAGAGGGAATTAAGATAGCCCTAAAGTGTATATGGCCACTTAGAGATGGATTTTTTATCAGTACACATCTCTATACCAGTATCTGCTGTTAATATTCACAATGCACAGATAGTTAACTTATCTAAATAAACGCTTCCTCCCCGAACACTAAATACTGAATAATTCCTTTCCGACAAAGGCAGTTTGAAAGATGGAAAACACACAGCAAACTCCAAGCTATGCAGAAGGTACTGTTCTACAAAACTCATTTTTTCCAAACCATTTTTCCATAAATTTCATTTTAAAATCTGCCTATTTATGTTGCAGGTATGATGAATTTCTACAGAAGCACTGTAAAATTTAGGGCAACACCTTCCACAAATCCCTGTTCCCCCCCACTCACTCCTCTGAACCTCACCAAAAAGAACAGACAGTATCATTAGAGGAGAATGGTTTAAAAATTACATAGAACAGAATCACCAAAATATCCTACTGTAGACCTCTACATATAGATTTAAAGATCCTACAGGAATATGGATGGGATTTGAGTGCCAGTCTCCTGTTACACAGGAATTCCCTCCAGGGAACCAAGACTGAATCAATTTGCCCTCAATTTCCCCATTTTCTGTCAGAACACCAACTTTTGCAGGATCCTGCTTGAGGGCGCAATACGAGCAATCTGGGGATACACAGGAGTCCCCATGAACCTGCATCAAACCCAACAGCTGAACAAGACTGTTAGCAGTTCCAATTAAATCAGCTGATGGTTGCAGTATTATACGTTCCCTTTGTCCACAAGCAGTATTAACCCACCTCAGTTTTGACAAAGGTTTAGAGAACTATGCAACTCTTCTGTATTCCCAGCTCTTAGAGCAGCCTCTGCTTTGCAAAATAAGAGAATCACAAATAACCTAATTCCACGCAGAGATACAAGGAAAAACTTCTCCAAAAACTACCACCACTTCCAAGAAGCCAAGGATAATAAAGGCAAAGAATGGATACGGAGGAATTCACACCAGGCCATGCAGATTTCACTGGACCAGGAAAGATGCTGTTTCTTGCCCCACTTCTTATCACACTTCCTCAGAAGCAAAGACTTTTTTCTTCACCACCACCTGCCATAAATCAAATAGGAAGAGGACTATTCATCCCACTTTTCTTAAATTCAGCACTGTCTTTCCACACCCCCCTCCACGGGAAGGATCTCCCTCACTTTGGGCTGAGCAACCTCCCTAATTCTCCAGTTGAATGGCATCTGCCATTCCTGTTCTAGACTTCAAGCCTTGGACTATGTCATTTCCTTCCATGACCTCCAGTTTCCTCATTAGGACAGTGACACCAGCTTGTCAGCTGCTACATAGGCAGAAAGTAAGTCAGGTCCTAGGATCCCTGTTGAAGGAAAAGGCTAAGAGGCAGAAAAGGTCTTGTTTACAGTCATATTATTATTTGTGAATCATTCATACAGCAACTCTCAATTTATGTAAGAACACAACCTGCAGCTAACACTGCAAACATGTCCTTACCAAGGTAGAGAATAAATGCATTGTGAAGCTCTGCTGCTTAAAGCATCACTTCTAACCCATTTATTTATTAACATCCTACATACATGATGAACACAATACTTAAACCTAAAGTGACCACTCAACATTGTATAGTTTATTATGCCAAATATATCACACTGTACAGATAAAATCAGCGAAAAAAGTTCATGATGCTTTTCTGTAGCATGTTCTTACCTATCATATCCTAGGTAGTACAGATATATTTTCAGATTCTGCTATGGATCAATAGATATATCCAGATTGTTTTGCTACCCACTTCACACCCATTCTAGAAATGCAAATTTGCCTTTAAAACAGTTGATTTTTTCTAGAAAACAAACCTGACCTCTGGTCATTTAAAAAAAAAAAAACAAATAAGTACAGCTCAGAGGAACAGGAAGAATCAGCTATAGCTACCTTAAAAAAATCAACTTGCTTCCAACGCTTTTTCACAAACATATTTACACATGATTGCACAGAATGTGAAGCTCAGCCTTCACAGTATTCTACAAGGTCAAGAAATGGCCTATAAATATGCATGCACACTGCTGTCTGAGCCAATTATTACTTTACCCTGGTTAAGATGGAACAGTTTTGTTACAATATGATTAAGTCTTTCAGTTCTTGAAAGCCTCCTGTGTGTCAGCTCCATACACACAGATGGACAGACTGCTCCCTTTCCAGGGAACAAAGGAAGCAACAGTATTTGTACTGAAGACACTGCTTTCAAAACTCAGCCTGCCCTAAGTCTCCTTGAATTTAGTCACCCAGCCTTAATGAACATTAAGAAAAAGATTAACAAATAGCAGGTTCTGCAGATCTCTTGTAAGACCCTACAACAAGGGCCAAAAACTAAGAAATCATTCTAATTAAACAGATACAGATACAGCTCAACTCATGGTTAAAGGGCATCACATAGGGTAGTTCACTAGCACCGAGACTTTCTTTTTAATCTCACAGTCATACAGCTATCTTCTCAGGAACGCATATGATGTACAAAAGCCTTTGCTTCTGACAAAAAAAAAAAAAAAAAAAAAAAAAGCACACAAAAAAAACCAACACAAAAAAAACCCACAAAAAACCCCAAACAAACAAAAAACCCCTCTTCATTTCCAACCTAAGGAAAACTGCAAACACTCTTTGAAAGCGAGACGTCAAAGCACCACACACAAACTATTAGCCAGGCTGAAGCTGCAGCAGCTCAATAGGTCAGCCCTACTAG
Organism: Falco punctatus; assembly: GCF_963210335.1. Lineage (NCBI taxonomy): Eukaryota > Metazoa > Chordata > Aves > Falconiformes > Falconidae > Falco > Falco punctatus. The sequence goes on along the minus strand of NC_137586.1, from coordinate 24,257,017 downwards.
GAAGGGCTCAGAGGGACTGGACTAATCACAGTGGATTTTGTAAAGAAGCTCAATAATGTAATCCCCAAAAGCCTGAAAACAGACAGCAGCGTTCAAGGGGTCGGTCCAACCCACACAGCTAAATGTACTGTCTAGAAGGAATCCCCCTCTCTGCAGCGGTACAGCTATTCTGAGCACTGCCTGCACATCAGGATGTGCGCTCATGTTTCACCTTCGCTTCCAGTTTTAAAAGCAATCTGACAGAAGAGGGTAAAAAAAGAAAACCCAACCTTCACTGCCCAGATGTGCAACGGCGCATGCCACCGCCATACAGCAGGAAGGAGACTCCCTTCCTGTCCCCATCCTGCTGGCCATCTTGTCAGGAAAAGTGTTCTGTAGTGTTGAAATTTGCAAAAGACTCAGTGAGTAGCTGGGAGGCAGCAAGAGAAAGCCGGCAGAAATCTGCTCGAACACCCCCACTTCATTCAGAGAGGAAACCATGGACACAACCCAAGTTCCAACTCTGGTGGGCAGCTGCCAGGGTCTGGGAAACATCGTTTCTGGGCCAAAGATACAACAACTGGAAACTTGCATGCTTGCCGAATTAAAGAAGGAAAACACGCATACACACGTCATCTCAGGACAAGACACTGCAGGTTTAAGGTGTAGCATCAGCACAAACCCTTCAGCGGTCCTGCCCCTTCCAGCAGGTCCATAGACACTGTGAAGCAGCAGTGACTGACTCCTGCGGTGTCGCCTTGCAGACAACTTTGCAGGGCATGGCAGAACTGCAAAAAACACACCTTCCTAACACAAAGCACACAGTTCAGGGAGGTTTGTTTTGTTTTCACTGATTTATCTGCTCCTAAGAAGTGGAAGGGAACAACCAAGTTTTCAGCTGAAACACTAGGAACCGAATGTCAACCAGTTTAAATAAAAGTTACCAATACTATGCATGACTAAAAAAGTAACATGACCCAAAGCAGGATTTTCTTATTTTCCCTTGCATAAAGCCTCTTTTTCAGCAGACTTTTGATCTTTAATATTCTATGGATGTATTAATTTTCTTACTATCATATACAAAGCTATTAGTAGCATTAGCAATGCAATGCACTATGCTCTGCTGTAGAGAAAAACATCAAACTAGCCACACTGACTATTTCTTTCAAGTTCTCAGCAAAAGCAGAAATTAGCTGTGGAAAAGATCTTTGATATTTCTAGACACCACAGGCAGAATTTTCATCCTTAATTATTTTAATGATCCTTTTTACAGCACAGGAGAGCCACGACAAATACATAGAAACACATATTTATATCTTACATATGTGCAGGCATCCACATGCACACCTTACATCAAACATTTCCAATGCTGCTGCTCATACACAGATTTTTAAGAAATGTTTTTCCTGGCTCTTTAACTAGGAGGATGAAAATTCAGTAAAGCTAACCTTCAAAGTCACTTTCAGTTGCAAAAAATAATTTTAAATACATAAGAAAGAGAGCTATTCATCTTCATCAGCTGTTGACACCATCATCATTTGTCTTGTGAAAAAAAATAATTCCGAGGAGAGTATCTGTCTCTGGAAAGAGGGGTTTGGGGGTTTTTTAATACCATGAATACTAATGAAGTGAAAGCAGTTTAGTTCTTTATAAAATCTATTTCCATTCACATTCACCAATGAGCTTCCAGACTACCTATAAAGGTTTCATTTTCATTTGCACTGGAGGCCTCAGAAAACTAATTGTTTATTCAAGTCTATCTGCTCTGTCCATGCTCAATTAGGTCTCACTTCTCCCTCAGTTACAGCAAAATTAAAAATAAAAATGCAAGGTGAAACACTCCTCATTTCACTGACCAGCTCTCCATAACAAGCCGCTCTCAACTGCCACTCCAAGCACGGCAAGAGCTTCTTGACCATAGCACCATGTTTGAGGGACCTACTCAGTGACTTAAAGAATTCCTGCTCATTGACTTACTCCTCCGACTAATGGAAAACTCATTTGTAATGCAGCTTTCTAATAAGCACTATCAAACACCGCTAAGTGTAACCAGGCACTCCAGCTACAACCATTAACAAGCAGCCTGGTTTTAGGTAAGGGAGACATAATCTTTACACACAATATGAAAAAAAAATATCCCTAATATAATTTATGACTCCTTATTTAGATCATTAAAATATTAAATAGCCCATTTTGTCATTTAAAGCTTCAAATCCAGCATCACATTCATTAGGAATAATGTATCAAAGGGAATCACAACACATTTATACAAGGCAAGTAAAAAACAAAAGAGAAACCCATGACAAAATGAGGCTGGAGTAAAAGGTTCTCAGCATGTAATGGAGCTGAAGTTGATCCATAAATCAAGGAAAGATGAAAGCAAGATTATTTATGTGAAAGGTTCCATTGTTAATTTACAGTCTGATTCAGAAAAGAAATGCTTTACTTGATCAATGTACCAGTGATGTGCATGTGTGTACTTGGGCACAAATTAGTAATAATTACCAGTAGGCATATCTCCTCATATTTTTTAATTAACCTTAGCAAGCAGCATATACTGTTCCAGAAAATGGAGGTTTTCCTGAAGTTTGCCTTTAACAGACTCTTAAGTTTTTAAATAATGCAGGCTCGCCACAAGAGACCTTGCATACAAGGGCTTTTTGATCTCCTTCTTCCCGTTCAGTGCTAAGAAAGAAACCAAGTGCAGTTATTGAACAATAGCTGCCATAAAAAACCTCTTCCTGAACTGTTTTGAACATGAACTACAATAAGGTATTTGATAGCTTTATAGTTTTACCCTAGACATCTAACACAGAATTCAGAAATTGGAATGCTTCTCCTTTAGTCTCACCAACACCATTAGTGAAAAAAGATCAGAAGGGCAAGCATATCTGGGGAAGGGGGGAGCACAACACAATTTGGCAGAGATTTGTAGTTAAGGACAATAATCAAGAACCATGTTTATAATTTTAAGTGCCTCCACTGCATTTCACATCTTCTGTCAGCTGCCATTTGTCAGTCTCAGACAATTTACCCAGGTCTGTCATTACCAGATGTATTTATTAACACTATCTGGCACAAAGAGATTTTTTTTTTTCCTGAGGACTTCAAGTACTACCACAATTCAGAAAAATAATAAAGACCATGTGAGAATGTAACTAGAAAGCTGATAAGGGATAATTTTAAATACTCCACCCCTCTATTTAATTACTCCACCCCTCTATTGAATTCTTTGTGTAATCTAAGCAAGTAACTGTCCATACATTCTAAATATCCTCATTTTAAAACCTACACTTACTAAGTAGACTTACCATCACTCATCCTGGTCTTTTTACCCAAGTTTTCCAGTTAAATGGGTAGCTATATAATACAATGACACTGATGGGTGGGAGAAGGGAAGATCCCTACTTAGATTTTAAAAAATCCTGTATTAAGTTCCATTAGGCAGGAAATGATAGCAGAAGGTATTGCACACTGTATCTGAAAGAACAGACATCAGTATGCAAGTGCAAAAGAGTACAAAACAGACAGGCATGTAAAAAGCATGCAAATCAAAATGACAACTGCATTTGTTTTTACAAATTTACATTTACATTTACAAATTTAGAGCTGCTCTGGTTTCTTCACCCTCACAGAGAAAACCTCAAATTAACAGCAAAATATTTACTTGTATGGCTTTTACAGTTTTATTTATAGATCATATCACCTCAGAGATTTATACACACTTTTTTTAAAGTTCAGTATGACTTAGAACTCTCTAAATTACAAGGTTTAGTTGTATACTAAGTTGTAGCCATTTATTATTTTTATATCACCATGAATCTCATAAGTAATTTAATGCAATTTCATTAAAATGTCTGGAGTGCAGAACTTGACACAAAAGCACTGTTTGCCACAGGGCAGTAACTGCTGAATAAGAAGAGTTTTCTAATAATATTTTGCTAAAGTAACCTGATCTAATTAAAAAAAAGTACAATTCTACCCATGTTGTTTCATACTGTGTTGTCTTATTTCAACTTCTTCCCACTCTCCACTAGTGAAAGGGGAGTGCTATCAAAAGCACGACACCACCACACACATATGCAAGTGTTATCAGGGTCTACTAGGATTCCTCATGTCTGTAAGGCAGCATGGACCACAATCATTAAATCAACCTTTGTGCCCTCGCTTCAAGCGCGCAACACACCACATTGTGTGTGCTCAGGGTAATGCCATCTAATTCAAAATAACAGGACCCTGCATCTTTCATGAAACTAAAGAAGTTGTCCAAGTCAACACTGAAGACTTTAAATCACTCATAGTCCTTTCATCAGTGCCCAGTTACAGGCAGTGATTATGGACTAGAGTAATTCCACACAGGTAGCTTCAAAACACAGAAGTATTCTTACCACTTCAGTATCTGAAAACAAACCACAGCTATTAGGAGGCAAAGATACTGCCCTTTCTACAGTTTAGAAATTTGTCAGTTTATAGAAATCTGTAAGTCTCTAAAAGGCAAAACAACACAGATTTGAAAATGGACATTGAATTCAAAAGTACTTAAAACCAGTGTAAGGGATGAGAAGTCTAATAAAATAAAAAGATTTGAAGTCATTATCTGGAAACCAACAATCTTCTATTCAAACAGTTGACATGCTGGCATTAGCTGTATAACATAAGGAGAAGCAGTTTGGAAGTATCTAACATGAAATTAGGGACATTTGACCAGTTTCATCCATATATACGAACAGCATCTGATTTGGCTTATATCTCTATTGCCTACAGCACAATCACACTTATTTCTGTTGATTTCTTCTATTCTCATAGATAGCAGACTTTAATCCAGGAAACCATAGCCTAAATTACAAATAAAACAATCTTGCTAAGCCATACAAACGACAGTCCACCAACAAAAACATGGAGTACCAAAAGCTTTGAAATTTATTAACTTGTGTGACACGTTGACCACTGTGGCAGCTAACCTAGGTTTTTAGTGCTGTTGAACTGCTCTATGAACTGGACATTTTTAATATTGAATGTGAAAGTTACTTAAAAAAACTATTTCACAAAGAAAGACATTGAATCATCTTAAGCCAAAGCCCAGGTTTAACCCCCAAGAAAAACTTGGCAGCACTGCAATCAGTGTACCCCCTCCAGAAACCCACCCTTCACTTAGATCAAGAGAGTATTTAAACTCACTTCATCTTAGAACAAAGAGGCAAGGCCAGTAACACAGAAATTCAAGTTCTGTTTTTATCATTTGGCTACTGGAGCAACATTTATTAAAAAAAACCCACACCCACCAATAACAAAAAAAAAAAAAACAACACAACCCACCAAGAGATTTTTCTAGCATTTTTTTGAAAATTTATCTCCTGATTGTTCTCTAGAAATCCTTCAGTTTTTCAGAAATCGCATTCCCAACACAGAACAACACACTTCTAAAGGTTCTTCCTTCAACACTCCATTTTCAAGGACTCTGCCCGAAGACCCTAGCAGTACTTTATGTACAGGGTCCTCTCCTCCAACACACAGAGAGGATCAGTAGCTGTAATGATTCCTCAGAATTGCTCTTTTCACAAGAGAGATGCGCTCCCCTCTCACAATTTAAAATAAAGATACAGCAAGTGTTGTTAATGAAAAGCAAAGCAATTCAGAAACACAAATTGGTTTCTTAGTGACCTTGTCTTTACCTGCACAGCAGCTTCAGAACATGACTGACAACAGTCAGCCTTAGTAAGCAGCATATGGACAGAACAGCAAACAACTTTGAATCTCAAAGCTACCCCACAATTACTTGTACATCAGTAACTCACTAACCTTCCTTTGGGTAAGACTTAAATGTTTCCTTACTTACACATACTAGTTAGTTATCTTTCCAAGATAAAGTCCCTCTGGGAAAGGAAGACCATTTTTTGTATGTTAAAAAAAATAATAATGTTTGAGTACATAATTTCAATAGAATAAAGACTTGGCAAAGTTTAACTTTAATATTTGATTTTCCTGAGGATTACCACCATCTAATCAATCAGCAACATACCCCACTGAAGTAACACATCAGGGAGTTCTGCAGCACGTTTGTCCCCAGGAAGGAACCAATCCCAAACACTTCAAGGCCTCTTTTGTAAAGCCCAACTGTCCCATAAACCAAGGAATCCAAATTTAATTTAGGGATCTACTACATAGGACTACCACCTCCATAGTGCTTAGAGCTCCTGCCTGTCCAGGGAATACAGGATCCAGAAATCTTTCCTGTAACAAGTACACACTACACAGCCCAAAGACAATAAAATCAGCAACCTCAGCAAGGTTTTCCAACAAAGAAAACACAGTCTGCATGCACACTGTCATTTTACAAAATCATATAGGAACTAGCATAATTAGCATATCTATCTAATAAGAAATGTAACCACACTAAATTGTCCTTTATATTCAGGCACGCAGCCTAGATTCATAAAGCCGTCCTCTCCCCAGTAATACTACCGCTGCATCTATTTTTGCAGATGCAAAGATGTCAAACTGTATCCACGCAGCAAGACCCAGAGTGCCACACCACTTTTGTTCGTGCCTCTACAAATGCTGTCAATTAAAGTGCCTTTCCTACAGCTTCACATCTCACATTGACAGTATACCAGGAGGTCACTCAAGAATAACATGAAAGAATGGGCCCTCCAGGAGTGACTGCTGAAGAATGTGAAAGAACATAAATCTCTTCCAGAGGCTACTACCATGCTGTAGTTGAAAACATATTACAGCCTCATTAAGAAATACACCACTGTTGGAAACCCTGACTCAACAGCAAGCCAAAACTACCGTAAGTTATTTTCTCTCCAACTGCATTTCATAAAAAGTCACTTTTCCAAGTCAGTAACACCTTAGCTCAGGCTCCTGGTTCAGAGTTCGCATACTCACACCTTTCACAAAATAGCAGGGAGGGAAGAAACTGCACAGGTGCCTGCAGGAAGTGAAAGAGGAAGCAATGGTGGGAAGGAAAAGGCAATTCCATCCCTACCAGCCTGCTTGACTTGAGCTCATTTATGTCCCTTTTCAGGACATAAATCCCTGTCAGGACTCTCTGTTGCACCCAAGCTCTCTGGCACATCTTCACAATTCCCTGCTGTGCTTCCATGAAGCACGTTATTTTCTGTGACAATAGAAATTAAATGAATTTACAATGCAAATGTTTAGTAATGTTTAATACATTTGTTTCCACTTTCACCTTACCAATTGAGTCTTCAGTATTCTCTAGTTCGTATTGCAGATAAGCTTCTCTTTACTGCTGTCCAATGATTGATCTCCAAAACAACAACCTCCAGGTACAGCTCCTAATGCACAGCCAGTAAACCACTTTCTTATATAAGGAAGCACAAAATAGGTATCTGATCTTGAATTTCTTTTCTGTTCTGCTCATTTAGTTAAAGTTCTAGAAATATTCAGGAGCAGACTGCTAAAAGATATCCTGAGATGCTGGACACAAACCACAGTGGGGCTGCAGTCCCTGCCAGCCAGCAGGTGGACAGCATGTGTCTTTGCAACACCAGTCTGAATAACAATCACCTGCTGAAACTACATGTTGACAGAAGATCTCAAAGCTCCTGATACTCAGTGTCTGCATTGAACTCAGCATCACAACCTTCGCTGAATTACGAGCTTGAGGGTCCTGAGACTGTCTCAGTTGACAGAGTTATCCTCTGCCTGATTAAAAGATGACTGCTCAAACAGTAGCATGCTCTTCCAGTTGCAGCTGTCTTGCAAAGCCATCTGACTCCAGAGAAGGAAAGCACTGCAGCTACTCCAGACAAGAAGAAAGAGTCATGAAAAATGGCAGTCTGGACAACAAGTGACATCTTATTCATTGCTCAGCCTGTACATGCTCACCAAGTCACTTAACAGCCTCCCACAACTGAGGTTACTGGAGAAAGGCAGACCCTTCACTCCTAATTCTCCAAGAGCAGAGCAGGAAAACCAAGCCCACATAGTATACTGACTGGACAGCTGCATCCCCTAAGATGCAAAGACCTGAAGGAATGAAAGAAGCAAAGGATAAAATGCTCAACCTATCGATTCACTTCCTCCTCTCATTTCAAGCCAACATTTAACTTCAGGAGAAGCCTACACTGTAAGCTGCCTGCCAAAAATCCCAATCAAGAGAGGCACCTTCTCATCCCCAGGCTCTGGACTATGTTAGAGTCTGCTCCAGCAGATCTTTGTGGGACATGTCCACATCCCTCCCAGAGAAAAGGCAGGTGATGCAAACGCAAGGGGGAAGCCCGTATTGCTCTCAGGTCCTACCTCAGCATCAGACATCTCACCAAGAGTTCTCATAAGACTGCAACCAGGGAAAGCCAGCTATCACAATAAGAGAAAGGTAATACTGAAGGATGTTATCAAAAGAAATGAGATGTTTCTGGTACCCCTGGCAATATGAAAAGAAGATTCTTAAAATTCAGCAAGGCTGCTTTCCAATACCTTGAAGGTATTCCCCTCCTTTCATTGCCAAAGTCCTAAATTCAACTCAAAAGAAACCTCACGGGAAGATTGCAAGGTGCTGGGAGAAACAACTGTTTCTTAAACTTCATACTTAGATGTGTTTTTCTGCTGCCTTCCACTCACAACTCATTTTGCTGAGGGTTCTCCTGAAGTTTCTCTGGGGAAGAGGAACCACCATACCATTCACTTCCATGCTAGCTGAAGACATCTTGGCATTCAGGCAGAATATACTGGAGTTAGCCTCCCTCCCAGGTTCACATCAGTTCCCAAACCACAACGTCCAGGGCTTCATTCAATAGGAAAGCTCAGCTAGTAATTATAGATTTGCTGTCAGGCACACAAGGTACAACCTACTGGACAGACCAAGCTCTACCATGAAGACCACCATTAACCAAAAAGTATGGTAGACTTCAGGAGTTTTTACAACTCCACATTATAGTTAAGAAAAGAGAAATTATATTGATCAAGCATGCTGGTCTAGTAACATGACCTTGTGTTAGTTTCACTATCATACAAGCTTAAGTAGTGCCAGTGGTTTATCCCTATGTATTCAGAAATCAGAAATAAAGATTAGTTAGCATACAAGCATATAGCAAGTTACAGTAGGTAAGCCATGGCACAAACATGGAAAGCTAAAGACCAGTATGCTACCTTGTAAAGTGCAAATGTGAACATTTTAACTTTTCCTTGCAGTTATTTGATCACTTGTTTACAGTCTTTAAGCACTAGATTTATGCATCAGTGTCAAACATTTCAGGGGAAGGTTTCCATGGCTCCCTCTTTTGCGTTACTAAAAATGAATTCCTTAATAGTTCCTATCCTACCTTTAATAGCAGCTTGTTTAAAAGGTAAAGCAGAGAAGCTGCAAGCTCTCTTTTGCTAACAACTGCAAGCTCTTCCGTAAGTCATCCCTAAGCTGTTTGCTTTCCAGGTGAAATCAGAAAGTCACCTGCTCCCATCAAATCCGACTCAAAAAACTTAGGAAATCCCACATCATGCAGAGAAGACAGAGCTCCTGAAATCTGTATTTAAAAGTCCATACTGCAGATGATTTTAACACAGTGCCCAGAGACTTCTCTCAGAAACCAATGAAGCATCACGATCTCAAAACACCACCCACTACCCATTTATTATTAGGACCTGCACTAGCAGAACAGGGTAAGTTCTTCCCACACTTTCCCATGTAGCTTTAGTCCGATCTGGTGAAAAAAATTAGACAAGGAAATACCTAGGAATCATACTGCAGGACCTTATGCCAGTGTTATTGGACAAAGGTTCACTGAAAGTGCCTGAGGTTACCACAGGAGTTACCAGGTTGGATAGCACTGCCAGGGTTACGAAGGTGGTTTATGATTTATAATAGTGACTCCTACTTCTGCAGACTTCTGTGCTAACAACCCATATGAATAATACTGAAATGAAACGTGTAGCCACACCGGGCAGGGCAAGCACAGGTATAGAGCACCAAAGAGTCAAAACCTCCCAACTCCTTACATGAAAAGAGGCTGGAATACTCCAGACACAAAAAGCGAAACATTAAAAAAGATCAGCCTATTTTCTTTTTTTCTTTCATCCTTCAAAACCCCTCTCCTTTCATGCTGCAAAGCACTGTCATTCTCTGACCATCATTCAAAATTTGAGTTTAGTCCTTCAAAGCTTTAAGAGCTAATGCACAAAACCTGAAAAGCCCAAGGTTAAAGAATTCTGGTACAGATCTAAACCCTTGAAAATATGTAATCTCAAACTCAAAATCCAGTTGACAATGAAGCCTCAAGCAAACAAAAAATCCCACATCACTACCAGATAACAAAAACAACCTGTTGCTCAAGAAACTGCACTCTGAAATCTTACACCAAAATATAGAAATGAAATTAGTATGGAAATTATTATTTTAAGATGTTTTCAGAAAAAATCCATACTACACCTTGTTGATGTACAGCATAAATCAGAATTCACCAAGAACAGAAGTTTCGTAAAACATTATTCTCCTACTTTAAACAATATTTACTTGTTTCAGATCAAAGTAGTGACACAGCCCTTGGAAGCAGCAAATTTGCATACATACTGAAGAAAAATAATATACACCATAAACCCTCCTAAAAAAAGGCCCAGATTTGTGCATGAGGTTCAAGCACCTTTAGCATATTTTCCTGGTTTTGGCTGGATTGTAATTTTCTTCCTAGTAGCTGGGACAGTGCTGCATTTTAGAGTAGTGCTGGTAACACGGTAATGTGTCGGTTACTGCTAAGCAGTGCTTACTTGAAATCAAACACTTTCCATTACCCACGCTCTGCCAACAAGCAGATGCACAAGAAGGCAGGAGGGAGCAGAGCCAGGACAGCTGACCCGAAATAGCCAAAGGAGTATTCCATACCATTGAACATCATGCTCAGTATATAACTGGGGGAGTTGGTGGGGGCTGCCAGTCACTGCTCAGGGACTGGCTGGGCATCGGTCAGCAGGCAGTGAGTAGTTGTATTGTGCGCCACTTGACTTTCATGGGGTTTATTCCTCTCTTTTTGTTATTTCCCTTTTCATTACAAGCATTTTTTTTTAACCTCAGTTACTAAACTGTTCTTATCCCAACCCACATTTTTTACCTATTTCCAGCCCTCCTCCATATCCCACCCGGCAGCCAGGGTGGGGGTGGCAGTGAGCGAGCAGCTGCCTAGCACTTAGCTGCTGGATGGGGTTAAACCATGGCACATCTCTTTCACATCATGTTATGAGTTTTAATCACGGAATCAGTGAAATTACTCAGTATACAAAAACATGGCCACATTTGCAGATTAATCCAGTTACAGTTATTCATTCACTACCTATTCCTTCATATATATATATATACACACACACACACCAAAAATATGAAGGTTCAGAGCTCACCTCTGTAGTTTTTCCTTTTATTTTTTTTTTTTTTATTCTTCTATTAACAAGGCAGGGGGGCATAAAAGCTTTCAGTTATATGTGTATACACCTCAAATACACTTCTACACATACTGAGCAAGCATGGGTAAAGAGGAAAAACAAAATTTTAAAAAAATCATCATACCTTTGTAGATCACAAAACACAATGAATCACAGAGAGAGAGCAGGTTTCAAATCACTGTTACTAGCTCAATTGAAGCTAATGTGCATCTAGGGGATACATTTTGCTTTGCATTTGCCATTCCATAACATTATGGATTTATAAAATGAGAGCCTCAGAAAGATCAATGTACGACAGTTCTCTTTGATCTCTTGGTTTACTTCTGCAAGTGAGATCAGATTTAAAAAGCCACAGGAATTTACCACTTTGAAGTATTTTAACTTTTCATTAACTGGAACAGTGGTACCCGATTACAAGACAAATTCAGAAGGTAGAGCTTATTTTATTTTTGCAGACTTAAGCTTGTTGCACAACTAATAGGAAAGCCAGTGTTAATTCAATTTTCAGGTACGCGATTTCTTAGTAATGTGGGAGCTATGGGACAGAAAAGGATACTTCAAGAGAGATGACCTATTTTGCTCTGGAATGAGCGCAGCATCCCCTCTCAAATTCCAAGAAAAGCCACTAGGAGATAAAATACATTTTCCTTCTCACGTTTACTCAGCTGACAAGCATGACCCTGGACACTGACCAAATTAACAAGGGCCATTTTGCCCTTTCTCAAATTATGACTAACTAATGATGATAGGAAAGAGAGACTGAACTGTTTGCTCTGAGTAACATTAGTGGCTCTTGATATTGGCATTCTTTCACGTCCTAAATGACAACTAAGCATAAATACAGTGGAAGTACCTAAAGCTAACAAACTTGTAGCTTTTTTAAAGAGTTAACTTGGAAGTAGATTTACTACTTTGAGTTAATATGCTATGAACTCAGTTACATGATATAAACTACATTTCCCATTCAGGAAAACTAAATTTTTGAATATTTTTTAAGATTTAAACTGTGACTCTGAGCCGCATATGGAGAGGAACCTCACAAGGCTGCCTTTTTTCTGTTTGTTGGGTTTTTTGTTTACTGCTTTTGGGGCAATCTATGTATGATTTATTATTTCTGCTTAAGATTTGATCACAGTATCTAGAAGGCAAACAGCAGAGAAAGGTGGAGATTGAAAATTACCAAATACACTCTGGCTAAAAAAGTTTCTCTGAGAACAGAAATACAAAAACTTCACTGGATGACAAGTACAGACAGGAAGTTATTTTTTATTCTTCCTTTTTGGTGGAAATCAGAAGAATAAAAGAACAAAAAATAACTTGCTGTGTTGTTTCTTTAAAAAGTAAGTAGTCCTGTAGTTCTGCTTGGTCTTGTGTGTACAAACTGGGGCAGGGATGAATCATAAGTAGAACAGATGTGCTTGGACTGGTAACTATGGAAAGGAAAAAACCCACAAGTATCACAGTAATGCTCTTTTTTGATTTGCTTACAACAACAGTCCATACACTGAAACATAAAAATGCAATAGCAAGACTGACAAGACTCATGACACTAGGGTTTAACTAGCGGATATAAAACCATCACAAGTATCTATCAAGAAGCAGCTCCATAACAACAGACAAATTATTATGAAGTTGTCTTTGCCTATTTATATTCAATTCCTGGTTTTGCCCACATAATCAACCCATACACAAGTTTATCAAGTATGATCTGAGATTTCCATTTTATCACCTGGACACCCACAAATATGCTAAGGAAAGGAACAGACTTCACTGTTTTCTTATAAACCGGTCGCTTCTTCATTACCCAAAGTAAGTAAATATCTTCTTTCCCCCAAATAAAAACTTACTGTTAATAAAATCGGTTTTCTCCATTAAGAAGCTGGATTTGAAATAACAGCACAGCCTCCTAAGAACAGGGAGATGAAGTACTAAACTTTCCAGAAACAAACCCTGTTCATTCATCCAGGGGCAGCTTGAAACCAAAGCACCAGTTCACAGAAGAAGGAACCTTCTTGATCAAAAGCCGGCCAAAACCTGGGCCAATGCAGGGCTTAACTGAGGAGGTATGAAACTGCAACAGAGCAGCAACTGAACCCTGGCAAATGCTGAAATTACCATAAACGCAGTCCAAGTCAAGAGGGGCATCAGGAGCAGCAAATGACAGAAGATACTTTTCTACTTTATGCTACCGAACTGCATTAGAAGCTGTTTGCCAGCTATCAATTCTCTCACTCACTCCTGCCCAAGGAAAGAGATGAAGCCATAACACAGCCGGCTCACTGCACAAAGGATCTCAGTGCACTGCTCCAGGGCTCTGCACTGCAGGAACATGGCTAGGACCCTGAAGCCAGCACAGGAACACACACAGGCCGGGGCTGGAGATGCAGTCACAGCAGCCCTCCCACTTCCCAAAGATGCTACTGACAAGGCACGTGACAATCCTCAGTCACAACAGACTTTTTTCCCAGCACGGGGTCACAAGTCACAAGCCACATCATGCAACAGGAAGGGATGACAATCTTTTTGTTTAGACAGCAGTCACTTACTTTAAAAACCAACCAAAGAAACCCCACGCAGCTCCCCATCCCTTCTCACTCCCCAGAGGGCAGCCATATGGAGCAACAATATAGAATCCGTCTTCCCTAATGTCTATGAGAAAAAAATCTGAGATTATAAATGCTACTAAGGAAATAGCTTTAAGACAGTCTTGTGGGAGAAGAAAGCTCTTTTTAAACTGTTACTATGCTTTCTGCAGCCCAGGCTGAAGAGCTGACCAGCAAACAGGGAAGGAATATGAGACCCTGCTCTTCAGTGAAAGCAGGAGTATTTGCCCTGGTAGTACCTCTTCTAGAACCAGCATGGGGAATCCAGCTGAACGGGTAACAAGCAGCAGGAGGGTCAGTCTGAGTCCACGGTCCTTGGGACCACACACAGGTGGTCCCAAAGCAGAAACCACAATGAGCTGTGTTAAATAACGTGGTGTAGTTTAATCCTAGAAACACAACCCTCTTTACAGCTGAGTTCTGCTCTCATGGCATACCTATGTGCACTCACTGAAACCCAGGAGCGGCAAATCACACCTTACATGTCCATGGGCACACCCAGTTTTACATGAAGTGCAATGCTTTTCCTACATTTTGATTATTTATACAAATTTTTGGTTGGTTTTCAATTACTTACATCATTAACTAGCAAACAGAAATGCAGTTACATTCAACTTTAAGTGACAGCCACAAAGAACATACTCAGGTCTTCTTGATATGTACTTAAATGTTTCAGTTTTCTAAAGTCTGTATATACCACAAACATAAATATCTTTCAGACAAAGTAAATTATCTTCCCACAGTTTTAAAAGAAAAACAGTCACCATTAGGCTTTAAAATGAACTGGTTTACTGCTGCACACTGATATTCATGTTAGTACAATTCATTACATGATGGCTGTATTACTTAAAAGGATTTATTTCCATTTTCTGAATGGTGATCAAGTATTGCAGTTCAGGATTATCAAGCACTCTTGTGTATTGCTACGGCTGTCCTACTTTAATTATTATGAAGTCTTAATTAGAAAATACCATCTTTCCTGGCCCCATCTTCAGAAGTGGGAAGGCTGGGCAATGAGGAGGAGGGGGGATGACCAAAACCTTCCTGCACAGGTCATTTCTTTGCCCCAGCTCTGCCCTCTTCCTATCACTCATAAGAAAACCTGCATCTCCTGCCTGTGTCAAGGAAATGCAAAGGCAGAGCAGCTGATGTGGCAAGAAGATAGCAGAGCAGTGGGAGCATCAGGAAAACAGAAAATCACAATGAAAGAAAACACATCAGGCCAGAAGGTACCTCTCAGGTCATTCAGCCCAGCCTCCTGCTCCCACGATCTCCACCACGACTCAGTCATGGCTTGGCAAAGGCAGCTCTCAAAGATGCCATTCAAGACTGAATCTTGACTAAACCTGCCTGTCCCATTTTCCAGCCTGCACAGCAACTACAGATGTGAACGGCCCCCCTCAAGCAGAGAGATTTTTGAAGCTGCTGTGAACCATTTCCCAAAATGCGATTTCTCTTGTGTGCAATGCAGCACACCCAGACTTCAGCCTTGTGCCCGGTGGGGGTCACTACACCAGCCCCCACTCCCCAACCACTGCCCACCTTCCCAGGGCTCTCGGGATCATTGAGGGACCCCTCTCTGCCCACAGACCTGTCACAAACTCCACTTCCTAGGGAAACAAGGCTCAGGACAGAGACTTGGGCTGAGTTCAAATAAATCCTGGAAAGTTTGCAGGTGACCAGGGAACTGCAACATAATGAATGCTTTGTTACCAAGTTTAGCTGAGAGGACACCATGGAGAAGCACCTTCCCAGGCAGACTCCCCCATTTCTAGCAGTTTAATGGTAATAGTTTTAGAACTTGAAGTAGTTCTTCTAAATACATATTTATAACAAATCTGAAATGACCACTAAAAAGGTCAATATTCATCTCAAGTCAGAAACTGAAAGCACGCCTTTATAAATGCTGATTATTAACTTCTTACCAAGCTGGATTTTAAAAACAGCCACGGCAACATCTTAAGCTACCTTTCAGAGCAGGCTCCTGTAAACCAAGTGGTACATGCAACGATCTCAGCTTTTTGGTTTTGTTGGGTTTTTTTTTAGAAGGGGCCACAAGGATGAGAGGCAATAAAAAACCGCACAAAGTAAAGGCTGCTCTGTCAGTAGGAAAAAAATTGCTAGTTTCATCAAAGGAAGCACTAAAAACTTCTATGACCTTCCAACTAAAGGCCTTTCAACTCTTTGGTTACATACTATTTACTTAAATAACTATTTGTAAACAAGCTGTTTCAGACTAATAATGAATGTTATTTTTTGATGTTAGCTAGTGACCCACTGCATAGCCTCAGGTAATGTCTATTTCACAGCACTGAGATGCAGAATTAAGTGATAAGAAAAATAAGTTTTTCAATTGAGTGTGCAAACATTGAATCATTAGGACTTGGAAAAGACTTTGCAAGCCCCCTTTTACTCACTAATGCACTAAAAAAGTAAGCAAAGCTGGTACAAATGTAACAGGTTATGTTCAATAATTTCTTTTCTCTCTTCTCGCGTAAATTAAGTTTTCCATAAAGACAACCATTAACAATCATGTTTAATGGCAGCTAATTTGAGTTATTTGAAGACACAGAACTAAGTTTTCCAGAAAAACTACAATATTAGTTACCAAGGTTACCCAAGAGGGACAGCATGGCCTAACTAACACATGGAGAAAGCATGACACCCTTGCAGCCAAGACAAAAAAGTAGCTACTGTGGTAAAAATAATCTGAAGCCAGCTGCACTTTATTAGGTGAACTTATTGCTTAATAGACTCAGAACGTGTACCATGTTTAAAAAAATCCATCTTAAATCTCAACAACTGAAAGTTCAACTTGTACATGCTATGAAAAATACAGGCCATTTCATTAACATACCAGACAAGACAACAAGCTTGTCTGCATCTCTAGGTAGCAGAATCTACACTTTTCCTTGAATTTACTACTAAAATGCCATACAAACTGTGCACATTTTTTCAGATGCAGCTTCCTGAGTCTCTTGAGTTCCAGTCGCAACAAAACAGCAGTTTCTGTTCTCTATATTGTTAACAAACTGCCAAAATCAGAACTTGAAGTTATGCTGAAAGATCTCAAATCAAGACTATGTGATCTGCTTGGTAATTGCTTTAATCAAGTACACCATTTGACAGCTAGCTGTATATTCATATCCCCATGGTATCCATCTGCAGTTGTGCAAATGACACAAAGTGCATCAGGATCAAACTATTGACTTCAGTCTTGATCTATTACACAGAGGTTATTTATTAGGTACCTGGGCTAAAGAAACACTTTCAGACTACTGTCGAAGTCCTATGCTATGTAGAGAAGACTGCCCTTCACAGGACCACAGAATGGTCAGGGTTGGAAGGGACCTCTGGAGATCACCTAGTCCAACCCCCTGCTAAAGCAAGTTCACCTAGAGCAGGTCACACAGGATCACATCCAGGCAGGTTCTGGATGTCTCCAGAGAAGGAGACTCCACAGCCTCTCTGGGCAGCCTGTTCCAGTGCTCGGTCACCCTCAAAGTAAAGAATTTCTGCCTCATATTCCAGTGGAACTTCCTCTGTTGTTACAGTTTGTGCCTGTTGACCCTTGTCCCGTCACTGGGCACCACTGAAAAAAGCCTGGCCCCAGCCTCTTCACGCTTGCCCTTCAGATATATTTATACGTTGATAAGATCCTCTCTCAATCTTCTCCAGGCTAAACAAGCCCAGCTCCCTCAGCTTTTCCTCATAAAGGAGATGCTCCAGCCTCCTCACTATCTTCGTAGCCCTCTGCTGGACCCTCTCCAGTAGTATGTGAGGCTGACTGGCCTGCAGTTTCCTGGGTCCCTCTTCCCGCCCTTTTTGAAGACTGGAGTGACACTGGCTTTCCTCCAGCCCTCAGGCACCTCTCCTGTCCTCCCGCGACCTGTTAAAGATGATGGAAAGTGGGCTGGCATTAACATCTGCCAGCTGCCACAGCACTTGGTGGTGCATCCCATGGGGGCCCATGGATGTGTGTCAAGTTTGCTTAAGTGATCTCTGACCCAAGCCTCCTCAACCAAGAGGAAGTGTTCCTTTCTCCAAACTTCCTCTCCTGTCTCCAGTTCTGCGATTCCTGAGGGCTGGCGTTGGCAGTGAAGACTGAAGCAAAGAGGGCATTCAGCAAGTCCACTTTCTCTGTTATCAGCAGCTCCAACTCTTTGTCACCAGGGCACCCATCTCATTCAGATTTATTCAAGCCATCAAGCTACTTGCACCAGCCTATGGAATCAATTAGCAAGCATTCAACTGGAAGCAAAGATAGTTTAGAATGTAAAGGAAGCCACGACTACTGAAGAAACTTCTGTTGTTGTACAGCTACACTGTGTGATGCTGTACAAACAGCAATGTTTCCGAGTGTCACTCTTGCTATGAAAGGTACCCTGCAATGAGGCTGTCATCAAGCTGTGTTCACGCAACGTGAAGTCAAAGGTCCCTACTAGCAGGAAAGCCAGACTTAAAAGAAAAAGCTAACAGTAACCACCTCAACCTTGTTATAGCCCACTAAGACACAATATAGTTTCACTTGGATCTCTCCTTGTGATGTTTTAACACAGCCAAGTTTGTGTTTGTTGTACTGCATTACCATAGATAAGAAGCTCATTTCCTTTTAAAAGCAAACAGACAAAATGTTTTTAATACTATTCTCTCCCTACTTAGTACAGCTCTTCTGGACAAAGAAGCAATTGCCTTATGAAAAGTCTATCAGAAACAGCAATGTATGTTAACAAGATTTATCATTTCACCAAAACAGGAAATTCTGCAAGTTTCCATTTAGAAACAAGTATCTTTTTTCCTATAGTCCATGGCAAATAGCCATATCGTGACTAATATGGCATACTAATGCAGCCAATTATGGAATATAAATCAGCAGAAAAAAGTAAACCAAATCCACTCCAATAACATGCATGTCATGTAATGCAGGGCATTTCCTTCTTCATGCTTATTTTCTTGTCTAAGTCGTAACGAGTGCTTGCTGGGGCGGTGAGGCGGGGTGGGAAATTATGGCACCCTAGAAGGAACAGACTCACTTCCCATTCTTTGACTAAGCAAGAATTCCAACTCTCTCTATTTATATCCAATTACTTCTTTTTGCTGTACGCAATCTAATATACTTTTCTACACCACACATTCAAGCTAAAGATTTTATTTTTGACAATGTTTAACCATGTTTTTGTAAGGACTGTCATCTGCTTCATGCATGCACTCAGATCAACTAAGTAAGACTTATTTCATCTTGAATTGGTTGATTTTTTTCCTGGTGTTAAGTCCCAAGTTTTAAAACCTGAAAATGTTTAATTCCTCAGGAATAGTAATTATTTTACCCATGTAAAAGAAAAATGTATAAAGAAAGGACTTCTTAAATAATTAAACTCCCTTCCTGAGTAATAGAAGAAATAACTGATTCCCAAATATATTTAATTGAACCTACTGCTGTTTCAAATTCAATTTTTCTTTAATTGGTAACTGTAATACATGTGAATTATTAACTAGCAATCCCTGAGAACAGGGTATAAAATAGAAAGAGAAAAGGCTTCCAACGTAGCTGGAAGATAAACTTGCATTTTTCAAGACACTGTAAAATTCTCCCCATGCTGCTTTTTTTTATTACCATCTACCTGAAGTTCTGCTGGAAGGTTTCCTCTAAGGAGCCTACAGAAATCAGCTGGAGGATGACAGTATTATGGGACTTGCCTTTTCTGAAATGTTACAGATTTTTAGAAGGGCTACAGGCACAAGAATTTTTAACTGTGACTACTAAAGAAGCTAAAGAGTAAGGAAGAACTTTTCAAAGATACCTCTGCTCACACATGTAACTGTGCAGCCGAACTATTTCCCCATTAACCCAGTAGAGGCAAGAACCAGTCGGAGATACTCCAAGTAGCCACACAGCAATGAACACAATCACTTTACACACAGCACAAAGCACACAGCATGTCTGCATAAGCACATCCTTGTGCTTCAACCGCAAGCGAACAACTATTTTCCTACATTTTCACATATTATGTTCTTAATATGCCTACAGTTCTTTCAGCTTTCCTGTGTTTAAACAAGGTTATCACCCCAGTCATCAGTACGATCACGTTAACTGGAGTCAGCATTACAAGCTCTCAATTTTATTTCAAATCTTACGGCCCTCCTTGTTTACCTGAAAATGCTGATGAAAAGACATCCCACTTTGCCAGGTGCCAGTCTTTGTTTCAGAAATACACCAGCCTTCATTGCAGAGCTGAACCCTAAAATGCTAAATGACCAAGGTACATCTGGTATCATTTAGGTTTTTCCACTTGTATTTTCTAAACTAAAGTCCACTGGGTAAGAGGACCTGCCACCTCAGCTCTGCTGGGTGAGGATCACCTGAGCTGAGGTCACACAAGTCCATAAAGAACATGCAAAAGAGTATGTCAGCGGTAAAATGACTGCTCCACAGGTCCAACAACAATCTAACTAACCCTCAACATTCACCGTTTTCCCCGATTGCCAGAAAGGTGTGAATTTCTCCTATTCTTTGGAAGGAAAGAGTCCTCCAGGCAAAGAAATGGACAACCAAAACTTAATAAAACCTGAGACGCTCGCATATGCATCAAATCAGTGTTCATCTTCTCACCGGCCACATAACCTCAGAGCATCAATCCATATCTTCCTAAGCAGCAGCACCATCAGTACCTGCTGCTGCTATGGTCCCTCAGCAATCTACTTGGTTAATGCTGCATACCATACCGCAGAAGATGGGATGCCATTTGGTACTAGATGATAATGTGAGCACAAAGATGCCTCTTCCTGGCTAGTCATTAAAAAGACTAGTAGCACAGGCAAAGCAGGCAGGGATTGCTCTATAGAGGAAGACACAGTTGACCCCTTGCAGGGATCATCTAATGCAGAAAAATAACCTGGTTTCCCAGAGAGGCTTGAGAACGGTTGTGTTAAGCTGAAACATAATGAACACACCACACTAAGAGAGTTGCCTACCACAGAGGAAGCTGAACACAGGCTGGTCCAGCCAGGCAGCAGAGGCAACTGCCAGCAGTCCCAGCAAACATCTGCTGCAGTAGAGAGAAGCAACTGGACAGTGTCTAGGCAGGAGACAGCATAAAATCATGCTTGACTCACACCTGCCCTAGGCACAGAAGGAATTATCCTCCATGCTCACACCTGTTTCATAAAAAGACTTCTGATTAGGAGGAGAAAGGGAAGCACAACCTTCCTGCATACCAAGTGAAAACTTTTTAAATTACATAAAATTTTGGAATGTCCCAAGTTCAAGACTTTAAATTGGCTTCCTATCTTGAACAGCAAGTATCCTGTGAGAAGGTTGTTCTTCCTCTCCTACTTCCTCTGAGAAACTTCTATCATCTTCTACTTAAAACAACAGGAAACTGTTAAATACTTAGATAAAACTTACCTAATTATTAAAACTAGACAAACCAAACTTATTCATAATAATTTCATACAGATTTGTCAAGTAAAACACCTATCTCCTATTAATGGAAACAGCAAGCTTACTTGCGGTACTAAAACAACAGTAAAATAACTCTGCAACATATTCTTGTGCATTAAGTCTTACAAAGATTGCCCAAACTACTTTTGCCTCGGTTATTACACAGCTACACACGTGGGCTAGTGCACGCAGGAGGTGGAAGCACTAAGACAAAGTGCCTGTGAAATTCTTAAGCGAGTCCACAGAGCAGTACTTGCAACTGTCAGCCAAACACAGCCAAGCAAATAAAAGTGAAAGATCCCAAGCTGCAGTCCTCAGGAGATGGTCTTAGCTGTCTCATGGGTCAGCCCCAGACAAAGTACCACCGATTTCCCGAAAGGGGCCATCAGTTGTGTCTTGGAGGTGGGGGCTTCTGTTACTACCCCAACACCCAATTAAACTGAAGTTTTTTAAATAACAAGTTCATGACTTTCTGAACTACTTCTCAAAAAAAAGCAAGACACCCATCTGACACTTGGTGAGAACAAAAATCCCTTTCCCATGTTATTTCTAAAAAGAAGTTTCATCTCTGTCACATACATTTAAAACAACCATCTGAACTTATATCCTCACAAGAACAGCACAAAGGGTTTAACGACCAGCCTGTCCTCAGTTACCTGCCCCACAAAAGATGGCACACATCACTACCCACTAGAATCCGTGCTAGGGATCTTCTGTGCAGACATACAACACAAAAGCACATGAACCTGGGAGCAGAGGGAACGGGACAGGACAAAGTCAATGCAGTGCCCTCAGCAAGAGGGCTTTGTTCTAAAACTGCATCTACTTCAGACTGAACTTTAGCAATTCAATTAGAGAAGCATCATTTGACTTTCAGACTAGATGCATTTTCCTGCACAGAAGAAAAATCTCAGTCATCTTTGAATTACAATCCAAAAGAGGCAGAGGTCACATGCAGAAGAATGGCTGCAGAAGCATGGCTTTAGAATCTCTGAAGATCTGCACAATCCAGGCCTGGTATTAGAATAGGCCTGTAATCAGAATTGTACTGAAGTTGCTGTGCTGAAGTTAACAAGAAAGGTAGCCCTGAGCTATTCTTGAGTCCTGAGACCAAGTAATTATGTTGTGCCAACAGGCCGTGGCTGTAACAAGCTACAGCTGCTGGGAAGATAGGTGCAAGGCCAAGGGAGATAGGGAGCCGAGTGGAAATAAAGGGAAATAAAGTGGAAATAAAGGAAATAAAGCAAACCGCAAGGCTGAAGCATAGCAACAATGGATAGAATGCTTATTTTAGTCATGATAATTAGGGGTGTGAGAACAGCACGTGTTTAGAGGCTAACAACCAATTATATTTTTGCTTTATGAATATGCATGTGTATTGAGTCTATACAAGTAGTGTTAGAAACTGATAAAGTTGAGCAAGATGCATAACTCATATTGAGTGATTTCTTGACTCCAGCGAACCCTTCTTCCCAGCACTCACATTCTGTTTGGCGGTAATAAGCTACTCTGCTGGAGAGTTTGGATTTTGAAGAGAAGGGACATATAATGAAAGCATGGGCACTCCACAGGAGACTGTTCCCACTTCTTCCATTCAGAAATCCACAACATGATTCCTGGAGTTCTGAAGAACAGAGGAAACAGGTGTCTTTTGAGGATAAATTCTTCAAACTCCCCTGTCTATGCTTTTGAAATGGTCTGTATTCAGCTATAACCAGCACTAATATTTTACTGAGAGTGGAATTTATGCAGACTAACTTCTACTATCAATCATATCCCAGATTTAGAAAGGATGGGAAGGAAGTTACAATTTTTGCACTTTACAATGTTTATGTAGGATAATAATTCTAGAGGGGTCTTTCCAATTTTCACTGAACTGCAGAAACCCCAGAAACCTCATAAACATCCTTTAGAGTATGTACAAAAATATACTGTAAAGCCAAAAAATGACACCGGCATGTATAAATCAGTGTATCACCTTCTAGCATGAAATCACTGTTTTACAAAATGGCAACTAAATGTTTTCCTGAAACTCTGTCATTGTGTATGGATTATACATTGCTCATTCAAGTACCTTTTGTCTTAAGACAATGTCTAAGCCTTGAGAGATACATGGAGAAAACCCTAAACAGATCCTCCATGGTTTTTTCAGTTCCAGCAATTTAAACAAGCACTGTGCCTTCCAGGTAAAAAACAGATGAATATTCTCACAGAGCACAATAACCATCCTGTGATTTCATCTTCATAAAGAAATTCTGCATCCTGCATACCTACCCCAAGCATTTTGTGAGTTGCTTAGCTCTGCTGAAAATTCAAAAGGTTACATTTAACTGCTGCTCTGTAAGCACTGAACAAGTATTATGACATGTGACCACCTAATTGTGCCCAGCTATGCATCACAGAAATAGTCCTGCTTGATTCAATATGAAGTTATAACTTGGACTAATTTTTTGTTAGCTGTATTAAACCATGATGGTTTTGGAAATCTATTACCCTGTCAATACATAAAAAAAAATAATATGATCAGTGCTGCAATAAAAGAAATTTATTCTTTATTTGCTGCAATAAAAGAAATCAGTGCTGTACAAAAGAAATTTAATCAGCTGTAGGAGCCCATAAAATGCAAGTTACTTAAAGACACCTGAACATGTTCAGACAAAAGACAGGTATTGCAAAATTGCTCTGTTAAATAAAAGTAGCTGAAGAGAGTGTGATCCAGGGAAGGAAAGGGAAAAAAAAAGGTACACTACTTTTTCTGCATCACTTCAATAGCTTTCAGTATTAAAATATGTCCATTGCCCAAAGTGGTGTCTTAGTTACACAAAATCAAGTCCTATCATCAAGGCTTTTGTAAATGATTTTCAAACTTTCTGAAATTCTTTCAGTAACTAAACCAAACGAGTAACAAATAAGTATGGCACAATACCACCTGGGGGGCTCACCAGCCTACTGAGTGGGTATATTTGCAACATGAAGGAGGAAACAATCTCATTTACCATCTACCTCAACTAAACAGGCACTGAAGCACACATTCAAAATAATTTTGCAAGTTCTCACTTCTCTCCCGTTTAGACAGCATAAGGAATATATAGAAATATCCCTATCTGCATGCCTCTGCTTCTCCCTCTCAGTACTGAAGTTTTCTTTAGCATTTAGACTTTTAAGAGCCTTGAGGCCTCCCTCATCTTCCTTCTCTCCTTTTCCATTAGAGCCTAAGTTTTATGTTTTCACTTTTCAGCTTTGGCATCTTCCCTTCCCCACTTAGCACCACCATAAAAGCACCCCTTCTCCTCACTCATCATTGTTTTTGTTCACCACTTAAAGAGAAGCAGCCCAAGAAACACCTGCAAGGCTGTGCACCTTCACCATGTCAGGAGTTGCACATGGGCAGGCCAGCTCCTTGTTCTGCTTGTGTGAAGTTTAACAACCTGTCAGTACTAGCTCCGTGCCCCACAGATGCAAAATTTCATCTCAAGAATAAAGAGACAGGTGACAGGTGAGACCCCATTCAAAGCAGAGCACGCGCTTATATCAAACTCCTCCCACCAGACAGGAGCCTTAAGTCACACATAAGCAACTCTCCAAATCACTTCACTCGTATGTTTGTGCTCCTATGTAAGATGTTTCAGAAAAGCATACATTTCATCTCCCACCTCTTTTTACAGGATGAATCCAATTATTCAATAGAAAATCCTTGCTTGGCTCAGTCTTCACATCAGGAAAATGGCAAGAGAAGAGTAGATAGCCAAGTCTTAACACATTGTAAGTCATCTAGATACACAGGAGACTTAATGATTTTGCTTATATTTCTTCCAAAAGGGCAGAGAAACCCCTCAGTTTTATTCCTCTGAACAGTAAAACACGTCAAGTATTTCATCTCCTACACCCGAAGAAAACCATAGCAGCATCTTAAATGTTACACAATCAGTAACCAAGTAATACTTGAAGTTAACATGCAGTTCTGTAACCAGCAGGGCACTGGGAACACCAGACAAAACTGAAAGGGTAGGTAACTCCTAAGAACCAGCATCCCATGTTCACCTAAAACAAGACTGCTGCTGCAGACTATTTAAAAACAAAACAAAAATAAAAGACTGAAGTATTTAACACAGAGTAAGTCAAATTCACAGAAATCCTGAAAAGCATTAAGAGCTTCATATAGAACAAACCGTTCCACCTTACAAATTATGCACTGACCGAAGTCATCCTATAGAAACACTTTCCATTTCCTGAATTTAATGTTGGACATGCACTGCTCCTCTTCCACTATGTACACTTCCAAACACACAGACTAAAACAGCAAGAGACAACGTTGCTGGGAAGGTAAGATCAAAGCACCTCCAACATTTTCATGTCTCATGTTAATATTGAAGTCAAACTTAAGTTACTGAATCCAAGTTTTACCTCCTTGAAGCTACGGGCACCAAAGCTAACAGGGTCAGCCCAAGCCTATCTCCTAACAGGTCTTAACATATGGTTCCCTCAGTAAAATCTACATTAGACACTTAAGAATCAAAGCCGGACTTTCTCCAGTTCCAGGGAAATGCTTAATCATAAATATCTATTTAAAGAATCACTAAGCAACAAATAATTAAAAGAATTTACTACAAACTTAATTCTTTCTACCTTCTTTAACAAGTATGTCCAAGAGATGGAATCAAAATCCTTCTCATTTCATTAGCACTAAGACAGAATTCACTTAAAATGGAAAAAACACACATATTCAGGGCTTATTTTCTCTTTAATGCTAAAAAATAATTTACATTAATAATGCAATCACTCTCTCTGGTGTGATCTGCCACCTTAAGCATGGCAGGAGAGCATCACATTGCAGCAAGGTTATCTGTTCTCCCATTCGCATCTCCTATGCACTAAGCAAACACTGCCTATCAAGAAGAACTGAAAGTAATACTCATTTTACAAAGGCAACTTCTTCAGCACGCTGTGGTGAAGAATAACACTAAATCATAGTAGGTTTGGGCTTTTAATTAGATCCTTTATATGAGGTATCAACTGCCCTGAAAATGCTCTGAATACCAGCATAAAGTTTACTAAGGCAGCTTTTACTACTTTCTTGAGAAGCTTCACATATAGCATGTCTGCAATTAAGATTTAGATTTTGTATATGATCTACTTTATTGAAAATGTGAAAACCCTAGTTCACAAAACTTACATCTGCTCCAATCCTGATGCTGTGCAAGGGAAGCTAACTGGAGACTGCTTATACAGGCTGCCTGCAGCAACAGGTGCACGACTAAACTGACGCCCAGAGACCAATTCTCTGACCAGATCCATCAGACTTGTTTCTACCTGGATTTTTCACAGAAGGAAGAGATAGGCATAACTGAACTGAACAGTTGGTTTCCTAACAAAATTTTAATTTGTCTAAACCAAGGAAGTGACAGCACCAGAAACCCCATGGCAGCCAATAATTGCCACTTACTTCCCTCCAACATCTTAGCTTTGTTCTTGGGATTGAGAAACATCTTTTTCTAAGAGTTACATTAAATGAACAATTTGTTCTACCCATGAATGCCTTCATCTCAATTACTAAGACTCAGAGATAAGAAATCAGGTACATTATGAAGTGGGTCCAGAAGTTCAGTTTCATTCATAACTCACCCACAAGGTTTTATCACTAGATTACCGTTCTATTCTTGTAAAATCCCTTGATCTCATCTCCTTAGCCTAAAAGCAGAACATTTGATTAAAAAGGAAGATAACTGAATTGAATTGTGTAAGAGAGAACTAAAGATGCCTGGAAGTTAACCTAACTAGGAAAAGATAATATTTTTTTTTAAAGTTTACATCAACAAGTTCCTACATTTCATTTATCTTTTAAAATAATTTAAAAACAAAAGTTTCTTCAGCCTTTCCCAAGTTACTCAGTATTTCCTGTGTTACTAGAAATTACAGGTGCCTAGGTAAGAGCTGCAGTACATGATTAAAGCATCATCATGATGGTATGTTTAGCCCTGCACTGTAATTATCAGAAAAAATAATTACCCTGAGGTGAAACAATTCCGCCTGTTAATTCTATGTATAAACTTTTAAGCTGTATGCACAATTCACTTGGGCAAGAGGTATGAGACATGCTCGCAAATCAATTCAGGAATATATTTATTACTCAGGGCTGAGAGGTTTTTTGTAAAATGAAAATTACCTGCAAAACAAGGCATTAGCAGATTCTGTAGATGAAATCTTTTGAGCAACCACAATTATTTAGTACTGAGCAACCATATTCCAACATGGAAAAAAAGAGTAGCAGAAGCATTCTAAGCTATTGGCAGAGGTGAACTACAGGCTTACTAGTTTATAAACCTCTGCTTTGAGCCACTACAGATTTGGGGGTACAGCTTCTGAATGTTTACTACCTAGAAACAGCATGACTAAGCCACAGCAGCAGCATTAAAGTGGAGATTCACAGCATTCAGTCCCACTGCAGTGATCACATTGCCCCGTGCTCCAACTTGATGCCGCACCCTCACAACCACAAATTATACTGGTTCTTCAGAAGGAGGATTTCTTTGCCCTTCGCATTATCAAAAAATGCCCTCGTGGCATTTATCACTTGCAGGCTGATCAAAGACTCCTCTGCTTCTAGTGGCAAAGAAACTTCTCTCAGAAACCATGATCTCAGCCCTGCCAGGTTATCCAATCTTTTTGATAAACTTCCAATTATAGAATAATTTGATAGTTTACACGTTAAAAACTATACTAAGATTTAACTTCATATTAAAAGGCCTTCAAGGCTTGCACAAAATACTTCAGAATACCAGATTATGTGAAGTCTTTCTCTGTCTGGCTTAGCGACCACTCAGTTGGATGCTGTACACACAACAGCTACAAACACACACAGAAACAGTTAAAAGTCCATTCTCCCAGAATAAGGAAGCAGGCCCACAAACCAAGCAGAACCCAGGATTTCACTGTCCTGAATCAAGCAAAGCAAAGCAATGCAGAACAAGACCTGCCAAGACCCTACCGCGCACCAAGCACTCCACCCCAGTGCCTGGCTACTGCACGGACAGAGGTGCAACAGATGCTTTTGGGAAGAAGAGATTCTCTCCTGAATCAGAAAAAAAAATAATCACTAACAGTATTATTAAGAGACTGCTGCTGCCAACATCGCAGCTTCATTTCTCAACAGAGCACTGGTTTGGGAAAAGACTCCAGAACAGAACATGGAGGCTTCATCAGTTCAACAGAGCCTACAGAAAATAACAGCTAGGAGAGTCAGCATCACTCGTTTTTCATGTAGTCCGCTCCAATTCAGCGAGTAATGACTGCAGCATTCCTTTCATTAAGAACGTTCATTCTTTGATATCAACACTCCTAATTGAAACTCTACAAGCTCACAGTATGTGCTTCTTACAGAGGGCACCTTCTAGCAAAGTCAGCCAACCAAAAACTCTGTATTTCACCATTTCTAAGGTTGGGTGGGCTTTTTTGTATGAAAATTCTGTATGTAAGAAATGTTTAAATCACATGACTACACTGTCAAATAGAGATTAAAATGCCAGTTGATTCTCTCTGATTATTCCTCCCATGAAAATGAGATTTTTTTGTACTTCTACTCTTTCACCAATCCCAATGACTACAGATTTGGATTTTTTGAACATGAGACAGCAGGATTGTTGATCTAAACAGAGGTCCAGTGTTACCACTAGTCAATTACCAGGCGTTACACTGTACATCTCCTGTTTTCTAGTTTGAGCAGGGGGTTACTATTATTACTAAACACAATGAAAGAAACAAGAGGGATCACTTTCAACTCAAAAAGCACAAGACCCAACTTTCTACTTAAGCAGTAAGTGTGCAATATGGACTCTCCAAGGTGATTAGAACTTTGTGACAGCTATACCTTCTCAGTACAATGGAGCAGATGAATTTCTGCATCTGATCTGTCACTGCCATGATTATTTTTCCCAAAATACCACAACGCTACCCTCAGGAATAGGGTTTTTTTTTTGATCTGTAATTCTGTAAACAAGATTGAGTTAATTAAAGTGCACAATGGTATATGAAGTTTATCTAATACATGCAAATACTATTTTCAGTGCTCATTACCAAGGTAGGAATTGCTTAAAAGTACTACCTTTTAAGAAGAATTACTACAACACTTTAGAAGAAACCTAAAATATTATACCATATTTTGCTACTAGTATGCAGTCATTTAGAAAAATATACATACAGAAAGGAAGACATATTCATGAAGTCATTTATAAAATCCTTAATATATTAGCATTATGACAAGAAATTACATGCACTAATAAGCAACAGGCTTACTTCAAGAGCAGTGTCTTTCCATGAGAAGAACATTCCATTCAACCAGCATAATCCCCAAGCACAACCAAGCAGATGAAAACTGGAACCATCTAATAGCTCCACAAGACTTGCTCCCCTCTTCCCACCTCCTCATTGAAAGGAAGGGAGGAAGAGATGGGTGGTTACGCACTGTCAGCAACAAACATCTGAAACTCAGAGTGCAGTCTCATGACAGCCTGGATCACCAAGCACAGGCCAATCTGAGGAATGGTACAGAATAAAATGAAGTTCAGGAGTAAGACACACAATAAAAGAAGAGCTACAGGTGTTTAACACTTGAGACAAGTCTGTAAAGAACATGTACAGCAAATTGTAACTGCAGTAAGCGGCAGTGTGAACCACATAACACCAAGAGATTCAGATAGTCCTAGATTACTTTAACAACTCATGCAAGTGTTATTTGAATATCTTAAAATACCTAAAAAGCAACGTTGATAAACTATTCCAAAAGCAGTCTTAAATGCAGACTTCAATATAGATCAGACTGCAAGCCCTGTAAAAATTCTAGTAAAAATAGTAATTTATACTGAAATATTTCACAACGTGAGAATTCAAATTTTTAAAAATTGGAAGCAAAACAAGCTGACAAAGACTTTCTTTAGTGCTGTAATCAAGTGCCAACAGACTTCTTACTACAATAAAAAATCAAAGCACGTGGGACAATACATCTCAATTATGGAGACCCAGGCTAAACATCTGCTGTTATAAATTCACATGGCGGGAGGGAGAGAACCAAATCAAGCTGGACTACATAAATTCAAAGCAGAGAAATCTCAGAGAGTTTATTTCCCATTTACGCTGCCAGATCATCAACAAAGACAATGCAGGTCAAAACTTCTGTAAAAATTTTTGTTTTCTGCTACTGTCTTTCTAAACAAGTCTTCAAAAACTGGAAGAACCACAAACCAAACTCTTACATGGCCCACAAAAAAGGTTCCAAGTAAATTATTTGACTAGCATTCATCTTCACTTTATAACATACAGTTCTGTAAATGAAAAGCTATGTTATATATTACCTAAGCATATTATGCTTAATGTCTTTCTGTAAGGTTTCTGATCGATTGTTGCCTTGCAGCATAATATTTAAGCATTCACAGTATAATTTTCTCTATTTGTGTTGTGACCGTATTTTCTCCTAGATAATGGTCAAGAGGATATAATTTTAAATAAAGTCTCATGTTCCTAGCTACTGCTAGATTGCAAAGTGGGAGTTTTCTACAGTAGCAGGAACCATTAATATTTAGGGTACTGGAATGTCTCAAGATACCTCTATGCTTGTTAAGGTAGAGCTGCTGCTTGCTTAAAAATTAAAAGGTTAAACCTTTCAATACATTAATAAACAGGTTACAGAAAGATGCATATAACATTTAATTGATTTGTAGCAGAAACCAGGCCCGTGATGCGCAGAGATGTCTGTGGAATAAGTGCAGGTTAAAGAAAAGAAATCAGAAGTCACTAAAAGGACTAAGTTGCATTACTTAAAGATTTCAGCGTTCTGCTTGTTTCTAGATACTCAGTCTTACCATACTGAAGTCCCACCGAGTTTTTTTCCTAACAGTAGTGCTTTTTTTCTAACTGTCTTCTCTCCCCTCTTAAGCCTCCTATCATTCTAATGACAAATACACATAATGATTATTAACAAATAGTCAACAAAAGAAAAAAAATCCCATGTAGGGAAGTAGGTTTTTTTTTTTCTTAACCAATTTTGCCTACAGTCTTGAACAAGAAAAAGAAATCTTTTTTGTTTTTCTGATCAAACAGCTCTGGAAGTGACTTTCAGGAGAAGCAAAGCTGCAAGCTGCAGAAAGCTGTAGGAAGGCAGCCTGTATAGCCAAGAAAGATGGATTCCCTGTTTCCCGGCAGAGAAACTTGTGTATTAGATGCATTTCGCTATGTTTTGTCGTAGCAACTGTGCATACCTTAATATAGCTTTTCAATTTTTATTTATTTTTAATTCCTAGTGGGTTTAATATTTAGTCAGTGAGTGACAGACTTCCATGTGAGGCCACAGTGCCATGCTAGGGGGACTGTATAATTAATTGCACCCGGACTATTAATGATCCAGTTGTTTTTAATCTTGCAATCCTGAGGAAGGGAGCTGTGAGTGAATGGAGCAGATGAACTACTGCACTAAACTGTTGATTTGATTTTCGTTGTCACCTCTGGAAACTTTTGCTAGAATGCAATAATGCTGTAGCAGTGGCTTAGTGGATGCTTTCATTGCAAAGCTGTTACTCAGGCTATATAACAAAAATGTCTCAGATGTCTTTCATGCAGGTTTTGTGTATGGTACATGACAGGGAATGGCAGGGCAAATTATGCCTGGTGTATTTTGTTCTGAGCTAACAGAGTAGATTGTTGACAGAAAGTCATGGGGAAATGCTTTAGCTTAATTGGGATTTTATAATTTTGATAAGCAGATAGGCTATGTAAACTTTCTGGATACGTTTTGACCTGTTACCAGTGGTTCCTTCCCCCTCCTGTTTGTTTAAATACTGGGGATGTTAACACATCACACCACTGGAGAACATTCTAAAGGTAAAGGTGCCAGTGACTTCCTTGGAGCAGCCCTGCAGCAAGCAGAGTTGAACTGACTGTAGATGTTTTTAGAAAATGTGGGTCTAAATTACAGACTGATTAGCTGAAACAGCAAGCAGGTAATCTTGGGCATATCACTTACAGGTCACTGCAGTGCAGTGACAGTGCAGTTTGACTTTCTTGAGTTTCATTGATTTCTTGAGTTTGATGAACTACAAACTGTGTAGTGGAATTGTGCTGAGGGCGTGTGTATATGCTCACACTGTGTATGTGTTAAGGTAGTCGTGCGGCATCCTGTCTTCAGAGAAAGACATTAATTAGTATCAATAGTGGTTTACAATACTATCACTCTGTGCTGTGTATTACCTCCCCTCCTGACACTTCTTTTTGTGGTCTCCCCTGGTTTGCTTCCATCCAACTTAGCAGGCTTAGTTTTAAATTATCATCAGAGGTAGCAGCTAGTGGCTAAAAAATGAAGCAACTGAAACTTCCAAGGGTTACATTCAGACAGCAGTGTTCCTACAGTTAACAAGAGTTACAAGTGGAGTAAGGATGTGAGAGGAGGAGGTGGTGGCAGTGGGAGGTTCAATTAAGGTATAATGATATGCACTAGGGGAAAACCTCTATAGTGTTCAATA
This sequence comes from Falco punctatus, assembly GCF_963210335.1. Lineage (NCBI taxonomy): Eukaryota > Metazoa > Chordata > Aves > Falconiformes > Falconidae > Falco > Falco punctatus. The sequence continues at coordinate 24,224,096 of NC_137586.1, read as the reverse complement.
ACCTTTATACTTCTAACTATGTTACTATTAGCATTGTGTTAACAGGGCCATTAGGCTCAAAATGAAGGAAGTAGTATGTTAAAAGTATGTAAAAACTTAGTCCCACCATCAGGCACTGTATGTGGAAGCTTGTTTGAGGGTGAAGAAAAGTATGTCTGAACTTTGGTAAGTCAGTAACCACTTGAACAGCTGGGAGGTGTAAGACCTGCTGTTACAGCCCTGCATTACCTCACCTGCATGCTACCTGAGAAAGCAGCTCTGCCAAGAACTGTGGCATTGTCCCTTGTGCACAACAGAGGAGTAGCCTCACAGCTATGTGCGCCCTGGTGACTTGCAAGCAGGTAGAGACTAGTTTTATAGCCTGCTTTCTCAGTATGATGCTCATAAGTAGTGGGGTTTGGCATGGTAATTAAATTAAGAAAAAACTAAAATGCAGAAACTGGAGATGACAAATGTAGATATATCAAATCATAGATCTGTCATGAGAAAACAAAGACAGAACTGGAATTAGCAGACTAAACATCTCTGAGGACCTGGGCTCTAGTCCAGGACAAGTTGGGAATGTTTTTTCAAAGCAAGTGTGTGCTAGTGTCTTGCCTATAACTAGCTGCAATTACTGAAATCTTGCATGCTTCTGAATTTCTTTAAAACAAATAAAAACCCCTGCTATTGTTATAAACTAACTAATGCTAATGATCTACCCATAATTGCATTTAATGCCTTTCCTTTAATTCTTTCCATTTCGGAGCTTTAATAGATTGTGTTGTAGAAAAGTTATTTTGACACTAAACTTCCTGTATGCAGCTTCTGATAAAAGGATCCTACAGTTCTCTGACGAGCCTGCTAAGAAACAGGACTTTTCACAGAAATCTCATTCCTACAAAATGAACAAGGCATCAGAAAGAGACTTGTCTACATAAGCAGGTAGCACTCTGCAAGGGGAATGGATTTGCAGGGTGAAATGGTGTTGAGGACAGTGTTCACATTGTTCAGGTGGGCTGACTCATACCAGTTCTGGTCTGGTCCCAAGGGGCGATGATGTGGTACACGGCCAGTTGTAGGGGAGCTGGGTATGCTTCAGGGCTTGTCAGAAGGGATCGCCCTTCTGGAGCAAGGAGCCTTGCTGGTTTAGGCACTGATGGTGTTGCCCTCAGATCAGCCCAGTTTAGCTACTTGAAGCTCTTGGTTGGTGCCTGGCCAGGGATTTCTATGTGTTGAGCTTCATGCAGCTGTTGATTTGTGAACTGTTTTTTCTGGATAAGCTTGAGTGTGTCTGCAAGAGCTGCAGTTGCAGCTTTGGTTATACTGTAAACATGAAATCATTACAGTTGAAGTTTCTGGCTGGGTGTGGTGTTTTTCATTAGTCACTAATCTCTCTGTCCTCATTGATTATTGCTGAGGTGATGTGCTTTCATGAGAGAATTAATAGGTGGCTGGTGTGTTAATCCTTTCTGTTTAGATTTGAGTTTCGTAATCCACCTTCTAGATGTCTTGCCTGTCTAAGGCTGTATTTTCTGTTTGCCTTCATATTTTGAATAGGAACTTTTCTCCCACATGCAGTTACTCCTTGGCAGCTTTCCCCCTGTGTTTAGGTAGTCACTTCTAAATAGATATGTCTCCTAGGCGACAAAGCAACATTATTGTGCATGATTTCAATCCTTAAGGATGTTACATGTACATAAACAAACATGGAAAAAATACAGTTTTCCCTATACTTTAGGAGTTGTGGACAAGTAGAATGGCTTGGCCTGTTTCCAGCTCTGGTACTGCTAACAGATGCCTCCTGCAGTTTGGTATTGGTAACTGTGCAATGTCTGTGCTTGTTCAGATAGTATCCAAATAAAGCCAGTTAAGCTGCTTAAATAAACCTGTAGGCAGAAGACATTCCCATAACAACAGATAGTTATTTACTCTAAGTACAAAACTAGGTCCGAAGGTTTAAGGACTCCACTGAAACCACACAGTTTTAGTGCATGCATGTGGGAGATACTTGGGTTTTAGTGGGTGTCGTGGTTTAACCCCGGCTGGCAGCCAAGCACCACGCAGCCAGTTGCTCACTCCCCCTCACTCAGAGGGATGGAGAAGAAAATCAGAAAAGGAATGTAAAAGTTAAGGATTGAGATAAGAACAGTTTAATAATTTAAAAAGAATAAAGAGGTAAGAACAACAATAATAACAATAATAATAATAGCAAAAGCGGAAAGGTGGGAAAAAAGGGTAAAGCAAAAGCCATGCACGCAAGCAAAGCAAAGCCAGGGATCCATTCACCACTCCCCGTGGGCAGGCAGGGGTTCGGCCATCCCCAGGGAAGCCGGGCTCCGACACGCATAACGGTTACTTGGGAAGACAAACGCCATAATGCCAAATGTCCCCCCCTGCCACCTTCTTCCCCCCGTTTATATACTCAGCATGACATCATATGGTATGGAATGTCCCTTTGGCTAGCTTGGGTCACCTGTCCTGGCTGTGTCCCCTCCCAATATCCCGTCCCCCTCCAGCCCTCTGGCCGGCAGGGCCCAGGGAACTTGAAAAGTCCTTGACTTGGTATAACCATCACTCAGCAACAACTGAAACCATCAGTGTGGCATCAACATTGTTCTTACATCAGAGCCAAAACACAGCGCTGTACTAACTACTAAGAAGAAAATTAACTCTGCCCCTGCTGAAACCAGGACAAACAGTAAAGTTGAAATGAGGCAGTCTTGTCTGCAGAGGTGTTGGAAGTGGCTGTTGGTGTTGGTTACCAAATAAACCTAGCTTTTCTGTCAGAATATGGAGTGGGTCCATAAGTGATCTGTTATTTGCAGTAGGTATGCAATCACATTGCTGCCCTTTTGGGAAGAGCTGTGCATCATTTCTTTAAGGAACAGTATTTGTAGAAGGTCCCTTAAGTTAACATGTAAAATGTTTTTCTAGTTTTTTGCCCCCCTTTGAAGTTCCTGAATGTATATAGGGAAGTGGGTCCTGCTGCCGCTGAGGACTGTAGAGCTGAATATAAGTGAGTTCAGGTATGGAGTTTCAACAGCTATACTTGTAGTGCTACAAGGTATGCGTATCTGTTAGTGGTCATCTCAGAAGAAGAAAAATCTGCCATTTGAAAACTGGTAAGTGTAAACAGTAACATTGATACTGATTTTATAATAGACTTACATTTGAACTGTGTGCCAAATGAACCTAAAGTGGTTTACCATGTGGAGAGGTAAGGCTGTTGAGTTTTGTTTAGGAAGAAGATAAAGTAAGTCTATGGATAAGATGGAATACTTAAAAGAGAGCTTGAAAAAACTGGATTATGTCATGATCTATTCTCCCAGTTACTGCTGCAGCTGCAGCCTCACTGCTGCCTGTTTGTTCATCTAGGCAGAGTTGTACCTTCTTTTTCTACTATGAGGGAACAAGGTAAGGTTAGTAAAATGGAGTCAGTTAGAGAAGTCTTTAAAAATCAGTATTTATAGTGTACCCTTTTATTTCAACAAATATTTTTGTAAAAATAACATGGAATTTGTCAAAGGTGGGCAAGTGTCTTAAGAGTTGGAGTATGTGGCAGAGGAACATAGCATCAATTAAAACTTCTTTTTACAGTATTTTTAGCTTTATGAAGATTGCAAAGAAGCAGCCTTTAATAAGGTAAAAGTTGAGGGTCTGGCCATTTTGAGGCTGGTTTCACAAGTCTTCTAATTGCCAAGGTTTTAAAACCTTTTGGTCATCTTCAATCAATCAGTCTCTTTAACGGATAATTATGTGTGAGTTTAGGATTTGAGTTGCATGGAGGCTGGAATCATGCCGTTATTTTTATATGAAAGACTGAAAGTTCCAGAGCTAACTGGGGTAAGATTTTTTTTTTCTTCCAATAGATGCTCTCTAATAGAGGCACAAGAAACGCATCTGTTTTTCCAGTGTTCTGTCATTATAAAATGGGCTGTCTGCACAAGGGCAGGGGCAGGTTTGAAAGAATATTACTCTGGTAAGCTAAGGGACCTGTAGTGCAGGACCAGTGTTAAATTTATCAGTGGCGGTGTGCAGCATGCTGTCCTGAGGTTGTCCAGGTTGGCTTGATTCCACGTTTGTGTGGCATGATGGAATATATACAGCTGTAAAATCTGGAGTTGTGATTTGCTGCCTTAATTTTGTTAGTGTGCCTGGCTTTGGCCTCAGGTGCTTACTAGCATTGCTGATTTATCAGCTGTGTTATGGCCCTAGTATAGGTTTAAGACTGTACAGAATTGGTTTGTACAGGTGACTTTTTTCTCCCCTGTATTTTTAGTTTATTTTCCCCAAACTAGTTGTTCCTACTTTTCTATGTGGTGGGTTTTGCCTTAGTTCAGCCACCAATGCATGTTGCTTTAGAAGAATCATGTCAGGTCTTTTCTAAGCAATAAAATTGTTTTAACAAGGCTTCTGTTCCAGAGATGTGTGTTCAGTTGGGTGCTAAAGTGAGATGTCTTTGTTTAAGAGATATTGTATAGGTGAAGAGGTTTTGCAAGTAAAGAGGTAGCCTGACTACTTAAAAACAGAAGGAAAAAAATTCAGTTGGCTTATTTATGCTGGCCTAACTTAATGATTTCCATGGAACACTGTTACTTTGCCTACAATGTCAGTAGTGTGTTCTTACATACCCATAAAGTTATCTTTGAGCAGAAGAAATGCTGGAGCTAGAAGATGTTTTGCTTTCAAACTGTTTAAAGCTGTATGCCTGTGTACTAGCAACCTGAAAAAAACAAAGCATGGGAATCTGAAAAGAGATGTGTGTTTTGCTTGTGGTTTTGGGTTTGGGTTTTTTGTGTTAATTTTTGGACCTATCATGTCACTGTGCAATTACTTTCTAAGATGTGAATTAGTGTAACAGTTCTGTATTAGTCATTTCATTTGCTAAAATGCTGCCATGTATACAAGCCTTCTCATAGTGGCGTTCCACTTCTAGGGAAACCTTGTTCATTCTCCTCTAGTCTCATGATCTGGGTCAAAACACTTTCTGCTTTCTGTCTAGCCATGGGTTTGTGGTGTGTAGACCATGGAGGAATGCATCAATTATCAATATTAACAGTGCTACAAGAGGATGACACATTTTGAGTGCAAGTCAGTCAAGTTTTAGTACTTGGTAACAATACAGATACTGAAATCTATGCTGCTATTTTTTCCTCTGACAAGTTATGCTTTCATTGAAAATAGAGCATAGGAAACTATTAATAAAAATTAGCTGACAGCTGATAACTACTTTTCTTAAATTAATGCAGTTGAGGATGACTCCTGAGGAAGAGTCAGTTGATGTCTAAATGCGACATCCAAATTTTTTAGTGTTCCAGATAGCGTAACCATCTTGTTGCTCTAAGGACACAGTGTTCTTGAGAGTAAGAATGGCATATGGTGAAAAGGTGTGTGCACTAGAAGTCCACTGCATGAATGGTATTATGCCCACTGTGCCCACCCCAAAAAATTGCATTGGTGGGCGGCTCCTGCAAGAACCTGCTGAAGCAACCTTTGCTACTGCCAAGTACCAGTACCCTGGTACTGCTGCTATTTTGTATTTCAGTTACTTGAGGATTATTTACTATTGTCACTGGCTTTTGACTGTGAGAGTGAAAAAGGGAAGAGGAAAAAATCTGTCCCATTTTATGTGACCTAACCTGCAGGAACTTCCAGAACTTTCTTGTCCAGACAACAATCCTTGCATCTGTACAACGGCCTCAAGACTATCACAGGAAAGGGAAAGTAATTTGCACAATTTCATCTGTTCAAGCTGTTTCTAGCTTGAGAGACAGTTTTGTTATTTGAGACATTGGGCATCTGTCAAGCCAACAGCTGGACTGAAGATTTTTCCAGGAACTACTTTTTTGCATTGCAAAAAACCAACCTGTTGAAAAAACAAACAAACAACCCAACAGCTTACAAAATTTCTGAGTTCTCAGCTTGATTACCTTGCAAACTTAGTCTCACCATTTGAGAAAGTATATTGATGCCCACTGACTGACTGACTTCAAGCTTTTGCTTTTCTTCCTTGTATGTCTGTTCTCTGCCTGCCCAAATGCATTGTTTTCTTTTTTAGTTGTCTTTATTTAGTATCCTCAGATTTAGACTTGCCCAGTATGTATGTCACCTGAGGTTTAGGATGGTGGTACCTGTCTCCTTATATTCCACGCTGAAGGATAGTGTATGGTCATGTGTGAAGGCGTATTTCAACATTGCTGTTCAACTAACAAATGGTAAGTGTGCACACATCACAGTGGGGCCAAACTGCAATTTGTACAAACTGCTGCCATCTGTTCTACACCTAGTGCTAACCTCTTTTCATAAAGCACTTAGTGATGCACCTAAGCAGATGGAACAGATTCATCGTGTTCATACGTGTGGCTGGGTAATAGAACAGTGATTCCTGGAATAAAACTCTAATTCTGCTGCTGGTGAAACGTGCAAGGTTGTCTCTTGCCTTACCACAGGCAAGAATTCTAAAACAAAGGAATATTTGAAGTGAAAAAGCCTTGGAACAGGTTCCTACCCTATCATTAGCTAAGAGAGAACTGAGCCAAATCACAGCATTGTGGATTTGTCCCAATAATCAGGCCACTTTCTGAGATGTTGTGGTTCAGATTGTCTACCCCTTGGTGAAGTACTGATTGACAAGAAAACTGAAGAAGGTACTGCATTTCCAGGGTGGACAGGGTAACTAGATTCAGAAAAGTGAAATAAAAAGTAATTTCTTGACTCTCCTGTCTTTACAACAAACCTGTTGGGAATGCTGCTTAGAAATTAGGTTTTGGAGGGCTCATGAACATATGTGAAAATCCTGGAGCTTGGAAACATGACTGATCTCTGCATAACATCCCACTCTCATTTTAAGATCTTGTAGTGTGTATCCTGGTAGACAGAACCACTGTAGTGGAGCCTTTCCTGTATAGAGGAAGTTGAACTAAGGACAGCATGTCATTAGCGTACCCCCAACAGTAACGCTGATGGCCCAGCACGTCCAGGCTGTGACCAGTAATTATAGCCTTAGAGGTGATAAAAGTCTCTACTGGATATTCAGTTTCCCTGCATGTGTGTGTTCGAGAGGTGTGTGATAAACTTGCAGGAACCCCAGCCTGCTTCCCAGTGATTTCAAGGATGGCTTTCCAGACGAAGGCATAAAACACATACATGCAGCCTCCTACTGATGTTGTTCATCACAGCCTGCTACAGGTACAGGCATAGGTTTCTGTTCACCTTTCAGGCTTCTTCTAGCTGATTAGAGGTGCCACGATAAGAAATTTCATTCAGACTTGGTAACATCTAAGTTGAGATACAGGGATTTCAAGTCTGCATGAGGGCATCTTGACTGCACGCTTTAGATCAGGTACAGACAGATTATGTTAAGTACAGGCATTAGGTTCAGTATTGGTTCAGTGAAGGAGAAACAGGTTTTTAAATGCTGTAAGGTCTTTGAACTGGAAGACTGTAGACAGCATAGATGCGGTTGCTGAAGACTCAGTCCCATGTAGCCCTATGAAGCAATTTATGCTGCCAAGGTTTTAAAGCCGTAATTACTTTCCTGTTATATAGCGGGAGAGGAGGGTCAAGAAAGCATGGTTAGAATCTGATAATCTGGATTTTTATAGACAAATGTTAGCAAAAAAATTTATTTAATATTTGTTTAACTTAATTGGAATGCCATAGAAATTCATATGACTTGCTATTCTTAGTTTTCTGTGTCTGTTTTGATGATACACTACATTAGATTGCTATTAAGTATTCTAAGCCATTGTACTTGTTGTCATATTGTATCTGCCTAAGAGGAATTTGTTTGATCATTAAGTCGCTGGCAGGAGGGGGAAGATACAGCTCTGTGCACTTTTTTTTGAAGTAAATAGTTCTGAAGCGTTTTGAGGTATGCTGCTAGTGGCAGGCTTCTCAAACATAGCGGTGACAGCATTATAATATTCTTCTTTTAAAGCCCGAAGAGCAGGCATCAGCAAGACTTCAGTCTTGCACCTTTAATTACCTGTTTAAACCCTGAGTTTCTGCAAATGCAAGAAACTCAGCATTTTTTGGCTTTTTTCTCCCTTGCGACGTTATGCTTTATGCATTATATTGCTATAAGGTTAAAACTTGATGAAAAGGTTGCTGGATACTTCACTTGACGGTAAGTTGCTTGGAAAAGGCGATGAGTATTTTTGAGTAGGTTTTGGGCTCTGAAAAGTGGTCTGGTCCAGAGTCTACAGTATATGTGGCATAACCTTGCAGGCAATGTAACTAATGGACGTTAACTGGATTGCCTGCATGATGGATTATGCTGTATGAACAAAGGCAGGAGGTCTGAGAGCTCATGTTAACAGCAAGTATTTAAATTATATTTTTAAGGCGTGCAAATTTTGAACTGCAACACTTGAAAATTGGTTTCTCTTGATCTGACAAGTTAAAGTTCATGCTTTGTTGGTTTCTCTGCAGCAACATGGGACATCAGAAATGTCATGACCGCTTTAACACATAATCTTTTTCAGTTAAAATAAAACATTGATAATTCTAGTGGTTCTGCCACACAAGTGAACTCCCCTTCCTGCTGATTAATGTAAATCTGTTACCCTGTTTCTCCCTGCATTGCATATGAACTCTTAATGATTTGTTAGCTATTATAGTGTTAGAATTAACGATTAAATATGTTGCACAAGTGCCTTATATTTGATGTTAAGAAATGCTTGGTGTAGTTTTAACAGATTGTTTCTGTGGTGTTGAAGTAGCATGCAAATATATGTTGTTGTGGTTTCAGCTGGGATAGAGTTATTTTTCTTCCTAGTAGTTGGTGCAGCGCTGTGTTTTGGATTTGGTGTGAGAACAGTGTTGGTAACCCACTGATGTTTTTAGTCATTGTTGGGTAATGTTTGTACTAAGTCAAGGAGTTCTTGGTTTCTCAGGCCTTGCCAGCAAGAAGGCTGGAGCGGCACAAGACACTGGGAGGGAACACAGCCAGGACAGCTGACCTGGTATCCCATACATACCATGGGGCACCATGCTCGGTGTATAACCTGGGGGGGGTTGGGCCAGGCAGGCGGATCATTGCTCAGGGACTGGCTGGGCATCGGTGATGAGCTGCTGTACTGTGCATCACCCGTTTTCTCCCCTTTGGGCATCATTCCTCTTCCCTTCTCTCTCCTTTTCACTATAACTTTTATTGGGGTATTTTTGTTTTGTTTTATTTTATTTCAATTATTAAGTTGTTCTTTTCTCAGCCCTCCAGTTTTACATTCCTTTCCAATTCTCCTCCCTATCTCTCTGGGTAAGGGGGAAGCAATCAAGCAGCTTAGTGGCACTTAGTGGCTGGGGTTAAACCAGGGCAAAGGGCTACCAAGCTATTTATACAGCAGAACACTTGAGCTTTAACCCTTGACAGATTTGTAACTCACCTCTGAACCACAGAAATTTGTCAGCTTAGTTGCATTTGTACAGGAGGGCAAGGTATTCATCCCACTGCTCCCTGGCTGGAGCAGTATAGTCCTTCAGCTGGTACGTTTGATGAGAGCATCCTTTTCAACTAGGGAAAGGATAACTAAAACTTTACTTGGCTAGGTAAACCAAAAGCTAAGGCAGGTTCCTGAGTTGATTTCAGAGTAGAGTTTGTTTGCCACCATGCCTCAAGTTTTTCACCTTTTCAGCTACCTTGTCCTCAAGTACCTGCATCTTTTTTCCTTTCCCTCTATCACTGCACAAAGAACGAGCACTTCATGATTTTAAGCGCAAGTCTCTCATCTTAAAACACAATACCATCAACTACTAAAATCTTATTTAAAAAGCAATTTTAAACTCCACCGCTGCAAAAGAAGAGCTGAAAAATCCAAAAATCTAAACGCTGAAGCAACAAATCATAAAAATCTGGGGGAGCTGGACTGCAGAGTATTTGAAGTCCACATCATTGTTTTTAAAGGGGCTTAGCAATACCATGCACAGTACTGCTTGCGATACCACAACACTGAAAAGCTCCCAACATAAGTTAGAATGCCCCTGTGCTTGGTACTGTACAAAAAATGAAAAAAACACCCACCGAAACAAAACAAAAAAGCTAAAAGTGTTACTTATCCTTTCCACTTTCACTTATCAAACTATTAAAACAACTGGTATTTCTCTTTAAGTCAGAGACTGTAATTATCAGATTCCTCAACCACCTCCTTCCAGGAGGATTTTAAGTAGTTAAATAGTGCTGGTACATGACAACAGACACACATCTCCATGAATCTACTTCTTCAGCTCTCACTTGAATGGAGAAGGGACATGCTCTAGTTACAGGCTTGGTTTATATCCACCGAATTCTTGAAAAGAAGCTCCGGAGACCTGCAAACTTTACTATTGAAAGGATAATCTAAAAGCTCAGGCAACAGCAGGCAGCTGTATTAGATAAAGCCCTCAACCATGTGTGACTCCTCATCCCAGGGTGTTTCTGAGATTAGGGTGTGTATCAGCATGCAAAGGCTTATCCTGCACGCAGAAAGTTTA